>NC_024319.1:2335153-2341717 GCF_000523025.1 Cynoglossus semilaevis | reverse complement strand
ATATATACAGTATATATATATAATAAATAGAGAGTGCTGCACCACCTGGAGGTCTATGTGGGAACAACACAAACGGCAGCTCTGACGACTTCGGTCTCTGATGTTTCATCTTTATCTCTGCTCCAGCCACGAACACTGGTGAGTCACAAAAAGCCACGATGGGCGGGGGCTAGGTGTCAGCATGTGTGTGTGTGCAGGGGTGAGAGATAGGAAGAGAATGGGAATGAGAGAGGGTGGAGCTGAGGGGTGTATTAATAACTTCAAAGAGTGAATCACATATTTGTTTAATGGATTAGTGAAGTCCGTGTTCTTTATATGGTAAGAATTACTGCATATTCGTGTACTTTATGTTGTCAGTGTTGTATATTCATGAATGTTCGCGCATGAATGACCTTTTGACCTGGTAAAGACAACAATTATTGCTGTTTTATGATCATATCTTTTTCACTACTGTATGTTGCGCCCGTGATCTGGAGGCACAATAAGATGCAGTGGCGCCGAATGACCAGCAGAGGGCAGCAACCACTGAAATGTAATAAATAGCTATTGGTTCATGGATTGTAGGTTACATTTAAATATTTAAATTAATATAATAAATAGAGGTAAACGTAGATATTTTGAAATACTGCAATACTGCAAATACTGCTAGGTGTATGTGAGACTGAAAGTTATATATATATATGTATATCAGTCCAAGTGTGATCTATTTCTCCATAATTATTGTAAAAAACAAGTTCTGTTCAGCTTGTGATTATAATTTATTTTTATATATTAATTTAAATATTATTATATTTACATTCCTCCATTTTATTACTGTTACATAATAATTTGGGTAATTATTTTGTTATGTTATATTCTATTTTCATGTCAAATTTACTGACACTCATATTGTGTTATTTGACCCTATTTTAAACCTTTTTTATTTACCTGCTGCACAGAGACACACTCCCACATGAACAGATCACCGACCTGAAAAGAAACAGGCTACGTACGGTTGGATGTGTTATTTTACCTGGGTGTGGATTTCCTCATTAATTGAACGCTTGGCCTCCTGTTTCTTCTTCACTGCCAGCAGCTCCACCAGAGGTTTGATGGTCATCCCCTGATAAAAAAAAAAAGAGAGTGAGAGGAAAATACATGTTAGTCAGAGAGATTATATAAGTTTGTTTGTCACAGCGGATTCTCCTTGAATCCATTATTCACCGAAGAAAATTAAAATCCAAACCAACGTCTGAACAGTGTTTGGCAGCTGAAATATTTGCATATTCATAAAGCAGTAAAATGAAGCTGATATTATCCTCACTCTTTGAAGTGTTACTCAACTGTGTGTGTAGTCCTTATCTGTCCAAACGGTGACTGTAGGACAGTTTTATCTTTAATAGGTGACCTATGTAAAAAGCTCATTTACTTCGTCCATTACGTTATGACACCAGTTGCTTTTTTTTCCAGTCCCTAACCCAGGAAGCACATGTTTACGATAAAGTTAGAGATAAAGTTTGTGGTGAAATTCTCAAGAAATACAGAGATTGTTTAAACATGTAGCGAGCTAGAATTTCTGAACTGCTCACATGTGGCAATAAATTCATTTTTGAGAACAGACAAAAGAAAAAAACTAGTACTTGAAGTGAACTGCACGTCAGCCAATAAGAACACACTTCTCTCAGACCAACCAGCGTCATCATACCTGCACAAAGACGGTGAAGAAGATGACGGTGATGATGGCCGTGAGGAACATCTCTCTCATTGGAAAATGATTTTTATCCAGCAGGAAGCCCAGGGAGAAGGCGATGGCTCCTCGCAGGCCACCGTAGGCTATGATGAACTGGTCCTTGGTGGTGAGTTTGACGATGCGGAAGTGGTTGATGATGAAGGTCAAGCCCACCACGCCTACGGAGAGGTAACACAAAGGGATGTTTGCTGTGTGGTATCTGTGATAAATGTACAATAATGTATGTGTACATATATATACATATACATATATATACACATATATATAAATATATATAGATATATATACAAATATATATATACATATAGATATACAAATATATATATACTGGAAATATATATACAAATATATATACATATATGTATATACACATATATAATAAATTTGTCTCGTAAATCTGCCGTTACAATTAATTTGCGATATGTATAACTCTGTGGACAGAGTAAGGAAAAAAACATTTGATTTTGTTTTTGTTTTGTTGTTGTACCGTTTACTAATGACTTTAGTCCTGATTACAGACACAGACCGACCCCTCAGCAGTACTGACCTATGACTCGAGCCACCAGACACAGAATGACGGTCACGGTGACGAACGTCCAGTTCCAAGAGTGAGGTCCGTCCACCGTGGCCACGCCCAGAAATATGAAGATGAGCGTTTCGCTGACGCTGCTCCACATTTTCAGAAAGTACTTGATGGTGGTGTGGGACTTATGGGATATGTTGGCCTCAACGTAAGGACGCATTACTGCCCCACACGCGATCAACCTGTGGATGAGGGTTCAGGTTAAAGACAAAGAAGAAAAAGGGTGAGAAAGACAGACGAAAAAATGCTTTGTGAATCGGATAAAAATCCACACAAATACATGACAATTCACATCAGTGAAATAAAAAAATCACGCATCAGGGTGTAAGGAGTAGGCTGTGTTAGCTCCGAAAGACACTGGTCAAACTATGACACTACACACTCCAAGACAGCAGGGGGCTGTACAGAGGAGTTCAATGGTGATGTGCAGTGTTTTTGGAAAGAAATTTGACTTTTATTTTTCTTACAAATAAACTATCGTTGGAATTGGTCAGAATTTGTCTGGAGCTCATTTGGTTTAAAACAAAAAATCATTAAAAAAAAAATCATATTTTACCATATCTTCCCAACAACTGACAGTCGGAATTTGATGCACAAAAAATAGGTCAGAGTTTTCGTGACAACGTGCAGTGAAGACAGAGCATGTGATTCTAAGTAGACAGATTTTTTCACTCCTGTCTGGTGACCACTTCTCTGTTTCCCTCTTTTGTCATGCAAAGAAATTTGAAAAAAAAACAAAATGTAGTTGTTAAAATAAACTAAGTGGAAGCGAATCCACAAGAGTCACGGCAGGTTTTTTTTTTTTTTGGTCCATGTCAGTATTGATTTTGTATTTGGGATTTAGCGAGGTCACACGCTCTCTGTCACCAAATGAAAAAAGACAACACTGACAAATCCAGTTCATCACGTCAGGTCCCCATGGCTACAGGCGTCAGAGAGGGGATTGTCCTCGCGGAGAGACATTCACCGGCCGTGACGCTGTGATTTAGAGTATTACCTCCTGCTGTCCCCGGTGTCCGTAACTTACACTGCGTCAAACAGAGGCAGGGATGGTTAGAACTGCAGGGAGCTGATGAAAAATGACAGCAGAGAGAGAAGGTCCAGATGCCTGTGAGGCCTTGGTTTAGATGACGTTAGAGGAGAGATGAATTCATTACATCTCAGATTTTACTGCTCTACAAATCCACCGACGTTCGCAGCTGCTTTACTGACAACGTGGAGGAATTAAATGGATTTCTCCTGCTGTGGCAGGGTGTCATATGTACCACGACAGCCAATCACAGCAGGTAGATGTATTATATAGATAATCCAGAGTAACTACTTCACAGGATCAGTGCAGGACTTCACGGTATTTCAACTATTGTTTTTAAATCCGTATGGAATTTTTATGCGGCCTCTCTTCTCTCCAGTGGCAGTTCCCTTATCTAGAAGTAAACAACCTGTGGCTCCTGGAGTCCCATACAGCTCTTTAGCCTCTTAACATTGGGTCACACTGCTAGATCACAGATGACCGATGCCTCAAAACAACCAGAGTTTTCAGCTTTCTTGTTTGAATGTTGACCTTTCTTGATTGTCTCTCATAACCTAAAGATCAGGTATGAAGTTTAAAGGGAGAGTGAGTGATGTTGACCTCACGGTCACCGTCAGTGAAGCTGAATGTTGGACCTGAGTTGGTTGGTTGACTACATGTAAATTGCATCTTGTGTTTCATGTTTTTTGGACTGTGTACAAATTCATATAATACATTTTTGTACAAAACCCATTTCACTGCACATTGAATTTTAAATCTGAAACAGTGTACTGGACATTGAATTTTAAATCTGAAACAGTGTTAAAATCAAATAATTGTAAAAGCGAATACAACCTCTTCCAAATCACAAGATAAACATTTTTCTGCGTTCTTTTTTTTTTCTTTGAAATTTCCATCCACTTACGCCATGATGCCTGACAGGTGGAACATCTCAGCAGAGAGGTACGCCATGTAGCTGTACACGAAGACGAAGAGCGGCTCGATGACGCGCGTGTGTGAGGTGAAGCGGGAGGTGAAGGCGGCCAGGATGCCGTAGATTGCTCCGACTAAAACACCCCCGACTGCAACCACCAAAAAGGAGATGATTCCTAGGACGACGTCCATCACCGTCACCGAGCCAACGCCTGCATACTCCTCGAAAAGATGGTAGAGCACCTGAGGGAGAAGAAGAAGAGAGGAGAGAGAGAGAGGAGAGAGAGTCATGAAACTAATTTCACATCAATACAATAATGTTTAACTCTTTGACAAAATCCATACAGCACTGAAACGTTTTGTGAAATTATGGCCATGGGCGAAGAACACACATTTGATCCACGGCAAAACATTGAAAGAAAGAAAGAAGCAGAAGAACATCTTCAAAGACGTTCACACACATGAATCCACAGGAAGTCTGGACCTGAGTTCAGAACAGGGTCACGTGTGATAAATGCAGACGGGGACAGGATGTGTCCAAAGGAAGAAGCAGCCAGGAGGTGGAGCCAGACTTGAGCAGGAGGAAGAGACCCGACCCACAGCTTGGGATTTTATCCAGAACTCTTCCTGCTTCTCCCCGTGGTATTTGTTACTCCTGCTGCAGAGCCGACAGAAGGAAGGCCCGGAAGAGAGAGAGAGCGTCTGAGTCTGAACACGGATGTGTGTTCTTACCTGCCTTCAACAGACTATTTTAAGAAAACGTCTGTTCATGTTGTTACCTGTCTGACAGCAGCTACGGACGTCATGTAGCCTGTGACTGCAGTGGATTTCATGGAGCAATGCAAATTTGTTGGTGGGGAAAAAAACAAAAATCTTTAAAAATAGAAATGATTTTAATTTTTTTAGCACCATGTGTTGCTAAAGTAATAGATAATAAAACTAATTTCATAGTTTTCTTAGCAAAAAAAAAACATAAAAGTATTTTCATAGTTTTCTTAGCAAAAAACAAAGGGTCAGCTGATCAAAAAAACCTTTTTGTTTTTTTGCAATTGTTCAAATCAACGTGTATTAAATCAAGCTGGAACAAAGGGGCATATGTGACACCAAACAGCAGGGGGCGCCTGAAGAAGATGGGAGTTTGGCTTTGAAACAGGTAAAGATCCATGTACCTACTTATGTGTCATAACTGACTATAGGAAATGTAAAGGATGACATCATCTACATGGAGACATATTAGACACAGTGGAGATAATGATTTTAGATTTTTTTGTGTCACAAAATTATCTTAAAACCTGGTAATGCTTTTTTTTTCTTCCATCTATTCATTTAATCATTTAACATAATTTAACCCTACTCCATGCTATTCTATTTTGGCTTTTCTTTTTTTATATTCTATTCTGCTTTTGTTCATGGTTAGTGGAGTTGGGTAACAACCTGCTGCCCAGTATTTTACTACGTGCCACATAAACACTTCGGCCCAACACAAGTCGGCCCACGCTGCCAAAGCCTTCCTTCGCTCATGATCTACGACTCTTAGCGCGGTCTTGGACAGTGATGAGTGTCAGCGAGCCTGAGGATGTACTGAGGCTAAACTTACACCTGCAGTAATAACACATGACCTCGAGACAATGACCCCTGGGAAATGTGCTAAAGTGGATTTACTGTACGGTCAGAGAGAGAGATTTATGGAGCGTCCATGACCTGAGGTCGGTGACTCAGCCACCAGCAAACATAGTAGGGGTGTTTGTTGGCAAGAACCCGGCAACACGATACGTATCATGATACAGGCGCGACAATACGATATATTGTGATGGATAAATATATCGCGGTAATTAATTGTGAAATGTTTGATCCCCTGGAGTGTTGTTGTTACATTTTTTAAAATCTACTAAACTTCACATTCACACTTGGTGCTGTATTTACCATTAATTATGATGTTATGTTTCTTTGGTGCTTGTTACATTCTGCTTGGGCGTTTTGCGGAAATGCAGAAGCAGCAGCAACAGCGATTTCCCTCCTGGGAGTGATGATTTTTTTAATCTGATTCTCATCTAAAAAAAAACAAAAAACACCCCGTGGGTGTGTGTAGAGTACACGAGAGTACTGTTTACAGACCAGATGATAAAAGGGAGGAGGAAATGTGACTGTTTGGCCTGGACATGATCCAGATCCCAGTGTGGTCCCATATCTGTGATGTCTGCAGTTCTGCCTCTAATGGTACTTTTTACTGATAAAACTGTGGTGACAAATTCCACTATAAAAGTTTCCTGTTAGTCACTCTAACAGTTCACTCACCACAGTGACGGCGTC
>NC_024319.1:2286511-2334179 GCF_000523025.1 Cynoglossus semilaevis | reverse complement strand
ATTGATGTGAATCTCCTCGAAAACTGCGAGCACAGCGACGGGGTCCACGGCTGAGATGATGGAGGCAAAGAGCAAGCAAGGCAGGAGCTCCAGTTGGTGGAGGTCGGAGGGATTGGACGGTTGGATCTGACACACGGCGTAGAGCAGGCCGCCGATGAAGAAGGCATTCCACAAAGTCCCAACCACAGCGAACATCAGGATGGTGCCCAGGTTCTCCATGAACGGGCGGATGGGCAGGAAGTAGCCAGCGTCCAGGATGATGGGGGGCAGCAGGCAGAGGAAGAACAACCTGGAGTCCAACACTGGGGGGACCTTCTCTCCAGCGACTTTGATGAGCCCCCCCACCAGCAGGCCCACCACTATCAACAGGCAACTTTCTGGCACAATGTTGGACAGACGTGGAATCAGGTGGAAACCTGGAACGACAGAAGAAGAAGAAAAACAAACAAAACTTTAGACTAAGAACCTTCTGTGTTTATGTTCTGACAGAAATACAAAAATCTTTTGGTGGAACACGTTTTACAGATCTCAATGTTAATGCTTGCTAATTACAAAAGAATATCAGGATCAGCTGTGCAATGTTGACCCCGAGGTCACAGTAAATGATTGTGTGTAAATATTGAATGTTGAAGTGTTTGAGTTGCCCTTTTGGAGAGCACACACCCTATTGTCAATATTAAGCCATAATACATTTAAATTTCTGTAGAATTACCACAGCACTTAGCATTTAAACTAATCTAATCTGAAACCCTATTCACTACTGCCATGATTTAAATGTAAATTGCCCATAGTTTTTTTCTTGTGCTATCAGTTGCAAAAAAACATGAAATAAAGTTCAATTTAAACTAATCTAATCTGAAACTCTATTCACTACTGCCATGATTTAAATGTTCGACCGCTTCTGTGGTTCCATGTGAATTTTATTTGCTGGTAAAATGATCAAAAAGGGCTGTTTTGGTGTTGAAGGTGGCCGACCCCTGACCTCAGAGGGAACGTTTTAGGTCTCATTTGATTTGACTGTTGCATCGATAACCCAACTGTATGAAGTCAAGGAGTTCACAAAATGACAGAAGCATTGAGTTGTGACATACTACACCTGAGTGAGTAGTAGCAGCAGCACCACCACCACCACCGTCACCGTCACTAATTCTAACTTCTGCTTCACATTTAGCAGGTGCTCAGATGTGCAGAGTTCCAGTAGAATGAACAAAAACTGCAGAAAGTAGCGTTCGTGTTGGAGTCAATGTTGAAGCGACCGCCGTCACTAGACAAAATAATAAGATTTAAAGAAGGAGGAGAATCTTTATGCTGGACAAACACACACTTTACAACCCACATGATTCATGTTACAGTTAACTGAGGTCTAACTAAGTCTGCTCCGGACTCTTCCGTCTCTTTAAGGTTCCTCTGAGCACAGCCGGTCGTTAGTGACGCCGTGACCTTTTCACTTAAAAGACATGATGCAGAATTACTAAGACAGGGCACGTGGTTGAAAAGCCTATGTTTCCGCTGATCAGTCCAAGTTTAAAGGTTCAAAATGCATGACGGCTGTACAGTGTACAGATAAATAGTTTACATTTTTCTTCTTCAGAACATACATTTAAAGAAATTCATCCCTTGCATTTGCATAAAAAAAGCATATTTTATGCCAATCGATCGACAAAATCATCAAATCCTTCAAACACATGGTCATGAGCTCACGTTCAGCCGTGTGAAAAACCATCAATTTCAGAGCAAATAGTTTCACATAATTGAAAAAACCTTTTTTTTCAATTATCCGTGATGCCTCGAGGCCCAGGGGACTCGGATGTCGCACAGCAGAGCAGAGCTTTAGAAAAAGCGGTTAATGCTTTTCCAAAAGTACAAAAATCTTCTCCCCTGACAGATGACTGTAAAATCCTGCCCTTTCTGCTCCACACCACCGGCTCACAGAGCTTCTACAGGGCCACAAATGTCACCTCTTTGTACTGGTGCCAGGTCTCACATGAAACAGGAAATAAACACAGACCAAATTGTTACATTCTGCGCACACGCTGGAGTGATGACACAAAACAACCGTGGCCTTTTGCTGAAATCGTCAACAACAGTGACCGTCTCTGACTATATTTACTGCACACAAGTACGGCAGAGTGGTATGCTATTTTCCAGCTGCCACTATCAGAATCAACTTACCACACGCTCTGTTAACACTGACACACAAACACAACAGAAACATGAACCCGCTGAAGCCACATGCCACCACGTAAGGTAAAGTATATCAGGAGGCTAGATAACGATGTCAGACATGCGTAAAATTAGTGACTGAAGCTCCGCGAACAATGATGTAACATACAGTACTGCAAAGGTTTAAGGAACTGAATGTACATTCACAATATCCTTGTTTTTGGGGTTTTTTTGCAGTCTTTATTTCCAACTATTTAAATTATTTATATATTGCCCTACCCTGTATACATATACATACATATATATATATATATACACATACATACATATATATAGATATATATACACATACATATATACATACATATATGCACATATATACATATACACAAACATATATACATATATATACATATGTACACATATTTATACATATATACATATATACACATACATATATACATACATGTCATTTTTTGTAGTCGTATTGAGGTATTGGCTATTTTATAAACCCTGTCACTGACATGGCCAGGCAGTAGTTGATACAGTATGAGACTTGACTTTATATTTGGAAAGGCTTCAAAAAGCTTGTGTAAGAAATTATATGATAATATGAATCTGAGGACCGATGCCAGACAAGTCATTACTGGTGAGACAAATCAGCAGAAACAATACGCTCTGATGTGCATCAGGTTTGGTAAAACGCCATTTCAGTAGAGACAAAAGGCTGTTCTTTAAATGGATACTGCAGTACTGGTATCAGACAAAGAATCTCTGCAGTCACTTTAAAAAGCTACGTCGTTGTTATAAAAGCTGACAGATGGGATCGATGTCTGGTCGTCAGGAGAGGAGTTTTTCTGACCCCACAGAAAGTAGGCACTCATCGTGGAATACGCACAGAAAGGCGAGTCATTTACCACGTTAGCAATTAGCTCCAGACACGACGAGGAAATGTTTGAGGGCGACACCCTCTGACACAATATCCACAAAGATCGAACACCCTGGGGGAAAGAAGGCATCAGCGAACAGGTGAACCGTGGAGCGGTCGTTAGTATTAGAGCACAGTTGTCAGTGTAACTTCACACACTGTCAGTCAATGACAAACACTATGTCTGGTTATTAACAGTAGGGGTGTAAGAAACTATAGATACACCAAAATATCAATATTCTGCAGCGCTGTATCCTAATTTTTTAATTAACATCTGAGCACACAAGAAATTCCTACACAGTAGAACAGGAACAGTTTAATGGAACAACAGTAACATGTTCCTCTCACAGCACAAGAAATTTACGCTTTAACTTTACAACTTTTCATTGACCGATGTAAATGTAAATGTAATAAATACATTTATTTCTCTTATCTGGGTTTCAAACACTTTGGAAATGCATTTCAAATAAAAACAAATAACCTGTGTCTAATCTCTTTGATCCTAACTCCGATGTCCTTGTCCTAACTGTGAGAATCTTCACGGTGACTCTTTAGTAAAGTTAACGTGATCTCAGGTAGGGCAGAGCTGTGACTTCAGGATTCACATGAGCTCGAACATTGCACCTTAATTAAACTGTTGCCTGAGCCTCAGGTCTGTGGATCTGAACAAAAGTGTTATTTTGTTGTCAGGCAACTTTACATGTGAACGCCTACACACACACACACACACACATCCCAACGGAGGCTTCAGCTGGGTTAACAAAGAAAGTCTGTGGAAAATGAACACAACAGAAACCTTATGTGACTTCTAAGAATGAGCTTCACTACATCTGGTGGCTTCAGATGAGAGGTTCAGGCCGTTGACTGTTGAGTTCAGACTTCAGTCAAACTGAAGGATCGCAACATCTCAGATCTCTGCAGTTAGATAATTAAGAACACTTTTCTTCTTTGGTGATTTGGTTTTGCATTGAACTACATTTTATTTGCTGTAAATTGATATAGGAATTAGCAACAAAAAAAAAAATCAGTATCGATGAGTCACACCTGCCAGGAAATTGGTCACAAAACTGCAAGTGTTGATACGATTACAACAAGTACTATTGCAGATTCAGGCAGAAAGAAAAAGATTAGAAAAAGGTAAGGAATGTGGTGCAACAGGAGCAGAGTTCTACGGTGTTAAGAAATCCGATGAAATGAGGTCTGTTGACAAAGAACATGTGTTTAAATATTGACGTAAGATATTCAATTTCTTGTTTTAGAAACCTATGCTCAACCAGTTTCATCCTAAAGAGAGTAAAAAAAGTAATGATTTTAAATGACATAAGCAACTGAATGTAAGCTACGATGTACACGTGGATTCTTCAGCAGGTTGTCTGGACATTTCCCTAGAGACAGAGGGAGACGCTCAGTCATCCGGAATGGGCCCAGAGCAGAGCTGCTGCCGCTGCTTCTTTACATTAAGACGGATGGGACGGCGGTGGCATCTGGGTGAAATACCTCCAGCCAGGAGGGGGCCCAAGGGAAGACCCAGGACACACTGGAGGGACAATGTCCTCTGGCTGTTCTGGTAACGCCTCAGGATTACCCCGGAAAAGTTGGACAAAGTGTTGAGTGGATGAAGTTAAGTTAAGAACTGCTAGTGGACAGTCATTAGAAAAGTCTTGCTACAGATGTCTTTGGTTGACAGTGTACGGGTTGTTGTCAGGGAAGACAGACAGTCTGAGAGATGAGGAGAACAGTCCTGTATGTCAACCTGAAGAAAACATCTTTTAATAAAACCAGCGGTGTGGTCCAGAGCTCTCTTTCTAGAAAACTCTTCCTAGAAAACCACACACTCAAACACAGAAGACCAGCAGACTCCAATATCCCGCAGGTGGTTCATACGAACCCCCACATTCACACCTCGACTCGGGTGAACCAGGTGAACCAGGTGAACCTTACCCCCTGTAAGTAGGCCAGGGTGTGGATATACCTGCATTGTTTAACACAGCGTCTCTCCATTCAGGCACTGAGCCCTTGAAAGGTAAATACCAGGAGTTTTCCATCAGTCAGTTTCAACTGAAAAGGCTCTTGGTTTTGTTTTTTTTTCTAACTACATCAGAATGAAATGTTATCCAAAAACAGACAGTTTAGAAATTTAGAAATTAGAAAAGAAAGTATTTTTCGGTCAGTACAACTTGGGCAGTAAATTGATTTTTAAACTGGTTAATTGTGTGTGAGCTGTGGATTAACAAAGATTTATCATGATCTCTCACTACATTCACAGGTTGGTAAAAACTCACAGTACATCCATCCATCCATTTTCATCCGCTTATCCCTTACCAGGTTACAGGGCAGCAGTCTCCTTCCTGCGGGTGGTGAGTCCACTGGAAGGTACCAACCGCCCTAACTGGGATTTGAACTTGCCCAGGAGGTGAACCCTGAGGTTCCACACCAATAACAGAGGCAACAACACATACTCTATTCAACAAGACTTTTTTGGGCTCTGAACCTTGTCATCTGGTATACCAGGACTGTTGTCCTAGTTCACGTTAGCTCCCGTGTCTGTACCAGGACAGTTTTCTGTCGCCGTTAGCAGCGTTTGGTACTCAAAAGGGAAGCAGCGAAGACAAACAGTCCCAACTGTTCTTGTGACCAAACCTTGGTCACAAAAGCCTCAACCAAATCACAGGCTGCACCTCCCACTGATTAAAGAGTAAAGTATGAATGACATAAACGCATTACTGCACTGTTGCCTCCACTGCTTGTTTACCCGGAACCTGGAATGAGTCTTTAATTGACCATTTCACCTTCAACGTCACCATCAAAGGAAATAGAACCTCAACTCATGTTCTGGACCAAGGACATAAAAGCTTGGTGAGAAACGTGTCCTGACCTACAGCAGGCGGCAACACTTGCCCAACACAACAGCCTGCCCGGTCTAACCTGCTTGACTGACAATGGCCTTTGGTACTTAAGAAGTGTAGAGCCGCACTACAGGAGATTAGATAGTGAACACAGCAAAGGGGGAATTCAAAAGAGTCACTCAAGGCCCCCATTCCAAGTGCTGTCAAGACACAATGTATAGAGATAAACAAGATAAATGTTGAGTGTTGACAAGTGACATGAATCATCAATCTGGGTTTCTTGTCAATATTGACAGTTGTCGTACAGTTGCCACACTCCCTGCAGAAAACATTTGTGCAATGAGGTTCTCCCACAACCAGTAAAGAGGAACAGCTCTTTGACAGTTGTGAAGAAGTACACAACCACCAGCACAGCCCGGTACCAGTCACGTGTTTATAGTTTCCAAAGCCGAGTTTTTGTATCCTGTTGTCAGGTAACCAATAATGCATGGCTGCCCATGCATTCAAGTGAGCACAAAAGATTCATTTTTAATTTGTGCATCTCTTTAACCCATAAGAGGAAGTAATACAACTTCCATTTTAACATAAAGTGTGAAAGGCACTCATACGTAAAGGTAACAGTCACAGCTAAGCTTGTTTCTGATAAATGCAGCAATGTTTGTTTTTGACAGAAAGTTCAGTGAAATAGATGAGCCGTGAGTCCCAGTTTTTTTAATTGTGTGATGTTGACCATTGTGCTCCTCAGGTTGCTTATGCAAGACTAACACTGTTTAAATAATTAATACGGTATTGCAGTATGATTCCCAATGCTACATCTGCACAGAGATAGTGTTGCTTTACAAAGTCAATAACCAGCAAGGGGCGTGTTTCCATGGCGTGTTGGTGGCAGTGGTGAGGTCAACACCAGTGGTAGACTTTTACCTAAGGTGAATATAAATTAAATGTAGGGTTAGTTTCATAAAGCAAGGACCAATACACACAAAAATATTAAGCTAGGACTTAGTCCTTAGTTAGCTTACTAGCTACTAGCTAGTAAGTAAGAAGCAGCAGCAGCAGAGTGCACTAGTTGCTGTCTTTCCAAACGGTGATGATTAACAAGATGTCTCACAGTCTGTATCTGTCTAACAAACAATAAATCAAAATATGCCTTTTTTCCACTAAGTTTTTATACCAGTGGGTGGAGTCTAACTGAGTCGCTGGCATTTATTCAATAAATCTTTATGGTGGGCCCAACTGTGACTGATAAGAGATTGCTCACAGTATATGATAACAGGAGGAGGTTATTGATCAACTGAAGAGGACACATTTAGAGAATAAACGGAAGTAGGATTGACATCATTGCAATTAGGTAAATGACTAAAATGTCCCAAGAATGCGTTGCCTGAAGGAAGGAATATTGCTTTCAGACCCGTGGATACATGCATAGAATTGATAACCACGAAACTACTTCATTTTCATGATACCTTCGACGGCTCCAGGGGGAAAAAAAACCTCAAGGTGAACTACGATCCTCGGACACGTTGACCTGAATGACTCAGGGCCTTCACAGAGATGTGGAAGCAATAAAATATAAAGTAAGCTTCTCAATGCAAGGAAGTGACTCTGAAGCTTAAGAAGATGTTAATTTTTTATTCTTTGACATTAAATGTCAGCGCTCCAGTTAATCTATGTATAGCTTTGACTTTGTTTCTAAGGTTTGGTTTCTTGTGGTGAACCTGGAACGTTTCCCACAATGTACTTACAGTGACGTGCAATTATTCTCTGACTCTAAAAACAAGGAGTATATTTACTACATTTATTGATAATAAAAATAAAAGTCTTATAAATAAAATAACGGCAAACATTGTCAGACATCAGCAACCGTCTTCATTAAAGATGTGACTGACTCTTACTGTACAAGGAGACACTCGCTGTTGAAGGATGAATAATAAATATGATTAAAGGTCACCCTGGTGGTGGAGGCAGACCCTCTGTTGCATTAGTTATTATCAATTGTTTACTCTAGATTATTGACATTTCATTGTATGGGCCGGTCTCTATGGAAACCATTTATTGCTGGTTTTGTCTTAGTGGTGCAGAGAGGATAACGTTTTTCCAAAAATGTCAATTCCTGGGAAACAGAAAAAAAAAAAACCTTTAATTACAGGTTTTACTTGGCATTATTTTTCTAGAATACCAAAAGTAATGTTAAAAAAAATTGAACCTAAAGAAACATTTGACCATTGACTGTTTGACAGATAATTGACTATTTTTAAAATAAAAACATATTTGTAGGACTGATGAATAAGATAATTTGATTTAAAGTATAAAACAAAAATCCTGGCAGACATGACATTCAAGTAAACACTGAAAATAAAACCTAAATGGTGCAACAGTACAAAATGGTGTAATATACATCTACACGCAATTTAAACAGATGTGCTTCGTATATTGCATTGTTTTTTAAATTCTAATTAGTGCAGTTGACGGTCTCTCTTCTTTCTACCCTCCTCTAGACTTCATTTAAGGTTATAGGTTCCACTCCCAATCCAACCACAGCCACATTCACTCTGATCAAATCTATTATTTGTGTAGTATTCAGAAAAAAAAAAATATTTTAGGGGAAAAATGTCTTGTCCAAAAAAGGTTTGGCCAGTTATGAATTATAAATGGAGAATTAGACTAACTGGACTGGAAAAAACGTTCCAAGGAAGGATATGATCACCGGAAACCAGCAGTGTGACTGCACCTGAAGTTTAGTACAAAGGTGTGTCAACCGTCCTCAAGTGCTCACAAATACGGCCTTTCTATAATTAGACATGACAAGAACCAAAGTTCAACATTGCTATAATTTCAAGATAAATGTTTGATAAGATTAGTTTGATAAGATTAGTTTATGAGTACTGATGGAGCCTTGTTTATATAGGAAAGAGGTTAGGTAGAGATAGTAACATATTTAAGGTGGTTAATAAAGTAATCTCTAATGACCACCTTAAATTTTGATCTAACGTTTACATCAGCTGTGATGCTTTGTTACTTGTAGATTAACTGACGTAGAATTTTTATTTTAGTTTTATTTGCAGTGTAGGATTATTTCAAATTAAGTTCTGGGAGGGGATAAAAAAAAAAGAAAGAAAAACCTTAGCTCTTTATTAGAATCTTAAACATGAGCCAATTTGTATATAAATTGAGTCTAGAATCATAGTGTCCTTTCAATTATTGTTGATCTAGCAACCAGCCATTGTACATGTGGTCATTTACAGAACACAGTTTTGATCAAACAAAGCACCTCAAGCTCAACTCCGAGATGTGTTTGTGGAGGCAGGGCATGACGTCACCTCTGTCAACAGCTACTGATGGCTCATACCATTTTTTGCCTTACACAACGTGAAGATTCAATCACTCACTCCCATTGTACTCATCTCTTATTTGCACTACACGTTTCCTCCTTGTTCTGTACCTTTACAGTAATCTAGCCAAACCCTGTCTCTTTTTCTTTTTCTATTTCTCTCTCCCTCCCTATCCTCTCCCACAGGGACACAGGGCTCCTTGCCAAAGAGTGAGGCGCTGTTCTCCCTAACTACAGACTGGTGCTCAACCCAGCAGGTGTGGGTGTCCAAAACAATATCTTCTTTGGTAGTTTTGCAAGTTAGCAATTTGGTATACAGAAATAAACTAGAGAAGATAATAGTGTACAACGGAGTGGAACAACAACAACAACAACAACAACAACAGGGTGAGGATGCAGAACACAATGAAGCATCAGAGGAAATTGAAATGTCTAAACACTAGTATTTAACATTAACAATGGACAGCAGAAACACAGCAGGCAAGCAACAACCTTGCAGAACATTTTATCTGTGTTGAAAACTTGCCAGCAAGTTGCTTTCCAGCATACACACTGCTGGACAAGGTTGCTAAGTCATCACTGATGCAAGAAGAAAAGTGCAACCCTGGCAAAAGACACAATGACGAGAACCCACAAAGCAGATGGATTTGATGTGTGACCAGCAGTTAAGAGTTAAGTGTCTCCATCTGTTACGTACGTCCTGGCTGGGCTGTTCCAGGCACGGTGGTGCTGGACAAATTGTTTGGAGACAATTGTATTTATTTCTACAGGTGTCTGATTGTAACTAAGACTAAGAACTATGAGCATTTTTCATCAAAATTTGAATGAAACTAAAATGGAAAACATGGTTAATTGATTGATTAAAGCTCCTCGACAGGCGTCGTCTAGCATGATCAACTGTTTTTATTCTCTCAAAACAAAGAACATTAAAGGAACTGGAATTTAGTCAACCAGACAAAGAAGCAGGTTGTGACCTGGTGTTAAAGGAATTCTCCAGAATTCTACAAAGAAGGGAATTCTCCTGAAGAATCTGTTTGCAGTTTTGTATAATAATAATATTATTAATAATTGCATGTAAATGCATCATTTTAGCTCAGACCAAGGACATGAAGAGGGACAGGGCAAGTTATTACTATGGCTACATTTTTTAAGTTGTTTTGAAAGTCCTTTTTCTCTAACTTGGACCACATCCTGGGTCACAGGTGGGGTTGGATATTGATGCGTACATGCCTGAGGCCCGAGTCATCAAAGGTTTCAATCAATTAGAACTTGCTGAGGCCCGAGTCAAAGTCAAATCAAAGGTTTCAATCAATTAGAACTTGGTGTGTAGAACCAATTTTGACATCTCTTCCAGATATTAGAATAAATTAACATATCCCTAATGCACTACTCTTCTATTACAAATACCATATTTACTGTATGTAAGTTTATAAACACTACTTTCAACTGGTAACTTAATTTCGTATATAACAATAGAACTGTCAAGGGCTGTAATCTAAAGATTTGCTTTCTTCCTTTCTGGAGATTTTCTTTCTGTGTGGTTATGTGACTTAACCATTAGGTTTTCAATGATAAACAACTGCAACTTATCAACAAGTGATTTTTACACATAGTCAGAAAGACGACCCTGTTGTATATGTTAACCTTTGAAGGTGCATCTGTGCATGCTAGAAACACTGTTAGATAGTCTGACTCAAAACACAAGAAATACAACCGTCACCGAGGCCACAGAACCTGACGCCAGCACGGACTAGTATTTCCTGAAAGAGCAGAAGTGAAGCGACTGTCACCATTACCCCGACACACATGACATCCGCAGTGTACTCACCTAATTTCATTAAAGAGGCCAGGAGAACCCATAATGATATTTCGAAGGGCGTCTGTATGTGATGGTAGTCAACGCTGAGCACAGGGAAAGCCTTCTTGGTGGAGTTATGCACCACGTCCGCTTCTTTGTGGCTGCCTGAGTTTTCCTGGTGACCAACATCCGGAGAGCTGGCTGCTCCGAGGGGAAGCACGGAGCCCTGTAGGAGCAGCAGCACCAGGAGCACGATCAGCCCCAGCTCCGGCAAACTCCTCCCGAAGCCGGTGCGGCACGGCGAAGCTGTCCTCGAAGGCATTTTTGTTGATCAATAAAGTCGAAGATTATCGGGGGTAGGAAAGTTCACTTCAAACCATAACCTCACTGCTCCAACGTAGTTCACTGTAGTCGAGTTTTAATTAAACTTCTTAACGCCCAGAGGTCGACTTTTAACGGTCGGTTCGACGATCACTCCTTAATCGAGACCCACATCTTCCGCGGTCAGGTCCGTCTGTCTGCTTTCGGTACTGGGGCTCGTAGCCAGGTGAACGTTCGCGCCGTCACAGGCCAATAAAGGAAGACAACAACGGCCAAGGAGATAAATAAAGAAGAGCAGACTTTTACAACCTGACCGTAAAACACAGCCTTCACAGGTCGGCTTCTTCACAACAGTCTTTCACAAGTTCTTCCGTTTCTGTGTCGCTGGCTGTCAACGTCCTCGTCGGTGAAATGTGTCACTGTTGATGCTGGAGACAGTGAAACCACAGAGACATCCATCCCCTCAGCAGCGTCTCCTCCGCTCCCACAGTCCCACAAATCCACCAGCTCCCGGACACTGACCTTGAGATGAAACCACGCAGCTGCCACATCCTATCATCCCGTCTACCTCATTCCACTTTAACTTTTTAGTGCCAGACTCCGGGCATATGCGGCATATCCTTTCTTCTTCCCCAGTGGAGAGGAGTCTAGTCGGGAGCGGTGAAAGGAGGAGGAGAGGGAGGTGATCTCCCTCGCTGCTGGTCACAGACTTGTCCCGGGTTGTGAAACCAAGTGGGACGCGCGCTTGTCTGAAGCTATGTTTGGCTTCGTGCAACCTTCAAAAGGCGCACACCCTTTCGCGGAGGTTTTGTGGATGGGAGGAGGAGAAGGACGGTGGGTTGGAGAGGGAGGGGGTTGGCCGACTCTAGTGACACCTACAGGAATGGAGGGAGAATCCTTACTCTACATTTGAGACTGTGTGCCAGTGTCTCAGTAACAGCATTGCTGAAATGTCCCGAATTTTATGACTCCCGAAACAAAGCGCCCCCACCCTGAGACTCATGGGAAATACACACAAACGTACAACAGGCTTCAATACTATTTTAAGACTCATACATGGCTTTCTATTATTAAGGTCAACAAAACAACTGCATTTTGTCAATTAATATGTGAATTTTTTTTAGAAGTTAAAGAAATGTGTCACATATCAGGACAAATGTAGGAGTATGAGAGGATTATATAACAAAAAATAAATATATATATATTAGATTATATAATAATAATTATATAGAGACTAACTATGGTTTAAACACCTATTCACACAGTTTCTTGCATGACAGATGTGATCTATATAGAAAAGTCAGAGGACGTTCATTTTTCAGACTGAGAAAAAAAACAAGGTACATTAGACAATGTCTGGGCCGTCACCATAAATAAGGTATGGTCAGTGCTGATTACAGTTTTCCACAATCACATGCACTTAAACAGTCTTACAGTCGATGCTCATTTGTTCTTACTCACTTGTTGGTTGTTCATGTTATGCTTTGTTGTTTTGAATTTTCTTTACCCCAGTGTCTCTCTCACATTAAGAAAAAAAAACAAGGAAGCACTGAAGATTAACGTAACGCTCTGTTGTAAACACAACTACTATTATTGTCCTCACATAAAGGATGGTGGTATTACAGCGGTGCCAAGGTAATGGGACAATATTTAGTTAACACAAGTTACTTTTGATACTGACTGTCCTAACCTATGGTGCAAAATTTCCAACAAACCACAAAGCATTGCTGGGAAATCCTGTCTTCATAATCCACATATTCTACGTGCTACAAAAGTATGTAATACCTCCCAGATTATTCTAGAGAATATTTTTGAAAACACAAAACAGACATTTTCAAAAAAGCAAACACTTCATTGAGCCCTACTTTCACACATGCCTAACATTCAGTTAGTTCAGTAGCAACATAAGGAGAGGGAAAACATATTTGGCATGAGCTGGATGTTTCTATTCTACGTGACAAACTGCAAAGCGTTAGTCAACATGACAAACACAAACTGCTAACCATGAAGCAAAACATATTATTTAAGATCAAGCTGCTCTTCTATCTACCACAAGGGTGATAAAGCAGCTTTACTTTTCACCGTGTTAGCAAGGCTTGTAAACAGTACAGCAGTCTAGCTTTGTAGGGAATTTTTTGTTCTGTTTATCTTTATGCATAAAAATTAGTTCCATTAGGCGTAAGCAAATTTCTGATGCAAATGTGCAGCATGTGTTGAAAAGGCTGTGACTTTGAGATCTTCAAAGGCTCAGGATTTACCATGAATATCTATTAGCTGAAGTCGAAAAATCTATGAGAACATCAACCTAAGTTGTAACAATGAGTAAGATTAATGGGTTAGGGTGTAATATCCACTAATAAGATAGATAATATAGATTATCTACTTTGTGTTTTTAGAAGTTTAAATTTGCTTTGCTGATAAGAATCTATCTTTTGAAAAAACCTATAGATTGTAGCAGATTACAGAGAATTTAAAGGTTAAAATGATACTGGACCTTAAATCATTTACACACAGTGAAGGTCAGATGGAACTGTTTACAGAGAAGACACAGACATTGTTGTGTTATTTACTCTTTGCCTGTGCTTCTTCTCGTAATAAATTATAGTTCCACCAGTTATGGGTTACTGGTAACGCTGAGTCAGCAGGATCCAGGGATAATACTGTACTTAGAAAACAACGATGACCAGTCACCACGACAGCTAAGCCCTGTGATGATGGGCTCTGACAGTATGTCTGCCAGAGAGTAGAGAAAACAATGTTTTGACATTTTAAGATTACACTTTTGTTCATACCTCTGCTCTAACTAACATCACACAGTGGAAAAAGAAGACATAGACTCCTAAGGGTATAATTCTCTCTTCCTAGATTCAGACATGTTTTAATTACTAGTACGGTGTAATGATCATGAAACACTGAGGGCCAGACAGAGGAGCGTAGAGTTCTGGTGTTGATGCATGAAACCCTTCATCACAATATGACCAAGAATAATCACAAGATCACATCCACCTACTGCACAATTATATGTGGTGATTCTCAAACGTTATACTTCTACAAAAAAATATTTGTTTTTCCACCATCAACAGTAACGATAAAAGTTTTCGACGCGAGTTAGCGAACCTTAGTGGCCAATTAAGATAATACAGGGGATCCTAAAAAGTCAGAAGTTTTATTAACGTTTATAAACGTTTTTCCCATGTCCATTTAGGCCTTGATAATAATTAGATTCTGGAAAAGGTATAGCCAGTGGTGTTTGTAAGTTTGTTTAAATTTAATTTTGACAGAACTGCTTTCTTCTATCTTTTAAGCCATGATGTTCCTTATAGAGGAGCACCTACTATTTTGGAACATATACCTATCTAAATAAGATAATTTATAGATGTTATTCCCATCAGTTTGGGGGGTTCCACTGAGTGACGTTGAAGACGAAAAGTGGTTAAGATCGAAATACGATCTGCATCGCACGACTTACAAATACTATAATGTAGAAAATTATATATATTTTCACATTATATATACACACACACACATTATATATATATGAAACGTAAATTAATCCACAACCCACAACAACGTAAACTGTGCAGCACTAAGGCAATTCAACTGTAACTCGTGATCATTGGTCATTACGTGTCACATGACGTAAGCGTACGAGCATGCGTCAGAGCGCGCGGTTGCGTTAGTTTTGTTCCACTTCCGCATTACGCATTTCTGTGTAGCCTTTTAGCTGTTTATACTCTTCTCTGACACATTTACTGTGGAAAAGCAAGTTAATTGTTCCGGAGAAATAACGTTGTTATATCGACGCTTGCATCTAAAACATTCGGATTCGTTTACTGATTTTTTAAAAACATATTACTGCGGCCTTTTTCATGACAAAGTCAACCAGGAAGCAACATCAACACAGGAGGACTGACTGCATCGTCTTCTAGAGCTGTAACTTTTCTGTCAGTGCGTGTGTGTGTGAGAAACACAAAGCTGTTTCTACTCATCCACGAAGAAAGAAGTGATGAAGGTAAATGCAAATAGTTTCCCCTAACCTAGTTTGTACTGTTCTGGTACAAAAGAAAAAAATATATATATATTATGCTTCTCTTTTTATTTAGTTTTGGAGACACCATTTTAAAAATCGTTTTCGCTTTACTTACAATGCACATTAACATCAGTAATTTATTTAGGGACTGATTGTTTTAGGACTTTCTGAACGTTTGGTTTTTTTAATGTAGTTATTCAGGAATATTTACTTGTATTTATTTAAGTTTCCAATGCAGTTTTTTGCATGCACATACCAAGTAGGACAAATCAGGTATGTGGAGTTAGGTTAGAACTGTGTAAACACAACTTTGTTCAGTGTGTTATTGAGCCATAGATGCCTGCAAATCAATAAAGCAGATTAACAAAGACATTGTACAAAATACTAAATATATTTGTGCTTTTAGGCAGCTAGCTGTGGATGCCATTGATCTTTCTTTTGCAGTATTTCAGTCATTTAGAAGTATTTAGGGTTGCCTTTTGCTGCCTATGAGCTGATCACCTGGAGAACTCTTTTTTTTTTTTTTTTTTAAGCTGATCACCTGGAGAACTTTTTTTTTTTTTTTTTTAACCATTGTGATTTTTTCCAGTTGTTCTGCTGTTCCTGTGACAAGTCCCTGCTGCTGTGGACTCTGATGCTACAGCTGCTTCTGTTTAAAAATGTCATCTGTGCTGAGGGCATCAACAACTGCAAACTCCTCTACGAGTCAAAATCAGACTGGAAAATCCTCAAACAACTAGAGCCACTCGTAGGTAAAAAGTAAGTAAACTCCCTGCACATTCTGGGTCAACTATGTGATGTAAGAGCGCAGCGGTTGGATGAGTAAACGAGCATTTACAGAGAACTTGTTATGTCGACAGCTTCAGCGTTGTGAACACCACTGCAGGGGAAAGCTACACATATGTGTTTCAGTTGTGTGGGGATGCAGGAGGTGTTCCAGGTGCAGGGATTATTCAAGTGGACAGCAAGGGCGATGCCAAGAAGACGACTGTGATCGGCATGTACAACGCAACACAAGCCTTCGGAGGAGGTAAGTCTGTGCGGCGTAAACCTCTGTGCGTTTCAGCAAACTGGGATTACAAACGGTTTTATTGATTAATGTACATAATGATCCCTCACCTATTTCTGCTAAATATTGTATATGATTCTTTAGTCAAGTGACAGTCTTTTTTTTTCAGATGACTTGATGATGTTGATCTACCAAAATGGCGAAGCATATGATTCTCACTGTTCCAAGGAGAACCGAAGAGCGTTTGTGATGATCTCATGCAACAGGGACAAAGTGGTAACAAAAAGATGAATTATTGGATCAAATATATGTAATAGTTTGGATTCAAACCTACTTGTGAACTATTTAAACTCCGTGGGTGTAGTAACCCAGGCATGTGTCCCTCCAGATATGCTTTTGTCACATTTTTCGATTTTGCATACAGTATTTTGATGTGTCCTAAAATGAATGTATTTATTTCCACTCCCAGGGCCAGCTGGAGGTGCTTCTGGAGGAAAGGGAGAGGCAACAGGACTGTTTTTACCTTTTTAAGTTGGAGTCGAGCTCTATTTGCCCAGCTCTTCCGTCCGGGCTCAGCACAGGCTCCATATTACTCATCATGTGTGTAAACAAATTCTGCAAAGACCCAAACATGCTCAATGCGCAAAGATTTAAGACAAGAAAAATATCACTAATCGCCTACTTTTGCTCTTGCAGCATGATTTGTTTTCTGGCTATTTACCTTGTTGGAGGATTCCTGTATCAGCGGCTGATCGTTGGAGCCAAAGGAGTTGAACAATTTCCCAACCACAACTTCTGGGTGGAGGTTGGGAACCTGTCTGCGGTGAGGCCGAGCCACTTGGTGGATGATCTCTGTTAATTTTGACAAGCATTTTGTCATTTGACTAAATTTAATATTCATCTTAGTCCAAATTTAGTCATGAGAATTGTTTTAATTAAATTCAAATTGTTTGTAGACTAAATGCTGGACTAGAATGTGTTATTACCATTGTTATAGAATATTTTTATAACCTTGTAATAGGAAATTGCTCAACATTGTGTTGTTAAAATTGCTAAAATAGCACTATCAATATATACAATATTAATTTATTATCTGTAAACACAATACATTTAACGGTTACCTTCGGTCTAATTATACCATAATATTTTATTCATTAACATACACAGACGTAAAAGTATTACAATGATGAAAAGAGGCGGTGGCGAATTTGACTTTCGTAGCTTAGCCAGATTAGCTTAATTATTTTTCGTCGGTCTGCTTACCTTAGCACGAACGCCAGGACGACAAGTCTGCAAATAATAGCTCAAATTAGTTATGTTCTTGTCTCAAATAGTCGTTTGAGGTTAAGAGAGTGTCATGTTTTCGCTGATGTTAAAGTTTTACCGCTGTATTTTAAGCTAACCAGAACATTTACCGCTCCTGACTTCAAACGGTCTTCTTTTACCGACATACAGTCACGGTGATTGGATCTCCGTTATCATCCCGTACTCCTAGAAACAAGCAAAGCTCTGATTGGCTCTCGCCCGTAAAATGACGAATTCGGCGCTGATTGGACTGCGTCCCTACAAGATTTTCTTTGTCTTTATTAAGTTGACTGAGGCATCCATAACTTTCGTCACCGTTTTTTTTAAACGTTTCATAACTTCCTGTTCAGTTTGAAATGGTTGTTTCCTTAAAATTAGACAAAATTTATAGGGAAATTACCCAAACACTACTTTTCAGTTTCTTAGAAAAAAATGGTTGTTTCCTCAAAATTAGACAACATTTATAGGGAAATTACCCAAACACTACTGCAGATGCATTCAGATTTTGTTCACTATATTAAAAAAAAAATTATATTTTACAGGACGGGTGTGACTTTGTGTGCCGGTCACGCAGTCGAGAGGAACCCTCAGCCTACACCGGACTTCCCTCAGAACCTGTGGAGGAGGAGCCAGAGGAGAGAGACGACCACTTGCTACCCATGTGACCTCAATGTGATAGAAAAATGGGATGAAAATCTTTCACCATGTGATGAAGTTTACTCTTTCACAGATGAGATGAAATTGCTGTTAGACATGTGTCTGCTTCTGTTCCTTATTATGGTCTGGTTTGCGTTGAAAACCAGTTCTCAGACTTGCGCCTTGAGCAACTGCTGTTGACCTGCGCTTTGTGTGAAAGGATTGTTACTCACAGACCAGAGTGTACTATACTCCATACATTTCATGCTAAGACCTTTGGTCTATAACTCGTAAGTTGGCCAATGCTCCATATGCCACAGTGAGAGTCTGACATTGCTCACTTTGAATCCTGACCACAATGGAGCACATAAATTCAGGATATATTCTATAATTATTTAAAGTTGTTCATTTCTACTTGGCTAATTGTGTCGCAGCAACCTGTTCTTCCTGATGTCCTGGTTGTGCACTGACAGTGGGAGGCTCTAAAAAACACAGAAGTGCTTTTGCTTGCTGGCTTTAGTTGGTTAGTTGTAAGACGATCACTGATATCTGAGCACAGTGGTTTATATGATAAGAAAATCACTGGAGGTGTCTGGCATTTCCAGACTGGAGTAGACTTAACGCTCACTTTATTTTTTCGGAAAGCACTTGTGCTAACATCTATAAACTGGTTATTTTTGTCAGGCCTAATCATCGCGGTCCTTCATCTGTCTATCACACAGATCAACCATGTGTCACATTTCCTGTGTTACATCTTTCTGATCGTTGATTTTAGGCCAGTTGATGATTTGATGCTTTTCTCAGAAAAATGTTTCCGTGAATAATCTGTACATTGGTCTGTATTTAGATTAGAGTAAATTAAATGTACTGCAAAATATGTTCATAATCACAGGCACTTACACCAAACCATTAGTCAAAAACTACTGTTTTACCAAATCTAAACGCTTTCGATTAAGTGACTACAGCTATCTATGAATATGTTATATTATAGATATTTCTTCATAAAGTCGATATTGTCAAACAAGGCGATTAGAAAGTAAAGCAGAGTTTTGTAACATCACGCCTACACCTGGAGATGTCAGTGAAGCAGGTCTTTGTGTTACATTCATGGATCATGTTTATCAGTTTGTCTTTTGCACTTTGTCTTGGTTGGCAGTTCGTGTTTCAGTGAACAGTATCCTAAATCACAGTGTGGTGGTCAGTCTTACACTTCTGGACACCTTCAGATTTTCTACCTTGTTTTTCACCCATTCACTTGTGTTTTTGTCCTCATTGCTTTATAATATAATGTGAAACCTGTAACTATTTTTTTTGTTGTAGTTTTGAAATCACATCACACACCAAATTGCAATCACATTCGTGCATTTCATGGTCTTTAATAAAAACACAATTAAGAATAACATTGTAATCTGTATTTTATTTTGAAGACACCTTTTAATCAACCTCTGGATTGAAGTTTGGACTAAGGTTTACTTTTAATACTCTTTCAATACTGTTTTTTATTATATTATTAATACTATTATATTCCTGATTATAAAAAAATAGTAAACCGTTGAGGGAAAAGGGAAAAGCAGGAGATGATGTTTCAGACCATACTCAGAATAAATAATTCAAAAAGACTGTCATGTTGTCAGGGTAAATTAGCAGTACTTCTGTAATACTTAATACTTATGTAAATAATATGGTACTGGACAATTATATGACTAAATTTAAAAGTTTTGGAGAATTTTTTTTTTAAAAAAAGCACTAGTGACCTGGGGAGGGCAGCATTGCACTTTCAGTCCTCTGACCTGCCAGAAAATACCGCGGCAGAATAAGAGTGTGTCGCGGGGGTCGGAGTTTTGTTGGAGGCAAAAGGAAAGGGGGGCAGTCGTTGTCTGCTGCTGAAAACTGGACCGAACCTTAAATTCCTTGGATTTTTTTTTACAGTCGTAATTGCTGTATCAAGGTAGGTACGATTTTCCTCCGCCCGTAGTCAGTTAAAGTCGCTTTAATTGACGATGCGATTGTTACGTTGCTGCTGTACCTTCTGTAAAGTAGCAGTGCTAGAGGGTTAGCCGAACTAACTAAATAACGCTGCTGTTTAAAACAGAAAACGCCACTGTGTGCCACCGAAGAGCTGCTTAAACTTATAATGTTTCCGTTCGTAACTGTTCTCTGCTTGTTGT
This sequence comes from Cynoglossus semilaevis, assembly GCF_000523025.1. Classification (NCBI taxonomy): domain Eukaryota; kingdom Metazoa; phylum Chordata; class Actinopteri; order Pleuronectiformes; family Cynoglossidae; genus Cynoglossus; species Cynoglossus semilaevis. Next base: position 2,313,647 of record NC_024319.1, on the reverse strand, counting down.
GAGAGTAGCAGCAGATTCCGTTGTGGTTTTTACCACCGCGGTCCAGCCCCTGTCCCTCACAAGTGATTTTCCAGCCCCCCACCCCCGCCCCCCTTCCATGTTCTTTCTTTCGCATGCATATATCATGTTGGCAACTGGTCAGTTGGAGAAAGAACACCGTTACGTTTCTCACCGTTATGTGACAACGTCTGAAAAACGTCCTCCATCTCCGTGTAGACGTACACGAAGTGGACGGTGAATCACGGAGCGTGTCAGATTTTAACCAGACAACTCTCTTTATTTATGTTTTTTTTTTTTAAAGAAAAAAAAGTATTTTCGAAACTCCTATGGAGTTTTACATTTGGACGCAAAACGGCATTAAATCATATGGGTTTTTCATAATCGAAATGTAAACAGTTGCTGCTGTTCTGATCAGCACTGACATCTGATGTATAGACAGAAAGATGTAAACAAGTCAAATACAACGGAAGGAAAAATATCCACTGACTGCAGACGATGAGTAATGAATAACTAATTTAAACCAATATTTCTAATGTAGATTGTTTGGTCTTTGGAGAGCTTGTGGAGGAAATTCTAAGTCAAATTTGGGAGAAAAAAAATCTGGAATTGTTGTTTTCATTGGCGATTTCCTTCTTTGTGAAATTCCTAACCATAGATTATATTCTGGAATATTTTAGTGCCCTTTCAAGAAAGACTAGGAGGCAGTCTTTACACCTCTGTTAACCTCTTTGGGGGGGGGGCGGAACATGCAGATTAGGGATTAAATTGATGTAAATTAACCACAGGTATCACAGTGCGCGTGAATGGTTGTTTGTCCAGGGATGGACGGGTGAACTGTCCATCACCGATCCGTCTTTTTCCACTTAGAAAATGAATGAATGGAAATGATTCTGTCCATCATCTTTTTTCACTTAGAAAATGAATGAATGGAAATGAATCAGCCTGTTTGTCTGTCGCCACACTTTTTTTTTTTTTTTGTAATATTGTACATCAACGATACCTTTGTGTGTGGATGTGTTTGCTGCAGCAGCAGCAGCAGACATGGACGGAGGTGAAGACCAAAACAGCAGCACCGCCACCAATGGAAACCCTCAGACCAGTGGGAACTCTCGCACGCCCCAGATATCTCAGATGTCTCTGTACGAGAGGCAGGCTGTTCAGGTGAGAGTTGGTGATGATGGTGTACAGACTGTCAGATCAGATTGGTGTAAATGTATGTTTATAAATCTCACCACTTGATTCGCTCTAATGACTGTGTGTCTGGGTCTGTGTACGTGTGAAGGCCCTTCAGGCACTGCAGAGGCAGCCACACGCTGCCCAGTACTTCCAGCAGCTCATGCTGCAGCAGCAGATCAACAGTGCCCAGCTCCACAACCTGGCTGCAGTTCAACAGGTACCTGTGGTTATGACTGTGAAACACCGATAAATAAACATGGTCAACAGAAGCTTCATATTCATCCACTGCACGTCTCCCTTCAAACCAGGCTACACTCGCAGCCAGCCGCCAGTCCAGTACCCCGAGCAACAGCATGTCCCAGTCACCTACGACCGTGAGTTAGTTTTTTTACTCTTCTTCTAAATCTGACTCCGGTTTCTCCATGAAGAACACTCTCTGATTAAACTTTTTCTCATTCATTTTTTTTTTCTTTTAGGTCAACCACAGCACCACGTCTGCAGTGAGGATTTCCTTTTTTTTCTTCTTCTAGGTCAACCACAGCACCACGTCTGCAGTCGGGACCATGACTAATCCTCGTCCTCACGGACCTGCCACCTCCGCAACAAGTCCAGCACTCAACCAGTCAGTGTTGCTGGGCGGGAACTCTGCCGGACAGGGCCAGATGTTTCTGAGGGTGAGTTTAGAGGATCAAATATCAATGACAGAAAAAAAAAAAGAATATTTTCCGCGTACTTTTTTTGGAAAGAAGAATATTTTGCATAATAATCAAATGAACCTTTTATGTTTCGAGCATTTCTACAGTAAACTACAGTAAACAAGCTAAGGTTTGTCTTTTGGTTGATACCCAGGGTATTTGATTTTTCTATATTATTATTATTCTAGTACAGCATCATGATATAAAGGGCTCAGAGTCTCAGACTAGGATCACACTGGGACGACAGTGACACTGGGGGGGAAACTATATCGCTATATACTTATACTGTAGTACCGCAGTATTTCCCAATATATCGTATCGTGATACATATCGTATCGACAGATGCTGTACATGCCAATACACACTCCTACTATTTACTTACTTGACTCACTGTGTCTTTCCAGGTCAACCGCTCTCTCAGGGCTCCACTCGCCTCTCAGCTCATCTTTATGCCTGGTGGTGCAGCAACTGCTACTGTGGCAACAGTGGCCCAGACACAGCCTCAGCAGCAGCAGCAGCAACAACAGCAGCAGCAGCAGCATGAAGTTGCTTCTACACCTGGTGCACAGTCAGACATGGACCAGGTAAGAGCACGGTGTTACACCGTTCAAATCAGTCTCACTTGTATCTACACTCACTGTCTCTCATCGTCCTAGTATTTTATTGCTGTGACGTCTTCCTGCTGCAGGTACAGAACCTGGCTCTACACTGTGGCTCCACTCCCAGAGCAGTTACTGTCAAATCTGAGCTGCCAGACAGGAAAGATGTTTCCAGCTTTCCTATTGGTCAGCAGCAGCAGCAGCAGACTTATTCTCAGACAGCGCAGCAGCATCAGCAGCAGCATCAGCAGCAGGTTCAGCCACAGCAGCAGCAGCAGCAGCAGATGGTCAAACCCAGTTTCCCTCAGCAGACTCCCACCAACGCTTTGACTGTAAAAACTGGGAACCAGGGCTTGACTGCTGCGTCTGCCGCTTCGGTAGCTCCGTCCTCCAGCTCCTCCGCCGCCCTCCCTCTCTCCCAGCTCCTCCTGTCCTCCTCTGCGGCCCCCGTCATCTTGGTGCCCACCTCCAGTGTTCCTACCTCCACTCAGGGCTACCCGATTGGTTCAGTGACTCCAAAGACCAACGTGAACACTCAGACTCTGGTGGTGCAGCCGCTTCAACAGAGCAACTCCTCCACAGATAAGGGTCCAATTCCCATCCAGCCCAAGACCGCTCAGGGACACCGTCTGCCCGTGCAGTTACCCCCTCGACACCCTCCTCCCATTCTCCCTGCCCCACCCAGCAACAGCCAGGCTGCCTCGGGGGCACACAACCCTCCCCACATCCCTGTGCAGCTGGTTGGAGCCAGGCAGGGTTTAGCTGGAAACGCTCAGGCGGTGCCTCTGGCTCAGGCTCGGAGCAACACTTCTCAGGAATGTAGTGGCAACGTTAGCATGGCGTCAAACAGCAGCGCTTTGGTAAGACCAAGCGTCTGACACTGGGCCACAGTCGCTCTGTCCTGGTGAAAGTCCAAGCACAATTTTTAACCCAATCCGTGTCTCATTCCAATTTAGCAGCAAACAAAGCCTGTCATTGGCTCGTTGAAAAGGAAATCCGACTGTGACCCCCCAAACGAGATGGTCACGGAAACATCAGACTCTGCCTCCATGAAGGACGCGGCCCCTCCCTTATCACCAGCTCCTACCAAGGACTCAGGTTTGTCAACTTCACTATGGTCCCTAAACACTTTAGGCCAGTAAATGAAGAATAATACAATTCCTAATAAAATGATTCAACTATTTTTTATTATGTTCTACTTTTTTTTAACAAGGTAATTTGCCTCTAAATTCCAGAAATAATTAAAGTTTTTCACCCAGATGTTCAGAGTTAAAGTGCATTATTTTTAATTAAAGCAGCACAAAAAATATCCACAAAAGAGAGAGCCCCAGTACCATAAATGGTACACGTACCATAGTTTGAGAACCACTAGAGTAAACCCTTCCTTTATTTGTTTTCCTGAACCAAATCCTGGATCAGCTCAGCTGACGTCAAGTGTTGGTTTTGATTCTGTTCCATGAGTTTCAAACCCGTGACTTCGTTTCACTCCTTCGTTCACCGTAGCTCTTCCCGCGGCCGCTGCCTTCCTGCCCCCCCCCACTCTGACCTTACCTGTGCCACTGCCAAGAGTCGGTCACGGTGACAAAGACAGAGCGCCGGTCCCTCAGGCTGTGGTCAAGCCTCAAGTTCTCACTCACCTCATAGAGGGCTTTGTTATCCAGGAGGGGGCGGAGCCTTTCCCTGTGAGTTCAGCCGGCCGCAAAACACACACCAAACCAGAGCTTGAACCACACATACCGTGCTTCTTCTCATCACACGTTTCTGACCTGCTTTACTGTGAAAACGACAGGTGGCCGGACTTCTCAAGGACAGAGACTTTGCTCTGGCGGGACGCACAGAAAACGGACCTCCATGTAAGGAACGGATTCAGTGTCCGAGGAGGTCGAGTTGATTAGTGAATGAAATGACGATTGATTGATTGATGATGTTGTTCTGTCTCTCTACCTCCTCAGTGCTGAAGTGTGAATACTGTGGAAGTCTGGCACCAGCCAGTCAGTTCAGAGGCTCGAAGAGGTTCTGTTCAAACACTTGTGCTAAGAGGTAGGAGAGTCCGGCTCTGTCCTCGACACCATGAGAAAGAAAACTGTGTCACATGTGACGACGATGATATTTTAAAAAAAAGCAAACGACTTGTATTTATTGAATGTTAGGTTTATATTAAGTCAACGTTAATATTAAATATTTTGCAGAAATGTTGACGTGTAAACATCGACCAAAATATTGCAACAAAATAACTAGAATTTTAGCAGCAATTGTAATAAAAATAAGTGTCAGGAGGAAGTGTTAAATACTCTACTAATTTAATTAATTAATTTTATATTGTTTTTTTTTAACCTTTTGCATCCAAGTCATTCATCAGTTGTTGTTGTTTGAGTTCAACTCCAGTTATTAACTGTTATTAACTTATTAAACCCGTCATCGTTCACCACACCCTGTAATTGACTGACAAAGCTGTCGATTAAACCTGCTGTGCCGTTGTTTTGACCCTTTGTCCTCTGGTCCACAGGTATAATGTCAGCTGTAGCCAACACTTCAAGACCAGCAGGGGGAGGAGCGGCGCCGGACTCACGTCACCGCCCTCAGCCTCCTCTGAGGGCAGCGGGAGGCGCAGAGGCCCCTCACGGAGGAACAGCTCTAATATCACCTCCAATAAAATGTCAAACAGACACCCGCCAGTCAAGGTAAGGCCACCAGGGGAACAGAGTTCTCAAACCGTGGTGCCTGGACCACAGGATGGTACTGGGTCCCTCTAGTGGTACCAAGGGGAATGGAATGGATCAGATGAGAACATTTCATCAGGAAATCTCTCTGTTTTTTTTTGTCTGTAGTGTCACTCTGAGTCCAGTCGGTCGGATGACGTGTCCAGCGACGGCGAGGAAGAAGAGGAGGACGATTCTCCTTCACTTTCACCAAGCTCCTCCCACTCCTGCTCCAGAGCGGAGCACAGCGCTCCTCAGTCGGACAGCTCGGCTCCTGGTAGTCTTCCTCTGCAGGGGGGCAACTTCCTGTCCGCCACTCCTGCTCAGTGGAGCGTTGACGAAGTCTGCAGGTTCATCTCTTCACTCCAAGGTTGGTGTTTAGAAGGGGAGCGGCGGCGCCTCCTCTTGGATCCCACGCCACGTGTCCTCCAGGTCCGTCCTCAAGGCCGGGTCTTCTTTTCATCGTCTTCTCTGTCTCTCCAGGCTGCGAGGAACTGGCTGCTCAGTTCCTGTCGCAGGAAATCGATGGACAGGCGCTCCTGCTGCTGCGGGAGGACCACCTCATCTCCACCATGAACATCAAGCTGGGTCCTGCACTCAAGATCTGTGCCTCCATCAACAGCCTGCGTGAGTGACGTAGTCGTCCACAGGTAGATCCAACTTGAGGCGGAGGTTTCCGGGGACAATGAGGGACATCTGTCCTGGACAAACGGACCGTGTGTCTTCTGTTGTGTCCTCTGACATCAGGAGGAAACACAACAGATACACACACGCACACACACAGAGTTATGAACGATGAACATGGAGACAGAAGTGTGTGTGTCGGTGTGTGTGTCTGCAGTAACGACCCGTCGGTTCTAAAATGAGCAGAACCGTTGCCTTCTTTCAAACAGTGCTTTAACTTTGGTGACGAGAACGTCAGCAGCAGCCGCTCCCATTTTTTTTTTTTCATTTTGTTACTAGTTTGTTCAGTGTTTTTAAGCATTTTATCATTATGAGCAGCGACATTCAAAAAAAAAAATCCTAGGATTTTAATTAGATCATTTTACAACTTTAATTTTTATCTTGCCTTTTTTTTTTACTACAATCAAAGTTATTTTTTCATTGAAACAGTATAGTTTTAGGAGCCTGTATAAAACCCAGTGTAGGTAATCGTCACACTCTGTTCTCTTAAACGCTCCAAGTTCTCTGTCTTTATGTATGTATGCAATAAAACCAGTAAATAATCCCTGTCACAGGAGCTCCATGTTTTTATTCTTTTTTTTTTTTACTTCCACTTGAAAAAAAAGAAAAAAATACATTCCACCGGTTCATTTAAAGGTAAACAGTTTGACTCATTTGATAAAGTGACAGAATAGTATATATTTTACATACATATATATGTATATATGTGATGTCTACTTCATGTTTCATATATAAAATACACCATATATTTACAGCAGTTGTAAACATTAAAGTTTAGAATCACTTCATCATATGTGTAAACAAGGTCGTATAAATTAAAATAAAAGAATATAAATTGATTGCAAATTTTAAATCAACAAATGTACATTGTTATATTGATTTATATAAAATATTTCCTTCATTTTTTTAATTTTTTTTTTTTGTTGCACAAACCTTTCAAAGGAGAAAAACCCAACCATTTAAAGCTGCAGTGTCGGTTTCCCGAGTTTTCAGACACAAATCACCGACTTCGACCAAAGTGCAGGGGCTTCTGAGAAAAGTGCAGTTTTATTTTTTTTTCTCACTGATTTTCTTCACGGTCGTCAGAAAACAGTGTAGCTGTTCGATTCCCCGTATCCCGCCTCCTGCAGGTACCGCTCAACGTTCACGATGCCCGATGCTTTCAGAAGTTTATCGGAGGCGGTTTTCTCGGCAGAGATGAGTTTTCGGCCCAGGTCGATCATGGTGGGTCGGTCCTGTTCCTTCCATTGGCAGCAGCTCTTGATGATGGAGTAGCTGAAGGAAACAGAGGAACCAGTGACGGGAGAAGTTCTACATTCCAGTGGTTTCATGGCCGTGTGTGTGTGTGTGTGTGTGAGACTTACAGCGTGTTGGAACAGTTGGAATGTTTTTTCAGATTTTTTCCTCGTTGATGGAACTGTAGGAGTTCACTCACATGGATTTCTGCAAACGGAGCTTCACCTGGAGAACAAACGTGTAGAGGATTCTTTCATTCACTTCTTTAGGCATGTGTATGTGTTAACTACGCCCTTGGACCCGCCCCCCACCCCAGTCCCCAGAGCCCCCCCCACTTACCCAGTGTCACCATTTCATACAGCAGTACACCAAACGACCAACTAGAAATGACACAAACACAGACCATAATGATGACTTTTCAATAAACAAATGTTTTCTAGTGAAGCAGACCAGGACCAGGACCAGGACCAGGACCAGGACCGGGACTCGACCAACTCACATGTCGCTGCTCTGATTGGCCGGCCTCCTGGCCAACACCTCTGGTGCCTGCCACTTCTTCATGCTCGGATCTTCGGCCTGGGTGACCCCCTGGTTCTTCCTTGTGTAGACCCCGTGCAGACCCCACAGCTTGGCCGTGTGCTCCTTACTGACCAGAACGCTGCGGGCGCGGATGTTTCCATGAAGAAGGTCTTTGCTGTGAAGGAACTCCTGTGACAGAACAGAACAGAACAAGACAAAAAACGTCTGAAAGTCAGGTCGGAAATCCACTGGAGGAATTATTTATTTTAAACTTAAACCACATATTTGGCCTTGGTGTTTCACTCGAACTTCCACATATTTGGCCTTGGTGTTTCACTCATCCAATCATCTTCCACGTTGCATTTATTTAGTTACTGCAGTCGGTACCAGTGTCACTCTGTTTGGACCTCGTCTCCAACTTCTAAACTCCAGCTTCATTACGTGAAACTGATATCGGAGAAACTGAACTCAGTGCTGCCCCCTAGTGGATATATTGCCTGGAGGTGGCTCTGCGGGTCAGCCAGTCTGCCGGACCTGTTCTGCCACGACGAGGCTTGTCACCCATTCACAGGGAGGAAGCTCCACCCACATCAGCTTCCAGTTAAACACCGCAAGTCATTTCATACTCGGTCGGCCGATATCGTCGGACATCTCTGATTATTATAGTCAGTATTACTAGATGAAAGTTCTTTTGTTTATATGGTTCTGTGTCAGATTGATGACACGGACTGTAACACTCACCAGGGCGGAGGCCACCTGTTTGGCCATGGTGTAGATCAGTCTCTCGGTCATTTCACACGGAGGATCCACACTTTCCTAAAAAACCCAACAGGACAAAGGTCAAGGTTGTTTTTATACGACTTGACCTCAGAGTCGACTGGGCGACGAGCGTCCCACCTGTCTGCACCTCCACAGGAAGCTGAGCAGGTCTCTGTTCTCCAGCTCCTCCACCACCGTCACCAGAGGAGCTCGCAGGGAAACCACACCCAGAAGCTCCGGCAGGAAGGGATGAGGGCCCAGCTGGGCCAGGAAGGAGGCGAAGCCCAGGAAGCTGTGGCGTTCGGTGGCGTCGGCGTTGTCTTCAGAAAAGAGAATGTTCTAGATCAGATAACGTTCTGGAGACCTTTGTAGCTGAAGGTCAGCAGGTCCTCGAGGTCAAAAATGTCTCACCTTTCAGCACACGCAGAACCACGTTCCTGTTTTCCATCCATGCCCGGTGAAGGGACACGCAGGAGTTGGTGCGCAGGCTGAAGTCCGCCGGCAGGGGACTGACTTGGTTGAAGGACTCGGGCAACCGTTGGCGGGGCAACTCTCTGGGCTGGACGACGGGGTTGAAACTGGGTGTGTAGGCCTCCGGGGGGAAGCCGGGGGGAGGGGCCGATGACCTCATTGACATGGAGAGGCTCTTTGAGGAATAGGTGTTGGGGGGGCTGAAGGTGGAGTAGGAGTTGGACATGTCCAAGGCGATACTTTCATGTTCAAAGACGTTGATACCTGGTGGAGCTGAAGGTGGAGAGAGAGAGGAAGAAAATTCAACAAAAATGTTTTGTTTCAAAAAAAAAGATGAATTGTATTGCAACACTATGAAAATCATTTTTTAATTTGAAAATTATGATTGTACTTAAAAGTGGGGGTCACGCCCCATGAAAGGTCCAGAGTTATTGACGGCAGGGCCCAAAAACCAAACAAATTTTAATGCAAATATATTTTTGGTTAAAAGAAATAGCTCTAAGGGACAGTATTTTTTTTTCTTTTATTCAACTTTTTTGCTGCTGGATCAACGACCACCGCTTGAATGTCGAGTCTGCTCTTCTGTCTTACCGTCTATACCGTGCAGTATCCTCCTGGTGGTCACTTTTGAGGTCCTCGGTCTGATTTTGTCCACTCTCTCTGGACAAAAGTGAAGCAGCAATATGAAGACGAGAGTGACCAGGAAGCCGGACAGCAGCAGGACGGGCACGATGATCACCTCCTGCTCGTAGACACGGATCTCTGCCAACAGGAACAGAGGCGGAGAGTGAAGTGGCGGCTCTGTGGTTAGCTGCTGTTTGTACAACACGTGCTGCTATGTTTGTTCGTCTCCCGGCTCGGATGAACAGGTTGTTGACTTATACAGTAGCCAGTGCCGGGGGTTAGAATCCAACTCACCACATAAGGTGTCTCCGTGGCTGCAGAGATAGTCTGACTGTGATGACGAAGACATCTCGACGACCGAGCTGAAAAGGAACAGGAAATGGAAGTCGGCTTTTTTAGTTTCCATTGAATTGAAATCTATGGGTTTGAATGTTCTTGTTGCAGTGCAGTGATAGAGAACAATATGATACGATACAGTGTGATACATTACATCACATGTAGCAATACCATATACTTCCATTGTCCTGTACGACATTTTCTCATGGACTCGACACTTAACTAATTATTGCTGACAGAACTAAGAAGCAGGAAGTTTTCCTCTGCTAGAAATCTTTTTTCTAGCACAGTTTTGTTTGTTTGTTTGCTTGTTTGTTTGTTTTTGTCAAAGACAAATCCTCCAGAATGTTACTAATATGGAAACACCAGTGAAGAAGAGAGCAGACTGAAACATGGAGGTCAGATAAACACTGGACCTTTCCTGGAAAATATGTAAAAACAACAGACTCAAACTGCACTGAATTGATATCATAATAATCAGCTGGGGTTTTTTTTTTTTCAGAGCTCACTATCTTCTCCCACACGGACAAACCTGTATTTTAGGTTTAGGCTTTAGGACGAGATGAGAGGGAAAAGGAAAAAAACTGTGTTATTCATGTCAAGAAATAATATTTGTCTTCGAACTTTTCGACCTGTCCTTGTCCAGGCTGTTGTTAGTCCATCCTGGAGTTGAAGTTGTATTACGTCAGACATCCTATCACAAAACAGTAAACACACCAGGTATAGACGACACACACATGTGTTTGTGTTCTGACTGACGCAGATCTATGATGTGGAGTTGGTGTCAGTTAAAGGCAGATTCACACAATTTCCATAGATATAAATAGCAAACGGTGGAGCGACACGTTGACCTGGCGTCATCTTTCTACAGCACATGTGATCCTCACTGTCTCGACCTGTTCCTCTGCATTTTTTACACACATTAAATCCAGTGTTGCACCACACACACACACACACCCACAGGGCAAACACAAATGTCAAACAGCACTGGCACACTTTGGAAATTACATCTAGAATATGAATCTAGCAACGACAACACAGAACTCATGAATCTTTTACAGTAATATTCAGGAGGGAGTGAGAAACTCAGAGATTTTCCTCTGATGCACGACCACAGCTCACTCCACCGCACTTCCGTCTTTTATGGTTTCTAATCAAATCAGACTGTAAAAAAAAAAAAAAAAAAGTGTGACGTGTCGTAAACAGAATCTTACCTGAGCTCCTAAACCTCTGTGTTCAGTTCACCTCCGTCACAGTCGGTTCATGATCCACTCAACCTCATGCAGCCGCCTTCTCTTCTCACACTTCCTCAGACTGAGTGTCGTCAGGGTTCTGTTGTTGTTCTTCAGCTCCTCATTGTTTTGTTTTGTTCCACGTACGTAGAGTCTCAGGGGATCAATGTGCAGCTCTCTCTGTTTGCCTACGTTCAACTCCACCCTCTACACCTGCTCCTTCAGTGTCCCTTTCTCCTCCTCCTCTTCTCAAACTCCCTCTTCTTTCCTGATCATGAAATGATGCACCAGACTCCTGGTTCTGGTGGATGTTGAAGCTCACTGGTTCTGTGGTTCTCTGCCTGACGACAGCACTCATCTGTCATTTCTCAGACACACACATTTCAGCTACTTAAAACCATGCCCCTTTGCCCCCCATCCCCCCCCCCAAATCCTTCTTTGTTTAAAAAAAAAAAAAGAAAACTGGTCCAGCAGCTCCGAGTCGTTTTTAGTCTCCTGTCCTGGTTTAGTTTGGTTGTCATTGCCCAGGAACCTGAATGACAGGATTTGCACTCTCTGGAGTATTTAGGTTGCTATATATATATATTAAAAAAACTGCCTTTGCTTCTAGGTTGAGTAATAAAAATAAACATACCTCCAGAGAGTCAAACAATCTCAGACCAAATACACTGGAGTATTATTTTTTTATATTACATTTTCCTCATTGTATTGTCTTTGTTACTGATAAAATATAATATATATACCACGTCATACTCCCTGTCGAGCTCTTGTCCTCTGTGTTTTACTTTTTTGGTACAGAATTGGTACAAAGTCTTTAACTAGTTTTAAGGGTTGAAACAACGATTATAAAGAAAATGTAAAGTCACAGGAAGAACCTAATAAATACAATCAAAATTATTATTATTGTTGTTTTCATACATAAATATATGGAGATCCTTGATTAAGTATGTGAACAAGTATAATCCACATAGGGACAAAATAATTATTTGGATCTTTTTTCAAATATTTTTATTGATTATACCTACATTAAAGAACCTCTTCTATAATTCCACTTCTAAAGATAATGTGTAACGAGTTTAATCACATCTTACTCAGCCTCCGTCTCTGTCAGAGCGTGAACACTGAGGCAGTCACACAGTCAAGCCCGCAGGTGGCGGTAGCGTACCTGACGTTCTGGGGGGTTTCAGCAACAAAGAAGATGAACAAACTGCATCGAGTGACGTCAGCGAACAACAGGAGACTTGGACCAGAGCGGTTGCTTGTTGAGTAGAAGTTTTTTTACTTCTCAGTTGAAGCTTGGATTAAATAATTATGTTGAGTGACTTTTCTTACCAATGTACATGTACAGCGATGTAAAACATGTTGAGCGCATAAAAACACGCTAACGTTAGCAACAACAGTCCCGGTACAGACACCAGAGCTAAGGTTAGCTACAACAGTCCAGGTAGTGACACAAGAGCAAACGTTAGCTACAACAGTCCTGGTCACGACACCGGACCTAACGTTAGCAACAACAGTCCCGGTACAGACACCAGAGCTAACGTTAGCTACAACAGTCCCGTGTAAACAAACCGTGTACTGTAGTCCGTTAGGCCACAACAGACTACAAATGTTGAATTTTGTACTTTTAGGTTGTACGCGGCGAATGTAGTAAACATAGAAAAATACAGTACAGCTATGAAAAATAAACATTTTGCCTTTTAACTTCACTTGTATGTCTTCATTGATTCAGTTGTCAAACAATTATTTGAATTAAAGACCGTCGTCATATATGGCTATAATAATGGTGTGGGAACGAATGGGGATTTAATTTAAATTGTTTTCCCATTTGTGTGGACTAAGAACTAATAACACTACTTTAGTATAGTGAAAACCAACAATTAGGGTTTAAGAAATTCTTTCAGGGAAGAAACACTGACAATTTGTCGTTTGAGAATTAATCCGTTTTAATAAGCTCACCAAAACCAAGACATATGCATGTTACATGTTGTACCCTAGTATATATGAGGATGTATTTTGACAGTGACAGTGTTAAAGATGAGAACAAGTTCCTTTTTACGCATATGAAAATGAAAAATAAAGATGGATTCTTGAGTCTTGATGTCGTTTTCTCACAGTTTGGACTTGTGAGGCTGAGGTCCCAGCCACTTCTCTCCTGAAACACAGAGAGCGGGAGGTACAGATATCAGCCTGCTAAGCAGATACAGAGCTACACACAAAAAACAAACATAAAAAGAAAACAGTCTCACCAATGCAGTGAGCCATGAGCTCAAATCTGTCAGATCCAAAAAACATCTCTGGCTTCCCATCAACGTGACACACGAACATTGGGAAACCAAAGGCCTGTGAGGAAGAATGAGGAGAGATTTGGTTTTTAATGCTCTATATCTCTGGTCTCTCTGTTCAGACGAAGAGAAAAGCTCACCCCGTTGTCAAGAGCCTCCTGAGTTGAGTTTTTCAGTTTGTCTTTGATCTTCTTTGAGGTGTAACTCTCCAGCAGGTCCTTAATTTCACCATCGGACAGACCTGCCGACTTGGCTGCCTGGAATAAAAAGACCATGTTTCAACGACATACGAAAAAAAACACTAGGGATGAAAGTTCCAATGTTAGTAACCTGATGATCAGATGGAACTTTGACTACAGTTACATTGGTGGAAAAAAACCCTCAATGTATTGTCGTGTCTATAGTATCTCAATATATCGTATCACTGTCTGTGCATTATGATACATATCGTATATATTTAGATTCTGGCTAATACACTTCAGGAAATTTGCTAAATGCTAACAGGCTCTTTGAGTCCCGGTACCTCAGAGAGAGATGCCGGTTCAGTGATGTCTTTATCCCGATTCCAGATTCTCATCCACAGCTCCCTGGACACCTGCTCCACCTTTTTGTCTCCATCCTTCTCCTGCTCTTGTACTGCTGTCAAAAACCGCATTGCGGACAAGCTACCTGGAAAATCAAGGCAGAAACTGTGTATGATTTTCTTCAAACTAACTCTCAGGTGATTTTCTAAATTTGTGCCAGTAATGTGTGATGGTAGCAGAAGAGTTTAGCTTTTATTATAACGGCAAAAAAAAAAAAAAAAGATGTGTGATGGTAGCAGAAGAGTTTTCAAGTTAGCTTTTATTATAACAGCAAAAAAAAAACTATTTTCCTGCATTGGTCTGAAGTATCTTGAAAGTCACATCTCAAACAACTTCTTGAACGTTCTTCCACTTCCTGATGTTTAAACCGTATGTACCTTTTCGGAACATGACCTCAAAGGGGTCAGAAGGAAAGGTCATTGGAACATCAAAATATGTTGCCAGGCGTTGCACATCTTTGACCATATAATTAGCTTTGTTTGGAACCGTGGCAGGAGGCTTGTTGTCTGTCAGGGCAGATAAGCAGGACATACGTTGGAGCAGTAGAAAAAAAGCTGACCATTCACTGATTTACAGTGAGTCTGGTGTGACCTGCTCCCTGCATGACTCCACCCAGTAAGGCAGGACGTAGTTTGACGTCTACGTTCCACACGTTTCTGTAACGACACATGACCTGCAAAAAAGAGATGATCAGGGTTTAAGTTTGTTTTTAATCTGTGATGCTATTACATATTAGGACTAGATAGTTTTTTACAACGCCTGCAGTACTAAAAAAAGTTGTAAATTCACGAAAATAACCTCATAATAGCCCGCCTGCAGTACTTTCGCAGACACTCAACTAAAGAAAAAAAGTCGTAAATTCACGAAAATAACCTCATAATATAATATGTAAATTGGAAATTTATAGGAAAAAATTGAAACATTATGGGAATGAAGTTGTACATCTACGATAATAAAGTTCATGTACATGTTTGAATCTTATATCTGCAAAATGACAAAATATTTACTCACAGGTAACTGGAAATTTAATTTAAATATAAATAAATGAATTAAAATTAAAATTCCTTAAAATTGCTGTCAATGTTTTCTATTTATTTCGACAATTTCTAAAGTCACCTTCTGAAACATACAGTACCTTCTGGTGGTTTGAAGAACCCGGAAATTTGAGTGAACTCTATTTGAGTGAATATTTCAAGCAAGAAAATAACGAGGCCACAGTAATATTTTAACGAGGATTTAAGTATCGTGACATTACTGTATACTTTACGGTTAGATCTGTTTAACTGGGAAGTTGTATTTTTCTTTACGACACTTCCACTCGTATTACATTCATTAGGAAATATTACGACTTTATTGTCACAAACGTAATAAACGATCTTATGTTCATAAAGTTACGACTTTATCCTTGTAATTTCGTGTTTTCTTCTCACTTGTTATGACCCTTATTTCCGTCGTCGTGATCGTGACAGTGAAGGTGACTTTTTATGAAAATGTACAAACCTCAAAGCTAAGCCAGGAGTACGGAGAAACCACATCGTAGAAGAGCTCTATCACCTTTCTGGAGGTCATCTTGTTCTGTTACTTTTGCTCAACACTTTTGTTTAATGTCCGAAGTTCACGTAGTTCATAAAGGACCCGGATATAATTATAGTTCTGATGTTTATCCGAAGTTGTTTGGCTAACTTGACACAGAGGTGCTCGGAGTCCGTTCTCCAGCGGTTTTATTGTCAAGTCAGATGAGCCTAAAGTCTGTTCTATTATTTTATTAAATCAAACACAATCAGGTTAGGTTTTAGTTTATATATTCTGTTTATTAATAGTAGCCACAATTAGCATTAGAAGCCTTCAAGACAATGTTTCTTCTGATTATTATTGAAAAAAAAAACAAACAAAACACGGCGTACTGGTGTACTGCACCACCTACTGGACTGGAGTGTTACAGCGATGTAAAGTTGCACTTCCTAGTGCGGTTAAATCTGGTTTAAAAAGTTTAAATTAAGTATTGATTTTATTTATTATAAAAGTATTTATTTATTTGTATTCAATTTCGCACTGTATTAACACATGTGAGATGTTAATTATTTTAAAGTCATATTTCAATAATTATATTCAATCATGTCTAACAAGAAAGGAGTAAAAGCAGACGATTTTAGAGTTTATTCTCATATTTAACGCAGAATAACAACTGTTTACAAGTCAATCATTGATTTAATCATCACTACCATCGTCACTATATTTTTAAAATATAATATAATTTATTTTTAAAGGCTGACACTTGTTCTTGTGTAACATCTACAAAAATCTACAAAATCTACAGATGTCTTTCTACGGCTCCTCTTGAGGACTTGCTTGATCTTTGACTTCAGTGGAACCCAGACTTTCAGGTAGACTTCCTGGAGATTTGTCACTGTAAACCAGAGAAAACAGTACCGTTTGATGAGAATCATCTCATTTTCCAGTCACTTACTGAAATAGTTCTTCACCTGCTCAGAGGTCTTACCTTTCTCCATCTTTCTGTGTCTGTGAGGAAAGTTCAACAATATGAATATGACAGGTTTGGGTTTAGTCCAACCACCTTTATCTAATGATAATCTTTTTCTTCGTACCTTTGGCTTCTGCGGCGCACCCCCACTCATCTTCTTGGGTGCCCCCAGCATGTCCAAAGAATGGCTGCGTACTCTGATCGCTCTCTACAAAGATTAATGAGAAAAGTTCAACATAATCAGTGCAGTTGTTTTTGTTTAACTTTAACAAAGAGAGCGCGTGAAATTCACCTTGAAATTCTCAATGAAGCCTCCGCTCCCTTCAGACGCTGCACGTACGCTGTCAGAGCAGGACAGAGCAGACAGTGACGAGTCTCCCATCATGCACTGGGAGCGCGTGGAGAGTTCAGCCTGCAGAGTCTCCAGGAGCAACGAGCGTGTCCGGAGCTAGAGAAGGATTTAAGACAGGACAAGAATTTAAAATTGTATAATAAACAAGTGAGATATAAAATATAAAATGATTCACTTCTGTACCTCTAACCTGCTGAAACACTCGGCTTTATAGCAGGAAATCTCTGCATTGATGAGTTTGGTCAGAAGAAACTGTCGCAGGAGGGACGGCTGGAAACAACATTAATAATTTCCCATCGTTTAAATAATAAAAGTACATTGTATTATGAAAATTAAATATTTATTTTAATTATTAATTAGAAAAAGTAATGCAAATGGATCTTAAATCTGCAAAATGACAAAATATTTACTCACAGGTAACTGGAAAAATTAATTTAATTTAAATTTTCAGTACCTTCTGGTGGGTCGATTCTGGCCTGCGAGCCACATTTTTAAGACCCCTGCTATATTTATTATTATTATTTTTGTCAAATGTTATGTAATGTATTTTTCTTATGAATTGTTAAAAGTAAAAAAAAACACTCCCTTTGTGAAACATTAGTTTGTGTTAGGAAACAGTAAGGTAGTTTTATTTTTATTTTTTTTCCCCTTACATCAGTGAAGACCGGAGGATCTGGGATGACTGGACCAAACGGAGGAACATCGTCCCTGGCTGTGACTGACACCTAGGGAATTTTAAAAAAAATTTTTAAATCAAGTCTCCATCCTTGATTTTAATGAATTTTAATACATTGAGTTTCCACTAGAGGGTAGAATCGTGTTCATTAATTGTTCCAAGACCCATTTAAAAACAAAAAAAAAATATCTGAAGGTTAGACATGTCCTAAGGACCTACTTGGTGACCGGGACCAGGAACCCACAACCACATGTCTGGTCTCCAGTCACCTGATATGCAGCTCCACCTGCGTCCTCCTCCGACTGAATCCTCCTCACCACCAGGAAACAGTGCAGGAACTGAGACTTGATGATGTCAGAGAAGAACGGAGTTTGTCCCTCCTGGTAGATCAGAGCGACGATGTCGTTACCGATGTGCCTTTTTCTCTGTAACTGATGAAAAAAAAAAAAATCAGTGATTGTTTGAAAAGTGATGTCAAAGGGATCACACCCTCCACCCCACCCCCCCATCCCCCTGGTGACAACCTGCTGTGGGTCGCCCTCTGTGAAAGGCAGCTTGGTTGCGACATGGAACATGATTTCTCTTCCCTGAAACGAAGTGAAAACGGCTTCACTTCCTGTCTGGCCGTGTGACACGTCCAGCCCTCCCCTGAACCTAACGAAGGAGCATCAGGATGAAAATGAATCTGCTCTTCTGTCTGCCTGAAGGACAGCAGTTAGAACTCGGTTCTTCACCTGGTGAAGCCCTGCAGCAGAACTGTTTCACCCAGAATGGAGAGGAACTCCTTGAAGTCGTCGCTCTCGTGGTTGTTGCTCAGGATCTCCTCCTCACTGAGCTACAGACAGACAGATGGCGTCTGATGAAGGGTGGTTAGAGTGCGGCGCCGTGTTGTGTTGATTTGAATCAACATGTAAACAAAGTGTTTACTCTTACCTGGCCTTCCCGTTGGTACAAGATTCCAAACTTGAAGTTTAGCGACACCCGGTGTTCGTCAAATGCTGTTATGAGCTCTGGAGCCTTGAAATTCAGAGAAGAAAAAATGTAACGTATTTTTTCATTGACTCGTGTTAAACATGTCAGTAGGACTCTACCTTGAGAAAACTGACGGGTTCAAACTTTGAGACGGTCACTTTGTCACAGAGCATCTGGGGGGGAAAGATTTTTTTTAGAATTCCCTGAACTCAATAAACTTTTACAGACTGTGTAAATGTAACGACTCCTTAACGTATTAATAAATGTTTCCACAATTGATTATTATTTATTGTAAAAAAAAAAATGCAAAAAACTTGGTGGGCCACGTTTGTCCCCCGGGCCTTGAGTTTGACACATGTTTTACATGTTCTAAACCAGTTGACTCAAACTGTGACCTGTGGAAGAGAATCGTATTGTGTGAGTGTGTGTGGTTTGAGAATTTAAAAAAAGTACCAGTTGAAGTATTACTTCATTGTACACAAATACAGCAAATATCTTGGAAACTGGGAATGTTTCTTGGCATCTTGTCAAATCACTGCCTTGGTGAATTTGAGGTACCTTTGCCAACTCAACAGACGAGGGGATGACAGGGAACAGACACAGAGAGAAATGTCCATGAAGAGAGGATTCCTTTAATCTGGGGACAGAAGAATAGAACAGTTACAACAGCACATCTACATTTTCTGCCTTAGTTTAACATCGGGAAATTATCGACTGAAATTTGCAAATTTGAAATACCAATGTGAAAATGTGTTTTTTTTTTTTTACTAATCCATTGATACCTGTGATTTATTAGATTCAAATTTTGATTTTTTTATTCGAGGAGCAGTGACTCTGACTTGGTTTTGCAGATACCTGTGATTTCATCAGATTCAAATTTGGACTTTTTTCATATGAGGAGCAGTGACTCTGACTTGGTTTTGTTGGATTTTTTTTTATTATTGTTTCACTACAGTTGATTTGCACCAAATGAAAACATCCTGGAACTTTGACCTTAGAATCAGCCGCAGCTTCTTCTCCTCCTCCTCCAGACACACTGAGAGAACCAGTGGACCCAGCGATGGATCGATGGCTGTGAATGAATGATGGTACTGGAAAAGACAGGCGACCCCGTCAGACATTTACAAACATTTACAGCGGTTCTCAAACTAGGGTATGTGGTACTTGGACACCAGCTGGTGGTCCGTAGGAGAGTCTGACTTAAATTAAGGAACGAACACTGAGGTCCAGGCTCCTAACATCCTTTTTTTTCTGGTTCGTCATTGGAACCAGAGTTTGTCCACCAGGTCTACGTACCCGTGTGCAGAAGACCTGTCTGTAGACTGTGGCCTCTCTGTCTCTTTCCATTATGTCGTAGTTGTCCAGATCGGGGCTTTGGCCTGGAGAGGTGGGGCTCACACTAACGAGCCCCCCATCCAGCGGGGGCTGTATCCAGTAGCCCCCAGTCTCTGACGGGACAATGAGCGGCCAACCTCCCCCTGCTGTCAAAAACTGGGACTGAAACAGAAACAACACTGATGAGGCGCGGACTTGTGTTGTTGTTATGGGGAACAACATTTGGATGATCGTGAAAAGGTCAGGGGTCAACTCAGGCCGACCGGGAACCAGACTAACCTTCAGAGGGAGAGGGAACTCACAGCGCTGCTCGTTGATCCGACTGCCCTGATGGACGAGAGCGGCATTGACGATCAGAACCGTCCGACATCAACAGACACCAAAAAAACTGCGGAGGACGGGACCAAACACGCAGCGACTCACCTGCAGCTTCTCGATGATTTCAAACAGCTCTGTCTCCTGACGGAGGAGGAGACGCAGAGAAGAAGAGGAACAGGATGAGTCACACACACACGACAACAACAACGTCGGAACACTTGAGGTGGACCTCAGTGGATCGTCAGAACACTTGAGGTGGACCTCAGTGGATCACAGCGGATTTATCACCTTCAGGTTACCGCCGTCAGACTGGACGGATCGGCTGTCCCCGGCAGGAGAGTCCAGGATGTCCAGGATGTTGTCTCCTGCAGGCTGCGCTCTGCTGCGGCAACAGGTTATCGTACGCAACAACAGCAACAACAGCAACAATAAAGGCAACTCAGTGTTTCCCTGCATCAAGGAATAAATGATTGAATGAAGTAAATAATAACTATTTCTCACCTCTTCTCATCCCCGCACGAGAATCTGTCCACACTGTCAACAAGTAGAGTGAAAGTACGTAAAATGAGAAGTGCTCACCGAGTAACATGTACGAAGGAATCAGAATTACAAGGAGTTGTACAGACATGACATGCTGCGCGTGTTTTTTCATATTAAATATATATATATATATATTAAATATATATTTCTAGTATATATACACGTGCATACTCACCCTCCATATGCCCCAAAAGTGAAACTTCTCTTCCTGGTGAAGGACATGTTATTTCTCGTCTCCCGTTCCGTGGCTGTGGTGTCAGAGTCAGTGTGACATGTCAGTTTGTTGCTAAGTCAATCAGGGTTGGCTGTGGTTGAATTAACTCACTCTATCATTCTGCCACTCCTCCTCTACCCTGCCCCCCCCCTGCCCTCCTGCCCCCCTGCCTTCCCCTCATTTAAGCTTCCCCTTCCTGCCCACTGTTGTGCTCTGAGCCAGGCTGACAGGCAGCCTTAACCCACTCCTGGTCTCAGGTGTCCAGTCCATCACAACAGCACGGGCAGCAGACGCCGTCAGGCTGCATCGTCGGCGTCACGTACGGCCGACACATGCTGCGGTGTCACAGACAGACGGAGCTGAAAAGAAATTTTAAAAATGATATAAATAAAGTCAGAAACGTTCAGGCAGTTACCCTTTGAGTCGGTGAAAAGCATCAATTATTAACAGCCCACACAGTGAGGGTGAGGAAACAGGCAGCAGGGGAGGCTGAAGCAGCCTGGGAAGTGAAGAAAGACACAAACAGAGGGAGGGTGAGGGTGGAGGAGGGTGAGGGGGGAGGGGATCGGGAGGGGGGGGGGGTAGGAAGTGAAACCAATCATATTATTTCTTTCTTATCAACTGGAAAAACAAGTCATTTAAGATGGACATTAATGGCTTTGTTTATTGATAATATCATTTAGTTCAGTAAAACTGGACCTTTTCAGTCCACAGATAGATTTTTAGTGTTGGTATTTGGTACTAAATAAACTTTGCTGTAGTTTTAATTTAAGAATATGTTAAAAAAATTAAACACTATTGATCTTTTGTGTAATTCAACAAAAGGCTGAACACTCAAATGTCCAATTATTTTGACCTTTAATTTGACTTTGAGTTATGTTGAAGTCATTTTGTCTAAGCAGACAAGATCACACAGGCCCACTATGTAAAACGTTCAAAAAACTATATTTAAAAAAAAAAAATTCTCACGTTGAATACAAATCTTTTACTTCATTATTAGTTTCAACCAACTTAAACATTTACAAAATCGGTAATGATAAATCAAATGTTTTACATTTACAACTATGTATTTCAAATGAACTTGTCCTCTCCCTGAACACTTGCTGAGGTGAAGTTTAGACACGGTTTTCTTTCTGTTTGTCGGGTTTTCTAATAATAATTAACATTTGTTGTTTCAATTTCAAATACTCGTATTAAATTTGTTTTGCTGATTTTTTTTACTGTAGGAGGTAGCTACCTCAAAGAAGCCAGTCTATTGGTTAATCCACACGTCAGTTCCCTCGTTGTCTGCTGTCATTGGTCTAGTTGAGCACAATCCCCGCCTCCTTTTTGATTGTCCATTCCTAGTAGGCGCGGAAGTTGTTTCGCGGTGTAAAGAGGCGATGTCAATTTATGTGAAATAGTAAAAGACACGCCGACTGTTACTGTCCGGGTCTGGACGTTTTCGTGTTTGGCTGCAGAATCAGAAAAACGGTAAGAAAACGGAGCAGGAAAAACACACTTTATTGTTTTTAACAAAAGGTAAACACGAGTGAAGGTTAGCACGGGCTAGCAGGTTAGCATCGGTATTTAGCCATTACTTTTACCTGCAGCTGTAGCAAAAACTTGGTAACAACAGTAAAAACTACACTTTAAGCGTTTTTTTGGGGGGGTCGTGATGCTGACTGTACACGCGAGTAAATATAAACACACGCGAGCGCGATAGTCCATAAACTACTACAAATACTGTTACAGTGGAGCAGAGAGAATGTTATCGAGAGAGGACTTGATGCTTCAACCTGTCTCCCCCTGTTGTCATCGAAGGCCATGCGTCACGTGACTTGTCCCCATGTCCACTGTGTGTGTGTGTGTGTGTGTCAAGGTAAGATGTTGGAGTGCGGGATGCTGGAGCGGGACCGTCAGACTCTGAAGAGAAGATCGGCCTCTCTGCTCAAACACCTGATGGTGGACGAGATGCTGCTCATGCTGCTGCAGGCTGAGGACATTCTCACCGGGAACATGGCAGAGAGCATCATGGTAGGACGATTTATTTATTGCCCTGTCCCCTCCACCTCAGTCTCCTGTCTTTTGGACAGCGTTACTGTCTCCACCTCTGCCTCAGTCCCCTGTCTTTTGGACAGCGTTACTGTCTCTATAACAGGGTGGTCCAACATATGGCTCGCCAGATGGTTTGATGGGCGTCAGCAGGAGTTTAGAAATTGTGTAATTAATTGTAAGACATAATGGATATAATGGAGGGACAAGGTTAACATTATTTATTAGAGGTTTGTAATGAATTATGTAACATTAGCTTTGAAGCTCATTGTGGATAAAATGTATTTTTAATGTATAATGTCTGGAATTAATTCATGGAAATTATTCCTTAAATCACCTTCTAAATATCACAAATATCACCTAATGTGATTTCCTAGTATATTTGCTGTAATTATCTTTCTCACAGACTTAGAAACCTGAAATTTCATGATGTAATATTGAGAAAATTATCATTCATGTCACTTGACACTATGATATATTTATGTAAATTTAAGAAGATAATAATCTGAATCCAAACAAAAAAAGTGTTGTTCAAATGATGACACATTTGTTTCTGCTGTGTAAAGTAAATATGTTGAGATTGTGACGTGAAATTCCAGGTTTCCACAGTTTGATCATCGTGGAATTACCATCACACCATGTCATCTTGTTAGCTGAACCTGATTTTCTGATCTACTTCCTTCTCTTCCAGGCTGAACCAACGTCACAGAAGAGGAGCTGGCATTTGCTCCAGATCTTACCGAAGCGGGGGCCCGGAGCCTTCAGCTGCTTCTGTGCAGCTCTGCGAGAAACGAATCAGCAGTTTCTGAGTGACATGCTCACACAGTGTCCAGAAAGAGATGGTGTGGAGAGACACATGAAGGTAGATGGAAATGTTAACATCAGGTGTCACGTCACGGCTCACAGAATTTACACCGTTTGACCAGGTTTCGTCAGGATAACTGTTGACATTAATGGTGTCAGTCGCATTTTTATTCACCGTAATTTAAAATACACTGAATTTAAAGGATTGTAATCAATATTATTTTTGCTAAATTGGTAAATATTGATTTTCTAGTAAGTAATAACTGTAATATTTTTCCTTACGTGACTTTTCGATAGATTATTTTGTTGGTTAATTTAATTTTTTTTAAAAATATTATCTATCTATTATTATCTTTTTTTATAGTTTTACAGTCTCAAAAAGTGAATGTTCTACTAATTGTTACATTTGGATTTTTTTTAATCAATTATTTTCTCTTTTGATGTTTTTTTTTAGCAATTATTATCTTCTTATCTTCTTCTCTTTGCATAGTTACATTGTTACTGATGGTCTGTGCTGGTTTTTTGTTGTTTTTTTTCACCTGGAGAAAATCAAACTTTAGAACTGTGATAGTGAAGAGCATCAGGCTGTGTTGAGACACCTGGGCGTCATCCACAGGGACAGTCTGAGTCAAAACACTCTGATAAATGATACGAGTGGAAGCAGAGACGAGCAGAAACAAACCGCCATCGAATTTCAGCATTTATGTCACTGTCTGGGTTCATTTCAGAGGCTGTCGGACTCTTCTCTGCCGCTCTCCACCCCGGAGGAAGCCGCAGCCAAACGAGCAAGAACGCAAGGTGAGTCAGACTGGTGCAGCGTGATCTGCATTCAGATCACAGCACGCTGCCTTGTGTTTGTGTGTGTCTTTTTTATCATTCACCTGTCGACTCTGTGGCTCCTGAGAGTCGACCGTGGTTTTAGCAAAAAAAAAGTTACGGCTGTAACAGTCCGGCTGTGAGCGGCAGACCTGTGTGAGTTTTCTGTTGTATTATGTTGTCACTGAGTGTAGGTAGGTGTCTCCTGTTCTGTGTGGAGACCACGCCCGAGGCTGACTCATGTGCAGCCATAAAACACAGAGTGTGTGATCACACCCCCGGTGCCGGCGGGAAAAATCATTCATGTCAGGGTTTCTGTTGTTCTGTTGTTTGTATTTGTAACACGTAAAAACTGGGTTTCATGTTGTTGATTATGAAAAAAAAAATCACAATCACGATGATGTCAGTCAGTATTGAAATAATGAATATTTAAATTTGTTTAGTCATTGACTCTGAGAACACATCACATTTACTGCACGTAAATAATCATTTTTCCTTTTATCATTAATACAAAAATTATATGTAATTCCAATTATTGTAAAATAAAAAAATGAACAAAAAGAAAAAAAAACGAGATTAAAATGTCTTTTAAAAGTTTTTTCCAGAATCTCCTGAAATCAATTATTACATTACAATTAATTATCAAATGACTAAAAAATAAAATACATTGTAAATAAATTCTTCCAGGGTGTAAAAAAATATCGATTCACTGGAATATCATGATATTTCGTTTCACAATCGGCCCGGTCTGTCTATGACCAACCGTCTGTTGTTTGTCTTCTGTAGAGTCCATGGAGTTCAGTCTGGACGCCGACAGTCCCATCAAATCGCCCGTGCTCCCGTGCTCTGCAGACTTTTACCATTCTCACTGCCAGAAGGTAAAAACAAAAGACGCTTTTTTTAAATTCACACCAAATCTTTCCTTTTTTAAATCTTTAACTGGTGGAGAAATACAACTCAGGAAAGTACTACAGTACACAATGATTGACGGTTCTACTGGTAATGAGTCAGTAGGGGGCAGTAAATGCACACACATGTCTCATTCACAGCCTCCTTCCTTCATTCCTGCACTTTTCCTTTTAATGGACGTTGTCTCTGTCCTCGGCCCAGGCTTACAGCATGACCTCATCACCCCGGGGCCTCGCCTTAGTGATCAGTAACGTGACCTTTGACCCCTCTGTTACTACCGAACTTGATACCAGGAAGGGAGGAGAGGTGGACAACGAGGTCCTCAGGAAGGTCTTCACAGAACTGGACTACCTGGTGTCTCTTCACGTCGACCTCACCGCTGAGGTAACGCACGTTTTTGTTGGGCTTGTCATGAACAGATGACGTATAAACATCAGGTTCTCGTCTCTCGTCCATCTCCGCATTTTTACTTCCATTCTTCTGGTTTCAGGCCATGAAGTCGTGCATTGAGAGTTTCAGCCGACGGCCGGACCACCGGGCGGTGGACAGCTGCGTGGTGTGTCTGCTTTCCCATGGAGTGGAGGGCGCCGTGTACGGCACCGATGGACAACTGCTGCAGGTCTGTGTGTCTGGTTACTGTCAACGTTAACTGATTGTTTCAGATAAACCACAAAGCATCATGGGAAGTTCACCTCCCAAGTATGCAGCACCTGTGAGGTTTTCCTGGAGAATATGGAGAAGTGGACTGAATCTAATATAAACGTATAAAACTGATAAAATTCAAACAGTTCTGACTAAGTTTAGACCAAATCCAAATCGACTCTGATTGAAAAGAAAAAATCAGAAAATTTGTTTTCTTTCTTGTTGATGAGATAAAAACTATCTTTATGATTTAGAACAGATTAAAAAACCTGTGAGGTGTTTGGGCTCAGTCATGATTTAAGGTCATGTCAATATTTATGATTGGATATTTCAGACCAGTGACTGGTTTCTGTGATTGTTTCCAGCTGGACTGGGTGTTTAAGGCTTTTGACAACGCACACTGTCCACTGCTACAGAACAAACCAAAGATGTTCTTCATTCAGGCCTGCAGGGGAGGTAAGGAGCCGCGAAGACTCCGCAGAGAGTCCGCTTCAACGACTCAAAGATTCAGAACTTTAAAATGAAAGAACGTCCATCGATGAAAGTCACAGTTACTGCGGTTTAGATGACACCATACGATGTCGTCGACGACAGATGTCAAAAAAAAAAACGTCCTCAAACCCAGACCGGGACACAGTCCAGTCTGTCCACGGTCCGTGTCCTCAGTCATGTCCCCGTAACAACAGTCGGAGCATGTAATCAATCAGTGACATAACAGCTCTCAGCTAATTAGTCAGTCTGTGCAGTGATGGGGTCGCGACCTGACTTCACCGCTGATGATGCTCCTGACAAATCCTCAGACCCCTCGGGGGGGCAAATCCTAATTACTGTTTCCTTTCGACGCTACAGGTGCCGGGGCATTTAGATGTGTCTGCTCTGATATTAAATCTGTGATCAGGGTGTAATTGCTTATGAAAATCCCTGATCACGTGCACAGATAGAAGTTTCTCATTTTAAATGTAAATAGATGTTGATCAGGTGGACACATTTGTGGAGAAAACTTAAAATAATTTAAATTTTTACCCTCATTCAAAGGTTATTGACATCATGTAACACTGTTCACACCTTTGATCAACATCACCGTCAGACTGTTGGCAGACGTGCTCCTCTTATGACATTACAGGGAGGCAGCTGTGGGGGGGG
>NC_024319.1:2280693-2285022 GCF_000523025.1 Cynoglossus semilaevis | reverse complement strand
AGATGTATATATACTGTATTTCTATACCTGGGGTTTAGGCTTTAGATGTGTGTGTATGTATATATATTTTTATATATTAACATATCTATATATCTATATATGACATATTTATACATATATGTATGTATATATATACATATATGTATTTATATATGAATATATAAGATATATACATATATGTATACATATAAATATATGTATGTATATATGTGTATATGTATATATATATATATATATGTATATGTAAAAAGAAATGTGGAGATTCTCATGGAGGAGGTCGGAGCAGTGAGAGATGGATTCAAATGATACTGAAGACAAACTGTCCTGAGGACAGGTTGAAATAAAAGATGAACATTGAATTGTTGTCCTCCCCCAGACGAGATGGACGTTGGCGTGGAGCAGATAGATGGACCAATCAGGACCGGTTCCCCCAGCTGTGAGCAGCGTGACGCAGGAAGGGAGAGACAGAATGAGTCACACCCCGGACAGGGAGGACACGACGGGAGACGAATCAAACTGCCACAGAGGTCCGACATGATCTGCGGCTTCGCCTCGCTCAAAGGTCAGAGAATTAGTAAGTTTGTACCGTTTTTGTTATTCTGCCCAGAACCTGTTTGGATCGTCTTCAAACGGATTCATTTCACCGAGGCGTTTGTGTCGTAACAATGGGCGGCAGCAGGTGTTCAGTGGTGGAGTGGAGTGTTTTACACTGAACCATCTTTTACCTGAACATTAAACAAATAAGAACCTCCTTTATCTTTAGTTTATGGACATGTTTTTTACTGAAGTTGTTACTCAGTGGAACAGCTGGTTCTCTCTAGAGTCCGTCTAGTGGTACGAGTGAGTACTGCCTTTGTCCACTCAAATACACAGTGGGAGAAAATTTAAAAACTGGGACAAAGTCTCGACCACTAACTTAATATTTATTTAAGAAATTAAACTGTAAACTGTGCCTCCTTGTCTCCTTGTCGTCTCTGGGTCTGATCCTTTGTTTTTCTTTCTTGACTTTTTCTCGCCCACTCGCTCTTCAAGGCACGGCTGCGATGCGTAACACCAAGAAAGGATCCTGGTTCATCCAGGACCTGGACATGGCGCTGCGTCTCCACGCCAGAGACACTCACCTGGCAGACATCCTGATGCAGGTGAGTAAGGGCTCGCGTTTGTTTGTGTTAGTACTGCAGGAAATATCCATGAGCTGAAATATTGCGATATTTTGTTACACTTTGTTTTGTTATTTTGTTAATATTCATGCCGGTTCATTTTCGTGTTGCATTTACACCATTTTTTTCCCTTCATGTTAAGCTAGCTTTAAACTTTGAGTCAAACAATCTTATTTTTTTTTGTTTATCCAAATGTAGATCCCTCTGTTCCAATGTTAGTAACCTTAAATTATTAAAACAAAACAAAAATCAATATATCGTCGTACCTATCGTATCGTTGCTCCTGTATTGTGATACGTATCGTATCGCCAGATTCCTGCCGATACGCAGCCCCAGCACTGTGTTCTGTGTCATTGTGTTTGCACATTTGTGTCCAGGTCAATGCCCGCATCAAGGAGCGGGAGGGCTACGCCCCCGGCACGCCCCACCACCGCTGCAAAGAGATGTCGGAGTTCACCAGCTCGCTGTGCAAAGACCTCTATCTTTTCCCCAAGTACCGGCTACCGTCTATGCAGATATGATCACGCAGTGGTCGGTGTATGCGCACACACACACACACACACACACAGGCCAAAAAAACCCAGCAGTGAGGCGTCGCACCAGTTCGTTCTCTGCTGTTCAGGCTCACATTCCCTGTTTGGTTTCATTTGTTCGTAAAGACTTTTTTATCGACGGGACGGGAAAAAAAGGACTTCATAAACAGTATGTCATGATAAATGTGTTTCTGAGCTGAATCAGCAGCTCAGTCTGTTGTTGTTGTTGTTGTCAGTCGGTCCACGTCCACTCAGACCTTCAGATCAATTTTTACTTTTTTTTTTTTTTTACGTGGTTCTTGACGATATTGAAACTTTAGTAACTGAAGTGACGCTGATCACGATCACGATGTCGTGACAACACCTTGATGTCCCCCCCCCACTCACTCCGGACACACACACTTCAGTGATGTAAAAGTTTACACCACCCGTTTGTCACTTTAAAACAAACATCGGTTTTGGGCAACATTTCCCTGCAGCGTCAACGTGGACTTTCAAATCAAAGATGTCGTCTTGTAGTTTTCTATCTGATCAGCTCTTTTTTAGCTTTCGTACTCGGGGTATTTTAACCACAGATCTATTTTTTATTTGGAAATAGATTTTTTATGCGAATTTTGAATCTGCCGTGTTTATCTCTACGTCTCTGTGGTGTCAAACGTTAAGAGACTTCTGTCTCTGAGTCTCTTCAAACCGATGTGTCCTGACTGTAACGAGCTCAGATGGATTTTCAGAGAGACTGTAACGAGCTCAGATGGATTTTCATTGGCTGTCGGCGACAGTGACGCGACACCTGACTGTTGAACTGCCATCCTCTCAGCACATATGGTTTTTTTTATATATATATTTACCCAGAGGGCAGCTTTGGACCAAAATTCCAGCGTTTGATTTTCTTCAATCCAGGAAATGATTATTTTATATATATATATTTTTAAAAATGCAACTTTGATGACAGCGCCCTCTGCAGCGCTGTGGGACCGTCCTCACATCAGCTGTGTTCCTCTGTATCTGTCAGGAAACCGTGGTGCTACTTGTGGGGTCTTTCACCTTCTATATGACCTTTGACCTTTATGCTACCTGACCCCTAATGGTGTGTGTCGCCGTGCTGCTGCCGCACACTCGGCCCGCTCCACATCGTCATGGCGTAAATGTATTTTATCTGATAGTATATGGGGGGAGAAAAAAAAATGTCTTCCAGAAACAAAAATAATGCAGGTTTTTCCGCGGCCGTGCGTCGTCGTCGTGGTCGTGGTTTGACTCCGATCTGTTGGCCTCATTTGTGAACACGGTGCTGTCACAGTGTAACGAATCGCTCTGGCTCCACCTCACTTTGAGAAAATCCATTTCTCAAGGCTGTGTGAGCATCGATGTTTCCCAGAAAAGGCCTGACCGTGTGTTTGGTTACAACAGTGTTGTAGTGAAGAAAGAGAGAATTTATATTTTGGGGAAACAGTATTGATCCAGTGCTGTCTGTAAACAAAGACACTCTTCATCTGTGTCAGGAGCCGGTGCCATAATCAGACCTGGTCTGGACTCAGCTTCAACTTTTACGGAAAACAAAAGAAAAAAAAATTTTTTTTTTTCAAAGGAACTGTAGTATTCATGGAAATAAAGCTGGACCGGTGATAAGCTGCACTCCATACATGCATTAAAAAAAATATATGTATATATGTATATGTACATATATCTGTTTAGTCTGTTTCTGTTGCTTGGCTGATGAGTTAGAAATATGTTTTTATATTTACCTGGATACACACACATGCAGAGAGAGACATCATACCGTTGTGTTTATTATACTTTTGCTATACTATAAATAAATACATACACATATATTTATATATTTTTTATAGTATATATATATATGTGTGTGTGTTTTGTGGTAAGCAGTGGTAGGAAGTGAACCGAGGACCTTTTTTGACAAACTTCTATTAGGAAATATACGGCCCGTATTTTCTATCTAACACAGTTTCTGTTCCGTACACACACCTGAGTATTAATTCACAGTTTTATTTCCCACACACACCTGACTGATTATACACTGCATCTGGGTATGTCCACACTCACGGTTGGTATAATCTGAGTATTAATTCACAGTTTTATTTCCATGAAATACAGTACTGTCCGGTGTAGTACTAGTAGTAAAGTTGAACTCTACTGCTGGTTGGTTCTTTGGTTCCCACCAGGTCTGGTCTGAGTTTGTCCTGAAGGAAACCTCAACAATCTGTCGACACATCTTTGTTTTTTTTTCTTTGTTTTTTTTACAAATGTGTGTCCAATAAATTCTCTCTGGCCTCGGGTGAAGCTGTGAGATTAGGTTGTTATTTGCTGGCGTGTGGTCAGAGAGGGAGGGGCCAGGGGGTCCTCCGTCTGTGTGTGTGTGTGTGTGTGTTGGAGAGAGAGAGTTTTTTTGGTTTTTTTTTGTTTTTTACCGCCATCTTCATCTCATCAGTGTGAGGGAAGGAAGAAGAACGCCCACCAAGTTTAGAGATGTTCAGATTAACGTGCGTGAGTGGGAGGTGGTCTCTGGGGAGGAGACCAGGACTGGTGCTGGTACTGGTACTGGTACTAGTACTAGTACTGGTGCTGGTACTGCTGGTCTAGCCTTTGAACTTGTAAGTTCGTTTTTTTAACATATACTG
>NC_024319.1:2277818-2279113 GCF_000523025.1 Cynoglossus semilaevis | reverse complement strand
GTATGGTGTGTGAAGATTATTAGTGAGAGAGAGACTGTGTGTGTGTGTGTGTGTATGGTGTTCGTCATGTTATTGGAAATGCTGGGGTGTCCAGCCAGGTTATTTTTGGATCAGTGACAGCGTGTCAATGGCTGCAGATGCGTCGCAAAGGAAGGCTCTGAGATACCAGCAGACCCTGGTAAGACTGAGACACACACGTCGGATCACCTGTCTGTCTGTCTGTCCGTCTGTCTGTCCGTCTGTCTCTCTGTCTGTCTGTCTGTTTTCATGACTTTTCTTATTGTTTTGTTCTTGTTTTTCGTGTCCCTACACTTGTTCCCCTCTCTCTCTCCCTCTTTCATTGTCTCTCTCTCTCTCTCTTCACTCCATCTACTCACCTGTCATATTCTCCTCCTATGTCTCTCTCTCTCTCTCTCCTCTGTTCTTCCTCTCCTTTAACATCCTCCCTCCCTCCCTCCCTCCCCCTCTCTCTGCTCCCGTCTTTTCTCATCAACAGGATTCGTTGTCTGTTTTGTTTCTGCTTCACCAACATCACACAGAATACCCACAATGCCCTTGTCTTCAATCGGTTCTGTCTTATCTCAACTGGTTGCTGCTTCCCTCCCTCCCTCACCTCCTCCTCCTCCCTGTGTTCTTTTCTCTTAATGAACCAGTGTATCTTTGTGGCCCTCAAACACATTAACGTCTGACCTCATGTTGAGCCACACTCTGCAGTGAATGTGTGGTTTTTTTATTTATTATTTTCTGGTATTTAAACATTTTCCCTCACCCCCGTCTCCCCTCGTCTCCCTCCGAGGCCGCAGCCCGGTGCAGTGGTCGTCACAGTTTTGCTGTGGAGCTGGATATAAATACCAATACACAGGAAACCTGAGCAGACAGGTTAGATGAAGTCATGTCAGCGTATCCTCGGCTTCATCTGTTTAAACGCTCATCCAGAATCAGGTTGGTTCGTTCCCAGAGCTCTCACTCACCCACTGCTGCTCAACAACAGGTTCTCTTCCATTTTTATTTATTTTTTAATTCCGTCGTAGTCACGGCTGCAGAGTCCAGACGTTACAAAATTAAATTTATTTTTTATAGTTTTATTCGTGTTGATGCGTTCATAAAATGTATCACAATACTGATAATAATGTGAAAAATACAATACTACAACTAATACTACTGATTATAACAAAAAACACAAAATATATATTACTGTATTTATTACTATTACAACAATTACTTTGTAAAAGAATAATAATAATTATATTAAGGTTTTAATTATTTCTGCCTATATAAATAATAATTAATATAAT
>NC_024319.1:2270750-2277217 GCF_000523025.1 Cynoglossus semilaevis | reverse complement strand
TGGCGTGAGGTGGGGGGGGGGGGGGGGGGTGAAGGTACCGTAGCTGCAGTGATGCTGTGCTAATGTAGCTGTTGTTGTTGTATCGAAATGTAAGTCGTTATAATTTTAACGAAATACTTTTCACTGTAATAAGGACACTTAAAAAATATATATTGATACACTGAAATATTGCGATATTCTGTTTTCGAAGTATATCGTATTGTTGCCCCTGCATCGTGATATGTATCGTATCTGTAGGGGGCGATACTGTGGTCCTCGACAGTCATAGGCTGTGGTAAAATGGTAATCCAACAGCATATATAAAAATATATATAAATACTGTATAACACGAGTGGCCAAACTTTATAAAACAAAAATTTAAATATCGTAATTTTCTTTTTCACATTATAACAATTAAGAAAAATAAAGAAAATTTCATAAATTTGACCTGCGGCGCTTTCGCTCTCAATAACATCGTGTCCCCCCAGTGGGCCATGCCCCCCAGTTTGAGAATGGCATAGACTAATAAAAATGATAGTTAATGATTTTATTTTATTATTTTCCGTTTGCCAATAAAACTGAACTCATCGTTTTCACCTCCGACGGCCAAATCCTCCAATCCTGCCGCCCACCAAACCAACACCAAACCCACTCTGTGGAGCTATGTTAACTGCTTCCCAGTCCCACCGCCGGGGGTGACCCTTGACCTTAATTTAGGGGAAGTTCCCTCTTGGACTCGTGTCACGCTGACAGACACGCTCCTGCCACGAGATGAAAACAGTTGCTGCTGGTGTCGACTCTCTGCTGCCCCACTGTGTTGGCATGGGGCTCCTGCTCGTGTGTGTGTGTGTGTGTGTGTGTGTTTTTGAAGAACATTTTCCAAGAGATGTGGATAAAAGTAAGGCTCTGTGGCCGAGCTGAGTCTGTGAGAATGTCAACAGCAGCGACATGGATCTCATAAGTCTCAAATGTTAGAGGCTCATAAAAGGGATCGTGTTCATCTGCCAAAGATCCCGTGGGCCGGACGGACTGGGATGGAGCCCACGAAGCGAATACGTTTCATATGATATCACCGGAGCTGCGTTTTCAGTTCCTCAGATTCCTGTGTCGTACTGGTTCAGCGGCAGCAGGGCGGCAGCGTTCTGCTCAGGTCGTCAGTAACCTGTGGTTGTTGTGGTGCGAAGGTGCGGCCACGGCTGTGACAGATGGGTCGAAAGACGAGATAGACGGGCAGCGTGAGTGAAGGAGCGGTACGGAGATGTGTGTCAGTGAACATTGGGTCACACTGCTGCTAATTTTACCCACGAGTAGGGTTTCACCTCAGGGGTGGGGGTAAGATGGATGGGGACAAGGGACGATGAGAAGTTACAGCAGGAGGAGTGACGGAGGAGGCCGCGCACAATTATTATAATAATTAATAATAACAAGATTTATATCTCCTTAATATATATATATGTATATATATTAAACATATTAATATAAAAAACTCCAAACTCTAAATAGTTGTTTTCAAACTTCCTCTGCTGCCCCCGGTGGTTGGAGTCATTCTTCTTTATCGTTAAAGAGAGTAAGTTAGTAGGTTTACAACTTTTTTTTTCTTCATTTCCAACTTCCCTAAAGTGCTCAGGCGCCATCTAGTGGAGACATGACTTTCCCATTTCTTCCTGTTTCTGTTTGTGTTTTTTAGCCTCCTGTGGCCAGAACAAAACTGTAAACAATACAATTCTGTGTTCAGTACAACACATTTACTCCTGTCACTGGTGGTGACCTGAAGTCACCTGATCTCAGAGAGACGGCTGTGATTGGTGTGTTTTGCTGTTGGCGAGCAAGCTGAAAATTTAGAGGAATTTTATTGTGAAAATGTCACGACTCCAGTGACGGTCCACGAGCCGAGGTGGGAAAAAATGAAAATGTGATCATGTTTACAGTACAGTACAGTACAGTACAGTACAGTTAGATGGATTATCCGTCCAGTCCTGGTCCTGGTCCTGGTCCTGGTCCTGGTCCTGCTGCTGCAGCGCTGGTATTTGACTGAGGTTCAAATCCTCCTGAATTAAGAGCTGCTGACAATTTATTGTCAGGCCTCAAGTGTCTTTTTAACCTCTGCAGCTTTCTGTGTGTGTGTGTGTGTGTGTGTGTGTGTGTGCTGCAGCTCTGGCCATACCTGTCCATCACTGAGTACTTTGCCGTACACAGGTAGCAGTACAGTCCGTCTGTAAAGACAAGGACAGATTTGTAGAACAGACGAACCCACGGGTGAGTCCTGACCGACGGAGGAATGACCGACCGGATGAAGGAGCCCATCAACACCTTTCACACTGTTTTGAACATTGACCACTTTCTGGTAAGGACCATCGGTTCCACGCGGTGTCTTGGCGTTTCTTTGTTGGGGACGGTTTTTGGACTGAAAACGGTCAGAAAGTCGACGTCGTTTCTTTTTAGTTTTTTGTTGACTGGTTTGTGAACTGGGACGGACCAGCGTTCCACTGGTGGGATTCTGTTGGATTATTTGGTACCAGGTTGAAGTGACTCATGACAAACAAACAAACAACAAACAAACAGAGGTTTACAGTTTGGTTCGTCTCTGCTCCGCCGTCACCACCGCGTCGTGCTTTAATTAGAACACGACAGCTTGTGCAGTGTGTGAGGCAGTGTTCTTGTTCTGGTTAATTAGTGAAGCTGTGTATGTGTGTGTGTGGGGGGGGTGCGCGAGCTTGTCGAAGTGTGTGTGTGTGTGTGTGTGTGTGTGTGTGTGTAAAGAAGGGGGGGTAATCTCTAGATCTGTCCGTCAGTGAGTGGGTCAGATTTTATCATTAACTTTGTGCTAAGGGACAAAACAATACTGTTTTAAGGGCCACACACACACACACACATACATACATGGACACACACACACATCAATGGACAAACGTTAAGGACAAACGTCTTCTTCTTCTTCTAACTCCAGACCGAGACAAACACATTTCCGTTCTCTCCGCCGTGTCCCTTTAAGAGGAATGTGTTCTGTTATTTTTTTAATTAACTCTCAAGGTCACCGTGTCCTTGAACGTCTGCATCTACCAGCAGCTCTCGTCATGACTGCCCCCCCCTCCTCCCTCTCCTCCCCCTCCCCGTCTCTCCTCCCTGTCCAGCAGCTTGTTCCTGCCGTTGTTTACTTGTTGAAGTGTCTCCCACTTCTCTCATTTATTCTGCTGCTTCTCTGTTCGTACCTTCTCTGTTTCCTTGTTTCCTGCTCATAAAAGACGCGTCTGAACAGAACACAGACTGAACACAGACTCGCTGGAAGAGAAGTAACGGCTCACCCTCCGCAGTCAGAGCTGGAGGTGGTACTGTTAGCTGGAGTGGGACGTGAACTAATGATGCGGGGCGGGAGTGTCAGAGCGCTGCGCTCACATCTGGGCCTTTCTGCAGAGACCAGAGAGAGAGAACGAGAGGAAACTGTGGGGCAGTAACGCGGGCCACCACCAGGGGAGCGGAGAACCAGTGGGAACAGAACAGGAACTTGGGTGTCCTCGGATGTTCTCTGTGGGAAGGTTGAGTTGGTGCGTGGATGAAAGGTCGCTGATGTCATCCTGTGGGTCGCACGGCCGACCCAAGGTCACGGGTGACAGGGAGGAAAACACAGAGTTGACTGATGGAGACGGCCCAGAGTCAGCTGACGTTAATGAGTCACTGGGATCAATGCTGCTCTCACACTGTTGTTTGGATCACTGCTTTATATTCATGTGTCTGAACGTCTTCACTTCACTGTTGGTTACGTCATCGTTATCATCAAAGACAGAAATGAAATGATCAGTCCTGTGGTGTTTAGTCTGTTCAGGAATTAGGATTATTTCTCAGGAATATTCTTCTTCTCCTTAACTGAGAGGAAGAAAAAACAAAAAAACAAAAAACAAGTCCAGGCTTCAAACAGAACTGTTTCAGTCAGAAACTGAAGAGTTCTGAATCCTGACCTTGTTCTTTACTACATTATTATTAATATTAATAATAATACATTCATCATCATAATCTCCTAAACCAGAGCTTGGATCCGTCCAATCAGGCCCAAGATTGTGAGGAGAACACATATACTGTGGTCCTCACCATTAAAGCAACTGAGAAAAAAAAAATAAAACTAAGACTAAAATAACTGTCAATAAATTCCACCCTTTAGGTTTGACTCTGGATTTGAAAAAAAAAATTATTTGAGTGTCTGGTCCTAGAGGTGTCTGTCTAGAAAAACCCTAACCCTCTGACAGATATCGTCCCTTTGACAAAGTGGACAGATGACCAGAAAGACGAGGACACAGTAAATGATGAACCGGTCCAGTTTGGACATTAAAGATGTCAAACATCAACAATGGCTCTTTGAGAGTCGGGAACAGGGCGGAGGCTTGTCCACCAGGTCCTACCTGGTTTTGATGCTATCTGCGTTCTGCCAGCCGTGTGTTTGATGCCGGTGATGGATTAATGCTGCCGTGTTAATGTGCAGAGCAGAGGTGGTGGCGGCCCACAGTGTAGGACAGGACAGGACAGGAGACAGAGCAGGGACAGAGCCGCAGCCTCGTCGTCATGATGAAGAACAGTGACGAGAACCAGGTGAGAAACAACCATCGCTAATGTCCCCAGACTGGAGGACACGGTGCAGACGTCCGTCTCTGAGTCTGACCGTGGTCTGGAGGTGCTGGTCTGGAGGTGCTGGTCTGAAGGTGCTGGTCTGGAGGTGCTGGTCTGGAGGTGCTGGTCTGAAGGTGCTGGTCTGGAGGTGCTGGTCTGAAGGTGCTGGTCTGGAGGTGCTGGTCTGAAGGTGCTGGTCTGGAGGTGCTGGTCTGGAGGTGCTGGTCTGGAGGTGCTGGTCTGGAGGTGCTGGTCTGAAGGTGCTGGTCTGGAGGTGCTGGTCTGGAGGTGCTGGTCTGGAGGTGCTGGTCTGGAGGTGCTGGTCTGAAGGTGCTGGTCTGGAGGTGCTGGTCTGAAGGTGCTGGTCTGGAGGTGCTGGTCTGAAGGTGCTGGTCTGGAGGTGCTGGTCTGAAGGTGCTGGTCTGGAGGTGCTGGTCTGGAGGTCGTGGTCTGGAGGTGCTGGTCTGCTGGACGTTAAATGCGAACGTATCTTTGAAAACCAAATTAAAGGATAAACTGGCGATAACATTTTTATCGGACGTCATTTTTAACGTTGTTTGTTTAACCTTTCCAGACAGTATCATGTTTTCAGATGTTTTTTTTAGTCTTCAGTCTGACCTGGTGGTGGCGCTGTGGTGATTTTGTTTGACCTCAGGTCAAAGTTGCTGTTTGTGACAATTTGTTTTTAGAGAAGTTGCCTTTGGTTTTAAACCAAACTCACTTTAGAGCAGCGGGCCGCGCCCCCCACTTTGGGAACCATTGCTTTCAATATTGTTTCTCCCTCTGGGGGACGAGTGAAAAAGTCTTTAAATTAAATAGCGTTGCTGGGCATGCTGTGGACCCCCGCCCCCCACTTTGGGAACCATTGCTTTCAATATTGTTTCTTATTGTAAATGCAATATATTGCATCGCACACCTGTATCAGCCCCTGTTGTTTGGTATTTTTGGGACCCCCGCCCCCCACTTTGGGAACACTGGATCTGATAGTATTTTAAGAGCAAAGCCTTTAAAAAACATTGTCTTCTTGAACACTCCGGGGCCTCGCTCCTTACCTTTGGAACCACCAGTTGTTTTTGTTTTTTTTCTGGTCATTTCTGGACCAAACCAGCAGGGCGGGTGTGTCCTCCCCCCCAGTGTTAGTCCAACATGTTCCTTCCACAAATACAGTAACTGAGACAGAAAGGTTGTGAGTATCACATTAATCCAATTAACATTAGTAGCATTAGTGCCTTGCTCATGAGCCGTGTGCCCAGGGCAGCGTTGTGCCAGTCGGTCTGTGGGTCCTAATGTTTAGTCAGGTTTAAAATAACCTGTCGGATGATTTAGAGGCATCAACAGTTTTCAAGAGCCTTTACTGAGCGGGGAGGGGGGGGCGGGGGGGCAGTTTGGCGCCCAGCTATGTGAAGCATCCATGTATCAATTATACACTTCTATGTGAGTCATCTGCTCATGTGATTCTTACAGCGTTGTCTAAAGATTTCTTTTCTTTTCTTTTTTTTCTTTTTCTTTTTTTTTCATTTGAAGTTGTCGTCCTTAGTGTTGAGTCTCTCAGTCCTGGTGGGGGCGCTCAGCTGTGTCAGCGTTATTTTCCCTGTGTGAGCAGCAGACTGAAATCATGTGACAGAGCCCCCCCCCCCCTCTCTCTTCTCAGTCTGTTTGCAACGGAGCATGTGATCTGAAGAGATCAGAATTACAAACGAATTACTGTTCCTGGATCTGCTGCAGTCGAGGTTCTCCACAGGCGTGTGCGCGTGTGTGTGTGATCACACATGTCACATGTTTCAGGTGTAAAACACACACATGCACGCTCAGAGATAGAACATGTAGAACATCCACTATTCCAGGATCTCATCCTCTGGCTCACCTCCAGACCCTGTCCCACCTTGGAAGGG
>NC_024319.1:2267510-2270432 GCF_000523025.1 Cynoglossus semilaevis | reverse complement strand
GCCTTTTTTTTTCCCGCTCTGTTGCAGCTGTACGGTGAGTACAGGGAGCAGCTCGGGAACTTCGCCCGGAGGGAGGCCGCCCGCCTGCTGACGGAGAGACAATGGAGGAAACAGAGAGAGGAAAACAACGCAGCCTCGGGCCGCAGAGGCCTCGGCCGGCGCCATCACCACCACCACCAACGGCCGATGTCGCTGGAGTCGTTTCAGAACCTCACGTCGACTCCCCACAAGACTCGTTCTTACTCCAAATGCAAAGGTGAACAGGAGGTCATGTGATCGTGGTTCTTTAGAACGGGCCCTATGAAGGAGCTCTGGTCCAATCAGCTTCACCGGTCGTTGGACTTTAACGATACAGTGAACGTAACGATGCACGTCCAATCCCGTCATCGTCTGGTCTGGTCTGGTCTGGTTGACCTGGTTAACTGTCAATATATGAAACAACAACAGAAGAAGAAGAAGAGAAGAAACAGGAAGTGGTTTTTATCAGCAGTTCTTCCCACGTTTGGTTGGGTTTGATAGTGGGTCACAACCAATGTTTTTATCAGCATACTGCCACCTACTGTACACCTTGATATGAGATTTTTTATTTTTAACTAATGCGAATTGTCAGTATTTGATAACTCAGCCGCCTCCTAATTTTTTAATTTTAACTAATGCGAATTGTCAGTATTTGTATGGATTGTTTTAACCCATTCACGACACATTGTTACATCGTTAGAAATGAGTTTTTAAAATACACAGTATATTAAAAAAACTTTTAAAACTTTGACCACAAATAAACTGATGAATGTGAGCTCACACCACAAGGCCTTAACGTGTGTGTGTGTGTGCATGCAGGTGTGTGTGTGATGTGTGTGCCACAGCTCCCCCTGTAGACCAACAGTCAGACTGAGTGATTCCCTCTGAGGCTCTGCTACAATAAATAACTGACAGTAATTAAAGCCGGTGATAAATGACTCGGAGGTGAATCATTAATTTTATCTCTCTGTCCCAGATTGTCTCACTCGGGTGAGGAGATACATTGTGAACAAAATGGGGGATGACTGGATTTTCCTCGTCCTTCTGGGCCTGACCATGGCTCTGGTCAGCTGGAGCATGGACTACGCCAGTGCTAAGAGCCTCCAAGGTACCACCGGTCCAGGTCTCTGAAGGACTCCGCTCCAGGTTTTGATGTCTCCGTCACTGATGCCTCTCTTCCTGTTTCAGCCTATAAGTGGATCCACGGGGAGCTGAAGGGCAACGTGGCGCTGCAGTACCTGGCCTGGGTCACATATCCCATGATCCTCGTCATGTTCGCCTCGCTCTTCTGTCACCTGGTTTCTCCACAGGCCATCGGTAATCTCTCCATCGGCCGCCGGCTCTCGTCTCTCTCTCTCCGTCACTGACTCGCGCACACAAACACTGCTCCGTGTGTTTCAGGTTCTGGGATCCCGGAGCTGAAGACCATCCTGAGGGGCGTGGTCCTGAAGGAGTATCTGACACTGAAGGCCTTCATCGCAAAAGTCATCGGCCTGACTGCGGGGCTGGGCAGCGGGATGCCGGTGGGCAAAGAGGTGAACACACACCCGTGACACCAACGTCAGCGTTCACACCGCAGGCGTGGGCTTAGGAGACGGTTTTATCCAAAAAGGATGAGGAAGGAGGGTGGAGACAGGTACAGGGAAAGGATAAGAGCATGGCACCGTCCCCACACACTGCCCCCTGCTGACTTTGGGGATGGGTAAAAAAAGCAGAGGTCAAAGGTCGGTTGTGGTCAGTGTCACAATAACAAGTGGTTCACTTCCACTTCCTGTCCGACTCTCACCCTCCGTCAGTCCAGTGTCATCGTCCTCCCCGTTTGTTTCCCCTCCAGCACAGAGGATGACAAACTTCCTCCCCCTCCTCCTCCCCCCTCCTCCCACAGGACGGGGGCAAATGTTTGGCGCTCTCTGCACTCGTTCTGCCCGCTCCAGTGGCACAGCAACTGTCAAACACAAACATTCAGAGCGTCATCCGTCTTTGCTGACGCATCACGTCCCAGTTGGCACTCAGGGTCGTTCACTCTGCCGTTCACTCTGTCGTTCACTCTGTCTGTGTTGATGATGTCATGTGTGTCCCGTCACCTTCAGGGTCCGTTCGTCCACATCGCCAGTATCTGCGCCGCGGTGCTGAGTCGCTTCATGTCCATCTTCTCTGGAGTCTACGAGGTAAGACGAGGCCCAGACCTCAACTGTCTCTCTGACCTGTCTCTCTGTCCTGTCCCTCTGACCTGTCTCTCTGTCCTGTCCTTCTAACGACGTCCCTCGCTGCAGCTAAAACAATAACAACATCAGAGTTTGACCTCTTCAGTCTCAGCGTTTCTATGAGCTCCAGAAAAAAAATTGACAATTTTCGTCCTTTCAATTTTTATAATTTATTAATTTTTTTAAAATAAATAGTTTTTTTTGGTTCTCTGTGACAAAAATCAAAGGTTATTTTTCATAAATAATAACTTTGTTATACTTCTGACTCGGTGCGTTTTGAGCGACGTGTCGGGTTAACTCCTGGACACGTCCAGATTGACGCCCGCTCTCTCTGCTCTGCCCTTGACTTTTTAATCCAGTCCCAGATCTAAAAACGATCCCATGTCCTTCTTCTAAACTTCTATCAACACTTTTTAATCCACTGGTTCTGAGCTCACATGAGGCAGCTGCAGGGCCACAATCTGAGTCCTGGAGAGTCATGGAAATGTCCTTGAATTTGACAGACATAAGAAGACACACCTCACCCAGTGCATGCTGGCTCCTCCCACTTTCCCTTGCGTCTTTGTTTTGTCTCTCTCTCTCTGTCCACTCTCACACCTGGTCTGTGTTTGTGTCTCTCTGTATTAATAGTGTGATGGTAATGTCTGGCATGTGTATTAACAGTGACCTCCCATGTCCCTCACCCCCTCCCCCCCTCCCC
>NC_024319.1:2266723-2267423 GCF_000523025.1 Cynoglossus semilaevis | reverse complement strand
ACCCCAGAATGGCAACCATAACCAGGACCTGTTGGTGTGTGCGTGTGCAGTGGGAGTGGCCACCTGTTTTGCTGCCCCCATAGGAGGCGTGTCCTGCCCCCCCCGTCCCCCGTCCCCACTCTTTGTCCAGACACAAGTCTCATGTCGGTTTTTAACAGTTAGACAAACGTTTCAAATTGTTGTCGTACGTCAGTGAGCACAGATTTTAATCTGGGGGGGGGGGGGCGCAACAGTGTCAGTGACCACAGACTGACCCCAGATCAGAAAGTATCAAACTCTCCCCAGCCTGTTTTAAAATGCCTTAAAATTTTCATCAGATTTTTTTCTGTAACAAATGAATTCAAGCTTTTATTTTGAAAGTCCTTATAATAAAATATGATATAAAATAAAAGCATCAGTACAGGGGGGGGCTAATGTACATGTATTTTAAAACTTCATTTGAGTTTCCGTGTTGTACACAGTACACAGTACACAGTACAGAGTACAGCTGTACTTACATGAAGTACTGCCGTCTGGACAAATCAATGCTCCGTTTTTAAAAACTGAGTCACTTCCTGTTGGTCGTGCGTTCCCAGTTTGACCCTCAGATGTTTTCTCTCAG
Source organism: Cynoglossus semilaevis (assembly GCF_000523025.1). Lineage (NCBI taxonomy): Eukaryota > Metazoa > Chordata > Actinopteri > Pleuronectiformes > Cynoglossidae > Cynoglossus > Cynoglossus semilaevis. Next base: position 2,266,822 of record NC_024319.1, on the reverse strand, counting down.
GACAAAAACTTTCTCCCCCTTTGTTTCCTGATTGCTTCTTCCCATTGACCCCCCCCCCCCCCCCCCCCCCCCCCCCCCCCCCCCCCCCCCCCCCCCCCC
>NC_024319.1:2260435-2265906 GCF_000523025.1 Cynoglossus semilaevis | reverse complement strand
TTTTATAACTTTTTTTTCTCCCTCTCTCACACTCCACTGAGCATTATTTATTCACTTTATTCCATTTTGCCTCCCTTCTGTCGTTCCTCCCCCGTGGCTCCACAACCTGTCCTCCCCCCACCTTGATCTTTTATTCCCTCTCTTTCTCTGCTTCTGTTTCTTCTCCTGTATTTACTCATCACACTCTCCTCCATCCACTCTCACCCTTTATCCCTCACTCTCTCTCTCTTTCTCTCCCCCCTCGTTCTCTCCCTCTCTCACCCCTTCACCGTCCCCCTGTCTCCCCTCCCCCCCTCTCTGTTTTCTGTGTCAGTAGAACCCTTACGGTTACACAGACATACTGACTGTCGGCTGTGCCGTGGGGGTGGGATGCTGTTTCGGCACTCCACTAGGAGGTACTGTACACCTGCACCGATCGTCTCTCTGTGCTCGACTCGTCTTGTCTGTGAAAACACACCACAACTGTTTGGAGTTTGATTCAAAAAGTCAGCGTTACTTTAAGAATGAGCGACAACTTGATAACTTTTAATCCAACAAAATGAAATAAATACGACAAATTAATCAGGTGGTTCTCAAAGTAGGGGGTCAGTCCACTCTGGGGGACACAGGCAAATGTTTAAAAAACGTTTGAAGAAATATTCCAAGTGCGTTGATGTTTTATTTAGGGTCCCTGATGAGAGTCCTGTTGACCAAAGGGGGCGCTGTGTTAATCAAACCAGCTATTTTAGTTTTTATTGAATTTGATATAATTTTATCATTTATAATATATAAAAATATAAATGTATAATATGAATAAATACATATATAAAATATACACATATAATATATATTTATTTATAATATATCATCTAATCATTTATAATATACAATCATTTTGATAACTTATTGTAAGTTAGGTCAGACCAGCAAGAACTTGAGTCTTGCCTGTTTACAGAAGGGGGCGCTGTAGCGTCCCTGTTTTTCCTCCCTGTCGTTTCTTTAGTTGTTAATATTTTTACAGAACTGTTTTTACTGCTCATATGTTTGTTTTACTGCCTCCTGTACTGATTATGTCCTTGTGTATTTCTGTGTGTGTGTATTTATATATTTATATATATGTGTGTGTGTGTGTGTTAGACTGTGTGTACTCGCTCTACTCCGGCTCCCCCGGTGTGTATAATTACACCCTCAGCTGAAGTGTTTTTGGTCTCATTCTGCATATTTAACTCATTTCTGTTGCCACCTTCCTCTCTCTCTTTTCTATTTCTGTCTCCCCCCCCGTCCCCTTCCTCCCTCCTCCCCCTCCTCCTCCTCCTCTCTCACCCTTCTCCCACACTATCCATCCTCATTCTCTCCCCCTCCTTATTCCCTCATCTCTCTCTCTGTCCTTCCTTCGTCTTTCTTTCAACCACCACCAGGGGTGTTGTTCAGTATTGAGGTCACGTCTACCTACTTTGCTGTGAGGAATTACTGGCGAGGATATTTCGCCGCCACGTTCAGCGCCTTCATATTTAGAGTGCTCTCTGTTTGGAACAAGGATAATGGTGAGATGGGGGGGGGTGGACACACACACACTCATCACACTGACCACATTCTGCTGATCAGGCCTCATGTGGGGGGGTGGTGGGGGGGGGTCGCTGATAACACTTTTCACTGACACAGTATGCAGCAGGTGTAAAGTCGATTTCTGTAAAAATAAAAAAAAGCAGAAAAATACAGTTCACTTATTCAGTTTTTATTCACTTTTCTTATTTCTTTCTTATTTTTTTTCCTGTGTTTTTTTTCTTCCGGTCTCTGTCAGTCACGATCACAGCTCTCTTCAAGACCAACTTCAGGATGGACTTCCCCTTCGACCTGCAGGAGCTGCCGGCCTTTGCAATCATAGGGTGAGATGTTTCTTCTGTTGACGGTTGTAGCGTATGTCAGACTGATGGCATCACTCCCCCTGACAGGCTACGATTATACATTATACACTCATTATATAACGACTAATTATAATTCTGGGATAGAAGGCCAATTCGATGTTAATCCAGTGGTATCCAAAGTGGGGGGCGGACACCCCACAGGGGACCCAGCGATATGAAGCCAGAGTGATAAAAGTGTGTAATGATGAGTCAGGATAACGTCCTGACTCATCATTACACACTTTTATTCTTTAATTGTGTTCTTCAAAATGAAGTCCTAATGAATTCTACTTTAACGTTGTCTCCTGCGTCTCGTTCTCATCGTGAGTCAGTGACTATAAAAAAAACATCCAAGAATATCGAGGATCTTAATTCCATTTCGAGGCTGTGAACACCCAGACTGTGATGTCATCATGAAGTTGTTTTTTTTTTTTTTTTTTTTTTTGTAAATCCACAAACTAACCAAACTGTCGTCTCCTCCAATCAGAATCTCGTGTGGCTTCCTGGGAGCGTTCTTTGTCTACCTCAACAGACAGGTGGTGCTGTTCATGAGGAGACCCACAGCTCTGACACGCTTCCTAACCAAACAGTGAGGTCACACACCTGCACTCCCCCCCCCTCAACACACCCGCAACACACACACTTCCATCCACAGAGTTCTGTTCCTCAGTCCTGACGAGGGTTTCAGTGAAGACTCATCGACCCGTCAGACTCTGGTCAGCGTTTCCAGAGTAAAGAACGACACTGGAAACTGTTCTGCCAGTTAGAGCCAAAGATATCAGCCTTATCAGGAAACAGTAAACACGGCAAATGAATAAAAACAGACGTAAATAAACCTGGACTAGAACACGGCAGATGGAAACTGACGCAGATAAAAAATACAACCGCACCCTTCGAGCGTGTACACACACACACAATTACCCCAAAATAACTGCCCCTCCTGCAGCAGATCCTGTGCTGTTCTTCTTCATGGGCCTCAGCTTCACTCCCTGAACTCATCCGTCTCAGACAACAGACCGGGGGAAACGGCACAGCCGTAACCACCAATAATACACTCGCTTGGTCACATTCAGGTAGAGACCAGTACAGTAGAGCCACACACACACACACACACACACACGCGCTGCTCTGTAATAATAGTGTGTGTGTGGCAGATCCATTCAAACTCAGGGTATATTTATTTTTGGTTTCGTCTCTGCCGCTCCCTGACCTCATCAGTCTCACCACAGCGACCTGAGCCTCAACAACCATTTAGTTTCATATCCAGTCGACGGGGAGATTCATTTCTCCTCAGAGAGAGTCCACAGTCGGGGAACGTTAGTCTGAACGTTAAACACCGCTGAGTCCACGGAGCAGGAAGACTCTGACCAATCACAGCTGACCAACGGTTATACGTTCGTTACTGGACATTTCCAACCAGTTCTCTCTGGATTTGCCCTGTACTTCCTTCCCTGTCTAAGTGTGTGTGTGTGTGTGTGTGTTTTCTCCCAGTCGACCAGTCTATCCCGGCGCGGTGACGCTGATCATCGCCACCTTGACGTTCCCTCCTGGATTTGGACAGTTCATGGCTGGAGAGGTCAGACACTGTCACTCACACGAGCTGCTTGGTGGTCAAAAAGTTTCAAGACTTTTTTTTTTATGAAAATGTTTTTACATCTGGGGAGCAGGAAGTTCATTTGTCCTAAAACTCAGGGTTGTTGGATTGATTCCTGGCAAATACCAGTCATTAAAATGAGTCCAAGTCCAGACCACTGATGTCTTCTCCATCAGAGAACTTCTCCTCTGTAGAATATTGGAGGATGACCTTTGACACCAGGTCACGACCTCTCAGGCTTTGCCTGGTCTAAGGACTGGAATCCACTTCTTTAGAATGTTTTATCAGTTTTATCAGGAAAAGAAAAAAAACTAATCAGATGGTTCTAGAACCTGTCGATCATTTGAACGGGTTTCTGTTCAGGTTTGGTTAAAAATGGGACGTTTCCAAACACGTGGAAACCGGTCTGAACTGGTTTTAGTCATTAACATCAGGCACCTGCAGGGAGCGACACATCTGTCTGAGGACTTTTTGACTTTTTTTTTTTACTAACTCACAGTGGAACGTCCAAAAACAACGTTACATTTTTATAAAGTTTCACTTTTATCTCTTTATTTACACATCTGTTATTATTCATTTTGAATTAAAATGTTTACTTAACTGATGCTGTGACCGACTGGTTGACCGACTGGTTGACCGACCGGTTGTCTCTGTGCCTGTCGTCAGCTGATGCCTCGTGAGTGCATCAACTCCCTCTTCGATAATTTCACCTGGACCAAAATCTCAGGAGTTCCTGCTCCTGCGGGCCTGGGCCGCTCCGCTGCCTGGCTGCATCCTCACGTCAGTGTGTTTGTCATCCTCATCCTCTTCTTCATCATGAAGGTATCTGTCCCGGCGTCCTCCTGTGCACATTTAAATAAAGTGATGGTGATAGCGTCTAAAACCTCTGGGACTTGTCTCCTTCCCGCCTTCTGTCCCTGCAGTTCTGGATGTCAGCAGTTTCCACCACCATGCCCATTCCCTCGGGCGCCTTTATGCCGGTGTTCATATTAGGTGAGAGGATTTTCTTTTTTTTTTTAAATGTGGACGCAGTAGCTGCCGCTGAGATTCAGTTCGATTCATCTTTAAACCTTATCTCTCGCCTCAAGGAGCTGCGTTCGGTCGCCTCGTAGGAGAGATTATGGCCACGCTATTCCCAAACGGAATCCTGTTTGATGGGATAGTTTATCGCATCCTTCCTGGAGGTTACGCCGTCATCGGTGAGTCTCCTGTTCTGTTTGCTTGTTCTGGCACATCTTGACATAAAACGTGCTGTGGTCGATAGACAGGAAGGATCGATCGCAGCTGGATCCTTCACACACCTGTTCTGAACAGATGGTTTCTGTGTCTTTACCTTTAAATGTTAATGAGCCACTGTATGCCCCGCCCCCCCCCCTCTTTTATGGGGGGGCTGTAGGTCAGGTAAACCAGCAGATTCTGAGAGTTGTAATGAAGTGGGTTTTCTTTTTTCTTGTGCATGCTCAGTAAGGTAGTGTATGCTCTTCTGGCAGGTATGGTAAACTGTTAGGATACTGGATCAGAGGTTAATATCTTAATCATCTGCTTCATTTTTAGACACATTTCCAAATGTATGCTAATGATCAAAGCTCTGTTGAGTTGTTTAAAAGGTCCATGAAGGAGACGACAGACGCTCCACAGACAAATATTTGGACAAACTCCTAAAAATGTCCAATATGTCCCCTCTATGACTTTGACATGTGTGAAGACACTGACAACATTGGACCGTACGTTTTCATATTCCTCCTACAACACTTGAATACATCAGCTGTGTTCACTGACCTGACCTCCGTCTGCTGTGGCATTTAAACGTCTCGCGGAAAAAAACGACGACAGAATCTTCTGTAGGAATAAAGGCAGTTCAGAGACAATTGTTTTTTTAATTAAATGCTGCGTGATCACAGTTCACTTCTGTCAGATATTTCTTACCCCCTCCTCTTCCTCCTCCACCTCTTCCTCCTCCTTCTTCATTGCTGTCGAACAGGAGCGGCTGCCCG
>NC_024319.1:2251415-2260407 GCF_000523025.1 Cynoglossus semilaevis | reverse complement strand
GATCTGCTTCGAACTGACGGGTCAACTCTCCCACATCTTACCCATGATGGTGGCGGTCATCCTGGCCAACATGGTGGCCCAGGGTCTGCAGCCGTCCCTGTACGACTCCATCATTCAGGTGAAGAAGCTGCCCTACCTGCCTGAGCTGGCCCTCGGGCACATCAGGTAAAGGTCGCCCGTCGTGTTTCGTTTGTGTCGTTGACGTCCGTCTTCTGGGACAGATGATAGACGTTTGATCTTCTCTGAAACCCCCAGCAAGTACAACATCTTCGTGGAAGACATCATGGTGCGCAAAGTCAAGTTCTTGTCTTCTCAGTCCACCTATCGAGAGCTGAACCATCTGCTGGAGAACACCACGCTGAAAACCATCCCACTGGTCGACTCTAAAGGTAGGAGCAGAGACGCCACGGTGACGGGTTTTAATCAGAGAGCCTGAGTGTGTGTTACATTAAATTAAAACACAAACAATATTGTTGTATGAGGTATGGTTTCATGTTACATTACATTGGTTATGATGTTTTGAGCGTTATAAAGATAGTCTAGAAGCTGGTGCAGAGTAGGGGTGTGTATCTGGTGATGTGATACGTATCACGATACAGGGGCAACGATACGATATATTGCGATATACTTTGTATCACTAGAAAAGAAATCAAATTTAAAAAAATCCATACAGTGACAAGAGAATATTACTACGATATTGTGAAATGAAATATTGTGATATCTCATTTGATCAATAATTTGGACATCACTAGTACAAATCGAGTTGATAGATTGAGTTTTTTTTTTCTTTGTTTTTTCTGTTGCAGAGTCCATGATTCTTCTGGGCTCCATTGAAAGGACAGAACTTCAGGCTCTCTTTGACTGGTGGCTCTCACCGGAGCGGAGGGTCTTTGAAAAAGGTCAAAGTTCACCAGACGCAGGTTCTAAGATGATCTGGGAGTCCTTCGCCTTCGTTGACGAGGAAGTGGGAGACGAGAGCTCAGACAAGGTGACGTAGACACACACCCTGACCGGCTGTAGGCCGTCTGACGTCTGTGACATCACAGCTTCACTCCCGCTCTAACTGTCTCCTCAGACCGTTCCGGTTCAGGAGGAGTGCAACGGGCCAATCCCGTTCCCACAACCCCCAGAACCCTCGACCAACCACACAGACTCAGGTGACTCTGCGGTGACAGGGTGTGTCTGGAGACGTTGTCCCTCCAGACGTCACTCACCGACTCTGTCTGCTGTCGTTTTATATCTGCAGAAAAACGAAAGCTGACGTCCGTCAGGAGAACCTTCCAGAGACTCTTCTCCTCAACATCTTCACCGAGCCAGACCGAACCTCAGGTTTTCTCTCTCACACACATTCATCATTATCTTATCACTCTGACCTGGTAGTGTGGACCATGTGGACCATGTGGACCATGTGACCTGCTGGTCCAGTGAGCCGTGATCCTGAATATGAAAAAGAAAAAGCTTGAAAAATGCAGCATGATGAAACCACCAGGGGGCATCATGGTGACTAATATGATCTCCCTCTGTTTCCTCAGGAGACAGCGCCCCCTGTACTGATCGACACCATGACACCAGAGGAGGTACTGCCATCTTAGGAATTCATCATTGACGGAAACAGCCAGGAGGAAATAATTAAATCAAATTAATGATAAGATATTCCACAAACACAGGGTCTGTCTAACTCTCTTGTGATTGGCCGGCACAGATCAAAGCCTGGGACGAGGCAGAGCTGGACAAACCAATCAATATGGAGCAGATACGTGTGGACCCCTCCCCGTTCCAGCTGGTGGAACGAACATCTCTGCACAAGGTGAGTGACACGTCACATGTGTACGTACACACTTCATCACTCACACGTCCTGGTCACGTGTGTGTGTGTACTCTGTACTGCAAATCATGTACTCTGTACTGCAAATCATGTACTCTGTACTGCAAATCCTAGGATAGAGAGAATAATTTGGAAGGAAATGATGTTTTTTTTTTACTCACTTTTTTTCTATTTGGCCAAAAGGGGAAAGTTTGCAAAGTAGATTTGTCCTGGTAGGCACCCCTCACCCTCTAGCCCCCCACTCCCCCCTTTTGAAGAGCTACACAAAAAATACAATAATTCCTACAAAGGTACTATTTTCATTAAACAAAGAAAATCAAATTACAAATGACAAAAATATCAAATTTGAAACTAATTTACCTCCATGGCAGGTGACCCGCCCCCTACTTTGAGAACCATTGCTTCAATACTAGAACCTCAGCAGTTCAGGCCTGAATTTCACGGTTAATTCCAAAAATGTGATGTACTGCTGTGTACTGCACACAGTATATGAGTATTTATATGTGGTGAATGTTGTAGTACTGTGTAGTACTCATGCTGTGGAGGAACGTCAACCGTGAGTCCGTGCAGCCAGGCCGACTGAGCGCGCTCACTGACTCTGTCTCTGTCCCCCACAGACCCACACCCTCTTCTCTCTGCTGGGCCTCAGTCACGCCTACGTCACCAGCATTGGGAAGCTGGTGGGCGTGGTGGCTCTGAAGGAGGTAATGTTTTTTCAATCTCTCCTCTTCCTCTGGATCAGCTCTGCCGCTACAGCGGAGCGCCGTGACCGCGGCACGTTGTCGTCCGGTTGTGTAACCACGGCGTGCTCTGAGGCGTACGGTTGTCCCAGCATCCTTTAACTCTGACCCTGACGGCGGTTACAACGGTGACATAAACATAACATCAACTTATTGATCGGCTGTAATGATGTCACGTCATCTACAGTTCAGTCAACTCACAGTCAGATCTGAGTCACAACCGTTTGGTTCACGATACGATTTTATCACGATTTTTATTTTTAAAACCAAATGATCTCCAGACAAACTGTGACCAAATCCACTGACCAACCAACTGACATGGTCTGTGAACCTCATCAACTGACATTGAAAAAAAAAAGTCCCATTTCTGCCCAGAAACTCTGGACCATCACCATTGATCTGCCCTGGTTAAACTGGTCAAACTGGTCTGGTCTGGTTGACCTGGTTAACTGTCAATATATGAAACAACAGGAAGTGGAAAGAGTTCCTTTCCCTTTTTTTAACTTTCCGTGTTAGCCTTAAAGGGTTAAATCTTTGTCCTTAGACATGATTGATCGATAGATACTTTATTGATCCCTAAGGGGAAATTAATTAATCTGTCATTATTAACTAGCTGTGTTCATGCTGTATATTTCTGTCTAATCCCTGTCATCGTCTCCTACAGCTACAGAAGGCTATCGAAGGCTCAACGCGTAGCGGGGTGAGGCTCCGCCCCCCTTTCGCCAGCTTTAGAGATGCCAGCAGGAAGGCCAAGAAACATCAGCCTCCGTCCTCGACTCCGTCCTCCCCCACTCGAGACAAAGACATGTGGGGGGAGGGGAGTCGGCACGAGGGGGATCCAGGGAGGAGGGAGTCCAAAGAGGAGGGAAGAGGGAAAGCGTCGTCTTCCAGAGAGGCCACAGGGGGCGATGTTTCTCCCACCTTACCGAGCAAAGACACAATCGAGAGTGGCAGCTGTGCGTCCACGGGGGACGTCGACGCGGCTCCTTCTCAGGACCCCGTATCTCCTCCTGTAGCCCCCCCTACCTCCTCACCTCCGCCCTCCCCTGTGTCACACACGGGCCCTGTCTTCACGCTGTCCTCGCTGCACGGCGACGGCGAGAGTGAGGAGTCAGACGAACCAATTTAGGGACCGGGTTTAGGAGAAAACTCTTTGCTGATGACGCTCCTCTTATCAGAGAGACAAGGCTGCTGTCTCGGTGGAGGAGGAGCAGCAGGAGGAGGAGGAGGAGGGCTGACCTGCGGCCTTCAGCGACTTTCAGCTCTCAGTGAGCAGGACAAGCAGGTGCACAGCGAGTTCCTGAAAACTTCTAGTCCAGGTTATTTTTTCTATGCTGACGACAATCTCACTTTTTCACACTCAGGTTCCTTCCTTTGTCTTCTGAACTGCAGTGGGACGAACTGTCCTGCAGGGTTCACGTTCACTGTCAGTCCATATCTTAGAACAACACAGTGGTTCCAAAGTCTCTCTGCTGCCCCCCCCCCCTCGCTCCACCCTTTTGTAGTTCCTGTTGTTCCTGTGAAACTGATTTTTTTTGAAAATTAACATCAAATTATGAATCAGTTCAATTTTCCCACTTTGATGTTAATGAAGAAAACATTGAAATTAAAGCGCCCTCTACGAAGGACCCGCTCCCCACTTTGGGAACCACTGAACAAATGAATGTAACTCTATGACATTGTACTGATGTTTGATCTTTAATGAAACCAATGGGATGTATGATAATAATAATTTATCATAAAAAGACGATGATTTGACTTCAGGATGATGAGATCATGCATTTAAAGTTTACTGATTAATTAATGACTTCTTTTAAATGATCACTTTTATTTATTCTAACTTATTGTAATTAAATGTTCATTCTGTCTGAGCTCTTATTTAAATTCTTCACAACAATAAAAAAATAATAATTATACATGTCAGCGTTTTTTAGCAGCTGAGACCGATGGGACTAAAGGGACAGTTCCTGTTTTTTTCAAAGCCTTGTTTGTACAGTCGACTGCAGTAACTTCTCATTTCCACCAGTTTCATACACCAAGCGCTGACGCTCCGGGCTCTGGTTCCAGCTGGAACCACGGTGCTCTCCGAGGACCGGGCCGTGTTGGCTGGAGATCGCAGAAACAAAGTTCTGCTCGCCAAGTCCTCGGTGTTGCCCAGAGCATGATATCACGCTGCTCGTCCTCACACTGATACGACCAGAGCTGAGTTTCCCTCCCACAGACACAAAAACACACACATCGGACATGACGTGAATCTGAAACTAAAATCTAAAAAAAACGACTTTTATGATGAGGGTCGAAAATCTTTGGATCATTAGAATTCTTAAATTTTGTGTAATAATAGTTTTGGGGTTTTTTTTTTGCCATCTGGGGGTGTGAACATCTGACGAGTGGCGTTGCCTTACAGTGAGAAGGTCACCTGTTTGATCCCAGACAGTAACTGTATGGAGTTTGAAAACAAGTCCATTTGAAATAATAATCTTAATCCTAGATTTTCTATCGTTCCGAGCCTGGTCACTGACGTTGAAAGTAGTGTTTATTTTTTGTCGACCTATGACCTTTCACCGACGACTAAACAGAAACTAAACTGGAGGTAAAGTTGAGTTAATAAAGAATAAAGAAATGAAGACGGCGTAAAAACAATTCTGAGCCGCTGCTGTAGAAGACCAGTGTCAAATGTAGAAAGACTCAGTGACACCGGGAACGTTGTTTGTAGTAATTGTTTATTTTCTTTCTCTCTCCACTGGAGGAAAAGGAGGCGGGTAAGGAGGAGTCGGTGGCGTGGACTTTGTCCTGACGTGCAGGAGGAACATGTGGGGGAGGAAGGAGAGACGGGAGGAAATGAGGTGGAAGTCGGAAGTGAGGGAGGGGAAACCACACGGAGGAACCTTCCTGTGACAGCCGCCCAACACGCATGCATAGATGTGAGTGTGAAGAGATTCCACCGGGTCCACAAGCCTCACTGCCTCGCTCCAAACAAACAACTTCACACACGCTTGTCTAATTCATAGCATTTTTACAGCTGCAATTGTTTTTTTTCTCTTTGCAAGTGACTGGTTCAAATCCCTTTTGGTTGGTGTGAAAACGTAGTCGTTATTGTTGTAGTTTTTTTTTTTTTTTTCTCCGGCAGTGATTCTTCCAATAAGACAGCAGAACATTTTACTGACAGACTGACGTGAGGACAGACACCAATACAAAGAGATCAAGAGCGACGAGGAGAAAAGGCGAAGGACCAGAAGCAGAGTTTGAGCATCATGCCTGCAGACGAGTCAGTGTAACCCTGGGACGATGGCAGTGGAATCATACAAAAGGAGCAACACAACTGCAAAACCAGTTGCTTAAACAGGATGTGATCAGAAAACCTTAACATCCACAGAAATATATTTGGCTTCTTGTTTGTTCATTCATTGAAACTCTGATAAATCAAAGTAGAACAAAGAGGAAAAAAACAAAAACAACAACCCTGAAGTGAAGCAGTGTCTTTTCTGCTGTCATCAAGTCCACGCAGGTTTTTCTTTCTCTCGGGAAGAAAAAGCCAAATAATCTTTAACGTTGTCTCGTTTAAAGCAGAGGTCTTCCCGCCACAGACCGAGGATCTTGCTGAAAAGTTACTGCTCCCTTTAGGGTTAGTACTGTAGAACGGTACCGACGTGAAACTAAAGACTGTACAAGGCGTCCCGTTAGTCCCTCCCCAAGTAATTGTTCAATAAATAAATGAATATATGCCAGTGTAAAGACATTCTGTTTGCAGTTTTGAGCCCTCTTAGTTGGTTCATTTATTGGTCCAAGACAGGATTACTGAAGTGTTACAAAATGATTATTATTTGGAGCTGCCGGTCTCTCCTGGGTGTCCGAGCTGTAATTCTGTTTGTAAAGTGCTCAAAACCACATCAACACAAGGCTGCTTTACAGACGTGACACCTATTCTAACTCATACTGGAGGGGATTCCAACAAAGTTAGTAGAAAAATAAACATTGTCCCCGAACGTTGCATAAAGAAGCAATCGACAAATAAATCCATTCAAGTCAGAAAACCAGAAAAAAGTTTCTCACAAAATCATCAAAGTGACAGGACGTCTGATAACGTCCGCGACCCAAAAATGTTTTTGTCGTGAAGTCGTTTGGTGAAACATGCACAGAAGTCCAACGTCCCTCTGTCTTCGTCCGCTCTCCTCCGTTTTCCGTTCCTTCTCGGTTTAACGAACAAAAACCAAAACCAAAACATTTTCCTCAGATGTCAGTGTCATCACTCTCTCAGTCCAGGCTGGTGCTTCACAGGAGTCACGACGAACAGGAAGACACTGACCTGCTCAGCCCAAGCCTTGTTCTAATCCCTGATTGGCAGGCCACATGTTCCCCCATGACCTCTGACCTCCTGCTGTACTTAAAGATTCTTTAATAGCGTCACTATAATTAACAACACGGACGATTCTAAATTTTTTTAGTTTGTTTTTTTTGTGTGTGCAAAAACAGAAAAGTCAAGCATTTTTAAATAATAGTAGTTTTTTTTCTGAGAGGATGTTTTAAAAAAATAAAGGAATCGTCCTTTAAACTGCAAGAGATGACTCACTTTATACTATTTACATCGATGTCACAGAGCTGACACAGGTCTGTGGAGACATCAGTGTTCTGCCTGACTGACTATTGCTGGTTACAATTTAGATATTTATATTTGTATTTTTTTTGTCAGTTATAAAGTTTTTTTTTTAATCAGCGTCAGCAAAATTGTCAGTTATAAAGTTTTTTGTTTTTTTTTTAATCAGCGTCAGCAAAAATGAAGTCAAACGAAAGGAAAAGTCAGGGACGGAGCTGTTCTGCTCAAGGTTTGCATCTCAAGGCTGAAGGAAGGTCAAACGGATGTGACGTGACAGCGTGTGTGTGTGTGTGTGTTTAAGTGCAGTGTCCAATCAGTGAGCAGGCAGTCACAGAACTTTCTAGACATTTGTTCTGCGCCCCTCAGTTTGAGAACGTTGAGAAGAAGTTTGTCCCCCCGTACATTCACGACAGGTCGATCGATCACACCCACGTGAGTGGAGAAGAAGCAACAGTGGGTCAGCGTTGACCCGTGGCTCTGAGAGCGTTCAGGGACTGAGGGGTCGTCAACAGTTCAAAGGCGACCTCTGATCTGCTGGGTCGCATCAGTGCAAAAGAGAATTGTTAATGCAGCTCTGTTGTTTTCTTCTTCTTCTTTCTTTCTCCTCTCAGCTCGTGCTCAATCGTAGGTCCACTGTGGCCCCCCCCTCGGACCACACCTGACCCCCCCGCATACTACGGTTCAGTGCAAAGTCCAAACAGAGTGGTATAGTACAGGTACTCCATAGTATGGTGAGGAAACATGCATACAAAGAGAGGGAGTAGGAAGCACACATATCTTTACAGTACAATCCCTATATGCATGTTCAGTGTGTACCATCGCTGGGACTGGACGGGACGGGACAGGACAGTCCCTGGGTTGTGCCTCAGGCCTCCTGGTGCAGCAGCGTCACACACAGGGTTTCACTGCATTTCACCAAAATATTCTGGAATTCCCTCGACCTCATTTAATTCCACATGAGTTTTAATGTGAAAGGACACCGTGTGTGTGTGTGTGTGTGTGTGGGACAGAACCAGGAAATGGATTTGGTTGACCACTGTGTAATACTGTGTGTGGAGGAACAGCTGTAAACAAAGATGTTCTCCTGTAGGAAAACTGTTGTGTTAATCTTATACATTGACTTTTCCTTATTTTCTTTATTACAAAATTCTTCTTCTTATTTTTTTTTTTTTTACTCATCTTAGATTTTTCTTTATCACTGATGAAGGCGGGGTGGAGTCGCTCGTCATCATAAAAGCATGCATGCAGCGAGGTCTCACTCCTCTGAAGGAAAAGTCTGTCTGTTGATGGTCCTCCTCCTCCTCCTCCTACTCCTCCTCCTCCTCCTTCCTCTCTTCAGTTCCTACTTCCTCTCTCCTTCTCTTTCTCCTCTTTAACCTTTGGGATGTAAGGCTGTCAAAGAAACAGGGGTCCTTTGTTGCATCAGTTCATGACACCACTTCCAAATCTGTTTCTCCCCATTTTTAATCATTTGTCTCGTGTTCATGGTACCTGAAAAGGAACAGATTAAAAGATATATATTGTATTGTTATGTTCATTCCTGGCCGACGCTCACTTTGGTCAGTTTGTGATAATGAGTGTCTTAAACGGCCAGAAACTCAGTTGGTTGCCATGGAAGCGACCGGCCCTTTCTCCTCCTCCATCTCCTCTTCTTCCTTCTCCTCTAGCGTCTGAATGAGACCCATGCTGACATCGGAGGCCTTCCGCTCTGTGATTGGCTCTGCTGGCGGTTGCCCTGGACTACTGCCTCCTGAGGCATCCCCTTGTTGGTACGTGGGTGGAGTCAGTGTGGCCGGCTCTGGCTCCAAGCACAATGTCACCTCCTCCTCCTGC
>NC_024319.1:2244615-2251053 GCF_000523025.1 Cynoglossus semilaevis | reverse complement strand
GACGGGAGCCAATCACAGCTGTGTTTGTTAACGGCGGGACACCTAAACGGGAGAGCTAATCATGGCGGATGTTTATCAACTGTAAGTAAAATAAAGGGAATACAGTATGAAACTAGGAGCGGGAACTTAGGTGACGATCGAAAACTGAAATTAAATGAATGTAGGACGACATTTAAAGACTCATAGTCAATAAATAAAAAACGAGACAGACAGTTTACAAGACGAAATCAGTGCTGATTTCGTCTTGTAAACTGGAGGAACAAATCAATGCAAGAGCCAATCAGAGCTACGATGTTGGCTGGAAGGCGGGACATTGCAATTGACATCTAATCAGAGTGAACCTGTGTTCGGTAGCAGAAATAGCTGTTAATGCTAAATTATGTGTAATATTTTGACCAAAATCTGTCCGGTAGACAGAAAAATTGAAATATGGTTTTAACGTTAGTGAAAACAAGACGCATGACATGACTGGAAAACGTGAAGAACGATTGTTTGAAAAAAGAAAAAGCTCAAAGCGAAGGTAAACTGACCGAAGCGTTAATTGTAATGGCGGCCTGTTCTTAACACGACTACGTACAGTATTTCTATTTAAATAACATACAATTTAACCGTAAGATTCATTGTAAGATATTAAAATAATATCAAGAGTGTTCAGTCAATACAAATATACTGTAATTAATATTAATGTCAAATAAAATATAGTATCATGAGAAGTTAATATCAGTACCCGACTGTAGCATTTTTATATAAATTATTAATTGAGAAGTTAATATCAGTACCCGGCTGTAGCATTTTTATATAAATTATTAATTTTAATTAGCACAAAGCAAGGAGCTGTATAGGTCAAACAAATACCATAAAAACATTTGTTTTGTGCAGTCATCATCCCCCAGAAAAAAATGTTTACATTTAATAAAACAGAACCTATAGATGATTTATTTTAAAGAAAATGCTGAGTGACAATATATATATATATATTTTTAAATCCAAGGATGTGATTTTCTGTAATCAAACATGATGTTCACCTCACCTTAACCTCCTCCTCTTCCTGCTGCTCCAGCAGTGGGGAGTGTTCTGTTCCCCCCATGTTGTCCCCAGAGGATACACAGAGGCTGGGCTCCACCACTGCTGCCACACCCATGTAGCCCCCAGCTTCTGCCTGATAGGCCTCCATCTGTCCTGTGTTCCACAAATCAACCAGCGGAGGGTGAACCTGATGAACTAGACTGTGGATGGTGCTGTTGGGGGTGGCTTGCAAGGAGTGGTTTGCGCTGTGCAGCCTGTGCTCCAGGGACTGAAACAACAGAGGGATATCGCTTTGTTGGCTAGTCTGGAAAGAATTGAAAATTGAATTATGTATAAAACACACCAAGAGCCACAAACACATTTTGACTGTAAAATGATGGCAGTAGTGGATTGTTGATATTTTGTTTTTGTTCAACCATGGACAACAAAAACAACTCAAAATGCACTCTGAAGAGACCTATACATCAATATATTACTCAATATCATCTAGGACCACAAGAGGGCACTGTCTACCTTTGTGGCAACTGAATAGAGTTGACATAATTATTTAGAAGTTAAACAAAGGATGAAGGATTCATCAGCTTCAGTGAACAAAGTAAGTGCTTGTTAGCCTGTTACTAATAGATAACCTGTTACAAGTATGGATAAACCTTGTGTTTTTCTGTGACAGATGTGATTAATACTCTGGAATGGTATCCTCTGTTGTCAAGATGGCGCTGAAAGAGCGGCTGCCTGTTGCAGCAGCTATTCTCTGCATCCAACCACACACACCACATTAATCCACAGACTCTGGGCTTCACCCACTCTCCCTCCGTCACCTGTTGTTGCTGATACTGCATGAGCTGCTGCTGCTGGTAGTGCTGGAGCTGGTGCAGCTGCAGCTGCTGGAGTTGACTCTGCTGCTGGAGACTAAACTGCTGCTGCTGTTGCTGCGACAGCAGCTGAGCCGCCGTCTGCCCGTCGAACCCGTTGGCCCCCATAACGTAGGAGCCCGCCGGGGAGGAGGCCACGCCAGGGGCGTCGTTGTTGATGGGGTCCCATGCATCAGAGGAGGAGAGACAGTAGTGGCCCTGGGACACGTATGTGTGAGGCCACACCTCTGCTGACGAGTGATGCAATATCTGATCTGCAACGACAAAGAGGTAACTGCTGTTTTTAACCTTATAAAACTAAAAAGGATTATGTGGATCAGAGGTGTAAAACTCACTTTCACTGTACACCAAATCAGTGTAAAAATCAAAAACAAATGGCTGCACACAGACCAGAAACTCATTCTCATTGAACATCAACCTTTTTGAACCAACCTGGGGGCAAATATAGACAACAGCAGTCCTGGTACAAACACCAGGGCTAGCATTAGCTACATCAGTCCTGGTACAGATAAACATTGTAGTCAGATCACTATAGACCTGATCACATGGTTCAAAGTGGAAGAAAGTCTTTGATGTTGAATATTATAGCTGAAATGTTGACTGTGATGTGACAGTGGTGCCATGACAAGGAACTAAATACATTTTCATACCCTGCCCCCAGTGGAAATGTCTTGTGTGCCAGCCCACATGGGGGCAGTGTTGAGTTTTCTCTTCTTCTGACCTTGCTCTGTCCCAATGAAAAGAGTTTGACTGGATCTTGACCAGAAAAACTGAAATGCTGATGAAGTGAAAAGTTTCCAGACTGACTAAAAGACTCTCTGGCACAGGTCTGAGTGTTGATTAATCACTGGTGTCAAAAATATTTAACCTTCATTTTATGCAGTTTGTTTTATGCAAGTAAATTGATTAAATTGAACCAAAGGGTGAAAACCAACATCTTCATGTGGTCAATATTTACCTTAAAACAATGACCACACCGCATGTAAATAAACAAATAAAGGATGGACAACAAATGCTAGTACTTCAGATCTGAAGGAGACTTTTGGACGAGAGGAGACATGACTTTGAGAAGCTGAACCTGCCCCGTGGTCTTTCTTCTCACTTAAATTTAACACAACTGGTTTATTGACGTTGATGTGTTCACATCAAAGCTAAAACTGTTATTTTGTGATAAAAATCAATGCTATAATAGATGGATGTCGTGGTGCTTTACCTCGACTGGTGATGCTCTCCTGGTTGACCTCACTCAGATGAGCCACGCTGCCCTGGTTGGATCCCAGTCGTTGGCTGTCTCCATCCATTGACGACCAGGCTAGGAGTGTTGCCTCTGAGATTGCAAACTGCTGGAGGATACCTGAGGGAAGGATTTCAAGGTCGAGTCAGGGTCACCGTGAGGACCTTTGTGTAACCGGCGTTCACCCCAAGAAGTGAGGTAATTAGCACACAATTCTGCTGATGTTAATTGCGGTCTGCGGTTGCAAACCTGCAGCAAAGCGGGCCTCCTTCTCCCCATCGCTAAGATCACTGTAGGCGTCGTTTTCCAGCCGCCGCTCTTTTTCACGCTCCTGTGTGGTCATGCGAGTCTGGAGCACGCCCCCTGCCCCCACTGTCTGCATTCCCCAGTTCTGCCATTCGATCATGTGTGCGACACGACCTTGAGCCATGGCTGTGGGTTTGGTCACTCTCTCCTTCATGGTTCGGGTCACTCCTGGTTATAGAGAAGAAACAGGAAATGAAAAGTAATGCACGGGTGTGTTAAGAAAAAGGCAGAGAAGGGGAAAGTGTGGAGGTTGGTAGAGATGAGATGAGATGAGATGAAATGGAAAAAAAAAAACAAACTTGTATGAAGGGACTGTTGTAGGTGTGACCTGACATGTATACTGGGACATGAATGTGATCAATCAGACTTGATTATCTGTGAATATGACACATTTGTTGCAATTTCCCCATTTCTGGCTTACCAACACTGACAGTATGATGATGAAACATTAGCTTCCTGGTTCAGACACCACAGCGAACATTAGCTATTACAGTCCTGGTACAGACAAGCGTTGTAGCCAGCCCACAATAGACCAATAATTTATTATAAAATGTGATTAATTACAAATAACTAATCATAAAGCCTTTCTTGATGATATCCTTCCATAATTTTAATTATTAACACTACGGGTTTATGAAGATTTTCACTGTTGTAAATGTTTCTTAACATAATAATTTCATCGTTTGTATGAGATAAACAGGTGAGAAACAGTGACATCTACTTGTTGACGTTGTGACAGATAAACAGGTGAAAAACAGTGACATCTACTTGTTGACGTTGGTCTTTATGATCCAATAATATACAAATGTTGTTTTGTAATATTGAGGAATGTAGATTTTTATCTCATGTTGAGGATTTGAACCCTAATCAAAACATCATTGGATGATGTACTGTGTGTTTTCACTGACTCACTGGAAGGTTTAGTTTTCAACACGTCGTCACATGTCACCAAACTAAAATATCCCCGTATTAAAAAGTCAGTCAAATCCTGCTGTTTTTTAATGATGTAATGAAGGTGGATGATGCGAGTCCTAATGAAAACTGTGGTGTAATATTATATACTGGTTCAACCGCTGTTCTCTCTACATGAGGGAGAGAAGCGATGGATTGCTTTGACACAGGTGCACCATGGGATGGAGCAGGTTAATTAGGCTGAGCGTGTCTGTGTGGCGTGAGTAATGAGACGCTGCTTTGTTGACATGATAGCCTTCACACCATAACTACCCTGTGTAGTGTTAGCATAAGAAAAGTACCTGCCCCTGCCCCTCACTGCGTGTCTGAGAATCTACCCTGTAACAATCGTTATGTCATGACCAGGTCAGTACCAGCTGATGTCCACTGACCGCTGCAGGTCCATTTCACTTGTGATTACATGTGATGACACACATTTGTATCACGCCCTGTGATTTGATTCCCTCTGATGGAAGTACATGGACATGATGGTTTATGAATAAATTACAGGACAAATCGGTACCAGGACACTCAGTTACAGTTACTGAAGTACACTCCACTGCACTGTGACACACAACGGCTAGAATGGACCAAAGACACTTCACTGCAGAAACACTACACTGCACTATGCACAGGTCAAAGGTCACAGCAATGATTAAGGCACGTTTTCACAACCACTTCACATAAAACTACACTCCACACTTACCACTCACCTGTCCTTAGAGAAACAAGCTGCATGAGGATGTGTGTGTGTGTGTGCACGTGTGTGTGTTGTGTTTGTCAGGTTGATTTCATTCTGTCAATGACTCACGAGAAGCCATTGACGAGTGTAATCAGAGAGTGGAGAGGAGGTGATACAGGGGAACCCGTTCAGGGTACCATGCTGACTCCAGCTCTCACGTGAGGGCAGAGACAACATGGGGTCGATTTACCAGTTACAGCACAGACACACACCTGACACACCTGACAGAGAAGACTTAGCCAGAGCTCCGATGCCGTAGGGATTCGAGTTCCTCTTGAGCCTCGGGAGGATTGACGTTGTGTCTTCCATAGACAGCTGGAGGAAAAAGAGGAGAGAGGAATGGAGGAGGAGGAGGGGAGGGAGTGGGTGGAGACAAGGGGAGTATGGCAGGTGCAACGGGGGACGGGGGGGGCACACAAAGACGTTCAGACAGGTGTGTGTGTTAGAGAGAGGTGAGTGGAGGGGAGAAGTGGTGGAGATGTCGGGTTAATACAAAAGATAAAAAGTGCTCAAGTATAAACCACTGTCAACCACTGACTGACTCTGTCTGTGCTCACTACAGTGCACCACCACCACCACCACCACCACTACTACTATCATCAGGAGAACCAAGAGTGACTAAGGTCGGGGCGGGGGTCAACCTGCCGTCTACTTCAAGGTGAGTTAAGTCAAGCCACATAGAAAAAAAGAGCAGTGAACGAAGGAACGCTGTCACGACTCTTACATTGATTCCATCCCATGAAAACTCAGAACGTCCATGCTGAGGGAGGGAAAGGGGGAGAGAAGAATGTGGAGGGGGTGAGGGTGAGAGTGACAGGACAGACGGAGACAGAGTGTGTCACACGGGACATGCAGAGGGAGACAGACACAAACACAACAGAAAGAAAACAAATGTAGAGGTTTTGTAAGAAATGAGGAGAGGTCAGATTCAAGGACCAGAGTGAGGGGGAGGAGGAGGGGGTTAAAGAGGGGTCAGTTTATATTTGGGTTTTTTCTATGTATTAAATGCTACAGATGATTGACTCTGATGAGCTGACAAATACACCAGCACCAGGAAATCATGTATTCGTGTGTAAGTGTGTGTTTAAGGGAAGGAGGAAGAGAGAGAGAGAAAGATGTCAAACAGTATCTGATTCTGGAAACAACAGGAACCAGAGTGAGGTTAACTGTGTGTGTGTGTGTGTATGTGTGTGTGTGTGTGTTGGGGGACAGCCCAGATAACGGCAGCCTCTGTCACAACACATCTCTCTATCAGCAGGGCTGAATCTAACAATAGTGGGGCCATGGGTGGGTTCCTGCTCTGCTTT
>NC_024319.1:2239581-2244566 GCF_000523025.1 Cynoglossus semilaevis | reverse complement strand
GAGTAAACAAACATGATGAAAAAACAGGTACTAAATATATCTCCTCTCTAGCTTTAAATACAATTAAAATGGGTCACAAACACGGCTCTCCTTTATTAATATAAAACAGGACACGTGTGTGTGTGTGTGTTTGTGGGGGGGGGCAGTTCCTTGTCTCGATTTTTAACTTAAATTTCTTTACTCTTTAGTGCAGCTGTTCTCAAAGTGGGGCGAGGTTTTTGGTGGCGCCCAGAGCTGCCACAGGAGGGACACAGTGAGGTAAGAAACTCACATTTGTCATTGATTTGGGTGTTAGTGGAAATGAAAAAATATATATCTGGGTGATAGAGGTGGGCTCCTCCTCCGACGACAGGATTTTCTCCTGTATTTTCCAAAGGTCCTCTCTGTGCCGGAGCGTTTTGTAAGTAATTTTCCCTTCACTGGACTTGAGGGCGTTCTGGGGCACAATGCATAAATGTATGACAGAATGAGTCTACGGTGCATTTGATAAAATATTCAGGTTTTCTGCATTTTGGTCCAAAGAGGACCCCGCTCTTCAAAAAGGAGAAGAGAGGAGAGAAGAGAAGAGAGGAGAGGAGAAAACAGAAAGGAGGAACCAGCAGTGATCTTCAGATGACTCAGAGTTAATGTCATGGACATTAGCAGAGTGAAGCTGATGTAATCTGGATGAATGTCCTATTAGCATCAGCAGCTTGAGACAAACCAAACCAAGAGTTCGGCTGCTTCTGAAAAGTGCAGTTGGTCATGTGACCATGGATGAAAGTGTTTTGGGTTTTTTGACCAGAAGCAAATTTCACTTGTCATAAAAACAAAAAGCTTTTCTGACTGGTTGAGGCAAAGGGACGACGAGGACCCACCTGCTCCCCATCTTTCTGGACTGGCACGCCATCTGACGCTGAGAGGAGAGACAAAGAGACAGAATGGGGGAGAGAAAAGAGAGGAGAACGTCAGTTTGTTCTTCATACTGAACTAAACCTGGGGTTTAAGAACAAGTGTTAAATCAAATGAAATACAAACACATGAATTATTCTGTAAATCACCATGGTTCATTGAGTTCCAGATGCCCCGCCCACCTCTGCAGTGGCAACAGTTGAGCAGCGAGAACAAAACTTTTACCCAGCTTTAAAGACATGTGCAAATTTAACTTTTTCTTTTGCGTGCGTGCTCAGTAAAGTAGTGTATGCAAATCTGACAGGTATGGTAAACCGACAGGACAACAGACTGTGGTCCAAGTTTATATGTTTGATCCAGAGACGGTGTTTGTCCAGTGAAAAATGATGTATTTGTGACATCACAGCCTGTGACGTCTGAGAGATCAATTTTGAGATGAACGTCCAACCGTCCTCCTTCAAGGTGAATGGATGTTTATTGTTATTCCCACAGTTCACAGCAGAGTTAACGCTGTCATCGTGGTAACTATGCACTTGTTGGATCTGTTTATGAACAGACGTATTTTTGGCTTCTGCTGAAATGACCGTTGTTCCAGAAACTGCTCCGTAATCATTCAGTGAGGTTTTTGCAGGAGGACGTCGGGACCAAATAATGACTCACCAACTCTTCATCAACACCCTGACCTCCAGGATGTCCGGCTGATTTTACTGCCGGACACCAGCACCGCCAGCATTATTTCCGTCACCACTGGAACACCCTTTAAAAGGTCGTGTTAACTTTACCGTTTGAATGTTCAGTACAGTCTGTGTAACTGACGCTCATTGTGTTTTTAAAGATTTGTTAATCATATCCTATCATGTGTTGTTACATCCCCAGTGAAAACTCAGGGATATACAGTTATACAGTTCACCTGAGAGTTCATCTAATAATGACAAAAATACACAGTGTATTTGATAAATGAATATTATTATCCCCCTTCATTCCTGCCTTTCCAAATCCTAATTAGAGCAGTGCTTTAATTAGATAGACTGTGGTGCTAATGGAGTTTAAACACAGCTCGGGTCTCCTGGTGCCTGCTCTTTGTATCAGAGGGTCTGTGCTCCGGGTGTGCAACTCTCTGAGGGGCTTACTCCTGTGTCAGCGCTGTGTATCTCTGTTAATGTGATCCAGTTAGTTTGGCTCAGCCAATCACGTTCACGTTCAATTCTTCTTCTTTCACAGCCCCGAGGATCGGCCGAGCTGGTGGCTCTCTGGATGTCCAGTGAAGCCTCTGACCTACTGACCCACTGGTTCAGAAACATGGACCGCCGTTTGTGTCGGACACTCGGATGTTTGTCTTCTGTCTGAACGTTGTCCAGTCTCGTCAGGTCAAGGCCAGGACAGGTGAGAGAGGACACACACTTACGTACAAAGAACAAACCAGGGTGAGTGTGTTTGGGTGTGTGTTCGTGGGTTTATTTTATTTTGGTTTGACCCACTTTGACTAAACCCATTTTTGGTTGTTTCTATATTTAGTGTGACTTACTTGGTATTCTCACGATCACAGAGGGTATTTGAAGTAACTGACTGGTTATAAACTGGTAAAACTGGTGCAATTAAAAATCTAATTTTTTTGAAGATAACATTTAGAGATTTTTTTTACAGATATTCATGTGAAGTTAAAGGTTTTTTTTCTCCAGCTTTGCAAAACTCAATTAACCCTCGACCTTCTCCAACCTCAAGGTCAGTGGATGTCTGTTGTTATCGTACATGACACAGTAGGGTTTTATTTTTGTTTGACTCACTTTGACTTAAACCATTTTTTATAGTTGTTTCTACACTTGCTGCGACGTGAAGTTTACAGACTGGTTAAATAATATTAAAATTAAGCGGCTGTGACGCCACAATATGTCAAGACAATTTTTTTTTTCCTCCACCTGAAGTTTTTGATTCTGATCAAGACATTTTTTTTTTCCTCCACCTGAAGTTTTAATCAACAAAGAGCGCTATAGCTGTCAGCACCCACCGTTGTATAGAATCATATAACAATCACTTCACCACCATGGAACGCGGTGGAGATCAGTTATTAGCGGCTGATGTCAGGGAGACCACAAAGTTTTATTTTCTGCCTGTGTGAGAGAAAGTGTCCCAGATTTCCTGCGCATCTGGGTTAAAAATCTGCCCTGCAAACACAAACTGCACACGAACATATATGCACGGCCACATATAACACAGTGGGCCTGCAGCGGCATCCCATAATGCACAGGGAGCTCATGCATGTCCTTTACATCCTCTGCTCCGCTTTATCACCTCTCCATTTCTTTTGCTTGTTCACAACTCTTATAATTTCTCAACCGTATTTTTGCCAATTAGTAGATTAGACCCCCCCCCCCCCCCCACACACACACACACACACACATGAACCACAGTAAACATACTTGAGTTGAGAGTCCTGCAGACTGCAGCAGTACGTACAGGCCGTTGGAAGGCCTCCAGCTTCAGCACAGCAATGCACCAGAGAGCGCCCCGCTGTGGCCGTGTGTGTTTATTATCTGCTGTCTGTCACCCACGTGTTAGATTACATCATCAGTGCTATAGCGGGCCGTGATTAGTCAGAGTTGCTTATGGATGACGGGTCTGGAGTCATTATCCTCAGCAGTCAGATGGCACTCAGTGTTTCTGCACTCAGGTACGGGGCGCTCCGGGGCGGCGGGGCAGTAAGGAAATGCGTAATTCTGCTCCTTGAAAGAGAGGCAGGATCCCTGTGTGAGAAAGCTGCGACAGCAGAGCACATGACCTGAGCTCCAAGCCAGATTTCTCTCTCCCCTGACGCTCTCCCTCCTCCTCTTCCTCCTCCTCCTCCACACACACACACAGAGCAATACCTGCCCTGGATACCCCCCCCCCCCTGTGGTCTTAGGGGAGTCAGGCTCAGCTCAGCTCAGAGGAAGAAACAAACAACCGGAGCTCTGCAGTGACGGCGCTGTCAAGACACGCTCTGAGTGCATATGGTCTAACGACTCTCACCGATGTGAGGAGAGCATCTGAGCGTCATTTATCTTTTTTAGTCCCTCTGCCCCGCAGCAACAACACTGAGGAACCACTCAGGGCTCTTCGTGCCAGTTCATCCTGATAGCTGTGGCAGAGCCGGTTGCCAAGGATGGGGTACCGGCCTGGATGGCAGCCCTCGTCCAATGATACGAGCAGATGCTGGGTGACAGAGCTCCCATTTCTAACAAGAACACAGCTGAGGACCAGAGCCCAGATGGGCCAGAAATGTTTGTGGAGGAGGCGGAGTTAGAGTGTGTGTCGGCATGTAAGTGACACACACACACAGGGCTCAGGTTCATCATCATCCATCAAATACCATAATGTTCTGCTGTGGTACCATGGAAAGAACCAGACCGCGTTTACAAAAGTAAAGCTGCAGTAAAAGAATAAATAAAAACCCTCCAAAATCCCAGATCAACAAAACACCTTTGTCTCAGTAGACCAACAGGTCTGACATGAAGGTGAATAAACTCTAAAACAGAGGAAGAAGAATTTATATCAGTTAGTCAATTGAGAAAAACTGCAGCAGAATGAGCTCTACAGTCAGCGGAGTCCCTGATTCCCAAACCTGGGGGGGGGGTTTATCAGGCTTTAAAAGTGTGACCAGTGTGACCACCGTGGTGGTCCTGAATTAACCAAAAGTCAATTCAAAATAAACTGAATTGAATTGAATTTCCTGTTGACAGGAGATTTTTTCCAGTTGAATTTCCTGTTGACAGGAGATTTTTCAGCACAGTTTTTGCTGTGATCAACAACAGTCAGTGCTGGTCGTAGACTAATGCACATTAATTCATTTCCATTGATTCACACAATCACTTTCCCACTAACACACACACACACACACGGATCACGCTGTAACGATGAAATTCTCTCGTTCACAGCATCGTGTTTGAATATTGTAACTGGCTCTTTGGCTGAGTCACATTGTTTACAGAAAAGCCTGCCATCAAGTGCCCACGCACAGGCCCTTTACTTTTGATCTGCCACGTACACACGCAAACCCAAGATGACACACAGAGGTGCAAGGACACGCAAACACGCCACCTAGCCGTCACCGCCGTCCT
>NC_024319.1:2227345-2230603 GCF_000523025.1 Cynoglossus semilaevis | reverse complement strand
ATCCGGATAGCTGTGGCAGAGCCGGTTGCCAAGGATGGGGTACCGACCTGGATGGCAGCCCTCGTCCAATGATACGAGCAGATGCTGGGTGACAGAGCTCCCATTTCTAACAAGAACACAGCTGAGGACCAAAGCCCAGATGGGCCAGAAATGTTTGTGGAGGAGGCGGAGTTAGAGTGTGTGTCGGCATGTAAGTGACACACACACACAGGGCTCAGGTTCATCATCATCCATCAAATACCATAATGTTCTGCTGTGGTACCATGGAAAGAACCAGACCGCGTTTACAAAAGTAAAGCTGCAGTAAAAGAATAAATAAAAACCCTCCAAAATCCCAGATCAACAAAACACCTTTGTCTCAGTAGACCAACAGGTCTGACATGAAGGTGAATAAACTCTAAAACAGAGGAAGAAGAATTTATATCAGTTAGTCAATTGAGAAAAACTGCAGCAGAATGAGCTCTACAGTCAGGGGAGTCCCTGACTCCCAAACCTGGGGGGGGGTGGTATCAGGCTTTAAAAGTGTGACCAGTGTGACCACCGTGGTGGTCCTGAATTAACCAAAAGTCAATTCAAAATAAACTTCCAGTTGAATTTCCTGTTGACAGGAGATTTTTCAGCACAGTTTTTGCTGTGATCAACAACAGTCAGTGCTGGTCGTAGACTAATGCACATTAATTCATTTCCATTGATTCACACAATCACTTTCCCACTAACACACACACACACACACGGATCACGCTGTAACGATGAAATTCTCTCGTTCACAGCATCGTGTTTGAATATTGTAACTGGCTCTTTGGCTGAGTCACATTGTTTACAGAAAAGCCTGCCATCAAGTGCCCACGCACAGGCCCTTTACTTTTGATCTGCCACGTACACACGCAAACCCAAGATGACACACAGAGGTGCAAGGACACGCAAACACGCCACCCAGCCGTCACCGCCGTTCTCACCATGTTTCTGCCTGAGTCTGAGTCTGAACCTGAGTCTGAGTCTGAGCCTGAGTCTGAACCTGAGTCTGAGTCCGAGTCTGAGTCTGAGCCTGATCCCGATCCTGATCCTGATCCTGTGTCACCTGAGTCTGAGTTTGAACCTGAGTCTGAGTCTGAGTCTGAGTCTGAACCTGAGTCTGAGTCTGAGCCTGATCCCGATCCTGATCCTGATCCTGTGTCTGAGCCTGAGTCTAAGCCTGAGCCTGATCCTGATCCTGAACCTGAACCTGAACCTGAGTCTGAGTTTGATCCTGATCCTGATCCTGAGCCTGGGATTTCAGACCAGTAAAACCATAACGTCACCCTTTAGGGAACATGATACACACACACACATCTGTAGCTGAGGACTCCATGATTTACACCCAGTCCTACAGGAGAGTCCTGGGGACATGTGAGCATTTGCACATGCACCAGGACACACTGGCCAAGGTATAATGTGGTCACATCTCTGCGTCTACACCACTGAGTCATTCACCTTGAATGTGTTCATGTGCTTCAAGGATTTTTCCAGCCTGGGCAGGAGCCAAACGATCCATCAGCTTCCGTCTCCATCTGCCTGTTTTGGCTGTGTTTACAGGCAGACAGGCAAAACTGGCAGCTTCAGGAGACATCAGCATCAGTTGTTCACAGAGCATGTGCAAAGGCACGGCGGCAGCGGTGTTTGTTTTTGTGATATAAAGACCGGGGATCCCTCTATAATGTGAAAAATGCTGCACATGAGGAGACCAAGTTGCTGAGGAGCTGAGGCTCCAGCGGTGCACGTGAGACGCTGCAGTCGCTCTAGTCTGCAGCCCAGTAAATATGGCAGCGGGGACACGGTCAGGCACAAGGTAAGTTGGAGGTCGAACATGGAGGGAGACATAAAAACATGTAAGTGCGACACGTCGGCTATAAAAACACGTCATCAGTGTTTCTCATTGTTAAAATACTGTTTCTAACCTTTGGTATGAATGAAAAAAGGTCACGAAAGGAACAGATTCTACATTGATTTTCATAAAAATCCCTGTGTGCATGAACTGTTAATTTGGACTGGAGAATAACCTCATTCTGTTCTATTGTGTTGTGTTCTTGCAGTACCACTGTGGACTCGTAGGGGGCTGAGAACCGTCTGTTTAAGAAACGCTGCCTTACATAAAAGAAAACCACGTGAGTAAAACAAACCTGAATGAATGTTGTGATAGTTTCTCCTCTCATATGGGTAAAAGTTGTCATCGTTTTTACGTGTGTTGTGCAGTGGTTCTCATGATGGGGTTCTGGGTCCTCCAGTTTTTTCTATTAACCATTATCATTTATTCAAATGTAAAAAAAAATATCGGAAATGATTCCGTGCGCTGACAGTTGACTGAACCTCGAGGCCGTTGCTCTCGGCAGCGGGTGATGGATGCAGACATCCACCATCCCCTCCACATCCATCAGACACAGGGGTCAAATTGACCAATCGCTTTAAACCGTGCAGTTCTTACTCAGTCTCTTCCTTCACTCGTTCAGAGCACTTTAAAATATTAACATCCTGGAACGACTGGAACAACTGATAAAGTTGTGGCTCCGTCAGATGATTATGTTTCTAATGTAAACGTTTTTTATTATACCATATGTCATTATTGTTTATTATATTATGACAAACTATAGTATATCACACCAGGGGTGTGTGTTGGCAAGAATCTGGCGATACGATCAAGTATCACGACACTGGTGCGACGATACGATATACTGTAATGTACTGCGATACAAAGGGCACGCGGTATGTTGAGTTTTTTTTTATTTTTTATTAAATTATAGGAATTCTGTCATCGTAGTAAACACACACTGCGTTTACACGCTTAACTTGTTAATGGTTAATAAAAAAATCAATACAGTGCAGTAGAATATTGATACGGTATCGTGAAATGAAATATCCATATCCCCCTCCACACCTATATTATACTCTACTCTGTTATATCATGTTACATAAAGTAACGTTATACAATATTATAAAAATATACTACATTATGTAATACTGTATCACATTTACATCCTCTGGTTATGTGTAGCTCCATTGTTAGAATTCTATTCTGAACCTGGGTGCAGTTACAGTGCGCGTGAGCGCCCGCCTCTGTGCAGCAGATGTATTACAGATTGATAGTTTACTACAGCAGGTACAAATGGATATCAGAGCCTGACCATGCAGTACACTCCCAGATATGATGGAGCAGGGGCAGATAGAGTTACCACAGGGCAGACAGATGCATCAGGGGCTACTCCTGCACACACACACACACACACA
>NC_024319.1:2225590-2227261 GCF_000523025.1 Cynoglossus semilaevis | reverse complement strand
CCCCGCCACACCGCACCCCCCAACCCCACAGAGTCAGTCCTGCTGCCTGATGCTCCTCCTGTTGATCGCTGCTTGGCAGTGTGGACTGCAGTTGAGAAGGGTCGATCAATAGCACACACAGAAGCCATCCTCTGCTAGGATAAACACCACCACGCCTCTGGACCGGCTGCTGATGATTATTGCATATCAAAGATCCAGAGAGTTGGGCTCACTCTCTGTTCGTGCTCAGCCTTCCTGGAGAGCGGCGCTCTCGTACACTTTGATGTTTAAACTCCGTCGTGCGCAGAGATTTAGTTCATATTTGCCGAGTCTGAATCAAATTAAATGTGTCCTACGCGGGACTCACGGCAGGCGGTGTGTTCCGTGTTGGATTCTTGGGCTGCTGTGATCACTGACTATAAAAGGAGCATTAGTATTCAGACGCCACACAATCTGATTAATGTGACACCTTTTTCCTAATGCCTCATATCTGCTTCAATCTCATTATTTTCAGCAGCTGGAGCTGCCAAGCGTGTCTGTTCTGCTGTGTCTGTTGACCTGAGTGTTGACAGAAGGATCCCAACCTTCCTTTCTCCTCTGCAGCCACTCAGAGCTGCTGCCTCTGCTGTATTCAGTTCACACCTGCCTGGGTAACTGTGACGCCTCATACTCTCTACTGCATTTGAATATTTGAGATTCATAAAAAAAAAAAAAAAAAAAAGAAGATCCTACTGGATCCTGTTTATGAGGGTATGACTCATAAACTCAAGTGTTCATACATGTGGTAAAGTGCCTGCTCTGCTAAGTGGCTAAAATACATTAAATTAAATTTGTGTTTAATTTTACCAAGAGTAAAAAAAAAAAAAAAAAGATTTGAAATTATAACTCTTATAACGACTCAATTTCAAATTACGTCTCAATATTCCTGGTTTTAATCTGATGGTGTCATCACTGGTTCCTCACCCTGTGGTCCTCACCTGCAAACTCCCATCAAACCCACAAACCCCCGGCCTGCACACATATGCCCCTCCCTCTGCCCTCTCTCCATCACTGCCCGTCCATCTCCCCACCTCCCTGTCAGCCCGCATCGAAATTCTTCCTCCGCCTGCTTTGAATTTCTCCGTCCGATATCTATGCAAATAATAAAGTAGGACTCGCCCCGGGAAATTGATTTCTTTTTTCCTTTTTTCTTGTCTTTTCTCCAGGGACTCTGTGTTTTATAAATAAGCACTCATCTCCACAGCATCTCCGTCTCCTCCTCTCCGCCCTCCTCTGCCTCCTACTCACACACATATACATACTGCCAACCAGCATCATAAATCAAAGAATAGGAAGAGGAGGAAGAGGAGGAAAAGGGGGGGGTATGGAGGTGGGGGGGGGATACAACCTCACACTCAGTAGCACAGTTTAACACATATCCTGGTTGACATCTCGCCTCTATACTGTACACAGCATCTGGAACAATACGTTCACAGTGTGATTCAACACTGCAAAGTAAACAGCGTTCACACACACACACACACACAAATCAAACCAACACATATTTGATGCCCCGGCCCTGTCTCTCTCCACAAAACAGCCCTCCTTCAGGACACTTGTCCTCCTCCTCCTCCTCCTCCTGCTCCTGCCCCTCATCCCGCCACACAGACCCAACCCCCCGCTCCAGCCCGCAGCGCGGTCTCCTTACTCCGT
>NC_024319.1:2220570-2225305 GCF_000523025.1 Cynoglossus semilaevis | reverse complement strand
CGCCCCATCCTCTCTACTGCTTTTGAATATTTGAGATAAAAAAAAAAAAAAAAAAAAAAGAAGATCCTTCTGGATCCTGTTTATGAGGGTATGACTCATAAACTCAAGTGTTCATACATGTGGTAAAGTGCCTGCTCTGCTAAGTGGCTAAAATACATTAAATTAAATTTGTGTTTAATTTTACCAAGAGTAAAAAAAAAAAAAAAAAGATTTGAAATTATAACTCTTATAACGACTCAATTTCAAATTACGTCTCAATATTCCTGGTTTTAATCTGATGGTGTCATCACTGGTTCCTCACCCTGTGGTCCTCACCTGCAAACTCCCATCAAACCCACAAACCCCCGGCCTGCACACATATGCCCCTCCCTCTGCCCTCTCTCCATCACTGCCCGTCCATCTCCCCACCTCCCTGTCAGCCCGCATCGAAATTCTTCCTCCGCCTGCTTTGAATTTCTCCGTCCGATATCTATGCAAATAATAAAGTAGGACTCGCCCCGGGAAATTGATTTCTTTTTTCCTTTTTTCTTGTCTTTTCTCCAGGGACTCTGTGTTTTATAAATAAGCACTCATCTCCACAGCATCTCCGTCTCCTCCTCTCCGCCCTCCTCTGCCTCCTACTCACACACATATACATACTGCCAACCAGCATCATAAATCAAAGAATAGGAAGAGGAGGAAGAGGAGGAAGGGGGGGGGTATGGAGGTGGGGGGGGATACAACCTCACACTCAGTAGCACAGTTTAACACATATCCTGGTTGACATCTCGCCTCTATACTGTACACAGCATCTGGAACAATACGTTCACAGTGTGATTCAACACTGCAAAGTAAACAGCGTTCACACACACACACACACACACACACACACAAATCAAACCAACACATATTTGATGCCCCGGCCCTGTCTCTCTCCACAAAACAGCCCTCCTTCAGGACACTTGTCCTCCTCCTCCTCCTCCTCCTGCTCCTGCCCCTCATCCCGCCACACAGACCCAACCCCCCGCTCCAGCCCGCAGCGCGGTCTCCTTACTCAGTCTCCTGGAGCCGATGCATCCCATGGTGTATTCACAAAGGCCCGGGATACGAACGTGGAAGTGTTATCCAGGCACCGAGCATTCTCCCCTCTCCTTGTGCGACTCTCTCCTCTTCTCTTTTGCTTCTTTTTTTTTTTTCCGCTCTCCTCCGCTATCTCTTTCTCTCTCCCTGCTGCGCTTGCTCAATCACTCTCTCTCTCTCTCTCGCTCTCTCGCTCTCTCTCCATCCCTCCCTCCCTCCTTTTGTCTTCCCGGTGCAGTGTCTTAGAAGCGATCCGGTTAGTAAGTCAGTATGCCTGAGGTAAACAGATTAGGACTAAATAAAGATCAAACCCAGAGCAGATCTATAAATGACTCATAGAATGAATTTGTCAAAAATTCAGCTCACAGCTTGGACCGGCTCACTGACTCAGACTGACACTGACTCAGACGTGTGTGTGTTCCATCTCTGGGTGGATTGTTGGGGCATCACAGGAAGTGGAGGACTGAGAGGTTCAAATAATTGGACCGATTCTCCCTGTGTGTGTGTGTGTGTGTGTGTGTGTTCCACTGACAGGTCTGTGGCTCAGTGCTGTGAGCTGCCATTGTTTTAGGGATCTCTGCACTGCTGTAATGTTGTCGAGCTAAAATGGGGGATTCTCTCTCTCTCTGTCTCTGTCTCTCTCTGTCTCTGTCTCTCTCTCTCTCTCTCTCTCTCTCTCTCTGTCTCCCCCTCCTGTGTGTGCTCAGCCTAACAATACACTGCAGCGGTTTCCTCACGCTTCTCCTCCTCTCTCAGTCACCCTCTACCTCCTCCCGTTCCTCCCTCTCTTACACCCATCACTGTAAAATAAACTGCAGGCAGAACATACACACACACACACACACACACACACACACACAGAAAACAAACAGATTTCACCCATCCATCCTTGTTGACTCCCCCCCTCTCCTCCCTCTCTCTCCTCCTCCTCCTCCCCATGACAACATCACAGATACATCCTGATCTGGTCTGTTCGACCTGCACGTGCTGCCCATCTCTGATTCCCCTGCACTAACAGCCCCCCCCACTGCACTTGTCTGACTAACACTACGTGTGTTCAGCATCACTTCTTTCCTCCCTCTCTCTCTCTCTCTCTCTCTCTCTCTCTCTCTCTCTGCTGATTACAAATGTCTGCGTTCTGTTTCAGGAAGTGTTTGTCCTGTGAATCATGTCAGCAGAGTCTGGTTGGTGAGAGGGCGCTGTACGTGTGGACAGGCACGGGTTCATGTGTGGCGAGGTCGTCGGCGTTCCTCCCACAGTTCACACATGGAGCCGCGTCTGTCTGACAGTTTACAAGTTTTAATCTGATTCATCACAGGGACTCACCCTGGATTATTCAGATGAATTATTGTCATAATTAATCAGGATCAGTTGGGATCATTTAACTTCTACAGCGTGTAACAGAGTCTTCCTCTCTGTCTGTCAGCGGTACAGACGGTCAGCAGGTAGAGGTCAGCGTTTCTCACCTGTTTTTCTAATCCAAATGATGGGATTATTAATCTGAGTGAAACTGTCTCTCTGTAGAGTTTGTGTACCTCCGTCGTGACTGTTCATCTGGGACTGTTGTGTCAGTCAGACCGTCAGTCGTACACATGTGAATTATTATTAACACGATCAAATCTCACAGCAGTAGTTCACAAACTTTTTCTACTGCGCCCCCTTTTGGCATAGAGGACTTGCGGTGGCTCCTCCCCCATGTTGGCAAGCGTTGAAATTATATTTTTTAAAAGTGTGTGTGAATAACGTGTCGACTGTATTAGAACAGCAATAAAGGCTGCGCGGTGTAGTTAAGATGAATCAAGATTAAGAAGTCCTTTATTTTTAATATTTAAATTTAATTAATTTAACAAATGAATTCACGTGACCGTTGCGTTCGTTCAGACAGCGGTCGTTTATATTCTGTATTCTTGAGTGTCCACAGTCTGTTCATCGACTTCACTCTAGTCAGATGAACATGTTCAACATTCAAAATCCAATAAACTCTTGAGTCCACAGATGTGTTCTAATGGTGTCTAACTGGAGCAGGAAGATGGAGGTTAAATGATGCTGCAGGGGTCGGGTTACACTCACGTGGACCACGGCTGAGGTCAAACAAAAACACACACACACACATCTGCTCTGGGTGTGTATTGTGAATTTGAATCTGTCCCTGTTTTCTTCTCTTCAGTCCTGTAGATGGCGTACCTGAAGAAGCAGACGTTGAGTCAGCAGAGACAGTGCAGCAGGTGTGTGTGTTGACGATGTGTCGTCACTTCGACAAGAACATTCTTTTGATAATCAGTAAAGGTAATTAAAAATCATCATTTCCTCTGGTAGAGCTGCAGTCACGTGATTCACACCAATCAAGTCTGCAGCTACAGCGTGATGATCTACGATAGCGGCTGTCAATGCCACAGAAGGTCAAACACGGAGGAAGAATTTCTTTGACACTAATCTCACTGGTGATCAATGGACCATCGACAGCAGCGACTGCGTCGCTCTGTCTCTTCTCTGCCATCACGCACACGTGAATATATAGAACGTTCCGTGACATGAGGCGTCGGCGTGCGGCTCCTGTCAACACACCTGCTGCGTTCTTATCTCACATGACGACAACGCACTGAACAAAACACCAGGTTAATGTTACTGTTTGGCAGCGTTTGTTTGTGTCTCTGTGTCTTTAATTGTGTCACACGTGTTGAAATAATTAAAACCAAACTTCTCCAAATCTGTGCTGTCCTTTTCCAGAAGTCCTGATGGAAACTGAGGAACGTTGTTGAAAAAGGAAGAACGGTGACTCCTCAGGCCATCGGTGAGAAAAGCAGCAAATGTGAAATAGTTGAACTTAAGGTTCGTTAGTTTTTTTTGTTTGTTTTTTTGGATATAAACTATTCTTATTTTTGTTTTGTAGACTTTTTTTAAATGAAGTAAATTAACATTTTAATGACGCCGTTTGAATTGCACTCCTGGCCTAAAAGAATAACAGACTGACACCTGCTGGCCAAACTGAGTTAATGCAGGCGATCGTTGAAACCAAACATCAGAGACTCTGGTGAAGTGAATATTGGAAATCATGATACGATAGAGGTCGATTAATAAGTTGA
Source organism: Cynoglossus semilaevis (assembly GCF_000523025.1). Classification (NCBI taxonomy): domain Eukaryota; kingdom Metazoa; phylum Chordata; class Actinopteri; order Pleuronectiformes; family Cynoglossidae; genus Cynoglossus; species Cynoglossus semilaevis. Next base: position 2,221,163 of record NC_024319.1, on the reverse strand, counting down.
TAAATCGGCGATTAACTTTTATATTAATTATATTTTTATACTCATTTAATGGCGTGTAAACAATTAACAAAACCATATTTTGAAAACTGATGAAATGAAGAAAATTTAAAGTAATGCAATTATTAATTTTTCTTTCCAGGTAGTAAATATTAGGGATCAGTAGTTAGTTCAATTTTAGCATTTTTTTTGTTTGCTTTGCAGGAAAAATGTCAATCCAAAATGTCCTGCTAAGTTAACCTCCAGGATTTACTGCCCAGACTGTATTATTATTATTAATTAGTCTGAGTGCACCATAATATGTCACAGATTGTAGTATTTTTTTATACATTTTATTTTTGCGGCCAGTAAAAATCAGACCCATTTAAACCACTTAGTGAGGAACAGACATTAACTTGGAAGAGAAGCTGAAAACTGCATGTGTTTAAGGTGAAAAATTTAGTTCAATCGTAAATCATCACTCTGCTGAACAAGGGCCATAAGTGAGATTTCCTTATGTGTCCCAAAAGAGAAAGAAAGGAGAGATAGAGGGGAGTAAAAAGGTGGGAGTAGGTACTGACATATTAGTCAGTGAGGGTGAGGGGGGTGCAGTGGGG
>NC_024319.1:2208918-2220042 GCF_000523025.1 Cynoglossus semilaevis | reverse complement strand
TTAGTGGGTAGTTGGGGTTGGGGGGGGGGGGGGGGGTGGGGGGTAACAAGAGAAAGAAGGAAAGAAAGATGAAAAGGGAAATAAAAGTGAAATGACAAGCTGGCAGAAAAATGAAAGGGTGGAGTTGAAGTGAAAAAAACACCATGGTGGGGGTTTTGGAGGGGGGGGGGACTGCTAGATTCAAGGTTTGGCTGCATTCCACAGCGTCTGGCTCTGATTCTGACAACTTCATGTTTTTTTCTTGTCTTACCTCCAGGATGCCTGGACACTGGAGCTGCGTTCTGCCGGCCTGATCCAAACTTTTCACTCAAGTACCACCCAGTGTCAGCGAAGCGCTGAAATATGCCCCAAGAATGTTCCACATGTGTTCTTCCTTATCCCCATTGTTCCTCCAGGAGTCCAGACTTTGACCATGGGTTGGTGGAAATTTAAAACAAACAAACACAATTCTCTGCTTTTACGTGATGCACGGAAAAGGCTTCTAAATTAGGCTGCAAAAAAAAATGATGTGGAAAAATTCAAAGGGTAATCCAACACACTTTAACACAACACACTGTTGTTCCCAGTCCCAGTGACTGGAACATTCCATGAAGGACAATAGGCTATGAAAGAACAGAGGGCCACTTCCTGTCCTTCACCGACATAAATCTGGAAAAACGGGGTTTTAGCAGCAGCAGCAGGAGGAAAGCAGAGGAGCTCGACCAAAACCTGACTTCAGTTTCACAACCTCATCAAATGCAACCCTGCTGTGGCTCAACCTGGGTGTCGGCCATTTGTAAGCGTCATGACCAATTTAGTGGGCAGTGAATCACACCTCACGTCCACGTGCTCTTTATCTCGTAATCACTTGTTATGCAACTCACAGAGGCCGAGGGACGCAGACTGGTATATACTGTGAGTTGGAAATAAGTCGAACATTTCTGTGTCACTGAGTTTTACAGTCCATCTCCTCAGGTAATCATAACCTGGTCAGCAGTAAAGTCCAGAGGCAGAAGAAGACGTGAGAAAATCTACATCTGATCCATACGTTTGAAAAAAAAAAATATCACCGTTTCATCTGTGCTACGTTTGGATGAAACACAGACTTAAGTTCAATCAGTTTATTTTTGATTCTGTTGTTTTTTTATTATTATTATTTTTTACCATCCTGCAGTGTTTCACAGTCTAAAGAGGTGAGAGAGTGTTTTCAAAAGAACTAAATTGTCCTTATTTGGGTGTGTGTGTGAATTCATGTGAATATGCTTACGCAAGTGCGTGTGTCCGTGCGTCTGCTATAAAGCAGTGTGATGTCATAGTGTCATAAGGTGTGTAGGGCAGCAGATGTTATTTATGACACTAAGTTGAGGATAATAACCTCTGCATTGTCCTAACAGCTTGATCCTGATTGGACCAGACTTGTTGCCAGGAGACACCTGTAGAACAGGACAGAGTTGAGGACAGCACCATGACATCACTGGCTACTTTGAACCCTCCAGAAACTCTGTGAAAAAAGAAGCACTTCATCATAAACTGTTGGTTTTTTCCTAAATTACACTTTGTATTTAGTTGATCCGTTTACAGGGTGTGATCAAAACATCACAGCCCTTACAGGATTCAAACTGGCAGCCCTCCAGTCTTGAACTTTTAACACGTGGCTTGGGGCTGCATCATCTTTTTTTGTGTGTTTTTTTTTTAGTATATCTAAAAGATAAAACTTCAATTTTGACTTTTACTTTCTTGATTAGATTGTGGTCAGGAAGGAAGTTTATGGTGTTGAATTTGGTGTTTCTTTCTGCAGTGTGACTTCACCAGAGAAGAGAACAGAACCACATCAACATCTCATCTGGGTTCCTCCTCAAACTCAAAGTTCAGTTCCACCACCACCAGCAGCAGCATCCAGCCCGAAGGTTCCTTCAGCCACCGTACCGCGGCGTGCTCAAACCCCTGACCGCCTTCATTGTCTGTATCTAATCAGGCCTGGAGCCCCATTATCTCTCCCTCCCTCCCTTCCTCCCTTCCTCCCTCCCTGTGGCTTAGTCATTCCCTCAGCCTGACCTTACAAGGAGAAGGCAACAGGGTTGATGTCACCGAATGAAGAATGCTGCGAGAATCCAGAGAGAGGGAGAGAAGAGAGCAGGAGAAGGAGGGGTCTGAGGGAGAAGGAGAGAAAGAGGGGTGCTGTTTACATAGTCCTACACGAATCCTGAGCCCAAGTCAAACAAGAAGAAACTTGTTTGGAAGTATGGTGTCATTCCTTTTCCAGGCTGAAAAGTACAGAAGGAGGGTCTAGGTTAATAGGTGGGGAGAAGAGAAGAGAGGAGGAGAGGAGAGGAGTGACCAGAGGAGACACAAGTCAGAGCTCTGCTGCATCTGCTGGAGGAAAAAAAAAAGGACAAAAAGGAGGAAGGAAAGAAAAGTACAGCCTGACTGCAGCTGCTTCAGACCAGGGTGAGTTCTGATGTCTGTGTTTAATCAGTACCAGAGGAGGTACTGTCTACGTACTGTAGTGTGTCCTACTTTTTGTGAGATGGTTTGGATGAGAGGAGGAGGGCAGGAGTAGAGAGACCTCTACAGGTTACCTAATAAGGTAAAGAACAAATCTTTAGTCAGGGCATGGATCGTGACAGAGCACATTTCCGTGTCATTCACTGATGGCTGAGGAAACACCTCCAGGAATGAAACATGGCAGATGTTTTATCTGACGTTTCATAGGGAGGTTCGCAGACTTGACGCCTCTCGGTGGGCAGTGTTCCGCCATCTCCTCTGGTCTGCGTCGGTGTCCATTGTGTGATAAATGTTTCTGGACTTGGTCTAGGAAGGTGTCTACCCCAGCGGTTGATAAGGAGCGAGCAACGCGGAAGCTCGAGACCCAGAAAAAAGTTGAATAAACCTGCGTAGCTAGCTGTGCCGCTGGAAGCTCATTCATCTGCGGGGCTCAGTTCACTGAGGCCGTGTGAGGTAAGACAGAAAACTGGGGCGGCGATTAAAAAAAGAGGGAGAAAAAAACCCGTAGCTACTGATACTTTAGCTTTAGCCGCTGCTGTTTACCGACGCTGACATTAGCGTTTGTTTTATCCACCCTGACATTCCTCTCCTGAGGTGAACGACACACCTGTAGGTGAGCAGAGTTCCCGGGGCTAACGTGTGTGTGTTAAAGGCTGCGAGGGAGGAATACAGACGTAACGCACCCATGCTAACACAGGGGCTAGCGATTCATGTTGGCACAAACTGTGATGTGACACTGTTTAGCATCAGCTGCTGCTGTTTCAGTGTGATGTTAGCTTCGACCAGTTACAGTGAAAGGCTAACATGGAGGTGATTTACCCCCCGCTGTCAGTCAGTCTCTTCTGACAGCGCGGTGTCAGACGTTAGCTAACAGCTGGCTTTAATCTGGAGCCTGTTGTTGCTCAGGTATTTGGGGGGCGTTGATGGATGATCCTGTTGTTTTAGTCAAGTTCACCTAAAATTCTTCTTCTCCTCCACTTCCTCCTCCTCTTCTTTCTGTCTTCTTTTCATTCTCTTCGTTCTTGTTCTACTACATTTCTTCGTCTCATTTTTCTTCTTTTGTTCTTCTTCGGGTTTGCAAAATTAAATCAATGGTTAAAAATAGAATAAAAAAGTAAAACAAATACTGTTTAATTAAAAATATACAATCCAGTTAATTCTTTAGTTAACTACGGGAGCCAGGAGGGGACAACGACGGGAACTGTATGATTAAGAGATCTTCCAAAAATATATATATTTTTAAATATCTATCAATATTCACTGTATAAATAACTATGGACTTTGTCATCTGTCAGCAGTTTTTTAAATTTAGTTTTTTATATTTAGAGGGGTTTTGCTAGTTTATCACATGTTTTAGATCTGGCTGCAAAATATATTCAAACAAACAGTTTTACCAGCAAATTCATAAAATGGACTTTCCAACTGCATCCATTCGAGCTTTGCTTTTATTCAAACAGTCTAACAATTTGCAAATGACTCAGTGATGTCCAACTTTCTAAAGTGTTCTCTGATTACCAGCAAACCTCAATGTAAATGTTTTTGGTTTCCTGGCTTCTCCATAACAACCAGAAAAACAGAATGTCTTTGGTTTGTAAACAAAACGAAACATTTGACGACGTCATCAATTTTAGCTTTAGGAAACCAGTCAGCAGCTGTTTCTGCTGTTCCACAGATTAGACATGAGATTGACGTGTTATCTGTTTAAAGTCGGGTTCTTTATGAATTAAAATAGCATCTAGAAATGTGCTCACATTAATATTTAGCTGTTTGCTAGTTGGACGTGACGTCAACGTAGATGTCTGTAATTTCATTTATGTGCTTTGTCCTTGGTCAGACTTCAGAAACAAGAACATCCTGGTGAATATGCATGAATAAGCCTGCAATAGAAATAGTTATGGTCTGTGTAAAGACTTGTCCGACAGAGTCTCCGTTCCTCTTTGTTTTTTCCATTTTTATCCAGAAGCTAAGACAGGAGTCTAAGTCCGCAGCTGCTGGTTAAACATTTTCAAGATGATTTATGGTGAGGAGGCTATAGGCTGAGGCTGGTGTGGTTTGTCTGCTTCAACAGCCTGGGATTATAGTCGATGATGTCGTAGTGAGTGAGTGATGCCAAAGGAATCTGTCAAGAAGCGGCAGCTGTGATTGGTTGTTTGCTGCCATCTCTGAGTGTTGTCACGAGGAATCGAAGCCTCCATGAGTCAAAGCACACATGCAGTTAAGGCCTGTGTCCTGTGTTGATTACTGTCGTATGTTTGTCAGTGTTTAGTTACAGCAGAATCAGTTCCTCATATAAACATTCAAACAGTACCAGTTAGGTGAAGTTTGGAAATGTTGCCTTTGAATCATTCTTCATCTGCCGTCCTACAGAACGCTGGTTCGTCACGCATGATTACACAGAAGGGTTGTCGTGTTCCCTCCCGACCCCCCCGCCCATCGCAGGCCTCAGTGCAGACACACACTCCCAGGGACACTGCTATTATTGTCAGAACAATAGAGAAGTTGGTAAACGGTGCAGCAGTCCCAGATGTAATGATCTTCGTGATATGAGAGCAGTTACTGGAAGTACCGTCTGAAACTCAGGTTCTTGTCAGGTTGATAGAGGAACTTGGTGTAAAAATATGGAAATACCTTTTTGTACACGGTGTTCCTGTTTTCAAGACGTACATCTGCTACAGGGGTGTCCAACATACGGCCCACAGGCTAAAACCGGCCTGCTTATAGGGGGTTTGATACGGCCCACTGGATGAAGATAGAAAGTAGGAAAAACAAAATACACAAACACTTCATGTTAGTGATGTTTTGTCCAGGATTTCATTAAATATATATTTGTTCCGATATACTTGTACTTATTTGCATGAAAACAAAGGTTCTGTACCTGAGAAGCCTCAGCCATGACCACAGACATGGTGTTTTTTATACTCCTGAATATTAAAGGCTCATGACCCTTGTTTTTCTCCAGCCCATGTGGAAGTCAGTCCTCGATGAATGGAATGAAAACCAACTGGGGCGTCGATCTCAGACGTGAGCTTGGGACCAATGTTGTAGCTTGTAAAAGCCACATGGTGTGACTGCGTAAATGGTAGTGTGGCCTGATGATGTCATTGATGCCAAGCACTGTGTGTACATTCATTTAAAAAGAAATCATTTGTACTATTAAGGGTTAACTCTGGTTGTTATGAGTTTGTTGCACAAGTTAATAAATGCAGAAGGAGGCAGTTTGTTGAAGTGCAACTGAAAAGGGTGATGTCATCCAGCTGCAGCGCTCGATACGTCCCTCAGCTGAAGATCTCTTTCTTCACAAGGGTCGGGTTTCAAGACAGATTGGAAGTGGGACTGTGGGGTCCAAGAGTCCGGCTGATCTCACCGTTTCCAGTCCCTCAGGGCGCATCAAGAAACTGATGGAACCTGACCACTGGTTATTATAATCGTTGAATAATTTAGATCATATGGTTTCAGAGAAAAGAAAAAAAAGAAAGAAAGAAAAAAAAACACCACCCCACAATCTCAGTGAAGCCGCAGAGGCACTTTGGGTCAAGTACTTCTTGTAGAAATTCATTAAGGAGTGCAGCCTTTCTGAGTACTGTTGAGGTTCTGAGTTGGAAGTCTTATTTAAAGACGAGAGTCTTGATGTTAACGGTCCACCCCACTCATGGTGAAGAAGCCGGCGTTAGTGGCCACTCACTCAGTTTTAATACAGGAGTCTGCTACAAATTCACAGCCTGAAAATGATTAAATCACCGAGTTTGTCTTCTGTCATGTTAGCGCCATCTTTTGTTTATAGACGAATACTACAAAAGAAAAATTTGTTTCATACTTAATAGTAGTTGTGATTGATACTTTAGAATAATAATCACTTTATTTTTTACAACAAAATATTGATACACTGAATTATTAGTTTTATTTTACAATATCATATTGATATTGATCTTTCTTCTCTAGTGATTCTATTATTATTAGTTTGATTTTACAATATCATATGGATATTGATCTTTCTTCTCTAGTGATTCCAAATGTAGATCCCTCTGTTCCAGTGTTAGGAACTGATGTTCAGATGGAACAGCAGCAGAGTGTTTATTGACTGGTTCATGTACCAGTGGGATTAAAGTAAACGTTTTAGTTGTAGTATTTTTTTCTTCGGGAATACTCATGTCTTTGAGGAGGGCAGTGATCTTCACCTGTAGAGACTAAAAATCTAGTCTGACCATTTACGTTGTTATTGTTGAACATGACAAAGAATCTGGTTTGAAAAACAGAAGCAGTTCTTCTTATCACTCCTGTATCTGCTGTTGTCACGAGCTTCACGGAGGATGGAATCCTGCGAGGGTTCTCCGTCCTGTCAGAACTTGAACACTCAGGCACGTTCTGGTGATTTTGTCTTTAACTGTTACGAAATGGTTCCCAAAGTGGGGGGCGTGAAGAGGGCAGCAGAGATTGACGTACTTCAACAGTGCCAGTAATGACAATATCAGTGTTTTAAAGAAGTTCAGTGAAGTTTAAATGTGTGAACGGGAGGGTGGGGGGAGCTGTCTTTAAATGGAGACGGTTGGATTAATTTATCCACAGCTAAATGATCTGATAAAATCTTTAACGCTGGCACGTGTAGCACCTGAACAGAGTCTTACTGGAGTTTCCTCCTGAGCTGAAACTGTAAATGTTTAACGTCGACCTGTCGTAAAGTCACCAACGGTATCATAACAAATACACAGCCGTTGTTTAGTACTTTACTGCTGCTCCGTATCCTTGTGTGTGTGTGTGTGTGTGGGGTGGGTTGTGTGGTCCACACCAAAGGTTATGTTTGAGGCCCTACGGCCTTCAGGGAAATATGTTCAGACTAAGCAAGGAATCTCATCGGCGACGCTGAAATAGCATCAACATTTTTTTAACAGAAGAATGTGTGAGGTAAATATTTGAACAAACCCACTCTGTGACGCAGCTCACATGAAACTGTTATGAAAGTTGGCTCTTTCTCCAAACCTTATCGCTGACTTCTTGGACGTGAATGTACGACGTAACCCCGATCCCCTGTGGTCGCTGTGTGGAAATTTACGCACACGTTTCCATCCATTTATCTTCATCACCAGTTTTTACCACAAACTCGTGTGAAGAATGTAATTATTATTCCACTCATTCACCCAAATGACATTCCCTTCCAGTCAGCTGATGCTGTGAAGCATCATCCATTTTTAGTCCGACAGACTTTGCAGTTATTAAACCAGTACTGCAGTATTTTCTTTAATGTTTTGTGGTTGGATAAAAAAAAAGGAAAAGCCCTTGGAATGAGCTGAAAAATCACAGCTTTTCAAAGGATTAAGTATAATAATAATTGTGCCATTATGATATTGTGTTACTTAACATGATGTTCAATTTCTTAGGCTTGAAGTACTGCAGTAATAAGAAAAGTCTTTGTTTGACCATGTGCAGAAAGTGATGAAGTAAACATATATTGTACTGTACGTGATCTTACAGTTGATGTTAATTGTGTTTGTCGACAGATTTCAACATCAGAAAATGGAGAACTCCAACAGCAGCAAGCCATACATGGTGACGTCCTCTCTGAACTTTAAGGTCACCACCCCATCCTTCTACAACCAGCCAAAGAAGTTTGCCTCTGTAGCACCGCCTCGACCCAAAAGCCAGACCCCTCCATTGGCGCCGTCCCCGACGCCAGTTGGCACTGGTGTGATTGGTCGAGTGGGAGATCTGCCTCCACCACCAACTTCACTCTGCGATGGTATGTGTTTCCAGTATCCCAGACTGCAGTTCTCCCTGACCCACATCCAGCTGCTGCTGGTACAAAACCAAGTCAGTTTTGTTGCAAAAGCTCTCCTGTAAAGACAAGTCCTGGAATTGAGGTTGAGACGGGGGCGGAGTCTGACGGTGCTCGCCCTGCAGCTCTGAGAGCAGAGAGGAGCAGATGAACGTTCTCTAGCTGTGCCGCCCCGTCTTCTTGTTGGTTTACATACAAGACATGAGTACATGTAACAGCATCAAAGATCTGTTTTTATGGTTTATTTTACCAGGTGATGATGTCACCAAAGCTGCTGGTCTGTCACTGGTACTCCTGCTGTCTAACTGGTGTTTGATGGATGTCTAACATGGTCTCAGATTTTAACCCCGTCCTCTTTCTCTCCTGCTCAGATTTCCCTCCTCCTCCTCCACCTCCTCCTCCTCTGGACGATGATTTGCCCGAGCCCCCCCCTGAATGTCAGACCTCGCCCTGTGCCACTGAAGCTCCCCCTCCCGCCTTCCCTGCGCCACCTCCAGTGGCAGATGATCTGCCCCTCCCGGCACCCCCTGAAGAGAGTGCATGTCTGCCCACCTGCCCCTCGCCCCCTCCCCCTCCTCCCCCTCCGCCTCTCCCTTCATCAACTACAAGTGTGGTCCTGAACACACAGGTAATTATAGAGCTAACGACAGCTGCTACAGTGAACCAGAGTAACTTTTCTAATTATGTCAAATCTGTTAGTTTGATAAGAGTCAGACTGATGGAGATTCATTAATTACAAGGACTGTAGTTAATCAGAGCCTCAATTTAAACATTTTAAGTTTGACTTGAGTTGAGTGACTTGTTTCATCTCCTGTTTTGTTTGTTTGTTGTTTCAGAGACAGATGGAGAAGCAGAGCAGCTTTGACCAACAGCTGGACTCTCTGACTGACCTACTGTCTGAGATGGAGACCAGAGGACCCTTTAACCCAAAGGTACAGACGGAGTTAGCACGAGGAAATATTCACGACATCACATTTACATTCATGCATTTGGCAGATGCTTTGTTCCAAAGCGACTTAGAAGATTAACAAAGAAGATTAACGATCAGGGTAAACAGAGGAATTCTTCAGAGTCTGAGTCTTCAGGAGGTTCTTCGTTCCACCAGCGTGGATGTAGATATAAATCTGACCTTTCAGTTGCCAAACAGTTGATCTGATTGAATTTTACGTCACACTTTCTGTGTAAAGAGTTAAGGTCTGTCGTAGTTTGTCACGTGTCGGGCTGAGAGCTCTGTGTTCAGTGAAGTACGTACTGTAACAAACCAGACTGACTGAGAAAACAAGAAGTGAGCTAACTGGTGATTCACACTGGGAGAAAGTCAGAGAAACACACACACACACACACACACACGGAGAGAGCCGGGTGACAATCATGAGAGTGAGATGAAGCTGACGTGTTCGACCAGGAACAGAGTGAAAGGCCCATAAATGGAGAGGTTTCTGCATCAGAGCAGATTGATGTTGGCTCCACCCTCAGGTATAAATGGAGAACTGCAGGGGATGGTTGAGTTTTCAACAAAGTACCAGGTGAAATGATTATTAATATGTAAAGACAACAAAACTGTCAGACCGACATCAGCAGCTAGAGGTCAGTGTTTCTCACACGGTTTTATCTGTGACTAATCCAAATGATGGGATTATTAATCTGTAAAACTGTCAGTTCTTTTCATCTTGTTGTTTTTCGTCCTCAGTTACCGAGCCAGTATTCTTCTGCACCAGCACCAAAGCCTTCAGCTCCTCCTCCGACGGCTCCCAAACCGGCCCTGTCCTTCCTACCACCGCCTGAAATGGGAGACCGCCCACCTCCGGCACCGTGGGCCGAAGAACTCAAAGCCAGAACCAACCGGAACGCCAGTCAGGGCTCCGGACCGAACTCTGCTGCTCAGCCGTTTTCCAAAGCTCCAGCGGTGGCGCCCAAGACCAGCTTCAGTGGGAGGGGCTCCTCTGCTTCTCTGGCCCAGAAACTGAACCAGAACCTGAACCAGACCTCCGCTCCAGTCAGTGTAGCACCAAAACCTGCACCTCCCTTTGCCTCCAACGCTTTCCCACCAGCGCCTGCAGCGCCCCCTGCGCCTCCTGCACCTCCCACTCCACCAAACAGCACAGCAGCAGCAGCTCCTTCCACCAACCACGTGAAGAGTTCTCCGTTTTCCACTCAGCTGAACATGAACCAGAACCAGAACCCTCCTGCAGCTGCTGCTCCTCCTCCTGTTCAACCCAAGACCGCGGGGTCGCCACCCTCCTTTTCTAGCCCTCCATCCAAACCCCCGCCTGCGTCGATGGTACGTTCTCGTGCACTGAAAGTTCTTTAATGTTCAATAATAAATAAGAACCGGGTCGACGCTGAATAAAACACAGTAAATATTGTATAAACTAATGTGTGTGTGTGTGTGATGGTGTGTGTGTGTGTGTGTGTGTCCATCAGCATCCACCTCCTGGCCCAGTTTCTATCCCCGGTGGAGGTGTTCCTCTGAACATGAAGGAGGTCGAAGAGCTGGAGAGGATGACCCAGGACTTCATGAAAAACATGGACAAACACCCCCCCCTCATCACCTCCCCCCCCACAGGTACACACACACACACACACATCCTTACATCATGGAGTCTGTTTATTTTTTTTAAACTATTGTATTGTAACTGTATTGATCTGGAAAGATTCTTCAGCTGAAAGAACAACTGTTTATGTTGTTTTATATGTGGGTTTTTTATCATCTCATTTAAGGCAGAGTGGAAATAAAAAGTTCAAATATTTGATGATGTTATGTCAAAGTGTTAGTTTCTGTAATGACAGACGTGTCAGGTCCGGAACTGTGTCTGTGGTGACGGTCAGTGAGAGGACACACATGTGTGGACTGATAAGGAAACCACAGCATT
>NC_024319.1:2203258-2208894 GCF_000523025.1 Cynoglossus semilaevis | reverse complement strand
GGGAAAAGGAAGCCCTTTTCCCTGTGTCCTTAAAAAAAAAAAAAAAAAAAAAAAAAAGAAATGAGACGTCACAGAGCTGTGTGACAGATACTTTAGATTTTTAAATTTGTCAAGTATTTAAATACGAACCAGGAGCCACAGATGAACTGTAAATGTTCAGTTTATTTTTTATAATGACAGTAAAAAAAAATCATCCAAATGAAATCATAGTTGAATGTTTTTCCTCTGTTCTGACTCTGGTTCTGACTCTGGTTCTGACTCTGTTCTGACTCTGTTCTGACTCTGTTCTGACTCTGGTTCTGACTCTGGTTCTGACTCTGTTCTCTCCTCTTCTGTCAGAGGTGTGTGGTAAGTGCGGTGAAGCTCTGTCCCGCAGTCAGCCGGCAGTCAGAGCCATGGACAAACTCTTCCACTCCAACTGCTTCTGCTGCATGAGCTGTCACCGCCCCCTGCAGGGCATGCAGTTCTACGACAGAGACGGCTGTCCTCAGTGTGAGGACTGCTACAAGGTGAGGACAGAAACAGATTCAACCGAGGTTTTGTTCCACTGTTCTCCTGGACCCACTCCTCTTCCTCTCCTCTTCCTCTGACCCAGAGTTCCCTGGCCGTGTGCTCCAGATGTGGGGAGCGGATCACGGACCGCGTGTTGAAGGCAGTGGGCCAGTGTTTCCACGCCCACTGTTTCCGCTGCAGCACCTGCTCCTGTGTACTTGAGGGGGCGCCCTTCATCACAGATGACAACAACAACCCTTACTGTGTCCAGGATTATCACAGGTCAGTGTTGCCTTTTTAATAGGGTTATATATATATTGTTCTCCTGGTACTAGCTATAGAATATACATTTATGTATCCATGTATTTATGATTTCATAAATGCATAAAATATAGGTGTGTTTTTGTATATTTATATATATATATTTTTTTTATTCTTTTTTTAATGCAGTTATTTTGTCATAGTTCTAACCTTATGTAGACGAAGAGTTTGAGGAACTAAAACTAACCTCCAGATACTGATCTGATTCAACAAGGCAGAATAACTCTCACCAGTCCTGGAGCAGCACATCTCCAAATTTCTCCTCATTACACTGCACAACACTGCACAAGATGTCCTGTGTCTGTTCCTGTGTCTGTGTCTGTGTCTGTGTCTGTGTCTGTGTCTGTGTGAGACTGGGACCAGCAGCGATGGGCTGACAGCCACATCTCCACCTCTCTATTCCAGGCGTTTCTCTCCTCTGTGTGTGAGCTGTAACGAGCCCATTGTTCCCGCTCAAGGCAGTGAGGAAACGGTCAGGGTGGTGGCCCTGGACAAGAACTTCCACCTCAAGTGTTACCGCTGTGAAGTAATACTTCCTTCTGTACTATCGAAAAACCACCAAAAAATATTCAGCGCCTTGTGTCATTTTCTCTAAACTGCCATTTCCTGTCATGTGTTTGCTGCAGGACTGTGCTCGGCCCCTCTCCATAGAAGCAGATGAAAACGGCTGCTTTCCTCTGGATGGTAAAATCCTGTGTATGAAGTGCCACACCCAGCGGGCCAAGCAGGCTGCGCACTGACCGCGGTACGACGCCCACCCAGTTCAGAAGCACAGGATCCACTCAGCTACTGGTTTTTTGCCTTTGCAACAGCAACTGTGTTCAGTAGAGATCTGCAGGCGTGAATGTGAACGTGCTGAGAAAAAAATGTTTGCATGCAGGTAAAGTGTCGCCCACCCCCGTGCCCCCGCCCCTCGTCTTTGTTTGCTTCAGTGCAGAAGTAATGTACTGCACTGAGGGGCCAAAAAAAAAAAAGAAAAAAGTCACGGTTATTCCAAACCCTCCAACGTCAGCCTTCTTTGTGAACGATAGCGTATATATTTTTGTGAAAACAATGTTTACTCCTAAATTGCCAGCAAAACTTGCACAAGAACAGTTTGATGGAGAAAAAGAACAAAAACAAAAAAAATAAAATAAAGAGTTGCCTTTCTTTGTTTCGTCACAGCAGCCTCGTTAGCAGCACCGCGTGTTTTCATCCGTAACCGTGGTGATGACGTCGTTAGCAGCACCGCGTGCTGAGCTGTTTTCATCCGTAACCGTGGTGATGACGCTCATGTTGAACGCCGATGTTCGCGCCGATGTCTTACGTTGCAGTGAAAACCATTCCACACGCGTCGACCGCCGTGGCTCTGTCGTCACAGCGCGCTCTCTCAACACTTTCTGTCAGCATGGTTCACGGTGCTTGCCTTAAAAAGTGCTTCGTATCAGCTGCTCTGCTCCAGGAGTTTCGTAGAGTCTTTAGGGCTAAACCGCGAGAAAAAAACCACAATAGATAAAAGCAGTAGATGTTGTTCTTGGTTTTTGTTGATGTGAATCTGTGCGTTGATAATTGTTGAGAATTATCGTTACTTTCCTTCTTTGACCGTTTGAAAGCAGATCAAAACTGAAATCAACAGGGTTTTTTTAACAGTCGATTAGAGCTGAACAGTGTTAAGTGTTGTATCAATGCATGCACAAAGTAAATGCACGAACAGTCCAGCGATGCACACACGTCAACCCAGGGAAACAGTGTCGTTACAACGCAGCTGAACGGCTGAAAGAACGAAAAAAAAAAGGACCTAAAATGTGAGTGTTGCACAATTTCGTAGTAAAATAAAAAAAAAATGCCTTTGGTGTCACATGTTCAAACATCACGAGACGATGGACGTCTAGAAAACTAAAAGCATGATATGATTCATGGTGCGTTCTATTTTGCATTGAATAATTAATTTTTGTATTATTTTTTTTTTACCAACAAGCGTTTTATGATGTGTATTATATCATAAAAACTAAACCTGTGGAGTTTTGAGCTTTAGATTAAAAAAAAAAGAAATTTCAGTATCTCAGATAATCTTGACCAAATGTTTGACAGCTTTCTTTGTCAGGTTCTGGTTGGTTAGTTGTTAGTGCTGGACAACGGTTGGTTGATCATGTGCAAAATTAGAAAGTGTGACTTTGAGGAGAAAATGACTCCTCCGTGAACAAAATGGGTTTTTTTTTTCTGTTTTTATCTTTTCTGCTCTGGTTCATTGAAGTGTCGCAGCCGTCTTAGCCCCACCCCCAAATGCTCTCATTGGTTGATCCTAATGAAACCAGTACCAATCACCACCTCTGACCAGGAAACTTTACGAATAATATTAATGTTTAAAAACTGTATTAATTATTTGCTGCACGACTTCCATGACGATGCGTTCACTAGCGCCCCCTCCCGTCTGTGACTTCCACACATTCACTCCTTCCATGTTTTTGAGCCCTGTTTTTACAGTATCTGTTCTGTCGATGCAGTACTTAATACCACTATCCTCATCGTTTGTACTTCAGTCTGTCGATGACAGTTATATTCCATGTTATCGTTACTTTATCAAACTGTATTCTACTTTTTTTTTACTGTACTTTTTCTAAAGATTCCGCTCCAACGTTCACAGTGAACCCGATGGCTGTTGGCGGCGGCAGTATCTGCGCTAGTATTACGTGTTTTTTTTTTTTTTTTCCTCTCGCTGGCTGCTTCACCGTCGCGGTGCTGCCTCCTACTGTCCGTATTATAAATATATTGACGACGACTGTAGCTGCAGTTTTCTCTCCGTGTTGTTCTCTTGTATTACGGGCACAGGCCTCGTCTTTTCATATAACTTTCTTTTTATATAAGTTTCTGTTCTGTATGTAAAACTGTGTAGTTGTTTAAAAACAACATGTAGTCCGACCCTGTCCCCTGCTGGCTGTCTCAAAAACAACAACTGAAATAAATGAATAAATAAAATGCTCAACATCAACTTCTAACTCTGTTCATTTGAACCCGTTCACCGGTGGTTGAAAAAAGAACTGCGGGGAACTTCTCTGATCGTCAACGGTAAGTCAGAAGTTGTACGACTTTTTTTTAAACAAAAGAATTATCACGAAACTAAAAGCGTGTTCTACATATGTTTGTTTAGGTCCACGTTGTCTTCAGTACTGGAGGATGACCTTTGACACCAGACCACAACCTGCTTCTTTGTCTCTGTGCGGTCTACACACAAAAAAGTCAGAAGAGGATGGGATAAAATAAATTTTAAAAAACTGTATAACAACGCATCGTAAATCAGTTAAAAATCAATACAAATGTGTGACAGTATTGGTTCAGTTAAAAAAATTGCGTATCAAGGAACATGAAGTAGGCTGCGTTATCTCAGAAAGTCACTGGTCACACCGTGAGACTACACACTCCAGCACACTAGGTGGCACTATTCATCCCTAATTTCAAAAATAGTTCTGAGTTTAATGTGTAACGTATTTTATCCGTTTTAACATTGGATAAAAGACAAAATACATTTTTATTTCAACCTGAGAAAAAAATCCTTATTAACGAATTAACTCTGAAACCGATTACAAGAGTCACGTTTCCTGCGACCGCCGTCGTGTGACGTCTCCTTGTTTGTGTTTCCTCCCAAACCGTCAACGTGTTTCACGCTCACATGAGCTCCAGAACGTAAGTGGGCTCTATCAGTAGTTTCCAGCCATGTGCTGCAGCGATAATGACGACAGCACACACGCCGTGTTTACCCCCCAGGAAGAAGTGTTTACCCCAGTTAATGCAGCGTCACACTCATGTCTCAGCAGCAGCAGCAAGTGGCCCTGAACTCCCAGAGTTCTGTGCAGCGCTGCGCTCTCTGCTGCTCCGTGAAGAAGTGAAAATGATTCAGACAGAAAGCACAAAAACATCCCCGGGACACGTCTCGAATTGTTGCCTGTTGCTCTGCACAGTCACATGTTTCCTGCAGCCGTATTTTTATCAGTGTGGGATGAGGAAGCCAGAGATGCAGAGATAGAGGTGACACTTCAGTGACAGACGGACGAACGGACGGACAGCAGGAGGCAGCGCACATGACCGACGGGCGCACACAGCAGGACGGCCCTGTGCTGAGAATGAGGGAGACTTCCATAGAGCTGGAGGTAAGGCCGAGCTGGCATGTTGTTGTGGTGTTTACCACGTTGTCACGGTAACGGCTGATGTGGGCTCCAGTTGTTGGAAACTGGATCGCAGCCCACCAAGTTCATGGGAAATTATAGCAGTCCATTTATGAGGTTTTTAAATGGGGGGGGACAGGGGGGTCTGCAGTGTTGAACCGGGGGCTCAGAGCCAAACAGAACCAGATGATGGCGCTCAACTCGGCTCGACAAGTTCCGGGAACTTTGACAAACGTCCATGAAACATTGCGTCAATGGTTGCTACGGTGAATTTCCTGAAGTCATCACAAATACAACAACGTGATGAGAGCAAATCATTTAAAATAACGAAAAATAACAGTCAGTCATGTTGATATTAGTGGTTCTGAAACTATGGTTCATGTACTGCTGGTGGCACATGGACTCCTTTCTGTGGAAATCAAACTCTGATTAGGATAAAGTGAGTCAGTTTTTAAGGAAGTACAATTAAAAATCAGCGGGTTTTTTTTTCCATTTTGACACGAACTTAAAAAAAGCCCCGTCCCCCACTTTGAGAACCACTGATTCAGATTTTTTTTCACTCAGTTTTGTTATGTTTTGAGCTTGACTAACGTTCAGTCTCAGCTCTGATTCTAACCCCCCCTCGCTCCCCCCCTCCCCCCCAGGATCTCTCTGAGGACCTGGACCGCGCACCAGTCTACCTGG
>NC_024319.1:2202041-2203177 GCF_000523025.1 Cynoglossus semilaevis | reverse complement strand
CCCCCGCAGGATCTCTCTGAGGACCTGGACCGTGCACCAGTCTACCTGTCAGAGTTTCACACTGAGCCCCCGCGTCGGACAAAACTCATTTGGACCAAGTATTGGAAACCTCTCCTGGTCTTAGCTCTGTTCCTATTGGCCGCCGTTGTGGGAAGCGTTTACTGCGTCTACAGACGTCCAGACTGGGGCGCCACCAACAGGACAACGGGTGAGTTTGGTCAACAGACGTGGAGACGCTCCCGGTTCAGAGACGGTCATTTTGATCCGATCCCCTGTCCTTCATTCTTCCAGCCCCCCCATGTCTCTCCGCGGCCTGTGATTGGGCCTCGGCCCGTCTCTCCGCGGCGGTCGATCCCTTCGCTCAGCCCTGTGACTACTTCCTGTTTACCTGTGGAGCTAACAACGTGACGGCAGACAACAGAGGACATCCACAGAACCGGAGTGGGAGGTCCACACTGGAGGACGCACCGAGAGGGGGAGGGGCCGGGGGCAGGAGGGGCTCCCTGCTGCAGAACCTCAGGCAGATCTTAGGTAGGAGCCACGGGTTGAACACACTCTCCTGTGTGTGTGTGTGTGTGTGTGTGTGTGTGTGTCAGCTCAGCGTCTGGACGGTGTGTTTTTGACAGAGTCCGTCGACAGGAACAGCCGTGCAGCTCTCCAGAACACCAGAACCTTCTACTCCTCCTGTTTGGACACCGGCTCCGTAGAGACGGCCGGAGTGGAACCTTTCCTCAGCCTCATCCAGGAAGTACGACCTTCACTGTGACCTCACTGCTGCTCCTGACTGACAGCAGGACAGGAAACAGGTTCTTACTCAGCACTCTTTACCCCCCCCCCCCTCCTCTCTGTCAGCAGTTGGGTGGCTGGGCGGTGTCTGGTCAGTGGGTCAGGCCTGAGTTCAACTCCACCCTGGGCGTGTTGATGAGAGACTACGCCACCTTTCCGTTCTTCAGAGTCTACGTGGACACTGACCCAGAAGACGTCCACGGTTTGAGCAAACGTTACATCCAGGCCAGTGGACATTTTGACAGTCCTGAGCCGCGGTCAGCCGCGGTCAGCCGCGGTCAGCTGTGGTCGCCGCTCGTCCTCGTGTCGTTATATAACATTATGAACTTTTATTATTCCAAAAAAAAACA
>NC_024319.1:2180018-2200627 GCF_000523025.1 Cynoglossus semilaevis | reverse complement strand
TGGCGGCCCGGCGCCGCGGGCGGCCGCGGTCAGCTGCGGTCAGCTGTGGTCGCCGCTCGTCCTCGTGTCGTTATATAACATTATGAACTTTTATTATTCAAAAAAAAAAAAACTACACTGGTAAAAAGTGAATGAATGATGTCATTTGATTGACAGGTCGGTCGATTGATGATGTCTGAATGATAACTAATCCATTTTTCTCTGTTCTACTTCTTGTCTACAGATCGATCAGCCCGATCTGTTGATCCCGATCGAGTGGAACAACGAAACGAAGAGGTCACAGGTCGAAACCCAGGTCAGTGACCGACCCTGTCGATGTCTGTTCATGCCCCCCCCCACACCGACCCCCCACCTCACTCTCTCTCTCTCTCTCTCTTGTCCAGACACTGCGGCCCTTCTTGTCCACCTGTCAGAGGTACCTGACCTTACTGGGGGCCCCTGATGACAAGAGTCTCCACCACGTGGGACACTTCCTGTCTCTGTCCTCTGAACTTGCAGTCGCTGCTTCACCGCCGCGGTATCGCCTGTCGAAAGGACAACTGTACCAGCGCATGTCCATCAGAGATCTCCAGGTACGGCCCTGTCCTCACTCAGACGTCCACATGTCCCCCCCAGTCGGTGGTCTCTTCACCCAAATGTCCCCACAGCTCCAGGCCCCTGACATCGACTGGTTAGGATGTCTGCAGACCACCTTTGAGCCACTCAACATAACTGAGGACGACCAGGTGTTTGTCCATAACCTGCCCTTCATGGTGAACATGTCGCTCATCGTCAGGAAGTGGAAGAACAAGCCGGAGAACAGCAACTTGTAGGAGACACACGGTTCAAATGTGACAAACAAAAACCAACACAAACCTGCTGAGTTTTTTCTTCTGACTCTTCTTTGTCTGGTGGTTCCGTCCTGACTCAGTGATCCGCTGCAGACCTTCATGGTCCTGAACCTGCTGCACACCATGATGCCTGCACTGGACTCCAGGTTCTCTAATGCTTCCAAGACTTTACCTGTGGCTCTGGAAGGAACCGGGGGGGTGAGTCAGTGAACACAACACAACTAGGACTGTAGAGGGCGCTGTGGTCCGCTCTGTGGGCTAGAACTAGCCTCTGGCTAATGAAAAACATATATTATTGAATTCATATTTTTATACATTTATTTTATTTCTATTAAAAAAAATCTAAAGATTAAGATCATTTTAATGTAAAAAACACTACTACTATCAGTAATCTGTATGTAAAAAACACTACTACTATCAGTAACACGTTACTTTTTTAATGCCATAGTTACTATTCCTTGTATCTGATTACTTTTATACTTCAGTAACTCAGTAACTACCTCAGTAACAAGTAACTGGAAACAAGTAAATTATGACTTTTTTTCAAGTGCCGCCGCCCAGTGGTTAGTTACCGTAACTATAATTTGCTGCCGAATACGAGTCCGCGGTCCCTGCAGTACATATGCCACGCCTGTATGTGGTGCTGTGTCAACCACACCATACAGCTTGCAAACTGTATACACAGTCTAACGAAGCTTTAAAGACCGAGATGGCTAACGCTAGCACACCAGATAGCTGAATTAGCTTCTCGACGTCGTATGGTTGTCGTCGCCGTGTAAACCGAGCCGGAGTTTATGGTTGACCTCCTCCCCAGGCACAGCCTCGATGGCAGCGCTGCGTGACGGAGACAGAGAAAGGGTTCAGCCCCGTCCTCACACACCTTCTCAGCCAGGGGGCAGCACACAGAGAGGTGAGCCGTCCGGCGTCACGTGTTTCTCCACAGATGAATCTAACGACGACGTCACATTTATTTATTTATTTTATTTTTCCAACAGGCCCAGGAAATCATTCAAGACATATTTTCTGCCTTTAAATCCAAGTTACAGCAACTCAAGTTGACCAATCAGACGACGCGCCGTATTCTCATTGATAAGGTAAAACAGGAACCCAGACTATCATCGTCGAGCTCATTATTATAACTATTACTTTTATCTTCATAATATTTATTTATTTCATTTTTTTCCGACGCAGGTTAATTCTCTGGTTCCAAAAGTCTGGACTTCAGATGAGACGAAGAGTGAAGATGAGCTGGACCGTCTCTATTCTACGGTACATTTGACCTCCACATGACCCCCACACATACAACCACATACCATGTACATGCACTGTATATTTCTGTGTAATGATAAAAAAAAAAGTGAACTGCACCACATGGTGGCAGTGGTGAGTGCTGCCAACAAGATGATAAAAACAGTCTAAATCTACACAGTGTATAATATATAATAAGAATTATAATATATGTATAAAATATAATGTCTTATTAATATGTTGATATATATATGTGATGTCACTTCCTGGTGAGTAGGACGTTTGAACTCTGAATTTCACTGCGACAGATCCGTGTAAACGTTCTGTCTTCAGTCGTGTCTTATCGCTGTCGTGTAAACAGCGCCTCACGTTGACCGTGAACTGTTGTCTTTCTCAGAAAGTGACGTCAGCGCCACCTGTTGTCACTGTGATGTGTCCTTATCAGCTGTTTGTTTTGAAGGCGTGGTCGCCCAGTTAGAATCAGCAGGACAACCACGCCCCCTGCAGGTTCATTGTCATGCCTGCAGGCTCCCGTACCCAGGGTTTGATGATTGTCATTCTGACCTTGACCTCAAATCACCGCTCAGTCCAGCAGTCATGTGATTTCAGGTGTCCATGAACGACCACCGGTTCTTCTCCAACTACGTCACGTTGTTGTCCCTGTGGCAGCGGAGGCAGAGGGCAGCGCTGAGTGGCCACGGCGTTCCCGTCGATGTGTGAGTGTGGACTTCAAACTGTAACGGATCAGTAACAGATGATCAGTGATCTGATGATGTCTCATCTCCTCCAGTCTGTCGGTGACGCCAAGACTCCTGGGAAACCGCCTCCTCTTTCCCATGGGACTGTTTGTCCCGCCTCTCTTCCATCCCACCTATCCCAGGTGACCTCAGCTCTGATCGTGGAATCACCTCGTCTTCATCACTGCTGTCATTGAACCTTGTTTTTTTTTTCCATTTCCTCTCCCTTTTTTAATCAGGGCAATGAATTATGGGGTGGTGGGCTTCCTCGTCGCCAAAGACCTCCTCCACCTGCTGCTGCCGAACAGTAAGAGCTGCAACGTAGTACTTTTTAAACCAACTACAGACAACCACACAGTCTCATTCTCATCCACATCAAACAATTGAACAGTTTTGTTTTTCTAAACCTCTGGGTCGCAGACCACAGACAGGGTCACCTTCTGTGATAAAGGACGTCACAAATACAAACAAAAATGTTCCTCATCAGTAGAACAGTGGGAAATGTAATTCATAAAAACATTCTAATATCAAAACTCCTTAATTATAGGGTTTTTGTCATTATATTTTTGTCATTATATATTGATATATTTATATTGCTAAGGTTTAACTTTATTGATTCCGCAACAGGGAAAATTGAATTGAAACCAGGAATCCTAACTGCTAGACCATATGGGATTCTATTAATATATGTATATATATATATATTTTCTTCTTCTTCTTTCACGTTCCTATATACAAATATATAAATGTATTTTTATACATACAGATATGTAGGTACTGTATATAACATACATATACACAGTATATATTTCATATATGTCTCATCAAGTGATTTACATCAACTCTTATGATTTTGGTCAGTTTACTGCCTGGTCACATCTGTCTGACTGATTTTCTGTCTGTTGCTGCAGTTCACTCCCAGAGTGAGACAGTGAGAGACGTGGGTGGATGTGTGTGGACTCACTATCTCACAGTGACAGACAGAGCAGGTGGAGCAGGTGGAGGAGGAGGTGCTGCTCTGACAGCAGCTCAGCAGCAGGAGCTGTGGGTTCAGTACACTGCACTGCAGACAGCTCTGCAGGTGAGGAAGCTCAGAGTTTGGTTTCTTTTTTTAAACCACTGTCACCAAACAAACATCATGTGTTTTCACCCGTGTCCCTCCAGGCGTACCAGCTAAATCTGGAGACACGTCCAGAGGACACGTCCATCTCTGGACTGTCCTACACTCGTCTCTTCCTCTCCTCCTTTTCTCAGGTAATGAACGCTTGACGTTTGATGTGTTTTTATTTCCCTCACACACTCACACTGTTGGGTTTGTTTTTATTTCCCTCACACACTCACACCAACTGCTGTCTTCATCAGGGTCTTGTTTGATTGTTTTCCTCAGATGAACTGTGACAGCGACCCCCACCATGAGTCCATGCCCCTGCAGCCCTCCTTCTTGATCACAGTCTTTTGTGCCGGATCCGATCTTTGTCCATCCGACCTCCGGTGTCCACGGAACGCCCGGACACATTCCTTACAGAAATGCTGAAGAGACTTTAGTTATTCAGTTTCCTTTACTCAATACTGCCACCTGTGTGGTGCTGTGGGAAAATCAGCCGAGCGCCGCGGACGTCTGACGAGCGTCGGAGTGATGAAGGTCTACGCGGCGGCCGTGAAACCCCAGAGACACTGATGTACTTCTGTATCTGTAGCTTTTGGATGTTCTGTCTGCTGTTTATTGTTGGATAAATATATATACATTAAAAAAACTATTTTCTTTTACACAGTTGTTGGAGTTCTGCAGAAAATGTTGGAGAACCAAAACTTAAAGAACTCACTACGAAGAAATGTGGTAGAAAATATATTTTGTAAGGTTTTCAGATTTCCTCCACTAATTCCAACAACACAGACAAAAGAAATGAAATAACATCAGGAAACACAGCTCCAGGAAGTGATGTCACTGACTAGCTGTGGCTCAAAATCACTCACGAAGAAGATTTGGTACAAAGAGTAAAGTCGATGCTGCAAATACAGTGTCAATACGGGGGGCGGGGGTGGGTCAGAGGACGCCCCACACCTCCTCAAAGGCCGAGCAAATCTTGGCACAGGTGAGTGCTCCAGAGAGCGGGTAGTTACTGATCGACACCGTTTTCTCTGTGTAGTCCACGTTAATCTGACGGACGAGAAAAAAAAACACCCGTTAATGTCAGTGGATCAGCAGCATGTGAAACATGAAGACACTTCTCACCGCTCCGTGTGCAAATGCTCCGATCACCACGGCGGCCGGTCCGTCTGGCACCAGTGTGCGGGGGCAGACGGCCTCCCCTGAGGTGAAGGAGGTGCCAATGCGGGGGCAACCAGGAGGCAGGTGGTTCGTCACCGGGTTTTTAATCATCCTCAGAAGCTTCTGTGGTCCGTCAGCGGCTCTGACGCTCAGCTTGTGCAGCAGCTGGACTAAAATGGCAAAAAGAAAAAGATAAGTTTCTGACATAATTAATAAACAAATAAATAAACCACAAAGATGACGATGAAGTTTACCCATGAGGCCACAGAAGCGGGGGAAGGTCCTGGGGATGCGGGTCTGTGGGTTGATCTCTATTAAGGCGTTTTTCTCTGTGTGGACGTAGACCTGCAGCAGACCTGCTCTGTTCAGTGGACTGTCCATCAACATGAGGAGACACTGAGGACAGACAAAAGCACATCACTGTCCCTGATAATAAGGAAGAGACAACAACAACACGTCTTCTTCTCAACAAAAAGAAATTCTAACAAAAAAACAGCAAGTACAAATCAAAGCAAAATGAACAAATAAACATAGTACTGTAAAAGGAAGTAGAACTAGACATCGTAGTAATAGTAGTAGTAGTATTCCTAGTATTACCTGGTGTGTGATATCCGGTCTTATGTGTCCCGGGTCTCTCCCACTTTTGATGATGATATTTTTGTGCTGATCACAGTTCAACAACTCGAAGCTTTTTCCAACCTGGAATTCAAAATAAAAACTCGGTAAAAATGTGTACACGGTTTAAACCAAGAGGAAACGGCGACGTAAACAACCCCCGGCTGAGGCCTCACCTTCACGGTCTCTAACGAGGCTCCCTCCAGGATCACCACCAGCCTCCTCTCTGCCATACGGTCGTGCAGACTGCGGAGGTATTTCGCCGGTTTTGGCTCATATTCGTCTAAATGTTCTAAACCACGCTTCTTCTCAACAGGAGCCGCCATGATGGCTTTGCACAGGAGTGTCGCAGGCTGATTACGTCAATGTAGACGTGTTGTTTAAAGGAAGGAGCAGAAAGAACACAAAACGATGTTTAATTCGAGTTTAAATGGAGACGAAATAAACTAGAAGCGTCTATGGAAAACCTTTTACCAAATAATATTAAAAGTTAAATTAACCACATTGTTAAAACGGTTTGTTTATTAACATTATACGTCACCAGTGAGCGCCGGATGTTCCTTCACAACGTGCTGAAGAAAACTTCACGTGTGAAATATATCTCACATCGTCCGGAAAGAAAGTCGTCTTTGGTGAAAAGATCACGGATTAGTTGGTGAGTGTTTGAACGGTTGGTTTTGTGTTTCACATGGGAATCGAACCTTCACTCTGTCTATCTGTACGTACTTGGCCTTTGTAACCTTTTCACTAAGACACACTGCATGCGGTCCAGTCGTCAGTCGTCCTCCTGCTGGTAGAAACTTTAATAATGTCGAATTAACAGCAACAACAATGAAATAGTTTGTGCAGAAATGTGAGGTTTTGTTTTGCAGATAAACTGCATTTCACTGCCCAGAGAAACGAGAGTCTAACCGGACAGGCCACTGCTCTGCTCCCCTTTAACGAACTGTGTGTAAAATCAGATATAAATATATATAATACAACCGTGATCATGGTTAATTATGTTACCTTTTTTACTTTAGAGAAAATGGAACCAACAGAACAACTTGAGAGAAACTTGAAAAACATGTAAAGTAAAAGTGACGCAATTAATTACAAAACAACATCAAGTAAATAGAAATGATTAATTAAGATGGAATAAAATAATAATACATGTTTATTATAACAATATAAAAAGTTAGATTGGTGATTATGTCGTTTATTTTTGTCTGTTTTTTTCTTTGCTTCAACGTTTCAATGTATTCAGCGCGGGATTAATAAAATGTAATCTAATCTGATCTGATCTAGTTTAATCTGATCCAGTATCGACTGCAGCAGGTACTGCAGTAGTATCCAGTTGCTCCGGGGCCACAGTGCCGGGGCAGGTTCAGTGGACGGGCAGTTAATCCGTCTTTTTTCCGTCTGCTGTTTCTCAGCTCGTGGTCATGGGTCGGAAGTTGGATCCCACCAACAAGGTGAAGCGGGGGCCGGGCAGGAAAGCCAGGAAACAGCGGGGCGCGGAGACAGAGTTGGCCAAGTTTATAACTGATGGTGAGTGCGACCTTCACCTCACCTTCTCCTGAACTCATCACCGCCTCAGTGTGGCGCCAAAACAAAACGTCATCATCGAGATGTGATGAAATAATTATTTCTCTTTTTTTCCCTGTTTATAGAAGAATCTGAAACAAAACGCCTGTCGAGCCGAGGCAGGAAAAGGTAAACGTTGACTTATGGAGTACTCGTCCGTGTACTACCTCTCTGGTTACATGTACTTTACTCATACTCTTACTTTTCAGAGCTGCTAAGAGGCTCCAGAAGGTGAAGGAACCAAAAGAAAAACTGAAGAAAGGTAAAAAAAAAAGTAGTGCCTGTAGTTGCAGGTTAATGTGATTTTTAGAATTTAAATTTGGATAAATTTGAAAAAGGAAACTCAGCAAACGTAAACATTCTGTGCAGATCTGAGATTGACAGTTCTATATTTATGATCATGTGTATGAACCAGAAGGATGGAGGAAATTTGATCAAATGTTTTTTCAAACCTCCTGTAGACTTTACTAAAGGAGCATTCCTCAATTTTTTTTATGTTTGTTTTACGTCCAAGGATTCACTGATGAAAACAGTAAATGGTTGAAACCAGTGAAGAAGAAACAGAAAACTGATGAAAGTGAAGAGGACAGCGATACAGAGTGGGAAGAAGAGGAGGAAGAGGAGCAGGAGGAGGTGAAGCTACAGCCACAGCCCAAAGTGAAAGGAGGAGAGGAATTAGGAAAAAAGACGTTGAAGAAGACGCCACAACCGAAACAAGAGGAGGAGGAGGAAGAAGATGATGACGACGACGATGACGAAGAAATGGTTGATGATTATGGCACTGTTAATGATGAAAGTGGAGAAAAGTCAGGAGAAGAAGAAAGTGATGAAGAGGTGGGTGGTTTTATATTATTCAATTATCAGATTATATTTGAAGTGAATTAATCACAAAAGTCTTAATGTGATTTATGTTAATGTATTATATATATATATTTTTTTTTTGACTTTGTTTTTGTATTTTATATTTAGCTTCTTCCCATCGAGCGAGCAGCAAAGAAAGAGAAGAAAAAGAAGAAGAGCATGGCTGAGGAGAGTGATGAAGATGAGGATGAGGAAGATGAGGAGGGAGAAGACGACGATGAAGATGACCAATCAGACGGTGACATGGAAGAGGAGGACACTGTCCAGGCCAACATTGATGAAATGGATAAGTTTCGTCTTCCTGGAGCCGAAGAGGCCGAGAAAGAAGGTGGAAAAAAAAAGATTTTGTTAAAAGATTTCAAATAAAAACAACAATCGTTCTGTGAATAATTCACACGTTTGTTTCCTGTGTACGTTTGAAGCCGTCCTGCCTCTGGACCTGAAGACGGTTTATCAGCGAATTAAGGACAACGTCGACGTTCTCTGTAACTTCTCCTCCAAAAGAGAGGAGGGAAAATCCAGGGCGGAGTACATCAGTCTGCTGAAGAAAGATCTCAGCACCTACTACAGCTACAACCACTTCCTCATCGAGAAGTTGATGGACATCTTCCCCCTGTCAGAGGTGTGTGTGTGTAAATATATACAGTGAGGCCTCGAGATACGAGTTTTCCAGGTTAGGAAGTTTTCCTCAACGCAGCTCCATTTTTTTCCACCCGACAAACAAAAGGCGACTCGACACGTTATATACAAATAATTATTATTATTTTATATGATCAATATATTTGTTTATACCTATGTTTCTGCTGTTTACATATATATACACTCATATATTTATATACACTTACGTATACGTGGTTACCTTCATATTTTCCCATTAAATGTCAGATGGAAGTGGACTGAGATTCTGGTTCTGTTCTTCTCACTGACAGCTGGTCGACTTCCTGGAGGCCAATGAAATTCAGCGACCCGTCACCATTCGGACCAACACTCTGAAGACGAGGCGACGAGATCTCGCTCAGGTGAGTTGCTGGAACGTGACACGTGGTCTCCCCGGTCAGTCCTGGACCCTGAACGTCCCTGCCTCTGTTTCCAGGCCTTGATCAACCGAGGCGTGAACCTGGACCCACTGGGGAAATGGTCAAAAGTGGGTTTGGTGATCTTCGACTCCTCCGTTCCTATTGGTGGGTTTCAGCACGTCCTGTGAATGTCTGAACCAATAACTCCTAACTATTCTGATCAGTCGATGAAGGACCATGGTCTGAGCATCTGAGAAGCTGATTGGTTGTCTGATTGTCTGTGCAGGCGCCACTCCAGAGTACCTGGCCGGTCATTACATGTTACAGGGAGCGTCCAGTTTTCTGCCTGTCATGGCGCTCTCTCCACAGGAGGGGGAGCTGGTGTTGGACATGAGCTCAGCTCCAGGAGGGAAAACCACATATATTGGTGAGATTTTCTGACGTCTAATCTAGGTCACATGACTGAGGTCACCACAGCCTGGTGGTCAGAGCTGTGAACTGCAGAAGTCGCTGCTTCTTAAAAACTTCTCTCTGAAATTACTGGACCTGTTCATCCAGAACAGAAGGTTCTAGATCCACCAATCAGTTCCAATATGTACCTGGTTGAGCTGGTCCACAGCGCTTGAGTCACCTTTGACCCTAGACTTTTATCAAATGGATTTTTTTTCCATTTGATTGGCAGCTCAGCTCTGTTGTTTATCACCAGTGAAGGTTGACTTTGAACTTTCTTCATCTTCAGCTCAGCTGATGAGGAACACCGGGACCATCGTAGCCAACGATGCTAACGCTGACCGCTTGAAGAGCGTGGTGGGAAACATCCACCGTCTGGGCGTCACCAACACTGTGGTCTGTAACTACGATGGCAGACAGTTCCCAAAGGTAACTACAAATATGTGGAAGGAGTACTTCACTGGTTCAGGTCTGTATCACAGTACAGCAGTGTGAAGTTTTTGTTTTTTTTCTCCCCCCACAGGTGATGGGTGGGTTTGACAGAGTGCTGCTGGACGCTCCGTGTTCAGGCACAGGGGTCATCGCTAAAGATCCAGCAGTGAAAACCAGCAAGGTACCGATTATTTACACTGGTACTGTACTAGAAAAAGTACTCTGAATACTGGCTCATATTCAGTACCTGCTCCCCCCTCACTCCCCCCCTCCTTCCTCAGGACCAGGTAGACATCCTGCGCTCCGCTCACCTGCAGAAGGAGCTGCTCCTGGCCGCTATAGACTCTGTCAATGCTGAGTCGCCCTCAGGAGGATATCTGGTGTACTGCACCTGTTCAATAACGGTATGATTGTGGCGTAGATCTGTGTAGGCTCTTGGTGAAGGTGATATATGCGGTCGCCTAGAGCGCCATCTGCTGGAGGGACCCTGGCTCCACCCAGAAAGTGTTAAATGACATTCGTACTGTGTTCCACCAGGTGGAGGAGAACGAATGGGTGGTGGACTACGCCTTAAAGAAAAGGAACATCAAGTTAGTTCAGACAGGACTTGACTTCGGCAAGGAAGGCTTCACAAGGTCTGAAATATGGAAACTGTGTGTGTGTGTGTTCTCGGGTAACGCATGATTTTATGTTTTTAATCTCTTTTTTTTTTCCATCTTGTAGATTCAGGGAACGCAGGTTCCATCCTTCTCTGCAGCTGACTCGGCGATTTTATCCTCATTCTCACAACATGGACGGGTTTTTTGTGGCTAAACTGAAAAAGTTCTCCAATGTCATTCCGACCACGCCGTCAGACAAAGGTAACGCCGCTGAGCTGGATGTGTTGGTTTCTTTTTTTTGTTTTTTTTTCCATCTGTTTACAATGTTCTAATTCCAACGTTTCTGTTCCAAACGTAGAGGACGACGTGACGGAGGCGTCTGAGGGGACGACCGCTGTCGAATCTGCTGAAACCAAAGGCGTCAAGACCAAGAAGACGGTCTCTGGTCAGGCAGGAACCGCCCACACCAACGGGACGCCAGCCAAAGAAAACAACAAGAAAACAAACGTCAAGTCCAAACGCAAGGAGTCCCCCCCAGCTGCTGGACCGAAGAGGGCAAAGGTCGCCAAGCTGGACGCACAGACTGTGAAGGCAGCAGTGAAGAAGAGTGACCAGAGTAAAGCGTCCAAGGCTGCCAAACCTGATGGGAAAAAATTGGAGAAAAAGAACGCCACAAAAATGAAACCACGCATAAAAAAGAACAGAATAGGGAAAAACAAATTCAACAAACTGAAGAAGATGTTGAACAAACAGGATGACGTGTGATTTTGTACGTGGTGTGTTCAGGTGTGTGTAATAAGAGCAGAACGATGTATTAGAAATGTACAGCTGGAGAAAGAGGCTCCTTTTTTATTTGTATGACAGATTAGTCTTTGTGTTTGTTGATTTAACTGCAGAGTGGGACAATGTTGAAGAATCTGTGAGATCAAAATACATTTTAAAATATTTTCCTCATTGATGTGTTTCATTCTTCTGTGGTCGATGTGAATCGTTTTGGGTTTTTTTTTTTTAGAATTTGTTACTTTTGTGTCCATCTACCTGAACCCACAGATGTTTGTAGCTGTTCTTCAATTAAATTAACAACACGATCTAAAGTGTTGTATCCTTCCCGCCGAAAACATTGAAATGACGTCCAAAAACAAGAACACTTTCACGAACGCACCCGAAAATCTTATTTTATACAGGCGTTAGTTCGTTTATATTTTCACATGGGACTTCATCATGAGGACACCAGGGGGCTCCATAGACACAGGAACTGTATGTAGGAGTTTAGAAAAAAAGAGAGGG
This sequence comes from Cynoglossus semilaevis, assembly GCF_000523025.1. Taxonomy (NCBI): domain Eukaryota; kingdom Metazoa; phylum Chordata; class Actinopteri; order Pleuronectiformes; family Cynoglossidae; genus Cynoglossus; species Cynoglossus semilaevis. Next base: position 2,188,717 of record NC_024319.1, on the reverse strand, counting down.
AATCACAGTCACGTGGTTAATCGAGGCAGGAAGCGGTGGCACTGGTATTTACATTTTCCAAGATGGCGGCCGGGATGTATTTGGAGCATTACTTGGACAGTACGCTTTTTATTTTATTTCCTCAACATGTCGCAGAAATATTAATGCACACTTTACAATCTGTGACGTAATTATCGCTGCCTTGTTACTTCGGCATATTTTACGAATTCACCAATGATCGGAGTCAGAGTCGACTGACGACCGACTGTTTTAGGCTCAGTCTATTTGCTGAAAAGGACGTTGCATGGGGCGAAGAAGGGATGCTGTCTGCGGCTACATGCAGACATGTCCTCGCTGTCTTTTACCGAGTTCAAAGTTTGTCTTTGTCTTGTCTCCTACTCTTCTCATTATTCGAGGACATTTGTATTTGAACAGCTAATGTTAACAACGCGACTGCTATCCTTTTCCCGCATCTCTCCACACACCGCAGCTAGCTTCCCTGTTTTTATTTACAGTGAGATTAACTGTGGTTTCTTTCACTTCAACAGGCATCGAAAATCTGCCGTTCGAGCTGCAGAGAAACTTCAATTTGATGAGAGATTTAGATCAACGCACTGAGGGTGAGACAACAGCGTGGACAGTAGTAGTTTTCATTCAGGAAACAACCACGATTACTCTGTACATCAGTGGGAAAACATCACGACAAACTGTTGATTTACGGTTCATGGTTTTACCATGGTGGTACTTGGTATAGTTAATAAATTGTAAATTTTATTTAGCTCGATATACATTTGTTTTCTCCATAAATTGTATGGTATCGAAATAGAAATTGTTTAAGTTTAAAGTAGAATCAGAAAATAACAAAGAACTCATTATAACTCAAACTGCATCTGAGCATTTGTTCAATTTTGAAACTTTGTTTTTATTTTTAGATCTGAAAGGACAGATCGACTCTCTGGCTAAAGAATACACGGCCAACGCTCGCACTCTTCACTCCGAACAGAAGCTGTCAATACTGAGGCAAATTCAACAGTCCTACAGTAAATGTAAAGAGTTTGGAGATGATAAGGTGCAGCTGGCCATGCAGACGTACGAAATGGTTGGTACCTCACTCTTTTATAGACCTATTCTGGAAGACCAGTTTAACCAGAGTGTGTTGACTGTAGTGGAGCTCAGTGGACGACGGTCGGCTAAAGTGCTGTCTCCTTAGGTTGACAAACACATCAGACGTCTGGACACAGACCTGGCGCGGTTCGAGGCCGACCTCAAGGAAAAGCAGATTGAGAGCACAGATTATGATTCCACCTCCAGTAAGGGGAAGAGAGGTGGGTCTTTTTTTTTTCATTTTGTTGCCATGGTGACGTTGAAAACCTTGTGAGTCAAGTCACTGTTGAGATTCATTTCCCTGTGTGTGTGTGTGTTATCTTCAGTAGAATCACGACAGAAGGAGAAGAAAATGGCTAAAACAAGGTCAAAGGTCAAGAGTTCAGATGAAGATGGAAGTCCTAAGAGTGCACAGAAGAAAGTCAAACTCCTCCAACCGTAGGTGTTGCTGCTGCTGCGCTCCAGACCGTGAGCTGCTGCGGTGGGAACTGTTCTCATGGAATGTGTCTGTATTTTTCCTCAGGGGAGAGTTCAACAGTCCTTCCTCCAACTTTGGAAACGTTCATCCCTCTGATGTGCTGGACATGCCGGTGGACCCCAACGAACCCACCTACTGCCTGTGTCACCAGGTGTCCTACGGAGAGATGATTGGCTGTGACAACACTGACGTGAGTCGGATTACATTTTTATTATCATTATTTTTATTATTTTTAGGGATGAGGCTGATTGGTCACTTTAAATACCGACAGTGTGAATGGCTGTTTTCTTCATATGCGACCTCGCAAGAAACGGTTCAACAAAAAAAATCATATAATTTCCATATAAATCTCCATGAGTCATATGATGGAAATGCAACATTTTCCCAATTTATTCTAATTAAGGCATTTAAAAAAACATGGTTGACATCGTTGTCTAGAAACTGATGTTTCTTAATCCACTGTGACCTTTAATTCCTCTCCTAAATATTCATCATTATTTTTTATTTCTGCATTTGTTTACGAAGCATTGACATTTGTAAAGGTCGCTGTTAGTCAAACAAAATTAACAAAATTAAAATTTAAACACAATAAATATATATATTCAGATTCAAACAATTTAATTTGCTATCAGCTGTTACTGTGTGGGTCCCTGGTCCCTGTGGTCTCAGGCTGGACCTCTGTCTTCTACTGGGACTGGTTCTACTCCTGCAGCCCTCACTGGGAAAGAGGAGATAAAAAATACATCAATTACTGTATTGATGTTCCCATTAACATTTAGGAAATTAAAATATACTGTCTGTAAATAAAGGAAATGCCTTAAAAAATACAAACAGGTGTAACTACGCCCTCTGCTGACGATTACTGGTATAAAAGATGAAAGAAAATTAAGCGTTATTGATGTTTTTTAATTATCAGCAGAATAAATTCAGCAAACTATCACTATGGATAAAATGTTCAGTACAGTGTGTGTCATAGTGTGTGTGTATTTAACCATGTGTGTGTTTTTCCAGTGCTCCATTGAGTGGTTCCATTTTGCGTGTGTTGGCCTGACGACCAAACCAAGAGGAAAATGGTATGAAAATGATTCTCACCTTAAAATAAAATCAGTTGTTTCTCATCAAAGCCTGTCACCTGACTTTATTTTCCATATATGGTCACCAGGTATTGTCCACGGTGCTTGCAAGACCGAAAGAGGAAATAAAGGGTCCTCAAAGAAGGGGACGTCTATCAGATGGAAAATTGAAAAAAAAATCCTTTTCATCAATTTCTCAAATATTTTGTTTCTCATTTCTTAACATTTGGTGCTTTTACTTTTGGTTTACACTAGATAATTGGCCTTGGTTTGATGCAGTGAGTGTGAAGGAACCAAGAAGTTACAGTTATATTTAAATAATGTTTTCTGTTAGGTAGCTGTTAACAGATGTTTCATTTTTTAAGATACTTTTGTTGCTGTTTTGTGTGTTTTTTTATATATATATTTTTATTTTACATGTGAATAATGAACACTACATTTTTGCCTAATGGTTTTATGGTTTACATTTCCCTAATACTGTACAATATATATTTGTTTGACCACAAAGTTTCTCTAAAAAAGGTTTTGGCTACGGCTTTTTTTCTTGCTTACATAGTTAGGTTCTTTTGCATAGCCTGGAACAATTTCTAGTTTTTCTAAGTGTAACCAGATGGAAACAATCATGGGATACTGCCTTCTGACAGTATTAGTCATCTGTGGTAACAAGTTAAACCATTTCATTTTAACGTTGGATTGAGAGCTGTATCTGAAGTAAAACATTTTGTGAAAAGTATTTCTGTAGCTGAAACATCGGTACCAGACTGGAGGGGGTGATTGTGTTGTCAATCATTTGAATACAGCTACTACCTCAAAAAAACAAAAAACAACCCATGCCTCTGTGTGTGTTTTATTGTCTAGTGACAACATATAGACCATGTCATAGAAACACCAAACCACAGTAGAAGTATTTCATGTACATGGCATGGTATTCTAAAATCATATATGATGTCATACAGATACTAAACTGAGAAATAAGATTTAAATTTGTGCCTCTAAATGCCAAACAAGGGCAATGTTTTTTTCTTTCACTCCATGTAGCCATGACCAAAGCTAATAGCTTCCATGCTAATTTGTAAACATTGACAAAAGAGTTTATAAACGTATTTTTGAGGCCTATATCTGACTGTAATAATCACAATTTGCAAAGACTGTCGTATACTACGTAAAAACATCGATAGATCAGAATATTTGAACGTTGATCGATTTAGGTGTAGTTCTTGTTACTCACCAAAAGGTGGTAATGTTGAGTCTCAGTTTCTGCGAAACTATTGGCGCATATAAATGACGCAACAGGCTCGTCGTTTTGGCGCGATGTCTATAAAATTTCAAACCAGACTAGTTGGAGGCAGTGGTAACGGAAGCTGCGAGTCTGTAGCTACAGACCAGCTTCGTTTCTTTCTGGACCACAGGCTTTTAAACGGTAGGTGTTCTATTCAAAACTTATATAAACATATTTAAGTCAAGTTTCAACTGGTGTTCGGGAAACACCTATTGTGCTGCAGAGGCCGTTAGCATGAAGCTAACCGAGCCGTTTACTCATTTAGTAGCAAAGTTTACACGGACAAAGCAGCCGTATGTTAACTAAATACAGTAGATAAACGTTTGATAATTGTGTTAAATGTTTGAGAACATATATAATTAGAAAAGTCGAATGTTTCTAAAATAGTTTCTGTTGTAATTTGTATTGACAATGTAAAGTCGATCAACTAGAGACCGTACCTACATTCATCTGTCCCGATTCCAGTGTTTTTAAACACTAACACTAACAAAACACTAATTTAAAGACTCATTGAAACTAAACGACCCTTCATATTAAACAGTAACGTATATAAAACAACTACAATTAATGTTTGGTGTTTTTTTTTTTCAGCCAGCAATGTCGTGGGATTTTATTTTACCCCTTTGCCTCGGGGATTTGGTGAAGACTGGTGGGATCAACCAATACGTAGTACAGGATGTGGTCTCCCCGAAGCATCTACCATCCAGTGTCAACAGTAAGTATGAAGTTGATTTAGTTAAATCTTTAAGGAAAAATCTATCTAGTAATGTTTTCAACTTCCTTCATTTAGAATTCAAGAGTGCCCTCAGAAGCAAAGGGCCTCTGTGTATCCTGGAGCACTTTGATACTGGCTACAGTGTGCTACAGTGAGTCTTTATCTCAATGCTAATTTATAGAATTCTATTAAAAGTTAAGAAAAGAAATGAACTCTTTGCTGTTGTTGTAGACACTGTAACTCAGTGGAGCTGGGTGTTAAGGAGGACACTCTGGAATTACTGGTCCAAGGTAAGAGTTTTAAATTAGTTTTTTCTATCAAAGTTTTAAAAAACATTCTGGACTCTTTCTGAACATGTGTGGAATTCTTTTCCTTCAGTGGTCAACAGCCTTGCTGGTTCTCTGCCCGCCGTACTCATCTCCACCACCACCCTCTCCACCGAGGAGCGCAAAGAGAAGCTCAACGCCGTTAAGATGAGCGTCTTCCTACTCTGCAAGCTAACGGAGACCCTGGAGGGTCACTCTTCAAGACAGAGTATTGTCTCTGCTCCTGGGAAGGTGTGGATCATCATAACACACACACACACACACACCCTGCTGGGATGTTCTTATGGTTCAGTCATTAGTTTTGATATGATTGAATGTTCTTTTTTTTTTGTTCTGTTACACAGGGTGGTAAAAAGGGTAAAGCTGGCGAGGGTCTGTTACAGTGGGACTCGGAGAGAGAAAGGGTGCTGCAGGTGCTCATTCAGCTCCTTCAGCTGGATATCCGTTCCCTCTGGAATCTCTCCCTGGTCGAGGAAGAGTTTGTCAGGTACTGATATAGAAATGGACGTTGTTGTTTCCATTAATACAGATATAGGTTTAATCTGTTCCACAACAGCACTCCTCTCCATCGCATGTTCCCCATTAAAAATAACTGAAAACCAATTAATTCATTCCAGCCCCCATAAATATACTTCTTATTAATTAAATTAACCCCCCAAATGTAAACAAACAAATATATTGATGATAAAAAAACTGGTAAAACAGAAGTACATTTTTTAGACTACTTTTTAGATAATACTTTATTAATCCCTCTGGAGAAAATTAGGAATTCTTGCATTTAGATGTAAATAAGAAAACTTATTTTTGTGTCTGGTTGGATCATTTTTAAATCAGTGTTTTGGTTACGTCTGCAGTTTCATCTGGGTTCTAACAAGTACTTTTTGGGGTCTGTATGTGTTCATTTTAACAGCTGTGTGACCTGCTGTTGTTACAAATTACTAGAGAATACGACCATCGGCCATGTCAAGAACAAACCCACCAGAGATGGAGTAATCCACCTCCTGGGTGTGTCGATCAAAAAGTACAATCACCTCCTGGGTAAGTCCCTCGGTGACACCTGTGACCTTTGAATATGACGGCTGCTGATGAGGTCGTGTCCACAGAGTTCATTCTCATTAACTCTTTCAGGTGCCAGTGTCAAGGTGATCCAGTTGCTGCAGCACTTTGAACATTTGGCGTCGGTTTTCGCTCAGGCCGTGGCTGTTTGGGGCAAAGAGTACGGAGTTAGGACCATCGTAGGAGAAGTGTTGAGGTCGGAGCACACTTCAATCACAGAACAGAACTTACCCACTGTGGCTACATCATTTTTTTGTATCAAAATTTTAAATCTTCATTATGGTTATTACAGGGAGATTGGTCAAAGGTCAGGGGAAGAGCTCGCCAGAGAAGGGTCAGGGGTCAAAGCCTTTTCTCTGTTTCTGTCAGAACTCGCTACAATGGTCCCTGATCTAATCATCCCAAACATCAGCATGCTCATCACACACCTGGAAGGAGAGGTAACACACACACACACACACACACACCTGAAGAGGAGAACCTGCTCCTGAAAAACAGTTTTATTAAGTTGGAATTCAGTGCCAAAATCTTTGGTTAATTAAAAAAAGACTTGCACAACATATTTAAGATGTACAGTCAGTGATAGAAAAATGTTGCCCAGTGATGAGACCAAGGCAAATATGAGCCAACTGACCTGGAGCCGGACTCTCCTTTGTCTGTTAGTGGCAGGTAATCTTGGCAGTGCAGAGGAGCGTTTCTGCTCTGCTGTAAGGGCCGGCCTACAGTGTACAGGCTAATCCCAAATTATTCCTCGTTAGTGACTGGGGCGTAATGACCGGGATGATGCCGCCATCAGTGTCTGGGTTTTACCGCGTTTAAAAAGGCAAAGGAGTTCACCCGGTTCTCTGGACGGTGGTTAGCCATGAGTTCTTTCTTTGGTAATCTGAGGGCAGTCACTGACAAACCCCTGTCTTGTCCTGTGACTCTGAGGATTTTGTTGTTGTTATTAAACACATTTTTATACAAATATATATTTTTTCAGAGCCACACCATGCGTGTAGCTGTGTGTGAGGTGCTGGGCGAGGCTCTGGTTCAGGTGCTGTGTGGCGACGGCCTCGATGACGCTGGTAAAGCGGACCGCGACCGGTTCTTGGACACGATTCAGGAACATATTCATGACACGCACTCCCACGTCAGGACCCGTGTTCTGCAGGTGTACACACGGATCGTCAACAGCAAGGTGTGTTTACCTGATAGGCCAGGGGTCACCGACCTTTCTGAGACCAGCACCCAGGCCCCCGGCACCATGTTGGTGACCCCTGTGATGGACCGTGATGTGAAGTTGTTGTTGTAATCCAAACTGTCTTCATGTGTTCAGGCTCTGCCTCTGTGCAGATACAGCGAAGTGATGGAGCTTGCTGTGGGCCGACTGATGGACAAATCAATTAATGTGGTGAAGAGCGCCATCCAGCTGTTGGCAGCCTTTATTGCACACAACCCCTACAGCTGCAAGGTAACTCCCCGTGAGTCCAAACTGGAGTAGACGGCCTGGGGTTCTGCCAACTCACCAGAATGTTTGTGTTTGTGTCAGTTGAGCAGTGCTGATATGAAGAAGCCGCTGGAGAAGGAAACGGCAAAACTCCGAGAGCTGAAAGAAAAGATAGACGGGAAAGCACCAGGTGTGTGTGTGTGTGTATAAACTCCTGTCGAAGTCATCTGAAGTCGTGCCAAAACTTCATTTCTGCCCAGTGATGAGACCAAGGCGAATACGAGCTTACAGGCCGAGAGCCGGATTCTTCTTTGCCTTTTAGTGGCAGGTAATCTTGGCAGTGCAGAGGAGGATTTCTGCTCTGCTGTAAGGGCCTGCCTACACTGAAACGGCTGTGACCAAATCACTCCCTAAAAGTTATTTTGGAGTGACTCTGGGAATACCGCCGACATTGTGTGTAGCGTGTGTGAAAAGGCAAAGAAGTTCATCCTTCTCTCTGTGACGCTCAGTAAGCTGTGAGTTATGTTCTTTGGTAATCTGAGGGCCCAGCTGTTGGCACTGGTTATCAGTAGTTAATAGTTAGTAGTTAATATTTTTGTTCCACTCTACCATTGATATTATTTAGCACTTTGATGATTTTTTTAAATTAACAATTAACAGTGAAATATTCATCTTCATAGTTCATTTTATTTTTCTATTTATTTTATTTATTTTCAGTCATTGTACACAGCGCCATTACCAAAATGAAGCCGACTTCATCATACAAAACCAAATGGGTTCACGACTTAAACCGTAATAAGTGTTAAACTTGTGAACTATAATAACCTCAGACATGATAAACCAAGCACAGCCCAGCAGGTGGAGACACTTGGAGGCTTTTGTTTTTTTCAGGGTGCATTAACTTTAACCTGCCCCCAGTTCTGAAGCAGTGGTAACAAAAAAATAAATACTGTAACTTATCTTTGATTGCAGTGGCAGTGATTAAGGCCTCTGAGCTGTGGGCGGCCATGGAACCTGAGTTGCTGGTCACAGTGAGGGCAGAACTGGAACCCAGCAGTGAAACTGAGGAGCAACAGGAAGGAGAAAAAGAAAAGGAAGGAGAAGATGATATGGCTACTGCAGTGATGATCGCCCAGTACCTCCGTGTCAACAAGTACAGGTAGTCCAAAGTACTAGTACTAGTACTGAGTGTGTCTGCGTCAGTGATTTTTATCCAGACTGCCACTGAAAAATGTTTGATTTCCCATCTCTGTCCACTGT
>NC_024319.1:2167404-2179975 GCF_000523025.1 Cynoglossus semilaevis | reverse complement strand
GCTTCCCAGAGTCTGAGAGGTTTTCATCTCTGTCCACTCTCACACCTGAGTCACTAATGGAAACACTGGCACTGATTTTCAAAGGTGAGTACATTCTCATCTGAAGAGCCCTTTGTTCTTATTGCAGGCAATACTGGGTTCCCCCCAGTAGGGGGGTGGGGGGTTCTTTAGAGCAAATGAGATGGTATTCCAAATGTAGATCCCTCTGTTCCAGTGTCGTATCTATAGTATTGATATATCATATCGTGATTCACATCATATCATCAGATTCTTGCCAATACACACCCTAAGTCCAGGGAGCAAAAAATGAGAAAACTCCACAGATGAGGAATCTTTTTGGAATATTACAACGAAAGTAAAAGTTTTGTCCTGTCTTTGTAAATAAAGTACATATTTTTGTCTCGTTGACCTGTGAATTTAAAATGTCATAACAAGTTTGGCTGATGCTGGAACACCAGTACGGTCACTGACCCCACCAGCACAGTCTGCATAATGATTTCACACACACACACACCCCTACCTTAATGTAAATGTAGCTGCTGCACTTAAACTAAAAGCCCTGCAGCAGAGATCATCCTCAGACAATTATCTGTAATCAGGCTCTAAATGAAGTGTTGTTTAAAAATGTATAATTTATTTTTGAGCGTTTTTATTTTCCTCCCTGAGATTTCTAAATTTCCTAACCTCGTGTGGCTCTCTCTTTTTGTGTCCTCTCTTTTTCTCCCCAGGCTCTGATGAGGACGCCGCTGAGCTCAGCCAGAACCTGCCGCCTACCCCACAGAAAGAGCCGGAAAAAGAGGGGGAGGATGTGGAGCTGAAGAAGCAGCAGATGCTGGTGCAGTATCTGAAGGATACAGAAACCTTTGCTCTGCAGGTGGAGAGAGCCATTTCTGTTATCAACACCATGCTGTATTGGAAGACCACCTCAGGTACCAGATGGTCACATGGTCCAGTCTACACTGTCTCTTTGTTAGACATCTATCACATGAAGTGTGTGTGTGTGTGTGTTTTAGTGGTCCTATGGACTGTGCAGTTCTGTGTGACGGTGTGTGAGTTCGGTGTCGCCAACTCTGTCAGTGGAGTCAGGAAGATGTTACCACTGGTCTGGTCCACTGACACGGCCATCAAAGATGCTGTTGTTCAGGCCTACAGACGGCTGTACCTGAACCCTCAAGGAGACACCGTCAGGTCTGGTACAAACTGGTTTTCTATACTAGTAAAAGTATATTTATTTATTTGTTGTTATTATTATTATTATGGAAATCAATGATTCGCTGTGGCAACGCCTAGAGGAAAAAAAGGGACAAAGCTGAAAGGAAAAGAAGTTACATTGATTGAACCAAATGGAACTATCTGATTGGTTCATCATGTGACTTGGTGAGGTGTAAACTCCTCACCTGTCCACTAGGTGGTAGACCTGAGAACAGACATCAGTGTATTCAGAACTAAGTCTGGTTTTCAGCTCTTTAATTCAGTTGTTTCTGTCACAACAGAACTGATCTGAAGTTTGTTTTTTTTTTTGGTGACTGTATGAAGGGTCGATTTAGTAGTTATATATTCTGGAGATTTTTCAAAATAAAGTTTGTATTAAATAACAGATTTCTCCCTCAAACAAAAAAGTAAATTCCAAGTACTTACTGGAGCAAGAATTAAAATGGCTCCCAGTGAATAAAGGATATTCATATAGGAAGTTTATTTAATAATGCTTTTTAAATAAAAAATATATATATATTTTTAAATATATCTCGACAGAGTGAAAGCCCAGACTCTGGTGGACAGTCTCTCAGAGCTGATGGTCGATGCGTCCCTGGGAACAATCCAGTGTCTGGAGGAAATAGTGAGTGACTTTTGTTTTTTTACAACTTATTTCTGTGAATAACGGTAAAAATACCAGATAGATTTGTTTTTGTACCTGAGTTTCTCACCCCGGTCACCAAACCACCTACACCTTTCAGGTGCAGGAGTTCTTCGGCAGTGGCAGCAGTCTCCAGACCACGGTCATCCAGGTCCTGTGGGAGAGGTTCACGGGAAAACGTGAGACTTCCACTCTACACAAGAGAGCCGCCGTGTTACTGCTGGGCATGGCTGCACGGTAAGACCGACACCGAGACCGCGTGCTGCTGAGAAAACACGTCAGACTGTAATTAAACTGAAGTTTAATGGAGGCTCTACGTCACAGTGTCGTTCAGGCGTTTCCTCATGTTTTTACGTTTTTCCTCGTGTTCATATCATGTTTCAATTTTCTCACTTTTCTCCTGGGGTCAAACAATATCTCATCTGCCACTGTCACGGCCTTCATGATCAATTACTTCTTAAGTGTTTTTGAAGGACGTAAGTAATAAAGGAACCAACACTTGACCTTCATTAACAAGTGCAGACGGAACTGCAGCTGCTTCAGTGAAGGATTTGTGAAAAGAAAAAAAATCAAGAGCTTCAGTTCAATTGGCTCCTAGTTGGTGTGTAATTTTATATCTAGTTAATGTAGAAAAATATTTGCAGGAAGGTGACGCAGGTCTGACCTGGTGAGGTAGTTAACAGTTAGCTTAGTAACAATTATCATGCAATAAGTCATGGCTTTGACTTTGTTTTGCTTTTAATTATATTTTTGTTTGAAAACAACTCAATACATCGTCATGCTAATAGTATCGCAATATATCGTATCGGTGCCACGTATTGTGACGTGTATCGTATCGCCACATTCTCGACAATACACAGCTCCAACAAATGTTTGTTGCATATCAAAATATATACTACTGATTTTGATACTTGTCGATCTATAAATCTCAGATTGTGCACGATACTTTTTTTTTTTTTTTTTTTCCCCCCTCTTCTTTTTTTCATTGTTTTTTTTTTTTTTTTTTCTGAACTACTTGACATTCAGCAAATCCTCTCATTAGTCAGAACACAGGCTCAGCCTCGGACTCTCTCCGTTGTAATCAAAGTCACGACCGTAGCTAGGCTCCCCGCCAGTACATTTATATATACGTTTGTGTGTGTGTGTGTGTCCTTCCCTCAACCTACCTCAAAGAGTGCCACAGCTATAAGGAATGAACAGGCGAACAGAGACTATCTGCAGTCCACCCACACTGCTCCCTCTCTGCATTCCAGCAGGCAACTTTCACAACATATTAAATCTGCTGTATGTGTGTGTTCGTGTGTGTGTCTGTGTGCTTTTCCTAAACCGTCCTCCTACATGCATTATCAGTGCAGCAGCCCAGCGCTGCCAAGGCCGGCACGCAGCAGTCAGGGTTGAACAGGGCAGAGATGTTATTACCGTTCCCTGCATCATTTCATGCTCTTTTTTACCAGGGCTGTAAATTGTACCAATTTAAATGTGTCAAACGTGTGTGTGTGTGTGTGTGTGTGAATACCCCCCCACAGGGCGGAGAGGGAGGTGGTTCTCAGCAATCTGGACACTCTGTGTTCTGTCTCCCTGGGAGAAAAAGTAACGGAAGACTTCCTCCTGGCCAGAGACACAGTCATAACCATCTGTACTATCACTGACCACGTCAGGGTGAGAACTCGTAATTAAAGGCCTTAATGGACTCTGCAGCAGTGGTGTTGACATTGTTAGAATGTCATTGATTATTCATGATTCTGGCTGTAAATGGGTTTCACATAATTATGGACCCTAAAAGCATGTTTCAGTGTTTTTGTCTGAGATATAAAACTCTCATGTTAAGTAGCCTGTGCTGTCAATATCTCGTGATTTAATTTTCTTCTACCAGTTAAGGAGTTGCTAATTTACTTTTATTTTTTGTTTTGTTTCTGGAAGTTTTGTACTTTTCAATGTAGTTTGTATTAATTTAGGTTTTGTAGTAAATACAACATGTCTGTATTTTAACCAGCAATCAAAAGGAGCTCCATTCAGACTTTCTCAGGACCATCAGCTCTTCACCTGCCTCACACAGGCCATCTCTGAAGGTAACGAAAACAAACTTACCCTCGGCCGAGCTTTGACCCATTTGGTCCATTTCTGCTTATACTAGGGTGGTAAGAAAATATGGATACACTGAAATATCACTATCTCCTCTTCTGATCCCATATCAATCTCCTCAGTCATTGATCAGTTATTGATTTTTTTTTTTCTCCCCAATTCCCAGTCCTGGTGTTGGTTCATGTTCTTGTTCTTTTCTTTCTTCTCTAGTGATTCCAAATGTAGATCCCTCTGTTCCAGAGTTAGGAACTGATGTTCAAATAGAACAGCATTGCTCCCACTAACAGCTTCTACCTTGTCTGACGTCTGTTGATACTTGCTCCAGGTGTGGTGATGGAGGACCCGTACTGGCAGAGCTTCATGGAACAGGCTGTTCGTCTCATCTACTTCTTGGCTGAATCTCCAGACCAGCTGTGCTCCAGGCTGCTGCAGCGCAGCGCTCGCCTCTTATTGGACCAGATTGCTGAAGGTGGGGAGGGCAACAGAGAACCAGACCAGGTACAAGAGGGTTCTCAAGAGACCAACGAGCAGGGTGAACAGGGTGAGTGTTTTATTATTATTTATTTTTATTATTACTTAAATCATGATAACCTGAAGGTTGATATATATTTTTTTTTTTCCTCTCTTTGCTTCTGTCAGTCAGCTGCGTGTGTCTGGCCCAGCTCTTGGCGCTGTGCGGCAGCGTGGCCTTCTGGCAGGTGTCCCACCTGGAGCGCAGCGTGAGCACCGAGCTGCGCAGGAGAAGAGGGGAGTCTGAGGAGAGGAAGGAGAAAGAAAAAGAACCGTCCAGCAAAGCCAAGGTAGAGAACACTCAACGTCTGTGCCCTGCTAACTGATCTTCTGTTGCATGCTGGGTAATTGTTTGTTCTTCCAACCTGAAAGTAAACCTACAATTTAGATCTAGGTAGTGACAGTGTGGTTGTTCATTAACTGTCAGTTATCAGACCAAATGTTGAATCAGAATAATTTAGTCTAAAAATAACTTATGTATAGACACTGGTCTGAAGGAGGAAAATTATTGGTTATTGATGTTAAAATAAACATTTTTTTTGTGTCCTCAATGAAAGTTATTTGGAATCGTCTTGATGAAGATGATTAAAAAAGAAAAACTAACTGGTAATCAGCAGGTGTCACTTGATTGTTTATGGCTGTAGAAAAAAAATCAACTGAAGTTTACGAGTCGTTGCCTGTCGTCGCCTGTTTCCTGCAGATACAGCGAGTTAAATGATTCACATTTGTCAAAACACGGTGACAATTACACCGGATCCCAGCGGGGGGTGACTTGATGACATTCATTTTAATGACACAGTCAGATGATTGACGTTCAGCCCATCAGGAAACTGGAAGATAAATGTTGCCTTAATGAGTATTTTTGGATTTTATTTTTTTATTCTCCCACGATAAGTGAAGGCACGGGGGTTAAATGGCATAAAACAAAAAATATGTTCTGTAATAATAATAATAATGAAGTTGTGACGTTTCATAAAACATTCATCACTATGTTGACATGGAAGTTCTGAACCTAAACATTTTAAGTTACACTTCTGCTGAAGAAGAAGAATTTAACCTCAACTCTTCTTCATGTCAGTCTTCAAATGTATAAAATATTCAACTTTGGACGGTGAATATCATTTTCACACGTCACGTGGACGTTCCTCCTGAAAACCTGAACAATGTTTTCATCAAACCTTCCTGTCTTTCTGCAGCAAGCAGCTAACGAGAGCGCGATGGAGGAGGAGCTGGGGTTAGTGGGGGCTTCAGCAGAGGACACGGAGGCCGAACTCATCAGAAAGATCTGTGAGACTGAACTACTGGCTGGTAATTAAAAATATTTACTAGTACAACATCCTGGATCTGGTTATAGGATAGAATCTCCTGCAGTGGGTTTTTGTTTTTTTTCGTGCCTCCACTTTGACGTCTCATTTCTTTTGTCTGTTAGAGGAAAACCTGCTGAGTGCATTTCTGCCCCTGCTGGTGAAAGTGTGCAGCTCCCCAGGACGCTTCTCCCACCAACAGCTCACCACTGCTGCCTGTCTGGCACTCTCTCAGTACATGATGATCAGGTATATCACAGGGGGGAGGGGGGCAATTAAAAAAATACAAAATAAACGATAAATAATAATAATAATAAATTTCAAAGGGAGCTCTTTTATATGTATATAAAAACTGATATTTTCTAGCTGTAAATATAACTCTTTGTATTTTTTCAGCCCATCTGTGTGTGAGAAGAACATCCGCCTCCTGTTCACAGTCCTGGAGCGAACTTCTTTCCCAGTTGTCAGGGCTAACGCTGTCATAGCCCTGGGAGACCTGACTGTTCGATTCCCTAACATCTTGGAGCCGTGGACACAGAACCTCTACGCCAGGTATTTGGTCTCTGATTCTGGTCAGATCGTCGATCCAGATGGTTATTTGTCTTCACTAATTAATCTCTTCATAACTGCCTAAACAGTGTCATAATATCTATAGACTTGGAGCATATAGAGAAACACGCTGCAGCTGATGAAGGAGAAGCTGTGAGTGGGTGGACTTTAACTGACGTCTAATCCCAGCCAGCACTTCTCTGAGGCGTGTAAACTTAAAACCATCCACATTCAGATCCCACCACCGTGTCGGAGCGAGTTGGTGTTTTCAGCCACTGATGTGTTGGGGCTGTCACACTGCTCCACCGAGCGACATAATGGGAGGGAGGGGGGGAGAAAGTTAACTTTCAGCTTCGCTTTTTGATTTCTTTAAAAATAAAGAATTTGCAAGGCAAACTTTGAGAGGATCTGTAATGGCACTGATATTCTGCCCTCTGTGGTTGCTATGGGAACTGACCAGGGTGGAGATCCAGCCCTGGTGAACTGGGGAGGGGCTTTGGTGTGGCTAAGACCAGGGTGTGGCCATACAAGGGCGACGATACGATATGGTGATATATTGTGACGCTGTAGGAACATCGATGAATTGAGTTTTTTTTTTTTTGAATGATTTAAAAGTAGGAAAATCAGTTCAGGTTTATCCATAATTTCTTACACCACTAACATTTAATACAAAAGGTACAGGTTTGTTTTCAGTGTTGTTCTGCACCTGTTACCCAGGTTCCCTGTAGTCAAGGCTGAAGCTGAAGCTCCTTCTTCTGAAGAAGTGCAGTTTTTTACTATGATTGATGACTCTCACAATGAGTTGTTTTTTTTTTGAGGGGGGGTGAAACATTTTGTTCTCTTCATAATGCGTCGCTCCCCCCCCCTCCCCGGTGTTTTCTCCCTGATAAGTATTTTTGCAGCGTTCCTTTAATTGTCTCCTGCGCCCTGAGGAATCAGTCGTCTCACAGCTGCCGTCCTGCAGCCGCCTGATAAGGGCATTAGGAATTAATTACCCCGTTCCTCACTGTGCCGAGTCCTTGTACTGGTATGTACGAGGACCATGTACGTGTCGTCTGATCCTCTGCCAGGAGTCCTGCTCCGTGGCAGGGACCAGGGACGCTAATGAGTTTCTTTTGTTCTGCGGTGGTTTTTTTTTTTTATGCTCCAAGAATGACATCTGATTGGCTGTGTCACTTCCTGTCCACACCTATTGTTTTTTCAGATGAAGCCTCGACTGTCAGTTTGAAATGGGGTTTGATTGTTTTTTCACTTTTGTAAAAAAAAAAACTCTTTTTATATGTACAGTATATATATATTTTTATATATATATATTTTCACATTACGATTTTATCATGATTGTTCTTTACACTGAAGTCACAAATTTATTTATTAATTTTTTTTTTGAGGGGTGTAGGGAGGAGGTTCAAGATATGATTTTTATTTTGTATATAGTTTAAAAAAAATTTTTTTGCCCCTTTTCCCCCCTCCTCAGGCTCAGCGATGAGGTGCCCTCAGTGAGGCAGACGGCCGTGACGGTTCTTACTCAGCTGGTGCTGAAGGATGTTCTGAAGGTCAAAGGTCAAGTCAGTGAGATGGCGGTGCTGCTAATTGACCCCGAGCCCCACATCACCAGCCTGGCACTGAACTTCTTCAATGAGTTGTCCACCAAGGTACACACACACACACACACACACACAGACAGATCTTTGTGGTGCAGGACTAATTGGACGGGTTCTGACTCCCTGGTCTCTGTCGTCCATCAGGACAACGCCATCTACAACCTTCTCCCAGACATCATCAGTCGCCTGTCTGATCCAGAGAGAGGCATGAGTGCAGAGGACTTCAACACCATCATGAAGTAGGTTGGAGCTCAGGCTTCAGTCTCTTCACTGTTGGGAACAATTCAGCGTGTGTTTAAAAAGTGGTGTCTATAAAAAAAAAAAAAAAGAATTGAAAAACAAACCCAGAGCTTTGTTCCACCTCTGTTTCTTTTGTGTGTGTGCGTTCAGGCAGCTGTTCTCGTACATCACCAAAGAGCGGCAGACGGAGTCTCTGGTAGAGAAACTGTGTCAGCGCTTCAGGACTGCCAAGTGAGTACATCCAACCCTGCTATTACCAGTCGTCACACCGTCGACCTCCACCTCTGGTTTTTCTACTCTTTTCTTTTTTCATTTTTTTCTTTTCTTCCATCTATTGTTTCCCGCCTCAGTGTTTCGTGCATCATTTGTGCACAGCACAGATGTGGGTGTGTGAGGTAATTAGTGGGCGAGGAGGGACGGACAATTACAGATAGTTCACAGTTCAGTTCATCCGTCACCTACGGCCTGATGTCTCCCCAGCTTTTTGTCATGGAAACTGTCTTTTTGCGGAGCCAAAAGAAGCGGTGGAGAAGGGGCGGCTCTGCGGGGCTTCAGTCCTCCTCTGACTCATAATCCAGCCGTACTCCGGTGCCCACAGGAAGGGCATTTTAGATTACACACAATGGCAAAGTGAATTTAGATGTTTGAGCTTCCCAGAAAATGAGATTTGGTCCAAAGACCACCGCAGAGCCTCAGTCAGGAGCTAAGAGCTAAATGAGGTTTACAGCGAGGACGCCGACGTCTCCGTGCTCTTCACATACCTTCATACCCTCGTACTTCCCTCCCCAGGACGGAGCGGCAGTGGTGCGACTTGGCCGTGTCCCTGTCTCTGCTCTCCATGTGCGAACGCGGCTTCAAGAGGCTGCAGGAATGTTGGGAGTGTTACAGCGACAAGTTGACGGAGCCCGGCGTTTACCAACCTCTGATGTCCATCGTGGCCAAGCTCCGCCGCGGCGCCAAGCTCCAGTTCAAGGTGGAACATCGTGTATGTTTGTCTGTTTTTGACCCTGTCCTGCCCCCGCCCCCCATGTTTAATCATCTTTGCTTCTTTAAAACAAGGCCCAGGTGGAAGAGTTTGAAAAGCTGCTGACGGCCGTTCACACGCGGGGGCTGGAGAACGTGGAAAGCCCCGAGAACGAGGAGGAGAACCAGAAAAGCGGATCGTCCGAGATGCCGGCCCTGCGGACGCCGCTGCCCGCCCGCGGCCGCGCCAAAAGCAGAAGAGGTCGGTGGTTTAATGGCTACGACTCAAAGGGGGAGGGGCATATTAACGTATCAACTTAGTTAGTTTAAAAGACTAAATATCAGACAAAATTGACGCTCCAACTGTTGCTATGGTTACATGAAGGCCCCGCAATTTAAAGATAAAGAGACAGAAACCGGTTTGTGTGGCAGCTGTGATGATGTAAACAAACCGACCTAGAACGGAGACATTTATCAGGTGTGTGGAGCTGTGATGATGTAAACAAACCGACCTCATGTTCCTCTCAGGTCAACCCAAACCTTCAACTTCTCGATGCAGCGATGACAGTTTTGTGACTCCACAAAATACTCGTCGGTCCAAGAAACCAGTGATCACCTTCAGCAGTGATGAGGAGGAAGATGAAGACGGTGAGTTCTGACGGGAAACTTTCACAACAGCAGTGACCACTACTGACAGTATTGAGTATTGCAACTGGCCTTGCAATACTCAAAAAAAAAATCTGTGAAAATATCTAATTATGTGATTGAACTGTTTCCCTCAGATGCTGTCATGGCAGAGAGCGAGACGCCTAAAGTGACCACGCCCATCGCCCGCACCTCCAGACGAACTCGCCTCAGAAACTAATTTTATTATTGTTTGTTTGTATGTTTTTATCTATTTTATTTTTTTAATCCTTTCTTTAAATGGGGGGTAGGGGGTGTTGAGGGAGGGGAGGGCTTTTTCGAAGCATTTAAATTTAAAAAATTTTTTTTTTCTTACCTGTTGCTGTCGGTCGACTGTGATTGGCTCACATCTGTCACATGTTTCTAATAAACCATCGTGTCGACACGGCCGCCTGATTCTGAGCTGTCACTCACAGACCCTGGTGGACACGGGCCAATGTGGGGCAGGGGGCGGGGCGTGGGCCCAGAGGTGTCCAGTGAATTTAGCCGATCTTTACGAGCAGCGTTTTTTTTGTGCGCGGTGTTTGGACAGCGGTGTTTAACGGCCGTCACAGCTGCTGCGGACAGGGTTACTGCTGCACTTTCATTTTTGTCTTCTTCACCACAGCAGTGTCATCACATGGATATGAGGAGATGAAGAGGAGGAAGAACCTGCTCCCTCCTCCTCCTCCTCATCTCCTCTTGTTCTGTCTGACACATTTGTCGTTTCCCAGACCTCCTCCTCCTCGGTTCTCCTGTAATCAATCTCCTTTGTAGGCTCCTCTCCTCCTCTGCTCCTCTCCCACTTACTTTTGCTCCTCCTCTGCTCCACACTTGTACAGTAGATTAACCTCCTCCCTCCCTCCCTTCCTCCCTCCCTCCGCTCCCCATCACTAATCTGTCCTCCTCGCCCACTCCTTCTCCCACACACTCTCTCCAAAAAGATGAGGGGATTTTTGTATGTGATGTTATGTAAAAACACTCACCGAGGACCAGACGCTGGAGTTCATCTGAATTTAAACCACAAAAACTCTGCAGTCGTGAACGCGGCTCTGCGGCCAATCAGACGTCAGCGCCACTTCGGTTCATCAGTGCACGTGTCATTAGACTGACATGAGTCACAGCTCCAGTCTAATTACAGGGGTTTATTTACTTGAAATAAGTGGGGGCTGTCGAAGGTCCGTGTGTTGGATGCCCCCCTGCCCCCCCGCCCCCACTGCTGCTGCTGTTGTAATCTGGCGACGGGGGGTAAAGGGAGCAGATGGCACTGACAGACTGTAACTTAGCCCACAGAGACGGCAGGACAGGGCATGCTGGGAACCAGCACCGACACAAAGGGGAGAGAAGGAGGCTGAGGAGCACCAAAAAAAAAAAGTGTGAAAACACTGACGCTGACCTCTGACCTTGACGTGGTCACTGTGTGGTACAGGTGTGTGGTCCAGTACACACCATCTCCTTGACAATGACAATCACAGCCCAACATGATGACATCACCTCAAAGAAAAGGTGGGCTGGGGGGGTGGTATGGGGGGAGGGGTGATTGATTGCCCCCCCCTCAAAAAAAAAGCGCCGCAGCTTTTCTGCTGATGCCTCAACATCCATCCAGCTTTGAGAAGAGGAGAGAGATCGTCCCCTCGCCTCCGTCACTGAGCGAGGAGTGGGAGGAGTCAGGGGGAGAGATAGTGATGCTCCAGGCAGGTGCCACCAAGTGAGAGGACGAGCTCCGAGCCCAAAAGAGTGTGAGATGGAGCAGATTCTGTAGAAGGCTGAAGACCCTCCGAGTCCGACCTCAGGTGAGCGCTCGCATCTTCACCTCAGAACCAGAGCCGGACAAAAACTTTAGTTTTATTTTAAATGTCGTTTGAGTTTGAGACAGATGTTGAAGAGAGACTTTTGTCTTTTTAAAAATGTTTAAATTCTGATTTATTTAATTTTTTTTTAAAAGAAATGTTTACAGATTTATCTTTTTACCATTACTGAAATGTTTAGTTTTTAGTTCATGTTAATTATATCAACTACCAAGTTTTATTTCTCTCCAATTAGAGGACCAGTCACAGATGGGTTAGGGTTGAGTGTTAGGGTTGAGTGTTATAAATATAAATATATATATATATGTATAATATTATTAAGTGTCAAACGGTTTAATTGTTGCAACTGCTTCGTAAACAGATCTGAGAAAATTAACATCTAATGGAAAAATATTTTGTATTTTGATGATTTTTAACAGATGTAATGATTTTATTTTGAACTGCAAATATATACATATATATTTATATATATATTCAAATGTCATTTGTGAAGAATGTCATTTTAACAATCAATTACTTTGGCATCTCTGTTGTTGTTTTTCTTTTCCCTAAAACTGCTGCAGATACGACTCAGGATCGTTTTTTTTTATTAAATATTTTTTCCCTTTGTGTGAATCATTTTTCATCACTTTCCTCCTTCTCTCCCCCTCTGTCTCCCCCTCTGTCTCCCCCTCTCTCCCTGGCAGCTGCTGTGTTTCCAGATTCTCCTGCTGCTCCTCCGTCTCCTCCTCCGCTGCCATGCTGTGTCCTGTGCTGCTCTGCGCCGCTCTCTTCCTCCTCAAACCTCTGGACGTCTCTGAGGCGCGCGCTCTGCATCCCTCCACTGATGCTGTGCAGGTATGAGGGGGAGGAAGTGGGGGAGGGGGGTGAGAGGAAACAGATGAATGGATTGAGGATGAATCAAATGGTTTGAATGGTGGACATGGGGGGGTGCAGTGGGTGGTCGGGGGGGGGGGGTGAAGGCAGGGTAATGTAATGTATCTGTGTGTGAATTAG
>NC_024319.1:2159268-2163311 GCF_000523025.1 Cynoglossus semilaevis | reverse complement strand
GTTGGTGGTGTGTGAGACGGTGGTCGGTTCAGTGTGTTGCCGTGGGGGGGGGGTGAAGGCAGAGTAATGTAATGTATCTGTGATTGAATTATTCTTCCTCCTACACTCACTCATGATTCAATTTCTTTTTCTCTCTTTTCCGCTCCTCAGTTCATGGAGCAGTTCCTGGACCGCTACAACGACCTTTCAACGCTGGGCGACCTGGAGAACCTGCTGAGCAGCCAACCTGAGGAGCAGTCCACCCTCTCCTCGGGGGTCAAGGGGGCAGAGTTTCCCAAATGGGCCGATCCACAGTCGCCGCCCGAGAGCCCCTGGCTGCGTCTGCTCAAAGGCGCCCTGGCAAATCAGAAGCGCGCCGAACCCGACCGCTCACGGAGGGGCTGGAACAGAGGGTGCTTCGGCCTGAAACTGGACCGGATCGGGTCCATGAGTGGACTTGGCTGTTAGTGGTGAAAACAGAGGGGTGCGGTCCTGAGAGGTGACATCTGTGTTAGATCATATTAGGTGAAGAGTTCTCACCCGTCTGTAGGGAACGTGTAGTTTGTCGTGAACACGCAGACGCCGCCGCTCATGTGCTTTTTCACCCGAAACCACTAAAAACACACGCCATCATTTAGCAGAGCCGCTGTAGCGTCAGTTAGCTGTACCATGTGACCTGTGCTCGTTCAACGTTAGCGTTGTTGTTACATGTTTTTGTTTTGTTTTTAAGTATTTGTACTTGATGTATTTTTAGACGTGTAGGTCTGGTCTACATCAGGTGGAGTGGACTGCAGTCCAGTTGGGATGTGGCCCAGTTTTTTTCTGCTCATTGTTTATTTTTTTTATATATCTATAATTTGCATGAATAAATGGATTTGTCATTTGCCGTATGTTTTTGTTTTTCTTACAAAATAAAAAAAAATTGTTAAGTTAGTAAGTAAGTTAAGTTAAAAATGAACAAATTAGTTAGAAATAAACAAAGTTTAACTCCGAGCTGGAAGAATCGTCCGCTCCAGCTCGGTCTGATCTCACGGCTGCTCCTGAGTTCAGGCTGACGTGACAGCAGAAGAACCGGGGGCAACATTTCTGGAAGAGTTGCCCACGGGCAGGAGTGGGAACAGGAACGGCCCGGATCACATTTGGATTTTGATGAAATTATTTTAAGGCTGAGAATCAGCTCCGACGTTCCTCGTGGTTGACTCACAAATTCAGGAGAAACCGGTGAAGAATTTTCCTGATGGTCACGTGACTATATCTGAACACGGAGAAAGAAATATCCAATCAGAATAAATAGATTTTTTTAGTTTAAGAATTCTAAATTTCACAAGGGCATTCGTGTGAGCAATTTCTCTCCTAGGGGGCGCCAGAGCACATTAAGAGTCGAAACGAGTAGGAAAAGCCAGTACGAAACTAGATGAAAACTAAACAATTTTTTAGTCATTTTTTTAATAGAAGTATTAACCTGGGTTTTTATTTTATTTTTTTGCTTTTTGGAAATGGAATCAATAATTATAGTAATGAAAATTTTAACCACACTGACCGCAAGATGATTGACGCACGAACATCCGGTTTCTGCTTCGTGTATCTATGAAGTGCTAGCACTTGTGACGTCACAAAGTGTTCATATAATTAAAACATATAAGAATCATAATTATTAATTACGCGGGAACAAAAAATGTGCAGTTAAATCAAAATAAATTATTCAGTTATTATAATAATAATTTAAAAAAGAAAGTTATGTTGTTATTTTATATTTCAACACTAGATGGCAGTGCTCTGTTTTTGCCCAGTTGTGTGCTAACACATGTAAATGTCAAAGTTGTCCGGACTTTGCGGTGAAGTTTTAACTCTACAACCCGTGAAATCATCACCCGGACACGGACACGGACCAGCTGTAGACCGGACCACTGGACGTGTGGTCCGTGGGCAGCGGCGTCTACGGCCGACAGAGGACGAGGAGGAGGACGTGGCCCAGCCGGACTCACCAGCCAGCGTCTAAACTTAGCCTGACCTTTACTTCCCCTCGCTGACCTTAAGCTGCGGAGCAGAGGCCAGGCTGCTGGTAGTTCAGCTATGTCTCCGCCGTTGGACCGCGGCCACAGCACACGGCGGCACCGACCATTGTGACACCGGTTCGTACAGGTCACGTGACTGGGAGGTCGGTAGGTGCACAATGGTCTGCTGTGGTGACAGACCACAGACTCTGTCAGTACTGGTCGGTCAGGAGGCACCGGAACTTCTCCCTCTGAGTGAAGTACTAATGTCACAGCACGGAGTAATAATATGTGTTAGAGTAGCTGTAAATACATGTGGTTATGAAATGTCCTGGACCTGCTGTGGGTCATTGAACGTCTCATTTAAGAAAATTCTTCACTTCTTTGTACCAAGTGTTTCCAAGCACTGGGTCGAGACCCACAGGTGGGCGACCAGTGAGGCGTTACTTTATGAAATATTTTTAATAAATTGCTGCTTAACTAAAGTAAAAATGATATGAAATATAAATATTATTAGTCCTGCTGTGCGCCCTGGGATAGCTCCACACGACACTAGGGGGCCCCGTGCTCCACTTTTCAAAATGTATTTAGTTGTTACTAATCTATTTTTTAGAATTGTGGTGAATAAAAAAAATACATAAAACGTTTTTTTAAAATTTTATCACAAAGAAGTAAAGATTTATTTATTTTTAAAAAATGGTCCAATAAAAAATAGACAAACACTGATTTATCTTCTTTTTCTTCTTTTTAAATCAAATTAAATTTGCTCTTTTTATTTTAACCTTTACATTTTTTTTACCACAGATTTTGTTATGAGACTTGAATTTAATTTAAATGAAAGTTAAAATCCCAGCGCATCATTAGCTTCATGACACAGCTATCGCTCAGACGCGTCGGTTAACGTGACGACCCCTGAGTGACCGACGCGTCGAGCATCGATGACGAGGAACTTCCTTCATCTTTGGTTTTTAAAATCCAGGTTTTTTTCACTGAGAAGGTCGTGAATGATAAAGGAGAGGGAGAAAATAGAAGGTGCTGTCTCTGCAGCCGTCTCATGAGTGATGGGGGGGGGGGGTCAGTTGGTGGGGGTCAGGGATGGAGAGGCAGAGATGAGAGGAGAGGCTCTGAAAGTGAAGGGTCGTGGTCTTTGGACATTAAATGTCAGAGTCAGAAGACGGAGATTTGATCCCCGCGTCCTTCCCTCGCTCTGTGTCTCTGTGTTTACTGAGAAGGTCACTGAAGCCCCCCCTCTTTATCAGCCCCCCCCCGCGCCCCCCCAGGAGAAGCTCAGCCTCAGACACGCAGCCGTCCTCCCTGTGATAATGTGCGGTCTATAATAAGCAGCAGAGGAGCTGAGATAATGGTGAAGTCTCTGCAGCCTGACGACCTTGACATTCAGAGGGGGAGGGCGGGGGAGTGGACACACCGCCGAGGGGGCGTGGCCTAACCTCTGCTCAATCATAAAAAGTCACAGCTAAACTTTGCTCGTCCCCACTCACACCCGGAGTCGCAAGACAGACTGAGGCTTCTCACAAACGGTAACTTTTCAACATGAGTCCAACATGATTGTTTTATATGTAAATATATGTGTAAATATATGTGTGTGTGTGGGTGTGAGGACCAGGAGGACCAGGCTGCTGATGGTCATTACCTTATGACCTAGTCATTACCTAGTTATTACCTAGTTATTACCGGTCTGCCTGGAGGTGATTGAGCTGAAAGTCGTTTGTTGTTTGAATGGATTCAGTTCAGAAGTGGAAAAGTTTCAGTTCTTGACTTTTGTTGCTGATTTTAACGGACGGGTGGTCAACAGACGGTCTTAGACTGAGGTCAGAAACCTCCGACTGCTGCTGCTTCTTGACCCTCTGACAGATTTTTGACGACAACTGACTTTTAAAGTGTTTCATCGTAATCGTTTATAATTATTATTTTCATCAATTCCTGAACCTGGTTCTGTTTTTTTTTACTGTTGTTCTGCAGAGGACTAGAATTACCACGGCAACATGGTGAAAGTTGGAATCAATGGGTAAGACAACTCTCCGATCTCACCCCCCACCCCCTCGACCCCCC
>NC_024319.1:2159003-2159254 GCF_000523025.1 Cynoglossus semilaevis | reverse complement strand
CCCCCACACTAACAGACACTCCACCTGACCACGGCACTGCATCAGTCACAGACCTGAGTCTTCCTGGTGCAGAGTCGGTCTGTGACCGTGCGGCGTCTGCAGCACTGACTCGGAGCGGCCGCCTGTGAATGGTCGGCCGACTGTTCCCGTCCAATCACTGTCAGTCTTTGAACTTCGACCTCCAGCTGATAACAATGTGGCGCTGACGTCTCCTCAGTCAGTCAACAGTGATTGTTTTTCTGCAGGGGGTA
>NC_024319.1:2151839-2158674 GCF_000523025.1 Cynoglossus semilaevis | reverse complement strand
TGAGGGGGGGAGGAGTTCATTTCACACGTAGGACTTGTACAGTGGTTCTCAGACTGTAGTTCACACACACACACCAGTGGTGGTATTTGGGCTCCCTCTAGTGGTACATGATGGAATCTGAATCACGGCTCCAGTCGTGTTTTCATGTTTATAGTTTTATTTTTATTGTTGTTTTATTGAACCGTGTCTGAACAGGATGTTGTGACTAAAACAACTTCCTGTATTTTCAGGGTTTGGTCACATGTTAAATACGCGGTGAGGACAACGTTTGAACACAAACAAAAACAACGTTAATTTACAGAAAATAAGGAGTTCAACGTGTTGTGGAGGACGATCTTTGACCTTTGACACCAGGTCACGACCTGCTTCTTTGTCTGATCTCATGGTTCTAGATCAGAACCTGTTGATGATCAGATGTTCCGTTTAACTTCAGTACAAAATGTGATGTTTGGTCAAAGGTCAAAGGTCACACAGCTCAACACGTGACAAAGATATGGAGATGGAGACAGAGACCAGTCTGAACTGGTTTTAGTCATAAAACATCTGTCCTAGAACTTTTGGACTCAGTCGTCCCTGAACTGAACACCGTGGACAAACGTTTCCTGTTAAATAAACAATTGATCGAGTGATTGATCGATCGATTCATATTTTAATATTTAGTTTCAGAATTTCAAGTGTCTCCACCCCCGTCCTTCGTCTTCATGACGTCATTCAGAGCTACCTGGTGTTTTACTGACATCTAGAGGCCAGGTTGAGAAACGACGTTTGGTTTTGTTTTTTTTTAGATTTGGCCGCATCGGTCGTCTGGTGACTCGTGCCGCCTTCCACTCCAAGAAGGTGGAGATCGTGGCCATCAACGACCCCTTCATCGACCTGGAGTACATGGTAAGAAGATTCCACTGCTTTCATGAAGTCTCTTGGATAATAGTGCCACCTACAGGAGGAGTAGTGGATTAAAAAAGAAGTTTACTTCCTCAAAATTAAGTTACTTTAAATGATTAATTCTAATTATATTTCTTTGAATTGTAAATGAAATGGTTTGATTTGAGCACCTGTTGTTGTGCCTGTGTTGCTCATGAGAATTGAACCCCTGCCCAGGTCTACATGTTCAAATACGACTCCACCCACGGTCCCTACAAGGGTGAGGTCAAGGCAGAGGGAGGCAAGCTGGTCATCGATGGTCATCAGATCAGTGTCTTCCACGAGTGAGTGAACGCAACACACACGCAGTGATTTAAAAAAACAACCATGTAAAAACCTCGACTTTTCCTGACGTTCCCTGGTGTCTCTCTGCAGGAGGGACCCGGTCAACATCAAGTGGGGCGATGCCGGTGCCCAGTACGTGGTGGAGTCCACTGGTGTCTTCACCACCATCGAGAAGGCATCTGTGAGTGACAGAAAGATTCTGCACCGTAGTCGAAAAGTTCCACACAGATCTAATCTGATTTCAATCACGTTTCAGTCTCACCTGAAGGGCGGCGCCAAGAGAGTCATCATCTCTGCCCCCAGCGCTGACGCTCCCATGTTTGTCATGGGGGTCAACCATGAGAAATATGACAAATCTCTTCAGGTGGTCAGGTGAGAAGAGGACGGAGTGGTGTGAGATCTGGACTCAGATCCAGTCCTGACTTTTTTTTTTTCTCACCCACAGCAACGCCTCCTGCACCACCAACTGCCTGGCTCCTCTGGCCAAGGTCATCAACGACAACTTTGGAATCATTGAGGGTCTGATGGTGAGGACCGGCGCTCCTGAGGGCGATTGGTCAGAAACATGTGTTTGGGTTTTGATCTAATTAACTCTTTGTTCTCCAGAGCACCGTCCACGCCATCACTGCCACCCAGAAGACCGTGGACGGACCTTCTGGAAAACTGTGGAGGGACGGCCGCGGTGCCAGCCAGAACATCATCCCTGCCTCCACTGGTGCTGCCAAGGCTGTTGGCAAGGTCATCCCTGAGCTCAACGGGTCAGTAGCCAATGAGATTACAGCAGCGTGAACGTGTAAATCGAGCATCAAATCACATCATCGGAACGCACGGCGGTGACGATGAGGCCCAGACGAACAAGGACGGAGAGTCGGAGACCTGAGGACTGAATATCTGGGATTTAGTCCTCATGGGTCTTATCACGGGGGGGGGGGGAGAATCAAAAGATTGTTTTTATTTTTAGTTGTTAAGACCGTCTGTATGTTCATACTCCACAGAAAACTGACCGGCATGGCCTTCCGTGTCCCCACCCCCAACGTGTCAGTGGTCGACCTCACTGTCCGTTTGGAGAAACCCGTAAGTCTTTTTTTCTTTTTTTTTTTACATGATTTAGGTTGATTTTAATGGCTGTTGATTAAAAAAAAAACTTTTTGTTTACTGGACATTTTTAGATGATTTTTAGACAAAACTCTAATCACCCTGTCGCCCCCTACAGGCCAAATATGACGACATCAAGAAGGTTGTGAAGGCTGCAGCTGAAGGACCCTTGAAGGGCATTCTGGGATACACTGACCACCAGGTTTGTGGAAACAGAAGAGCTAAAAATGTTAAAATGTGCACCACGTTAATTAACGTTTTAATTAACTTCTTCCTGTTTGATCAGAAATCCCAAAAACTCTCTCTACTTTCTCTTCGACCCCCTGCAGGTGGTCTCCACAGACTTCAACGGTGACTGCCGCTCCTCCATCTTTGATGCTGGTGCCGGCATCGCCCTCAATGACCACTTTGTCAAACTGGTCACATGGTATGTGCATCATCCAATCAGAAGTGTGATTTCCTCTGGGTAAAAAACTGATTTTGTTTTTTTCTTCTCTCTCTCTCCTGCTCCTCACTCCACCAGGTACGACAACGAGGTCGGCTACAGCAACCGTGTCTGCGACCTCATGGCCCACATGGCCTCCAAGGAGTAAAGACCGCGGCCCGCCACGCTCCCGTCCATGCTGCCACACTGGCGTTCTCGGAGTTATAACTGTGATACAATAGGACTTTGTATTATTTATAACTTTGTCTGTGGGAAGGTCATACAGATGACAACAAAAAAATCAAATTTGGTGACCAAGTTTTTTTTTTATCTGTCCTGTTCTTGTGAGAGGAAGTGAAGGTGTGAGTGAGTCTGTAGCACTGATCTACTGCAGTCAGCGGTGGAATAAAGTCCTCTGTTTGTGAGAGTCATGACTGCCTTTGTCTCTTCATTACACACACACACCACACACACACCAAACACACACGTGTGTGTGAATATATTGACGTTCATATCTGCTCCAGTTACGTTGCCTTCAGGTGACTAACCTGATTTTGGGAGAATATTCTATCGACGTGAGTCTGAAGCTTTTTACAGATTAAAAAACTGCAGCGGCTATAAATTACCCCCCCTCCCTCCTCGACTCCCTCCTTCCTCGTCCCCCCTCATCACATTTTTCCTCATTGATCCATTTTTATTGTGGTTGTCAAAACACACAAACTCGATTATTTAAAGGAAGCCTTTATTAAATAACACTCGACTCAGTGACACAACATGTTTCTAAGGTTCTATCTGATTATAATTAGAACCAAAAAAAAAGTCATTTGTTTTGTTTTTCTGTAGACACACAACAGAACGTGTCCTCTGTGTTTGAGGACAGCACAGCTCGGCCAAGAGGGGGTTCAGATCCGGAGGGTGACAGGGTCCGACAAGCCCCGCCCCTGCACCACTGTACCACCACCACTAGGTTACTGTTTGTCCAGTGATGTTTCCCTGTAGATTCTCACTGGCAGCTATATATAGGGAATAACTATGTGGAGTAGGTGAAGTGGAACAGCTGACCGGAGCAACTGTTTATTCTCTATGATATTAAATGACAAACTCGACTAACACCGTGCTCTGTCTTTGTCTATTAACGTTTACAACCACGAATTCAGCTCCGTCCACACAAAACACGATGAAAATTAAAAATCCAAAAGTAGTTTCTTTACAACAGTCGTCAAAATAATCTAAATAAAATCAATAAATTTTGTCACAAAATATAAAAAAAGCCTTTTTTGTTTTCGTTTAGTGGCGGTAAACGTATTTTAATAAATTACAAAAAAAAAAAAACTCTAATTCCGACTGTAACGAACACGGTTAAAGTCAAGTGAACAGAACGGAAATGACGTACTCCTGTGTGAGATCACTGCCGTAAATCACCGAACAGAACAGTTGCAGTGAACGCATGAGTGAGCATCTATTCTGGTCGTTACGGTAACTGTGCTGCACCTGCTCCGCTCTCTGCTCTCTCACTGCTAAAACCTCCATCGACGCGGTCGCCTCGCGTTTCTGTTGTTTATCCTCGTTCTGTCGCTTTTTTCTCATTAACACTCGTTTGTTTTAGTGCAGAGTGAAACAGGCGGCCGTCGCCTCGTCTTCCGGTCCACTCGTGGGAGGTTTTTAAATCACTGACCTCCGGAGAACAGCCACATCCACGGACGCCCAGACGAGTGAGCTTTAAGGATAAAGATTGTTATTTTCGACTGCGTTACGTCATCAGGTGACCGCCGCCGTCGACCTGGTTCGTTTTTCACCGCTGATTATTATTCACCCACTTTTTTTTCCATTCTGTGGTAACGAGTCGTTTTCAGTCCGTGTTCATGCCAGATCTGCAGCGCTTCAGTTTTCCATACCATAGCATGAATCCTTTGTTGGGGGCCACGGCGCATCTCCAACAGCATCCTCAGCAGATCCACTCCCCCGGACACCCCGACTCTCCCTCAGGCCTCCTCGGCGACACCGTGTTCGTTGGGTCCGATCCCGCGTCCATTCTGCTGGTTGAACACACGGGCTTGGGGCCTGAGCAGCCGGGGCCTGACTTCACCGCACCCGCACACACCTCACCGTATCTGCACCATAACAACCACAGTCTGTACCAGCACCGCTCCGCGTCACACCCTCCCGCAGCCATGGCTCTCAGAAACGACCTGGGCTCCAACATCAGCGTCCTCAAAACTCTCAACCTGAGGTTCCGGTGCTTTTTGGCCAAAGTGCACGAACTGGAGCGAAGAAATAAGATCCTGGAGAAGCAGCTGCAGCAGGCGCTGGACGTCAACAAGGGCTGTCAGGGAGGATGCTGTGACAACAGGACTCACACCCAGGAGACCGGGGTGCAGACCGGCTTTGTGGGCACCATACCGCTCAGGCCTGGCTCGCTTCCTTTTCACAACACCAATAACTCTGCCAGGAGGCCTACCACGCTCTTCGCGCCCCCCCTCATCTCCACTCTGCCCCCTGGAGCCTGGCCTGAACACCAGGCCGGTTCCACCCAGACCAACCCCAGTAACCCCACCATCACCATCAGCCACTGCTCCCCCTGCGTGGACTCCCCCGGCTTCGGCACCAAGTCCACCTCAAACTCAACGTCAACGGGCCCCGGCATCACCGCCAACCCCCCCCCTCCCAGGTTCCTCCCAGGCACCATCTGGTCATACAACCACACCCGCAAGTTCGGGCCCACGACCGAGCGGCTGACCAGCCCAGGCGTGTCCTGGGTGCACCCCGATGGAGTTGGAGTCCAGATCGACACCATCACCCCCGAGATCAGAGCCCTGTACAACGTCCTGGCCAAAGTGAAGAGGGAGAGAGACGAGTACAAACGCAGGTAAACGCCGCCGCCGCCGCTTTTTACTGTTTGTTTTACTGTGGCTCAGAGAACTGGGCTGTAATACCGCTGCGGACCAGCAGGAGCAGCATCAGCACCAACACCTCTTCATCCCTAACCCCCCTTTACCCCCCCCCCCCCACCCTGACCTGTACATCTGCCTCGTGTCCGACCTCAGAGGCAGGTGCTGCTGCTAGAAATACACCACAGCTGCGTTATGTTCCGATCATGGGGCCTGTGTCTGAAGTGGGGGGGCGGGGGTTGGGGGGGTGACGGTGGCAGAGTTGGTGGAAACATTAGGTGGAGTCTGAACAGGTTGACAGATGAGGTGGAGGGGGGTCTGTGTGGGGGGGGGGTTCAGTCTCAGCTTTTATGTTCCGATCATGGGGCCTGTGTCTGAAGTGGGGGGGCGGGGGGTGGGGGGGTAACTGAAGTCACATCTGACTTCATTCACAGCTGGTTCTCAGGACTTGAACGGTTCTTCTGTCACTAATGTCAGTAATCAGTGTTGTTGAAGTTGAAGTTTGTACTGATATAATATAATATATATATTTTTACTGGTTTGTCGTCACAAACTTTTTTTTTATTTAAATGTGTTCTTCATATATTTAGTCAAGTCAACAAAACTAAACCTCATTGGCTGAGCTGAAAAAAACACGATTTAAAAAAAAAGAAAATCATCATAACAGTAATAAGATTGTCATAATAATTAGTTCCATCCAATCGTCTCATCATTGTTTTTTTA
The DNA here is from genome assembly GCF_000523025.1 of Cynoglossus semilaevis. Lineage (NCBI taxonomy): Eukaryota > Metazoa > Chordata > Actinopteri > Pleuronectiformes > Cynoglossidae > Cynoglossus > Cynoglossus semilaevis. The sequence goes on along the minus strand of NC_024319.1, from coordinate 2,152,338 downwards.
TAAACAAAATAGAAAATTTAGCTGCAATGAAATCTCCAAAAACTCCAAAACAATAACTCAGTCATCAGAGCTAATAATCAGTTCTATTTTCATGTTGTTGTTGTTGTTGTTGTTGTTGTTAAATCATTTCCCATCATCCCTCCAGAGTTTCCATAAAAACACCTGTCGTCAGATTAAACCAGACGTCTGTTTCAGAAATACTACTGTCTATAGACTTTTACTGCAGTACAGGTTGGCTTTACTTCAGTAGTTTCCTGAGAATACTCAGGATACAGGATACTGGAGTATTACGCAATACTGTAATACACATAAAACTACATGATGGTTCTATATGCTGTATTTCTATGATCATCATCATCATCATCATCATCATTATTATTGTTATTATTGTTATTAAAACCACACCCTGCTGCTGAGCACTGAACTCTGAATACTTCAAAGTACTGTGTGAATGTGTTGAAGCAGTACTGAAACTGCATTGTTTCCATCCATCTGGTGA
>NC_024319.1:2132086-2151586 GCF_000523025.1 Cynoglossus semilaevis | reverse complement strand
TGTGTGTGTGTGTGTTGATGTCGTGTTGTTATTTGGCGTAGAAACCATAGAGGAAACCATGTGACCTGCTGTGAAGCTGTTGTTTTTGGTTCATTTTCAAACTTCAAACTTCAACCTTTTTACTGTTTATTTTGTTAAATTAAATTTTATTTTATTCCTCACTTTTTGGTTCTGGTTCTAATTCATCATCCGTGTCTGATCTCACACACGGGATCCCGTCTTTTTTTGGTTCCTCCTGTGCCTCCCCCCGCACCCCCCCCCTGTATCTGCAATGCAGCAGCACTGCAAGCTCTGTCTGCGGGACCAGGGCTTGGCTTTGCCAAAGGAGACACTCGTCTACTCTCTCTCTCTCTCTCTCTGTCTCTCTCTCACCTTTCTGGCCAAACAAACAGCTCCCTCGACAACAACTGCCTGGTCATGACTCTTCAGTTTCTTAAAGATTTACTGTCGCTCCTCGACCTGCCGCAGCGTTTTGCATTTCAAACAGCGTTCAGAGAAGAAGCTGCAAACTCTGCAGTGTCAGCGCGTTCCCCCGAGTGACAGAGTCTGAGGTCACACTTAGAGCCGGGCGGTGAACGCCTGAAGGTGTAGATCAGTGACAGTCACTGTCACTGACTGTAGTTCTGTGATGATGGGTGTAAGAAGAAGTCAGTTTGTCCTTGACCTCATCAAGGTCAAGAACATGATCCACACCAGGGCCGGCTCCAGACTTTCTGGTGCCCCCGGGGTTGAGGCTTGGCGCCCAAACCCCGCCCCCCTCAAATATTACTGGACGACAACCACACGACAGACCACCGGGGTTTAATTGTCATATTATACATATTATTAAATAACAGTAAAAACAACAACCCCAGAGCTGTGGCTCAGGTCTGGGGCAAATATTTAAAAAGCTCCTGCCAGCTCTCAGAGTGTGAATAATAACATCTGACGATACGATGTGTATCACAATACAGGGTAACGATACGATATACTGCGATACTATAGTCTCAGACTCTGTTCCGTCTGAACACCAGGGGGTGATTCACTGCTACGTGATGATCTGCTGGATGTATTTTCTTCTAGAACAATCCTAAAATCCTCTCTCCTCATTCTCTCTTGGTCTCAGATGGGAAGAGGAATACACCATGAGGATGGACCTGCAGCAGAAGATCGCCGACCTTCAGGAGGTAACGATCCCACAGTCGGACAAACAGCCGAGGAAAACAAAGCACTCACTTCACATTCATCACAGCCTTTCAGTCCTGACGCTGTCGACCAGCCATCACAGTCGGCAGCATCACATCTCATTCATTTTAAACAGAAGATGATCCTCCTGTCAGCTAATGCACTGTCACTGCGACACTGTGTCTGTCTGTGCGATGATTGGCTGGTCTTGAACACCTTCTGTAATCTGTGCCAGACGTCAGCAGTTGACCACAAACAAACGGTCAGTGCAGTAACCAGTGTTAAATCATGTATGAATAGGTCGACAGGAAGAGGAGGCGACGATGATGTCATCAGACGGAGCTACAGCTCCCAAAGGAAGTCGTGCTTTTAGGGACTCGGGTTTCACTGATGTCTCTGCAGATCAAAGACGGGGAGGAGTTTCCAAAAATAAAATGTAGTTGAATCAATTCTGTACAACTGGTTCCTGTGCCTTTACCTTTAAATGCTAATGAGAATCAAGAATCAAGTATTTGTATTGGGTACCTGCAGCCTCTCTGAGCCCCCCCCCCATTTACTCAGTTTACCTAGTTACCATAGTAAAATGTTACATCTTAGTCTGTTTCCTGTCGCTGTTTTTTTTTTTACATCATTCCCTGCTGTGTCAGAAGGTGAAAAACACACTTTAACTCAGGTTGACCTCACTGACCTTTTTGAGCTCATCACTGACCCTGTAAAACCCCAGGTTTTCTTCAGGACTTTGATGCAGGAGTCAGCAGATGGCAGCAGAGTTTCCGATCAATAAGAGCAGCATCACCGTGATGGAAGGACTGGAAGAAATCCATGACTAAAACAGAAGTTTATTTACTAAGTTGATCTGGCCGGCAGCCATGTTGACGGTGAACGGTGTCTGTCCCTCAGACTGGACTGGACCATAAGAGGTTCTGGAGGCCGAGGCGTCAGCAGTGACTCAGTCCCTCATACAACTGTACTTCACATTAGAGTATCACTTTACTACATGATGTAACCTGTGTGTGTGTGTGTGTGTGTGTGTGTGTGTTGTTCTACAGGACCTGCAGGAGAGTGAAGGTTGTCAGGATGAGCTGGCTCTCAGAGTTCAGCAGCTGAAGGCCGAGCTGGTTCTGTTCAAGGGTCTCATGAGCAACGTGAGCATCAAACCACCAACACACACTGTATACGGCCGGGCTGCTGTTGTCGTTGTTGTTGTTGTGGTTGTTGTTGTTGTTGTTGTTTTTGTTGTCGTTGTCGTCGTCGTTGTTGTTGTCGTTGTTGTTGTCGTTGTCGTTGTCGTCGTCGTCGTCGTTGTTGTTGTTGTTGTTATTGTCGTTGTCGTTGTCGTTGTTGTTATTGTCGTTGTCGTCGTCGTTGTTGTTGTTGTTATTGTCGTTGTCATTGTCGTTGTTGTCGTTGTCGTCGTCGTCGTCGTTGTTGTTGTTGTTATTGTCGTTGTCGTCGTCGTTGTTGTTGTTGTTATTGTCGTTGTCGTTGTCGTTGTTGTCGTTGTTGTTGTTGTCGTTGTTGTCGTTGTTGTTGTTGTGGTTGTTGTTGTTGTTGTTGTTGTCGTTGTTGTGGTTGTTGTTGTTGTTGTTGTTTTTGTTGTCGTTGTCGTCGTCGTCGTCGTTGTTGTTGTTGTTATTGTCGTTGTCATTGTCGTTGTTGTCGTTGTCGTTGTTGTCGTTGTTGTTGTTGTCGTTGTTGTCGTTGTTGTTGTTGTGGTTGTTGTTGTTGTTGTTGTTGTATCTCTCCCAGACGTCGTTCTCCTGATGGTTCTGTCTGGCTCTCCCGTCTCTCCAGAACCTGTCGGACCTGGACAGTAAGATCCAGGAGAAGGCCATGAAGGTGGACATGGACATCTGCCGGAGGATTGACATCACCGCTCGTCTCTGTGACGTGGCTCAGCAGAGGAACTGTGAGGATGTGATCCAAATGTACCAGGTACCGGGGTTTGACCTCACACTTCACGTTCTCTGGCCAGACTAAAAACATTTATTATTATTTATTTCCACTGCATCTTAACGTTTTGCAGAAACAAACCATTTCATAAATCTGTGATTTTATTCACTGTCTGTGGTGTCGTCTCCTAGTAACAGAATCTGGACCTTGTGTCTACAGGTGCCTAACAGCCAGTCCACCTTAAACTGCCGTCGGAAACAAACTCCTCTGTCGTTTAACGGCAGCGAGTGTGACGAGCCTGTGAGCACGTCTGAAAGTGACGGGGGCGTGGTCAAAGACGAGGAGCACCGCGGCTCCTCGGCCAATCAGATCAACGAGGAGATGCAGAGGATGTTGAACCAACTGTGAGTGGACCACCTTAAAATATCAAATATCAAATAACCAACTCCACTGGTCGTCTGTCTGCATCAGCGTGTGTGTGTGTGTGTGTGTGTGTGTGTGTGTGTTTTCATCCAGACGTGAGTGTGAGTTTGAAGACGACTGTGACAGTCTGGCCTGGGAGGAGACTGAAGAAACGCTGCTTCTTTGGGAAGACTTCCCAGGATGCACTTTGCCTCCTGACCCCACCCACCCAACGGGAGAGGTTGGTTGTTGGTTGTGTTTACACGTTACATTTTTGTGGGTTGATGTGAGTCATTTAAGAAGAAGATTAGAAGGAATTTGTTACAAGATTTTTTTAAATAAGTTTAATCACATTTAAACATTTGCAGATTAGTTCAAACCCACAGTTTGTAGCCTCTGCTGGAACAGCTGTGTAAGGACATGAACTCAAAGCTGATTGGACAGAAATGCCACAGTGTCTGACTGGTAACTCACCACCAGTCAGACCAACACATCTCAGCTGCTGAGTCCTCCTTTATTTCAACACATGTAATCTGAGTCTGTCCATCAATGAGAAATGCTCACCCTCCCCCCCATCTCCCCCCCTCTTCTCCAGCAGGAAGACACTCTGGAAAAAGTCATTAGTGACACAGAGTGTCTGTTCAAGTCCCGAGAGAAGGAGTACCAGGAGACCATCGACCAGATCGAGGTCAGATCTCTGTTAATTATAATTATTTTATTGTGATTTTAAATGCTCGTTTGTGTGTGTTAGTATTCATTTTTCTAGTCTTGTATATGAATTTAAAAATAAATAAATAAATTCAGCAGTCAGACCTGTCTCTCTCTCTCTGTGTCTGACTGTAGCTGGAGTTAGCCACGGCCAAGAGTGACATGAACCGACACCTGCACGAGTACATGGAAATGTGCTCCATGAAGAGAGGCCTGGACGTCCAGATGGAGACCTGCAGGAGACTGATCACACAGAGCGGAGACAAGTACAAACACACACACACACACACACACACACTATTCTTTAACCTTACAGCTGCAGCTGCTGGATGCCTTCACAAATGCACCCACTTTTCCCCGAGTGTCAGTTTTTAATAACTTCAAACTGACAGAGTCACTGCAGGTATTTGGGTCTGTGAACGTCGGCAGGTTTTTACCTTTCTGTAGCGACTGATAAGAACGTCGGGATGACATGTTTTCCAAAGTTAAATAGATCCACTAGGTGGCAATATTGCAGCCCACAAGTTGTTGTTTTTATGTGGTTAAAACCTGACATGGTGAAAACTGCTGTGTCAGCACGAACTCTGTATTTACCATGGAATAACGTTAGGATCTCAAGTCAGGAATACTGAAAGCCGAGTGCTGACAGCTCAGACTTTCACACTCCAGTTGTGGTGGTGGTGTTTTAACGTTTTATTTTCCCCTCTCTGTGTCGCAGCGGCTCCGCGGCTCCTTCGTCCTCAGACGAGAGCGACCAGAGAGAAAATGACAAGTCCTCGGCATCACCGTCGTCCTCGTCCAACAACGGCAGGTCTTGACATCCCCTCAAGCCCGCAGTCATGTGACCTCCACTGCATCTAATTATCAACCTCCACATCAACGCAATATATCCTAGCAGCTAACGCCACACCTCGTTTACATCCGCTCGTCCTCATCGTCCAGACTCGCATCATCCTGGGACGGAGCTGTGAAAATGTTGTGCCACCGAGTGACTCTTGAAAATCGGCGTCAGGCGGCAGGAATGATGTCACTCTGCATATGAGGCAAGACTTTTTCACTCCACAGTAACCATCAACCAATAACCTGCACACACCAATCTGTATCCACCATACTGCACATGTCAGAGTCAGAGTCGGAGTCCGTTGTCCGGCTCTGGTTCTTTACGTCATCGTCACCAAAGGTTAAAGGTCGGTGGTCTTGGTAGTTACAACGTGAGAGAGCGCCACTGTGATTTTCTTTATTTGTTTGTGATTGTTGTAGAGGAGAACGAACAGGAGCTTTTACAGAATGACATGATGTCAAAGATCAGCGTTTTACTGCCCCCTAGCTGCAGAACTTCATCATAACAATCATAACATCCTCGCATCAATTAATTATAAAACACAAAAATAATTTTAAAAAAATAAAACGAACAAGCAAAAATGACATCATCTGTGTGAACAGGAAGTGCAGCAGGCGCTAGGCTGACTGACGTGCTGCGTCTACTTTGGACAAGTTAGGGACTCCTCTGTGTGATTCAGGTCAGTTTGACTGTAAAGTCCACGTGAGCAGCACCTTCTCAGCACCGTCACCTCAGTACCAGCATCTGTGGATACTTCAGCTCAGCTCAGGTACACGCGTTATCGTTACCAAAACATTCAAAGTCAGAAAAAGCTCAGCCTTGAAGTACAACCACTGAATATTCTGGCTGTTTTCAACACGTATCTCTGTCGTACTGATGTCACTGAGTCGTAGGAAAATACAGTCGTGAGAGGAACGAAAACATTCAGCTGTTGTTCTTCCTCCGCCTGTTGGATACAACGATTGTAGTGTTTGTAGAGTCTCCATCACTTCCTTCCTAATGTGATTCAGACTCATTGTCTTGATCTGTTTTGAATTTGGGTCAATAAAGTCTGACCTGGTGAAACATTCCTTTCCCACAGTGGTTAGGCAAATGTTGGTCAATACAGGAAGTGGCTGAAGAGAACAGACGTGTGACTTATTGAAGAAACACGAGTTGGTGTCCAAATCATGTTGCATTACATTTTCCTTTGTATTTTTTAACTTTTGTTTTCATTTAAATTACAATTGACATTTTCCAGTCGTGTTGAACAACAGATATGAGAACTCAAGATGACTTTTTCTCTCAGTGGTACTCGGTGAACAAACATGAATCAGCGCCCAACAATCGAATTGTTTGTGTTCTGTTCAACTGTCATCTCCGTCTGGGAAACACGAACGCAGCTGATCTGGAGTTAGCTTTGACGGACAGGTGTCACACAGGAGCTGTGGATGAGTTTTATTTTCAGTATATATATTTCAGTAATGCTTTAGTGTACGAGCAAGGTTGCATGGTGAATGTTTTTACGGATGAGGTGCGATGGTGGAAAAATATTGTATGTAATTTCGCTGGTAAGTGCCAAAATGAAGGTAACTTCATTATAAATAAGCAGAAAAATGCTGAAAAAAAAAATGAATTCAATATAGCTGCTGAAGCTATTCTACCACGGTGCTTGATGTATATAACTAAACCTATTTTTGAGCCTATAAAACTATCAAAGTTTGCACATAGAAAGGAAAAGCAGAGCAAAAATGTATAAAACAATCATTACCGATTCTGGCAACGCACTACAAATAGAAAATTATATTTCTTCTATTTGCATTTCCTCACTTTTTAAACATTACATTGGGGTTACTGAAACAACGAAGGTGAACAAATACCTCATTTTTATTTTATTTACTTCAGGCACATTGATACATGATTCGCTCACACACTCACTGCTGCTGTAAAACTGTAAATACAGAGGGCGTCCTTCATCAGAGCTTTATCATCATGTGTCTAAATGAAGTCCCGACTGCGAGTTACCTCCAGGTGATTTTGTGTTTTGTCTGTTTTCCTCATAACTCTTCAGATGAACTGAGGAACTGACTGAGCAGGTTTTATTTTGATCCACTGAGTGAGCCTCTGTATGCATGTGCTAATGTGCGTGTTCTTTTGTTTTTTGGTGTGTAAATGTACTGTGAGTTTAGATTTACTGGGACAACATGTACCACACGCAACACAACTATCATATTATTTAGATATTTTGACATTGACGAGTCTTTGAAGAGTAACCCTAACAGAAGTGTAGTAGCTGTATGAAGTCGGTGGGCTACACCGAGTGGGTTTCCAATTAGAGGCAGTTTAAAACTACTTACGGTTTAAGACATGAATTATTTATGCAAATGCTTTAGCGAAACGACTGTATGACGGCTTTGATGTATGTGTAAAGGAAATACAGCCTTGAAAATGTATATATCTATAAATAAAGTCACGATTAAAGATTGCACAGAGAATGTATACAAATGTTACAAAGGAAGAGAAAAGCTCACACGGATGTTAACGCGTGACAGCGTAAACCTTGTCATGGAGGTTGTTTACTTCTGCTAACAGCAATGCCCTAAAACATGTGGATCACATCCGGTGTCATAAAACAGGTTCATGATCAAACTGAATGTAGATCCAGAATTCCAGATGTGATGCTGCAGCTTTAAACATCAAGGCAAAGCCAAAACGCTTCGCTGCAGAGCAACAATATGTAATGTGTCAAGAGACGGAAAGAATAAAAACTGAAGATGAAACTGAAGAACATGTGGATGGTGTGATTTTGTTCAATGATTTGGGTTTATTGCACGATTGGCCAGATAGTGGGAGAGTGGCTATTGCACTTGCCTTACAGCAAGAAGACCCTGTTATATAAGTAGTTGGAAACCTGCGGACTTTGGGTCAAGTACCGACCGTACGACTCACCACCAAAATTTCATTCATAGATTTGTATTTTAAAAAGGCCGCTAAAAATGTAGACGTCGATGTAGATGTAAACGTCAATTATTATGACGAAATTGTGTCATCGCGATATTTGTATTGACTTGTTTAGAAAGTTAATATCCGTCAACATCGCCTCTGATTGACTACAACCGATTGCCGTGGTCGTTGCTTTAAACGAGTGACATCAAACTGCACACATTGGCACAACATGCGTATTGTGTCAAATAAAAGCAAAAATAATTGTTACGTACTTCGCCATTGACTGCTGGAATAAATACTTTAAAATGTCTACTTAAAGTGGCTTCTATGTTTTATTGTGTGGCATTTGTAGAGACGACTTTTTTTTCTCGCGAGATGTAGCACCGCGGCAAATAAATGTTGGACAAGAAAGGAGGTTTCTACGAAATATGGCATTTCGTCAGAAGAAAAATGGACAAGCGATGTTTTTGTTTTTATTAAACTCCCCACTTGGTTGTGAAATATTGACGGCGATGAAGAAGTCCGAAGTGAATCGATGTTATAATACAGAGCTAAGAAGCTAAAATGCTAGCCTGATGAAGGCGCCGAACTCCGTCGGAGTTTGGATGCACAACAACCTGCAGAGGCGACGTCAAGTGGACCGCTTTTGTGGTGAGTGAATTGATAGTAAAGTTGCTCTGTACCTCAGTCACTCAGTGGCTGATGTACTGTATTTTATGTACATGCTATGATGGTGATCGGAGTTACAATTAAAAGTTGTAGTCTCATTAACGATAGGGCAGCTGTCGAATGATAACAATTAATCACGATTAATCATGGTTAATCGAGAAAGATCAACATTAAATATGACAATTTCTTTCTCTACATTGCTGGAACAGACAGAACAACAACAGCAGCTACAAACATTTACAAATACTGTGTTTCTTCCATTCATAAATCAGTTTCTTCATCCATTCCTTCTCTGTCGACCATGTTAGTGGTCGCACGACTCAGTGCCAGCCGATGATATTTTCTCGACACTGATTTACAACAAGTAACATGCCACTGAGCAACTTCTTTCCATAGGAAAACGTGACTTTGACAAATACATCCAGTGCCTTGGTTCCATTTGTGTTTCTCAATGAAAGGGTTGTTGTGTCACTGTTTCATGTCAGGGCTGCAGTTTGTAGACTCAGAACTCATCTTGGACACTTGAGTCATATGTCAATAGGTTGGTCACATTTCCCACATACTTCCTGGACAGGCTTGGACACGTCGTCATCCTTGGGGCACTGAAGCACTGATGGTTTTTAAAGAAATGTGAAATAAAGTGGACAAAAAGAAAGAAAAAGGTAGACCATAGTCATGGTTAAAACAAACTATTAGCCGTGCATTTCAAATAAAACACAAAGTTAATGAGATCTAATGTATTTAATGACAGTCTACTCACCACGCCTGGATCTGATCCAATGCAGAAATGGCTTTAATTTTGTTATAACAAAGAGTGCAGTAACTGAACACAGGAGGGCCGTAACAACCAGGAACCACACTGTGTCTGCAGGAAAGAAGGAGAGAGACGTTGAGGACAAGAGTCCATGAACCAACACCGAGTCTAATGGCTTCATCAGTGTGGAACAGGACTGTACCCAGGATCGGCTTAGTGGACACAACTCTTTGTGTGAAGAGGGTCTTGGAGGTGAAAACTATAAATGATAAATAGATGTCTTGATATCCCTGCTCAGACCCCCCCCCCTCCCCCCACTATTGTGAAAAGAATCTTTTAAAGTCTTTGTCACACACCTGTAGTGGTGGTGGGAGGCTCCGTGGTAGTGTGTGGATCCAGAACACACACTGTGCAGCGTCTGTTGTCCTTGCACCTGTAGCCAGCTTTACATCTGCACACAGCGTTGTGTGTGCCGTTACAGTGTGATACATACTCAGTTGTTACTGTGGGGAAAAAAACAGACAAATGGTTTTTTTTTTGTATTTTTTTGCTAACATTAAAATTTTAAATCATCTCGGTTAAAATTAAATGTTTAGAAGAGCTCATTTTACTGTTCAGAGACAAACAGTCAGTCCTTCAAAATAAACATGGGATGGATGTAAATGTATCTGTGTGATGACAAGAATCTGATGATAATAAAAGAAACATCAATGAACATTCAATGATGCAATTCCGGCACAACCTGTACAGAATGTTAACTGGTGTCATGGATAAAGAACGACCAGAGAAGATTATATAAAAGATGAATTAAATGAAAGATTCACAGTTAAAGTTGAGGACCATCAGTGCTCAGTGGTGACGGTCCTTGTAAATGCTTACATTTTCATACGTTCGTACACATACTTTCTCGCTGCTGTGTGCTTTCCCTCGTCTGTGTGACATTTAAAACAAGCACAGCAGGCTGTTTTGCTGAGCCGTAGCAGCTGCGTAGACCAGGGTTATCAGAAATGACATTTGTGTCTGCAGCTTTTTCCGATGTTTACCACATTTTAGGGTTTTTTTCCCCCAGACATAAGAGCGCTCTACTTTTTTTCGAATGCCTCCTTCGACGGTGTGATGTTGCTGACAGTTGAGCAGCCCCCCAAACCCTTCTTCTATCTTTGTGTGTCCCACCATCTACACAGAATGGGAAATCCCCTGCTTTTAGTGCCATTGGGCAAACACACACTTCTCTAGAGTTACAACATAGTTTCATCATGAGTTGACATTTGACTGAGTTGCTGGTCACATCAAATGTTGAAAAGTCATTCTTGACATTGTTCAACTCCAGAAACAAAATCATTTCTCAAAACTACCATCAAAGATAACAAACTCATACCTCCTCGTCCTAAAACTGCGTACTCTCTTACTCTTGATGTCAGACTGAAGTAGTTTGGAGTACAGATGTCCAACGACCTCCAGTACCCCTGCCCGTTTACTATAGGATCTTCTAGCATCATTGCCACGTCACCATGATAACGACGCTGTTCAAACGCATGACAACTGTTTCCTGCAGCCAATGAAAAACTGACACAGATGCATCACCATCCCATCTACAGTCTACTCCATGTGCAAGGCACCAGGACTAGAACCAGGGACTTAAGTTCAAAAACAACACAAACATATAGCGTACATTTTCCCTGCAAAGCACCAGAGGGAGTCCAGGTACCACAAGATGTACACACACCATAACTTGAGAAACCCTTTAGAAAAACAATTCACTTGTTTTGTTCAAATCCCCAATTAGTAACCAAATCAGCTCAACTTTTTTTTACCAATGCTAAAGTAATAATTTCTATTTTTTTGTTGTTGTTTTTATTATGACTTTTTTATTTCAAAGTGGAATTACTCACAATTGTCGCATTCTTCACACCGTTTGCACCACAGGTCTATGTTGTACGAGTCGCTGTATAAGTTCTCTGAACAATTCCCGCACTTGGTGCCGCAGGTGTTTTCGAGACGTGCCTGCATATATGTCCCTGTGCACAGTAGAAGTTCAAACAATTAAAAAGACTCTTTACTAAAACGTTGACTCATGGATATCGCTGCAGAGACGTCCTACCTGGTTTACACATTTCACAGCAGAACCTGGGCGACTCTGACGGCCAGGCGTACTGGCTCGGACTGCACTGAAGTGAGAGCTCGGCGCAGAGGAAAGGCAGACAGCACAGGAGAGTAAACCACACGTAACGTGTCTGCATCTGCGGGGAAAACGAAAACAAGAAAAAGGAAGAAAGGAAGGAGGAGGACGAGCAGAAAGGAAAAGATGAAGAAAAAGGAGGAGTGTGAGTAAAAGTTCTCTTTCACGGTGGCGTTTTACTACAGACAAATCCAGTCAGTGAAAACTTGAAATATATAATTCTGTAAGAAAGATTAAAAAAAGGAAAAAACACAAAAGAGAACATTCTAATACTAATAAAAGTTCTGGCTTTTTTTTTTCAAATGTCACATACTGTGTTACTTACCCTGGAGCAGAAGATGAGGTGTAACCTTGTCGCCTGGGACCCTCTCTGTACGAGACTGCACAGGGGACTAAACCGTGTCAGGGGTTTCATAGAACTGGAGGTGACTCATTATGAAACACTAAGACACTGAGAGTCTCTGCTCTGTCATCCGGTCCTCGTCGACCCCCCATTGATTCGAACCAAGAAAGCTGCTCTCCTTCAGCCGCTTTTTGAATTCTTTTTTCCACAGGAACCTTTTCTCTCATTTTAGTCCAAATCAAACTCGCGGCTCTAGAAGGTCTTTAACCACCTATATTACAATTTCCTCTTCCAGAGAGCTCTGCAGTTAAACACCTTTCCTGGAAATGATGGTACTGAGAAGCTGATGGTAATCACAGTGACACACCAGTGACTAATTAAAAGGTCTATTACAAATTCAGAAACAACTGACTAAGAGTGTTTACTTTTAGTAATGGCATGAGAAGAAACTTGAGATGGATATATATATGTATATACATATATATATATGTATATACATACATATACATATATATATAGTTGGTTCCACAGTGTAGCAGTTAGCACGCCTGGCTCGGAAGCGGAGAGTCCTGGGTTCGATTCCCAGAGGAACCACATGCTTGGCGCTTGCTGGGGGCTTAGTGGTTAAGGAAGCAGACTTGGGTCTGGAAGGGTTCCAGGTTCGAGTCCACCAGCTGCCAAGTCACCACTGAGGTGCTCTGAGCAAGGCACCGTCCCCACACACTGCTCCCCAGTGGGCGCCTAAAGCCACTGTTTGGTGATGGGTTAAAAGCTGAGGTCACATTTGGTTGTGTGTTCAGTGGTGTGTGTCACGATGACGGAACAGCAACAACTTTTCCTAAAAATTGCCACGTATCTATTATGCACATGGATCACTGCGTTTGACCAAACCAGTAAACAACATAGAACGAGGGGGTGGGCCGTGGTTGGCCCACAGGCCTCGAGTTTGACATATGTGCTGTAAAGTGTATATAAATGAGAATAGGACCGAGTGATTTGGACTCTTCTTCTTCTTTTTCTTTCTGACTGACTGTGAGAAAGCTAACTGCGCTAAGTGCTGTGTGTTGTTCCTGCAGGTTTAGCGCCACCCAGACCACAGCATGTGAACGTGTCGAGTCAGTTAAGGCCACACACAGCATCGTTCTGGGTGGACCTCCATCAAAGCGTGACACTCGGTGCACATCAAACGGAGTTCAGTTATGACTTGACGAGAGATGACTTGGCAAGATACCTATCAGTGTGGTGATACGTGATGTCAGCTTTGATGTTTCGTGCAGTTCAACTGTAGGAATAGTTGTTAATGAAATACATAGGAACGTGCATGTTTACGTGGTGATTGTGTGAACGTGTGTCGTGAATGTATGAGAAACACGCTGGTATTTATTTAATCTTTGAAATGGAAGGATGTGGTTTTTCAAAGGAAGTATTTGTCTTGCTCTGCTGACAGAGCTTGTGTGCTTTTTTTTACGCTCACTGCTACACACTGCAGACTGGTAACTCTCCTGAACCGTCTTCACAGAATAAATAATATAATCCCAATAAAAACGTCTTTGTACTCCGAAAGTCGAAAAGTCCGGTAACAAACCTGTCTGAGTGTATGTGTATGAAGTGAGGACGTTCACTCTCCTCCCATAGTCCATGTCACATGGCAGCTGTAACATCCAGATTCCACACGCTGCCATTTGGGAATAAACAAAGAATTATTTCAACAATCACATTTTTCATTAAATGAACAAAGCACCAATTAACTTATAGTATTTATCCACAGGCACCATTTTATCTCCATCCTTTATCACCCTTACCTGCTTCAAATTTCATTGCGTCCAGTTGTTTTATGGTTGAGCCAATCAAAAACAAGACATGGTTTTGTGGAGTTTAAACCTCTCATCCCGGTCATCAGTGACTTGTTTCTTCTTCTTTGTCAAAGTCCTTTATGGAATCTAACCTGACAGTACGACCAGGCTTTACTGCAGGTCAGAGTTTGGTCGAACTGTTGTTTTTATGATAAATAGGATCGTCAGATCATAGAACTTACATAGAACTTATTAATCAATGCATGTCACTGAGGAAAAACATTTGTGTTCATGTGTGTCTCACTCTTCGTGTTTCCTATTGTTGTTTGGACAACGTCTTCTTTTGAGGACATTTCTCTGGTCCCCGCTGAGGACGAGGATTGTTAGGTTGAAGATTTGTTTTGCGTTAGGACTTCGTTCAGTTGTTGTGATGAATGTCAGTCTTTGGAGATGAATCATGTTTATCTGAAGTCAGTGTGAAGTACCCACAACACACAAAAACCTCTGAGTGTGTGTGTGTGTGTGTGTTCGTTCTTCTTGCCAAGTGAAATTCTCAATTCCTTGAAACGTACACGTGACGCAGTCTTTTTACAGTTTAGCCCCGCCTTCTCGTCGCCAGTCTTCCTTGGATCCTGCGCTCTGGGGGCTCTGTCTTGTGAAGTTTGAGTGTACGTTACAGCTACGTTAGGAATACCAGAGGTTCTGAGGTTCTGACTTGTGGAACTTAGGAGAAGCAGAGTCCCAGGACGTGTCTGCAGTTGTCCCGGTAAGTGACGGTAAAACTGCTTATACCTGCGCGTGGGCTGAGCGGAGTCATATTGGACTTATTGAGGCTACGGTGGGCGTAATGCGGTTCGAAGTGGCGTTAAACCGAAACCAAAGACAGAAGAGATAATAACTGTAAACTGTTGATTCTTGTCTCATCGTTTCACTGTGTACTCATCTAAAATCGTTTTTGTTAGAGTGACGAAATTCCGAAAACATCAGTTTGACTATTACTCATAAAATATGTGAATTTTGTTGTTTTTTTTTATACTGAAAGTAGTTCCTGTGAAATGAGTGACAAAATGACAAGAATAGTTGAATACAAGGAATTGGTTGTTTTGATTGATTATTTATGTGTTGGCAACAGTTCCACAGGTGAACGAGACACTAGAACTATTTGTTCCTTAAGTATCAGGAGTTTGATCGCGTCGTGTTGAGAGATCGAGGAGGAGCTCTGTCAGTTCAACTGGCATAGGTCCGTCTGTGGACTGGTCCGTCTGTGGACTTGTCCGTCTGTGGACTGGTCCGTCTGTGGACTTGTCCGTCTGTGGACTGGTCCGGCTGTGGACTGGTCCGTCTGTGGACTTGTCCGTCTGTGGACTGGTCCGGCTGTGGACTGGTCCGTCTGTGGTTCACGTTGAGACAGACAACTAATCGTTGTATTAGCCATGACTAATTTAACAGTGATTAAAACAGTGATAGTAGGACTAGTAATAAAGCGTCACTAATTAGTAAGACCCCCCCCCCCGCCTCACCTCCTCATGATGGTCCCCGATTTGTTGAATATTCTCATTTGAAAAGATGTTTAAAAAAATTAAAATATAAAGAAAAACAGAATAAATGTGTTGAGCTTTGTTATGGCGGAAATAAAACGTGTGTTTCCATGGAATTCATATTTGTCTTAGTGATTATTTTATTTCCTCGTGTTTTTTGCCACACCTCGACAACTGCTCCGTGAAAATGTTGTTTATCTGTAGCTCAATAAAGGTTCAGTGACCTTTGGTCCAGTTATTTCTAATAATACCACAATAGACTGAATGAATGCAAGAAAAATATAATGTTTAAGTCCCAATTATGAGGTCAATGACAGATTTAGTCCAGAACAAAAAAGCAATAATTAAATATTTGATATTCAGTAAATTAGTTTTTTTTTTTTAAACTTAGTTCCTTTTATCTTCGATAGAGTTCAACAGTTATAGATAAACTGATGGTATAATACAGTTTATCTGCGGGCAACTTAAAAAAAACAACAATATATTTATTGACAATAAAAGAAGGCCCCTCCTGTTGGTGGTGTTGTTGTGAGTTTCTACTGGTCAGAAAAAATGTTTGGTAAACGTGGAATAATCCTTGTGTTTTTCCTCTTCCTGTCAGAGACGTTTGACTGACTGTTTGTTGACTGTTGTGCAGATGGCTTCAGATGGACTGAGTTGAACCTGTCCCATCATGGAGGAAGTCGGTCACAGACACGTACACGCGCTCCTCCTGATGGTGAGAAAACCTGCGTAGAGCTGTGTGTCACTGAGGGACGCTGCCTTACTGATGACGCCACTTGTTTTGCAGTGTTTGTTCGTCCCCGTGTTAGGACAGGGTTCGGAGGAGCACACCTGTCCTCCAGAGGACTACAGCCCCAAGGCGGGGGTTTGTTGTAACAAATGCCATCCAGGTAGAGAAACGTTACTCAGAAGTGGAATGACGACACCGGCGCGTGTTGTCGGATGTTTCGTAAGGTTATTTTCCGTCTTTAGGATGTTAACGTTTGTCGTTCGTGTCTCCTAGGTTTCAAGCTCGTGGAAACGTGTAATGCTACTGGTCAGAGAAGTAATTGCGTCCCCTGTCCGCAGAGACAATTCATGGACAAGAAGAACTTCTTCCGCTACTGCAGAACGTGTCGACGGTGTAAAGGTAGAGCATCAGAGTCAAAAACTGAAGAAAAAAAAAGTCTGATCTCACTGATGACCTGGTTCCTAGCTGTCAATCACACAGTGTCCACTCGATGTCCAAACTAATTTAAAATTTGGTTTCAAAATTAATTATTGTGTTAATTTTTTTTTTTTTAACAACCCAAGTTTCTTATCATGAAATAAGTACCTTCACTGATACGTCGCTAGGCAGTGTTCCAGATGTGACATGGTTCTGTGGGTGTGACCTCAACCCAAAGTACAGTCAGGACACCAGGCAGGAAAGAAAAACTCAACATCAGTTTCTGTTTCTTATTTCTCAATAACAGAAGAATGAAACAAGTGTTTCTGTATTTAACAGAGTTGTCAGACAGACACTGTCGTCAACTCATCAACACTAATGGGTGAATCACAAAGTGCTTCCACTACCAACTGTTGTGCAAACGCACCGTGCCACTGGCTGCAGTGACGACCACTGTTCAGGGGAAAAGCCCAGACAGAAGTTCTGTTGACGTGTCATCTGTTCCCGTGAACTGATTTGACAACAGGCAGCGCTGAGCTCCAGTGGGTCCTCAGTGTGTCTGGTCTACCTGTGTGTGTCTTTGCAGCGACGGCCAGGTGGCGCTGTTTTAAAAAAACCTCTGAGTCAGTTTGATATTTTTCTAATCATTTTTGTTTCTGTCTCTTGAAAACTTTCCCGCAGAAATAAAAAAAGAATATGAGATATCTGCCTGTACAGCAGAAAGCAACACCGTGTGCCAGTGTAAGGACGGCTACTACAGGTACAACATCGACGCCGAGACGTATGAATGTCGCAAATGCTCCCAATGTCCGTCTGATGAAGAAGAAAAACACATTTGTAAGTGTTTTTCTTTTTCTTTTTTGTGACAATAATTTTAATGAAATCACAGGAGAGTGGATGTATATGTGTGTATGTATTTATGGACATGGATGTTCTTCTTCTCCTTCCTCAGGCACACCTCTGAACAACACCGTCTGTGAATGTAAGAAGAGTTTCTACAGAGTCAACAAGAAATGCCAACCTTGCAAAACGTGAGTTTCTTTCCATCCTGCCCTTTGGGGCAGAACTATTTCAGACTCTTCTGGGGAAGCTGGTTTGTGGAATAGAAACTTGCAACAAGCTTCCGATTTAGTTCTTTTTTTTTTTTCTACTCGTTTGGTGAGAGGCGAGAGAAGTGTGAGGTTGTAAAACTGGACGTAAAACTAGTTCTGGTGTCGTTTGTCAGACTTTGTGTCTTCAGGGCTGACATTGTGGAGGTTTATGTATTAAAGCTGTGTTGTAATAATGTAAAAGACTGAAGAGGAAGTTGTTTTAGAAGGTTAGAGAAACTAAAGGAAGTTGGGGCTAACATTAAAAAAAAAAAAAAAAACTCCTGTGCAGTGGTTTCTGTGAGGGTTTCACAATCGCTCGGCCCCGTTTACTGTGTGTGAGAAAAGAAGTTCTGGCCTTGTTAGCAAACACTTCCTTTCAACAAATGGCTACTTCCTCTTCAGTGCTGTTAAACGTCCTCTCTGTTCCCCACAGTTGTTCCTCTCAGTGCCCAGAGTGGTGTTCGTCAGCGACGACTCTGACTACAACGGGTGAGCACTTGTAACAGATACATAATTTACACTGACGGGAAAGTACGATGTTCTGGTGACAATAACACAGGAAGAGTGTAGAATGCCTCCACTGGGAGGCGCTAGAATAACAGGAAGATTTAAAAAAAGGAAAAAGCTAAGCAGGTTCAGGACAACTATGACCAACAATTATGATTAACATAAAGAGACAAAAAGTATGTGTTTTTTTAAAAACGTTTTTTTTTTTATTCCTGTCTTTTTGTTTCCTCCTGAAGCAGGTGACCCAGATAAAGTCTTCCTCGTCAACCTGATCGCTGGAATTGGAGTTCTTTCCCTGGTTCTGTTGGTGGTGGTGGTTCTGATCACGTACCTGGTCACGAAGCGCTTCACCCAGAACAAGCAGCTGACGACCCCCTCCCAACCTGTCGACACTTCCCCAGAAACATCCATGGTACAGCGTGACCTACAGACAACCACTGACTTCTTCTTCTTTTCTAATTTGTTTCTCAACCTTTTTTTTTCTTCCTTTTTCTCATCAGTTTTTGATCAGCCAGGACGAGGCTCCGTACAGCCCAGACCTGAACGCCGTGCCTGAAGACCATGTGGGGGGGCACCAACCGTCCAACCTGCCCGACTGTGTCCCTCTGGAGATCAACAGTGAGTACATTTGATATCAGCACGGCTGGGTGTGTCCTGGCTCAAACACACTGCCGCTCATTGTTATGACTTCCTTCCACTCTAATCACACCCACTCTCTCCTTCTACCGCCCCCCCCCCCTCCTCCCCCACAGTCTCTGAACTCATCTACACGGTTCTGGATCTGGTTTCTGTGCCGCAAGTGAAACAGCTGGTGCGTTTGCTCGGAGTGAGGGATACGGAAATCGAACAAGCCGAGATGGATTACCGCCACTGCCGCGAGGCTAACTACCAGATGCTGCGGATATGGGCCGAGAGAGGCGCTGGTCCGAGTGGAGCGGGACGAGGTGGGATCCTCCTCCACGGGCCTCTGTTGGAGGAGCTGTTGGAAAAACTGAGGGTGATGGCCCTGGGAGGAGTGGCCGAGCAGCTGGAGGACACATTTGGAATTCAGTAATCCACTACTGCCTGCTAGGTGGAGCTCATGAGACCAAGTATTGTTTGCTAAGGACAACCTGAAAAAAGACGCGGTGCTCAAACCAAAGAACCATGTTAGATATAAACCAGCATCGGTGATCACTAGTCAACTGATGTTAACCCATCAACTCCTGGCTGAGTAGACTGGACGTCACAGCCCGTTCTCAGGACCGTGGGTTTTTCATCTTTAAGTACTTTATCAAGGATAAGCAGAATACCAATGATGAACACCAGCCAACACAGGAGAAGTGGGCTGCACCCCACAGGACCTCGGTTCTAAAAGCCAAAGCTCTGATACCCTAACCCTTCTCAGGCCAAGGCTTTTCAAGTAGTGGCTCGCAGGCATTGCGTGGCCCAGGCACAACCTGACAATGGCCCAAAGAGGAAAGTTGTCCTATTTTCTGCAGTAGAACAGACCGTGAATGGAAGCATCGCAGCTAGCATCACAGCTAGCATCGCAGCTAGCATC
>NC_024319.1:2119004-2132076 GCF_000523025.1 Cynoglossus semilaevis | reverse complement strand
GCAGCTAGCATCACAGACAGCTAGCATCTAAAAGAACACCGCTGTGAGCGCTACTGCAGTGGTTTTTACTTCAATGGCTGCCAGGATTTGAACCAGCAGTCCGTGGATTTCAAGGTTGATCCTTGTTGCCCATGTTGCCCAATCAGCTGGTGTCACCAGGTCTCACTTCCTCACTTCCCCGTTGACCTGCGTGTGTGTGTGTGTCAACACAGTCCATGTGAAACCAGAACCAGAACGGTCAGTAGAATCTGGTCACACGGGCCGGTGTGGGCGGAGCCTCTGTCTTCTCTACCTACTCTGTCTCCACAGAGGAGGACGTTTGGATGTTGGACGTTTCAAATGTGTTCTACTTTTTCCCGCGGACCTTCGTGGCTGTAGCTGTGTGTTTTTTTTACAGTGTGATGAGAGAATCGAATTGTCATTTTCTGCTGTGAAATACCAGTTCATACCATTGTGTGAAGGTTTTTAAATGTTGGTGGCGCCCCCTACTGATGAGCTCAGTGAGTTTGTCTTAATGACAGAGGAAGAGGGAAGAGAACAAAGTTGCAGCTGACAGGAAGTTGTCAGAAGTCGGTCTCTTTGATGACATCACTAACAGGAGCGTTGACCCGGAGTTGAACTACGGACAAAAAAAACGTGAGGAGTTTCACTGAGTGAAGATCCTTGTACTGTACGACTACGATCTGGAGTTAGTCTGATCACTTTGACCAAGTTTGTCTTTTTATTATTCCATTAGTGTGAATTAGTGTGAATGGTTTTGTTTGTAAACGTGACCCTCCCACTCTCGCCTCCTCCCTCCCCCCC
Source organism: Cynoglossus semilaevis (assembly GCF_000523025.1). Classification (NCBI taxonomy): domain Eukaryota; kingdom Metazoa; phylum Chordata; class Actinopteri; order Pleuronectiformes; family Cynoglossidae; genus Cynoglossus; species Cynoglossus semilaevis. The sequence goes on along the minus strand of NC_024319.1, from coordinate 2,131,272 downwards.
TCCCCCCCGATCTACAGTTCAAACTAAACCAGTTTACACTTTATTTAAAGCTGTGATTCCTACAAACCTGGTGTTAGTGTTAAACTAAAGAAACACATCGTCAGGTCTGATGACCCCCCCGACCCCTGACCCCAACCCCTCACCATGGCACCGAACAGTGCAGTGGAAACTCACTTGCCTTGCTGTCACCCCATAATAGCTCCACGCCCCGCACTTTGAGAACCCAAGAGTAAACAGGTGAATGAAATCAATGTCATTTGTAGAAAAAGAGTTTTTTTCTATTTAATTTTAGTAAATTATTGTTACATTAGAAATGTAAGTGGTCAGAACCTAAAACCACCTGGACCCTGGGGTCACCTGGGGTCAGTGTCAGTGGGTAAGTCCCAGTCCTAAAAAACAACTAAAAATGGGTTTCATTGTCTAAACAGTCTCTGTTTCATAAAGGCACAAAAAAAAAAACAACTAAAAATGGGTTTCATTGTTTTTAGCAGAAGGATGTGGGAAAAAAAACGTAAAGTACTGCAGTACTTACAGCAGTACTCTGGTAATGTTTGAGTATTTCCTGGTTGCAGTGACTAAAGGCAGAACCAGGAGTGACTCCCACCCTGTCCTGTTTTATAAACTCTCCACAGCCTCATTAGCATTCTTCAACTTCACATTGTAAAAGTCTTATTCATTACCATGAAAAAACAGGACACACCTTGACGCTCTCTCTCTCTCTGTGTATCTCTAGCTCTCTCTCTCTCTCTCTCTCAGCCAAGTAACTTTTTTTTTTGTCCTTTTCTTTGAGACCAGTCCAAGCTTGCACGTTCAGATCTGAATCAGTGTCTGTCTCCTCCGACTGGAAACTTGTTCTTTGGAAGCACTTTTATCTGTAAACTGTTTTATACAAACAAACGTCTGGACGTTAATAAACCCGTGGTTTCCTCACGTGTGTCTCTGTGGGTTTCACTGTGACCTGGTCTGGAGGTCGGGGGAGGAGCGGGGGGGTGGGGGTCGTGAGGATGAAGAGCCTGTGTGTGACTCCAGGCTCAGTGAACGTCGACATTCCTCTGTGAGACTCTGACCCTAAATCATCAGCTGAAAGGTCATGACCTTTCCCTCACAACTGGTCATTTTTCTTTTAAATCTTTTTTTTTCTCACTCTCTCTATTTTCCTGCTTCACTTTAATGAAATTCTCTGGGGTTTTTTTTTTTAAAGATCAACCTTTTTGAACGCCACCTCCTCAGACCCCGAGTGATCAATAACTCCGTCTGACGTGAGCCTTTAACCCTGAGCTCTGATTTGTTGGCGGCAGAATCCAGTTGTTCTCGTCAGGCTAGTTGCAGAGGGAGGGGGAGGCAGGTGAGAACAGCAGAGGGAGGGAGGGAGGGACGGAGGGAGGGGTGAAGGTAAAGAGAGAGAGAGAGAGAGAGGAGGAAACTCACAGAAACCAAAGATGACTCGGTGAAACAAAATGGATCCAACGAAGTCCAGGTAGGTCGAGCGTTTTCATCTGGTGTGAACTTTAACTGCAGGTGTGTGAGTGTGTGTGTGTGTGTGTGTGTGTGTGAGAGGAGCAGCTCCTGTGGAAGTTGAAGGGTTTTTTTTATGGTTCTGTGGGATTTTTGTGCTGACCAGATGTCCACTCGTGTTCCTTCAAACGGACAGAACCAGCGGCAGTGGGTCAGTGGGGTGTCTCAGTGGGGTGTCACAGTGGGGTGTCTCAGTGGGTCACGGACGGTGAAGGTAAACAACCAGGACGCAGTGATGAAGGCACCTGCGTCAGTCGTGTGATGTTTGCCGTCTGTTCATTCAAGTCCGTCTGTGAAAAAACAGCATGAATTCGGTGTTAATGAATTAACGAGTGCAGCTGAAGCCGTTTTAGTCCCAACAACTTCGATCGAGCAGGAAGTGGAGCCGCGGAATGAAAACAACATTTCTGAAATGTCAGTGTTGATGAAGATAAAGGCGCATTTCTGTACGAGACACAGAGTCCACGCCGGGACACGGGCCGGGACACGGAGGTCTGTAACTGGAGCTGGAGTCATGTGAAACTGTCGGTGTCCACTTCAAACACATGGAAGGTGTAAAAACACACACTCACACACACACACACTCACACACACAGCTGCTGTCACCTGAGTCCGCGTTGCTCGGTGAAACGGTTTTTTTTTTTTTTTTTTTTTTTAACTTTTAGACATCGTTAGTGTTTGACACTCGGGGCCAATTTATGTTGCATAGACTTGGACTGTGGTCAGTACTGACTGTGGTCAGTACTGACTGTGGTCATGACGACATGGAGCAGGTTGTCAACGGAACTCACGGAGCTCCGCGGCATCAGTGACATGTTTTTTGTTGACTGTTCTGTATGAACCCTGTGACGTCATCAGGACAGAAACTCCTGTTCCATCAACGGATATGACGGACAGTCGGGATTCATCATCATCATCATCATCATCATCATCATCGTCATCATCATCATCATCATCGTCACTGATGGGAGTTTGAACCTCAGCAGCTTCTGTTGACCAGCGTTGACCAGCGGTCCCTGACCTTTGTTGTACCAGGGACCGGTCACCTGGTATCAGCTGCAGCATCGTTGCAGGATCGTTAGATTTTGTGAATCAAACATCTTTTAGATATCAGAGTCTGAATGACCTTTGACCTGTTGTTTCTGAAACATTGACAGATTATCTTTGAATGAAAACAGTGACGGGATCTGACTGGATTATTTCTGAATGAAGTCTGTCAGTAAATCAAGGACATTTTTTCACTGGGTCCGGTACTAAATGACCTACGGACCAGCACCGGTGCGCAGACCGGTGGTTGATGACCCCTGCGTTGGTCAATTGCTTTGATGTCATCTGATTGGCTGAACCCGGTCACGGTGGTTGATCAGTTCACCGACAAAAAAAAAGTTTGTCAGAAAAAAGTTCTTCAGTGCAGCTAAAGAAAAGCTTCAGATTCATCTTTAATAAAGTCACGGTTGTCTGTACTGTGTCCCCTGACACCGTGTCCTGTCTCTGACTCTGTCCGCTTCTCCACAGCTTCTCCTCCAAACCCCTGCATGTGAACAATGGAGGTGGAAACGAGTCGCATTCGGACGAAGGTTCGATGCCGTGGAGGGACAGTGGAGACGTGGACAGACCGCGGGACAGTGAGAGCAGAGAGGCGGACGTGGTCGACGGGACGACATCAGCTGCAGATATTAATTATCACCACAAGGGGTCAGCAGACAAACAGAAGTTTAATACACTGGGCTACCAGGTATGTGACGGAGCCTTCAGGGTTTTTTTTTTGTTTTTTTTTTTTTTTGTTTTTTTTTTTTTGTTTTTTTTTTTTTGGTTTTTGTTTTGGTGATCGGTGATATCGGTGATACGTCACAGACTCTGTGAAGTACCAGTACTACATAAAGCAGTTGTTCTGAAACGTTTCTGCAGCAGACTACGTGTAGATGTAGTATAAAGTACTTGTCTCTCCAGGACCAACACGGCAGCACAGAGCCACAGTGTTCAGCTAAGACTGGTGTAAAGTAGGACTTAGATCACAGGGACCATCCATGGTCCATGAACCTCAGATGGAGTAAAACTGAGTTCACATGCATCACTGTTAGTTATTTAAAAAGTAAAGTCATGTAGTAGTACTACTGTACAACAGGTACCTGACTTTACTTTTCTAAATCCACAGACGAGCAGAAAATAAACATTAGTGTTTTATAAATATGTGACTCATCTTTATCATCATCTTTGGTCATTTATATATATTTTTTCAGCCCATTAGTACATCAGTATTGCAGTACTACACATAGTATTTCAGTACTACACCTGACACATACAGTCAGTTATAAAACTGAATACACACGAGAGAGGTTAGAGCACCAGTATTTATAAACTTCAGGTGGAGGCTCATGTACCACCAGTGGCCCACCTACCACAGTGTGAGAATCACACACTTAAATTAAATTCACAGTAAAATGAATCATTAACATATGTATTGGTTACATCACTGGAAGATCAAAAATGTTGAATATCGAGGTTGCCTGTTGCTGTGTTGCTCATCACTCCCGTCGTTGACGTTGTCTGATCCTCCAGCGACGGACCAAACAAAAAGTCGTGACTGACTTTGCAACAGTGAGTAAAGGAACGTCTGCAGGAACCAGACCGAGGTCTGCGCTCCAGGTCCTGTTCAGTCAGGGAGTGTCTGACAAAAGCATCGCCTCTGAGGTATGAACTCGTCTCACGACTCGTCACATTTTATGCTGACATGTTTGGAAACAGATACAGACTTGTTCCGGGCTCCTCCGCCCACGTCTGTCACTGAAACAACATTTCTTCTGCTTTTTTTTTTAAACCTGCTGACCAAAAATAATTAGTCAGTAAATCGTCAGACAGGCCCCACACTGTTGACCCCCGCCCCTCCTCTTTCACCCCCTGACTCAGCAGGAGCGCGCTCAGCTGGACGTGTTGAAGCAGGAGCTGGAGGCGTTCGCCGTGCCCGTCAGTTTGAAGTGGAAATGGAAGGAGGAGAGTGGAGGGACGACGCTGGAGAAGAACTGGACGGATATCGTTCACTCTCATTCAGTATGAGCACACGCCTTTATTAGTCCAGTTAATACAAATGAACTCCCCAGGTAATAATGACTAGGAAATAAATACAATAATAAAAAAATAGCCTTTTGGCTACAATAGGGAGCATTGACATTTGACCTTTAAATGTTCCTTAATGTACGTTGTCCCTCTGTGACAAATCCAAATCTGTGGCTCCGACCTCGGCTGTTGTCCTTGCAGTTTTGTCTCTGCCTTTTGTATTTTGTGAAAATCAAAAGGCAAACTTAATTAAAAAAAACCCCTGTTTGTGCTAAAATAATATTTTGTTACTAATTTTCCAAGAATTTGAGTGATTATTAAAAATAGTAAGAATAAAAAAAGAATAAAAATTGATTTTCTGTTGACGAGAAACTGTTTGCAGTTACTTTAAAGTATTTTAGGGTTTTGATGAGGAAGACAACAAAACCACAGACCTGTTTCTGTACAAGTGCGGATGAAAATAGTGTCAGAAACATGAAGCCGCTCTTCTTCTCAGTCTTATTTTCATCAAAACATTTCCCACCGAGCCTTTGACTTCCCTTTTGTTTTTAAAAACTGTATCGATAAATTTACCAACAGTCACTTTGACGTTTCCTCCTTCTCTTTCTGGTCAGATTATGGCAAAGACGCAGAGACACCAGCAGGAGGCGCTGTGGGAGTTTGTTCACACAGAGCTCACCTACATCAACAAGCTCATTATCATTAAAGACGTAAGACAGATTTTTAGAGTCGCTTTCATAGATTTTTTTTTCTTTTTCTTTTTTTTTAAACCAAACTCCTGTGTTTGCCTTGAACAGCTGGTCATCGCCGCTCTGGTCAACCTGCACCAGCACGGACTTCTGCTGGAGGTCAGTGAGTGAACGCCACAGGCTCATCTACATGAACAGCCCACAAACCTAGTTAACAGTCGACACACTTCACATGAGTGATTTTCCACTGTTGACACACGTCTGCACTCAGAACATCCACAGGAACCAAAATAGAAACCCATGAGCACGAATGGAAAATGTAGCACAGCCGACACATTTCCACTGAAATGATGAAAATATCAAAGCTCACCAGTTTGAAAATGACTCAATGTGAATATTTGAAATGATTTTGGTTTTGACAGGTGACGCCTCAGCTGCTCTTCTCTAACCTCAGCTCCATCATCGCTTCACACCAGCTCTTCTGGCAGGAGGTGATTTACCCCATGTTAGACGAGGTCCGCAGGACAGGTCAACCCTTTGACCCCATGAGGTTAGAGGTCGGTTGTCTCCAGGTAAAGGTTTTCTCAGTACGCGTCAAAACATTCACAGCTTTTTTTTTTTTTTTCCACTGAAGCAGTATCACAAACTAAACACCACAAACACAACCCTGATGGTAAACAAAGAATCAAGAGTTTGCAAACTTTTATATCATAACAAGAACAAAATGTCTTCACGTGTGAAACATGTCCAACGTGAGTGAAGGCCAGATGAAAACTGCAGTTGTGTCGACGGTAACTTTCTACACGATGACTGTGTTTTTCCTCTTTGTTCTCAGTTCCCGCAGCGTTTTCCTTCGTACCTGCAGTACTGCTGGGAAGAAGAGAACAACCTGGAGTTCTCACGCAGGCAGATGGAGAGCAGCACACATTTCCTCACCTACGTCCAGGTGTGTCAGGTGTGGGGTTTAATGTGCATGGCATGCTAAAGTGACACAGATACTCGCCCACACTGGCCTGGTTGTGCTGATCTGTTTTTTTCTGTGTTCAAATTAGTGGCTGTATGTGGTTAATGACGTTTTTAAAACTTATTACCACATGTGACCATGTGACGTTCACCTACTGATATGAAACCACAATATAGTTTGCTTCCCATAAACGTTGGTGGGAAGACTCAAAACTGTCCTCAGTTAATTAACATAATTACTTTTTTTTGTAGAAAATGTTTTTTTTATTTATTAATTTAAAAAATCATAACTGTCATTTTAATTAATATTAATGTTTATTTTAATTTTCATAACTTAAAACTATATTTAACTAACTAACTCACCCACTAACTAACACATTTTTGTTCTATGTTCTATCTTCCCTCGGCATCGTTTTGTTTCTTTCATACTGTTGCAGGTGAGCGAGAAAACAGTTTTTAAAAAGACCCAGTAGGTGGCAGTAATGTAGCACAAACATTAAGATCTACAAATGTTTAAAGGTGTAGAAGAAACGGGGCTAAGGACGTTAGCGGTGTTAAAACGCGATTGTACGAGCGCGAGTCGAATACATAAAGGCGGTTTTAAAATATACATTTTATGACTTTTAAATAATAACAAAAGCAGTTAATGGCTTATAGAGTAAACACAACAATATTTTCCGTTACGTTTTTATTGACAGGAAAAAAAAAAACTTTAAATTATTTTATAAGTGACGCTTGCGCTAAGACGGCGCACTGAAGTTGCTATGTATTCGTGCACCGCCAAACGCTGGTAATTGTTTATGCTATTAGCATAAGCTAAAAGAGCGCGTGCTAAATGCTGCTCTAACAGCTACAGTCAAGGTGTGTTCGATAACATCGAGAATGTTTTCCTTAACCTTGTTTCAACAGTTTTGACGGTGTATTGTGATTGTCATGGTTGAGTAGAAAAGAGAAAATTAATTTCTCACTAGCCAGAGTTCAGTGAGATGAGCTACAGTGAGATGAGCTACATGCTAATAAGTAAATAGAGAGAAATAGTGGAAAAAAGAAAAGAAAAAAAAACCAAACAAACAAACACAAAAGTTATGTTTTAAAATGTGGACTTTGGAATTTTGAGTTACGTTTTAAAATGTGGACTTTGGAATTTTGCCTTTTTCTGTCAAACATCAGATTAAAGGTTAATTTCGTTTCATTCTTATTTTATTTAAATATAAATAAATAATCAATTATAGTTAATATTCTGCCTCTCTTCTTCTAAAAAGTACCATTCTTTTCAAAGAACATCTAACACGCACCTCCTCTTACTCTGTGACCTACTCTGTCATGTCATGTAATTTGTTTACTTCCACAGCAGTGTTGACTGTGTGGTCAAATAATCCTGAAAATGTCACCAGAAACCAAGCGTCCACACCCACAGAGCAACAACAATGGACGACTCAATCACTGAAATTAAAGCGTCGCCCTTTTTGTTCTGTTCCAGTGGGTGGAGACTCATCCTCAGTGCGAGCGTATGCGACTTGGAGACATGCAGGCCAAACCCCACCAGAGGATCACCAAGTACCCCCTGCTGCTTAAAGCTGTGCTCAGAAACACCCAGGAAGCGCACGTGCAGCACGTCCTCAGAGGCATGGTGAGAGTGTGACGTCATCGAACCTCCTGCTGTCCACAGAGTAAACACTGACACACAGCAAACTCTGCTCCTGCGTCCAGTTGTCCAGTGTGAACAGTTTCCTGGAGAGCATCAATGACTACCTGAAGCTGAAGGATGAGGAGCTGGCTCTCTCCATCTCTGCTCAGAGGGTGGAGGGATACGACGTGGAGGGAATAAGTGAAGAAATCGACAAGGTAAAAAAACAACACTGCTGTGAAAATGGAAAAAGAATCTGGGTCGTGGTCTCCCACAGATGTACTGCAAAAAAAAAGATGTACACGTTGATCAAAAACATTTTACTATTTTAAAATGTACTTCTTTACGGAGAACACGAAAACACGTTTCTGGATATAAACCCAGATCTTTTTCAAATGCACCTTCGCTGATAAATCCTCGTAACAATTGTTTTTTCACAGCATGTTCGAGAGATCTGTCAGTTTGACCTCACCTGCCCCGTCAGGGGCGTAGGTCATGGGGTCGTACGTAGGCTGCTGCTGGAGCAGAACTTAAAGATTCGAGACAGAAAAGACAACAAAGTACGTGTGATCAGCGTCTCACTGTAAAAACAAAAATAAAATTAGAATAAGAAAGAAAATTCCTCTCATCACTTTTGTTTTTTATTTCCTTCCTTTTCTTGAACGTGGTGCAGCTGGAGGTGGTCGCTCTGCTTTTCTCAGACGTGCTGCTGATGACAAAAGTCCAGAAGAAAGGAGAGCGACTCAAGGTCGTTCGGCCTCCGCTCGCCCTGGACAAAACCTCTTGTGTGGCACTGAAAGATGGCTGTGAGTAACATTTAAACATACTAATCTGTGACGATTCACATCGGTTGAAATAAAAAGAAAATCTCACATCAAGGTGTAAGGAGTAGATAACTGAGTTACTGCAAAAAGTCACTGGTCATACCATGACACTACACACTCCACTACAGTAGGTGGCAGTATGCTCTTAAAAACATTGGTTGTGACCCAGTATTAAACCCAGACGTCAGGTCCTGTCGTGGGCTAAGAGACGTTTAGGTGTTGAAACAGAACGTGGGAAGAACTTGTTCCACAGACACCAACAGTGTTTTCCAGTTAGCCAGGTCAACAGGTTTCAGTTGCGAATGATATTTTTTTTATAGTTCTTACGAATAAAGAATCATCGTTTTTTTTTTTTTTTAAATAAATTTCTTTGGCGTTCATTTTGTTTAAAAAGAAAAATTATGATAAAATCATATGGTGTTGTGAGTTGAGTGTAGCCTGACATATCTAGTCCATGTAGACCTAGTCCATGTAGACCTAGTCCATGTAGACCAGACCACTCTCCCCTCTCTGTCCCTAGTCCATGTACATATCTAGTCCATGTAGACCTAGTCCATGTAGACCAGACCACTCTCCCCTCTCTGTCCCTCAGCTTCATTTCTCCTGGTGGAGACTGGTGAACTTCAGAGCGCCATGAACGTCTACATTTTTACAGCCAGTTCTTCAGACAGCTGTAACACCTGGGTCTCCACCATCCACCAGGCAAAGGTGAAGTTAGAACATCAGCGCCACAGACGTGTGTGTGTGTGTGTGTGTTTGTAAAACAATCGTTTTCATTTTGTTTTACTGGGTTTCCTTTCTTAGCAGGAAGGATGTGGGTTTGAATCCCAGGCTGAGCAGGGTTGTCTCTCACTTCCTGGACAATGTTGTTTTTTTCTGTAGAATATTCTGGCCCCTATTTTTTTTAACTTCCTGTTCATAAAAAAGATTTAGATCACGTCTTTCTTATGGTTGATTTAGAACAGATTAAAGTTTGCGATCAATCTTGACCAACAGTTACATTCGTCTTACCTTCAGTGAGTCTGCTGAGAATATATATATTTTTTTCTTTCCAGGAAACTCTGACCAATCTGAGAAAAGTGGAAGACAAAAAACAAATGGACGACTGGAAAGTCCGCCTGGAGAGCCGAGCCGTCGAGGAACCGAAGACGGAGTTCATGGAGACAAAGGGTTATTTGGTGGATGAGCTCTCAGAGGAGGTTGTTCTCCCAGCGTCAGTTAACGGGACATCGCCACCTGGAGGAGCTCACACACACTACCATCCAGCGAGCGATGAGTTCACTGACACCAACGGTTTACCTTTCTGGCACGCTCAGTCCGTGAACAGCGGCCACCAACCGCTGCGTGCGAGCGCGTACGCTCCACAACCAGCAGCTAAAGAATACGAGTGGATCGAAATGGTGGTGAGAAGCGATCAGGATGAAAACCACGCAGCAGAAGACGGACGAATGGTCGAGTCTCAGATGACGGATCAGCAGATCCTCGACCTCAGCAGGAGAGTCCAGGTGTCCCCTCCTCTGGATCTGTTCTTCTCAGGGTTTGCTGAAGATCCAAGATTCAGTAAAATGACCAGACCTCATGTTCTGTTAGTTGGAGGATTACCAGACGTGGATTACCCACTGGGTGACGACAGAACTTTACCCTTTACTCACCAACTACCCCTGACCAATGAACTAAGACAAGGTCCTGAATTTCAACCACCAGCAGCATCAGTGAGAGCAGACGTCCAGTTTATGGACCAGAACATCAGTAAAGGTTCCTATCCAAACCATCCTAGAGACACCAGCACCTCCTCAGCCGCCTGGGGGCGCTCAAAAACGTTACATTCTCCCAAGTTACGGAAGAGGAGGCCAGTGAGCAACCACCAGGGCCTCTCCAACCAGACGTCGAAGCAGTTCGACCCGGGTTTAGGAGAAACCTGGAGATCTTTGAACCACTCTGACTCTAACAAACACCCTAACAGGGGAAACGCTGCCCCCTCTGGCCAAAGCTCAGATTCACTTCGTGTTCTCAAGCTGGGTTCTCTGAAACCCAACCAAGGCATGTTTTGGCACATGGAGGGCAGAAACTCTCCGGAGACCCAGACCTTGTCCGAGTCCGAGCTGCAGGACCTGGACTTCCTCAGAGAAGACCCCAGAATGAAGACTCAGCGCAGCGCCTCCGTCCCTCTGGATGGAGACAACGGACTTCGCCTGCACAGCGGCAGACTGTACGCGTTACCGCAAGTACAGGAAATTCCCTATTCCCGTGCAGGACATTGCCCCTCACCACTAGAGGGTCTTCTGGAAAGAGCAAAAGAAAGAGTGAAGGAGCGTAACGGCGTGAAGCGAGGACAGCATGTCAAAGACGCCAAATTAAGACCAAAATATCCCCCGCCGTCCCCCTCATTTTCCAACACACCGTCGTCCTCGCCCAGCGTCACGGAGTGGGAGGAGGAGGTGGAGCTGATGAGACACCGCGCGCTAACAGTGAGTAAAGAGTGGAAAGAGGAGCTGGTGGATGGAGACGAGGACGACAACAGAAACAGGTCTGAAACACAGAAATGCTCCGCTCATACATATATAAATATATATTGATATATTGTCACCCGTGTTTGGTAAATACGTTTCCATCTCTCGCTCTCTTCTCTCCAGCGTCGCCTTCTCAGAAGGCGTGAACGTGGACTGGCCCGGCTGGTGCTTCGATGACGACGAGGTCATGGACCATCTGCATCCTCGAGATGAAGGTCTTCTGGAGGACATCAGCAGGTCGTTGTCCTTCATGGACTTTCAGCCGTTTTCAGAGTACGAGGAAGGGGAGTGTAGTCAGGTGTAGCTTTACCCCCCCCCCCCCCCCCCCCGTCCACTGACCCGTGGAGAACCATAATCCTGACTCTCCTGAACACAAGTCTGTCTACTCACTCTCGCCCTGGAACAAGGACACATCATTAATTTTTCTTTTTCTTTTTTTTTTTTTACAAAACAGGCCTTCTCTGGTTTTGATGACCAAGCACTGGAACCATATCCATCCACAACAACAGTTGGTTTTCAGGTCCAAAAATAGACCCTGAACTCTGATTTCATTTCCCTAAGAATTATGGCAGCTGACGTTGGTGTCACGTGTCTATGTAGCACTGTTCTATAATTTGTCCTCTGTAGTGCATGATCTTTTCAACTATACTCCATACTGTGTCCTCTGTAGTACATTATCTTTCATCTACACTTAATACGGTGTCCTCTGTAGTACACAATCTTTCATCTATAATCCATAGTAACTGTTTAACTGTATAAACTGCCATTTATAATAATGTATCTGTAAAATACATTAATATTTTAATTAGTATTTATTATTTATAATTTGAATTAAATATCCAATTAGTTATCTGTGATCGATAACATGTACTCTTTAATAATCGGCTGTCTCTTGTAATCTTTAAAAAGGTCTATTTTTAAAAGAGGTACAACAATTAATTCATTGATTAATTACTTAATAATAGATAATACAAAATTAACCCTTTGTGAATATATGTATCCTCTATTAACATAATCTATCGTTATTTAAACAGATACAGTGAACTCAACATCACCAACATCATCATCATCATCATCATCATCATC
>NC_024319.1:2113914-2115794 GCF_000523025.1 Cynoglossus semilaevis | reverse complement strand
TAGTCAGGTGTAGCTTTCCCCCCCCCTCCCCCCCGCCCCACCCTCCATAATCACACAGCCTCTGAATTTAGGAGGATTAAATATATTTATATATATGTTTGTGTGAATATATGTGTATATTTATACGTATATTTACATATATGCATATATATTTACACATATAGATACATACATACATACATATAATATTAGTGTATTATAGTGTGTAATAGTGTAATTTAACTCATTTACAGTAATGTTAGTTCGTTAAAGTTTTGTATATTTTACCAAAACATCTTTTTTTAATCTGACTTCACATTTTTTTATTTATAACGGTAACGTTTTCCTTGTACAGGACGTGATGATAGAAACGAAAGCGGCTTATTTTTTTAAATGCACTTTATGTAAAAAAAAAAAGAAAAATCATGTTTTTTATATGTACATACAAGAAAGTTATTTTTACAGCTGAAAAGAATAAACATTTTATATTAATATACAGTATATGTTTGCGTGTATAAACACATTTTAGTTACACTTTGTTACATCAACAACAACACAGTTGACCGTGGCACGGAGTCACTCTTTCACTCTGGTCCTCTCTCTCTTCTCGCGCTCATTGGAAATGCTGTGAACGATGCCCTCTAGAGCCGGGTACTGAAGGATCCGTTTCCTCTGCACGGAACCGACGGAAAAAATCAAAACGGAAAACTAAATTAGACTCAGTTCGGAAATACTTAAATATATGTACTAAAATATATATAGATACTGTATATGTGCATATTTTATTAAATATAAATGTTGTATGTAAGTATATATATTTTTTATATACTTACATACTGTATATATAAAATATATATACATATAGAAACATACATATATGTATATAATATATAGTACATTTAGGTTCATAAGTACAATACACTTAACACATTAAAAAAATAATTTAAAAATATGTGAATATATGTAGTCATATATTCACATATATGTGTAAAAACATTTTTACCCGTTGGACGTTCTTGTACGTCTGAGCCAGAACCAGCAGCAGAACCAGCAACAGAACACTGAGTCCAACCACTGCCACTGTGTTCTGGGACAGTCCTGTCGACCTTTGTCCAGTCAAACTGCCTGTGTGGAAACAAACCTCAGTCAGTCCAGCGTTTGACCTCTGACCTTTTCACGTTACTTCGTTATTATTCATAAATGCTGCACTCACTCGTCATCTGGACTTGATACGTCACGTTTCCCAGAATGCCGTCTTTTTTTGAGAAGAGACAAACCCAGGTGGTCCACGTGTCCTCCGACAGCAGGCTGATGCTCAGAGTCTCCCCCTGATGGACAGACCTGACCGTCTGGCTGCCGTTGACCTCGCTGGTCACCTGCAGCCATTCGTACCCAGTGACTTCACTGTCGTCGGACAACTGACAGGTCAGCGTGGCCGAGTGTTGACCTTCTGACCCCGCACTTCTGACAACTGAGGGACAAAAAAGGAAACATTTGTCAGAATAAGTTTACGTTTTGATTTAAAAAGCCAAATCTCTGGCCACAGCTCCACTCACTTTTAGCAACGACGAGTTTCATCACTCGAGTCAGACTCTGCCCCTGGATGGTCCCGGAGCATCTGTACCTGCCCCCGTCCTGGAAGTCCACCTCCTTCAAACCGGCAGACTTGTCCAAGGGACTCTGATCGGACGGTGGGGGGGTGAAAAAGGAGGGGGGCAAACGATCGGGGGTAAGTTTGGAGAAAAAAGAGGCAGGCTGCAGTTTCTCCCACAGGGACGAGGAGGGGGTGAATCCAGGGGAGAAGACGCAGGGCAGGTGGACCGCAGACCCCACGGCGGCGTACACCCTGGTGTCGTCGGTGGGGGGGTGGATAATGCCTTAATGTGAGGAGAGAAGAGTTT
>NC_024319.1:2100515-2113841 GCF_000523025.1 Cynoglossus semilaevis | reverse complement strand
TTCTCCGATCCCTCACCTTTGACTGACAGGTCGGCCGAGACGCGACCTTCTCTGCCCTTGTAGCCCAGCACACAGGTCCAGGTTCCCGTCAGCTTCATCGCCACCTGCTGCATGACCATGGTGTTTTTGTTTGACGTGCTGACACTCGGAGGGGAATATGACTGGTTGTTTAACATCCACTGCACCGACGCCCCTACAGGCCACGGAGTCACATCACAGGTGACTGAAACCTTCCCCCCCGGGATGGGGACGGATGGAAAGATGGACACTGGGACGGAAAATGACGGACAGGTCGTTAGTCGTGTGAGTACGCATTAGAAATACATGTATAAATACATGTATAAATACATCAGGGTCAGCGGGACATATAAGACACGACACCGACCTGCCCCAGGTCCATGACCCTCATTTTTTTGCTACACTAAAAATTGTTTTCATTTTTTTGAAGTAGAGATATACACATAAAAACACACATGCATAGAATATAATGCATTAAAATTTTTATATAAATATTTTGTTAATTGAATTTAAATCTAGTGACAAATACTTTTTTCTTTCTCTAAAACCTTATTTTTAAAATTTTATTTTTCCAAATTTTCAGCATATACACAGCTAGTAAATACTGTAGCAGTTTTTAAAACTTTGTAAGGATTTAATTCTATGCATGATCATTTCTACATTTTTTTTTAAATACATTAAAAATTATTAAAACATATTATTACTGTGTACTTTGCAAATATATTAATTGGGTGTTTTTTCATTGCAAACTTTAAAATCTATTTTAAGTCTGATTTTTCATATTTTTGAGTCTTTCCTGAAAATATTATTGATACCATGATTTTACCGGTCAGCACAGCTGACCTTTGACCTGTGGAACATTTGGGTCCGACCCAGAGTTGTGTCTGTGTTCCAGTTCTTACCGGCCATGACTCTCAGTGTGACGGTGACGGTGGTGGTGAGGCCGAGGTGCTCCACGCTGCAGAAGTAAACACCTCCGTCCTCCGGCACCACCCTGGAGATCAGCAGGCTGTAGTCCCCCTTCATGAACTGAGGGTGGGGGCAGTGAGCACGATAGACGCCCTTCTGTGTCCAGCTGGCGCCCCAGTACTGGAGCCCGCTCCTCTGCTTTCTCCACACAGTTCTGAGGGGAACACAGAGCCGCGTCAGTGGCGGGAAAAAAAGTGCATCTGACATCAAACAACATAAAGATGAGAAATTTGAAAAAAAAATAGAATAAAAATATATAAAAATAAATATACATATCCAAAGAATGCAGTAAAACTCCTCAGTGACAGAGTACTTTCACACCTTAGTAATAAATACATGAGAGACGTTTCATCAGAGTGGGTCAAAGAGAACTCCTCACCCTCTGTTGTCTTTCTTCCAGATGACGGTGGACAGAGGACTGGACGTGGACTGACAGGGTAGAACTGCATCAGAACCCGTCGGTGCAAACACCTCTGTTGCCACAGAATCTGCCCCTGGAAGAAGAAGAAAAAAAACCAACTTCTAAGATTGTAGTTTTCCCAGAGTTTCAATTAATTTAGTTTAAAAAATCAAAATAAAATACCTGAGGCGAGAAAAGTGTTGAAAATAAAGATGAGCGACGTGGAGAACATGAGGTTCCTGCGGACGCTAATCCAGAAAGTTCTCTGAGACGACATGTTTCTGTGTGTGTGAGTGTTGGGATGTTTCTGACGGTGTATTTATACACTCGAGCTGTGGGTGGTAATGAGGCTCCGTGGTTGGTAGATCCTCAGTTGGTCACGTGACTTCTGATAGCAGACTGAGCCTTTGAAGTGGTCTGATCTCGTTAACCTGGAAAAATGTCAGCGTGAAGACTGACGCGGTGAGAGTCACTTCCTCCCACGGATTCTCTTCACGTCAGGCTCTTCACGGATTTCAACAACAACAACAACAACAACAACAAGAATGACTGTCAGGTGAATACTGCTGGTAGTTTACGACCCGACTACTTTGAAGTACTACTGCAGTTTCCTGTGTGTACTGTGGTTCACATCGACACCTGCAGGAAGACGGATTCACCTAAAATGTCACCAATGTGAGGCTGTAGCTCTTGCATTACAGCAATGGTTCCCAACATGGGGGGCGGGTCCCTTCATGGGTCACAGGGTCTTGCACCAAGGGAAATTCATTGAGAGAAAATTGCGCAAATTTTTGAAGTCTTTTAAAAAATTTTTTAAAAAGTTATATTGAATTTTAAGCAGTAGCAGTAGTGATCGTGTCGACGTGGGGCGGGGGCTCAACAACAGCCTATTTTATAAAAAAGTGGGGCGCTGTAGTGGGTCAAGTGCAGCAAAAGTAGACTCACAGAAACAAGGTCATAGGTTCAATTCCCTGTGCTAACTCGCCTTACTTAGTTCACGCAATTCTTCACTTTGAGTTGCCTCGAGGTGTGAATGTGAGTGTGAATGTGAGTGTGAATGTGAGTGTGAATGGTTGTTGTCTGTTGGTGTGAACTGTGATGTCGTAGACTTTTGAACCTGTTGTTATTTGTTCATACCGTAGATTAAAAGAGAACCAGAACTGCTCCCTCTCCAGGCCTCTGGGTCTTACTTCTTCTTATTATTACATTTTTCGGAAGTGTACGATTTTTATTCAATAGAGAAAAACACCTCAGTTCTTTGGTCTGACTTTCTGATGATGCAGTGAATTCTCCGTGTTGACCTTGATCTTCCGTGTCATTTACAGAAGTTGTGCTCGTTGCCTTGAAACTGAGACGAACGTAACGCTCCACTGTCACTGCCAGTCAGTCACCACAGCCCTCAGCATCAGCAGCAGCAGCATCAGCAGCAGCAACAGCAGCAGCAGCAGTATCTCTGGTGAGAACAGAACCGTGTCAGAAACTCAGCCTGGAGCTCATGACAGTGAATCATCTCCTCCGTTCACCTTTTCTTTTCGTTGTCGTCAGTTCAGTTCTGACAGAATGAAAACAGTTCAAAACAGCTTCACACAAAAAAAAAAAAAAAAAAAAAAAAAAATCAAATCAAAAATCAGTAAAAGGTCAAGACTTCAGGTCAGTCAGACAGAGCTGCTGCTGCTGAGGAGAGAAGTTTAAACAAGACGTTAACAACTAGTTCTACCACTGTGTATTTTTGGTATAAGTTCAGGGATTTTCAACTTAAATTGGGTTATTTAAAAAACAACTAATTAATCCTGGCAGATATATACTTTATATATATGCATGTTTATATATATATATATATATATATATATATATTCTATGCATCTTTCATCCACTTGCTGACAGATGAATAGAAACAGCAGAGATGGAGGAAGAAATCTATTTTTTAATTAATAATATAATATAATATATATTATTATTTTATAATATTACATTAATTATATACAACATTAATTGGCCTTTGAATGAGTGACAGCGTAAACGTCGTCTTTTCATCTTTTTTTTCTCTTATCTTGGATTTCCTTTCGTGTCAAAATCTTCAGATTTTTCAGGTTTAGTGTTGGTGGGGAGAGGAGGGTGTGGTGGGTGGAGGTGATGGTTAATGTGCATCACTCTCACTGAGGGACTCCTCTCTGAGGGCCCCCCTCCCACTCCTGGTGTTTAGTCACTGCCACTGCATCTGAATATCGGAAAAAAAAAATAGTCCCCTCACATGGAAACTGTCGAGGATGTAGATTACTGATGACTGGGGGGAGGAGGAGGAGGGGGGAGAAGAGGGGAGGCTCAGAGGGTGGTCCCGTGTCTTCTGTACAAAGTACCAACATCACGTGACTCATCTGTTCTGGTGCCGTTCTTCTCACTGATGCAGTGAAGGACAGAGAGACGGGTCCGTTTTTTCCAGGGTCACTCGTTCTGCTGACTCACTCAAACTGATAGGTTCATAAATAATAAATCCGCTTGATTTCCCCATTAAATATAGAAGTGATAAATCACCCACCGAGTTCTGCATGTGTAGGTGACAACGAGTACTGTTGTTCTGTTCTTCCACTGTGTTTTACTGGCACAGGAAGTGAAGAGCTGAGGAACATGACCGCTGTTGTGAAGACGGAGTCAGAACCTGATGGTGAAGACGAAGACCAGCAGACCTCCTCCTCCTCCTCCTCCTCCTCCTCCTCCTCCTTCATTACTAGTCATTTATTTGCAGTCTTATTAACTGGGTCTCATTGGACAGCTTTTATAAATATAAGAATATATAAATATACAGCGCTTATAAATATGTTTTTGCTGAAAAATTAAAAAACCACTTGGACATCGTGATAATGTTGAACAGAAACAGAAACAGTATGTTAGATAATGATTAATCTGGTTCCACCCGCTCACGACTAAGATCGAACATCTGAAACAGCCACAGTTTCTTTGAAAAAGATAAATATTCCACCCATCACCTCAAAACAGTCAGACTGAAAGTATAGAGTTGTGTGTGACTTCGGTGTGTGTGTGTGTATATGAGAGAGTGAGAGATGGTTCGGTGATAAACATCTCAACAAATGACTTTTGAGTTTAATTTTTTTGCATCTATTTCCCGACATTAATGTTAAAGTCCGGCTCCACTGGTGTTTGTTTGCAGGAGTTTTTAATGCACCGTTAACGTTTGTCAGTCAAGTCTTACATATTCTTCATATGGTTTAATACGTCACAGGGTCCGAGCCTAAACCCTGGACAGTCCTCTGGTCAGTTTACGATGAATTAACCTAATCTACCAGCGGGTCTGGCTCCAGATTTGGATTAAAACAGAGCACCCAGAGAAAACACGCACAAATCCGGGAAAAACACTTAGACAAAAAGTGAAGATAAAAGATCATGAAAAAACATGAAATTAAGTCAAAAATGAATATTTCATCCAATTGCATCATAATTATATTCTTTCTTAAAGTGCAGTTTTAACTCTAGCACTAGTTTATTTAAAGGCATAAAACTGATAAAAAATGACATGATACCCCCCCTAAATCTACTGCTAACTGGCTCCCTCTGCTGGGAGAAACCTGAAACATCGCGCGATCCATTCCAGGAAGTACGCCATCGGTGTCGCTGTGCATTGTGGGCCACATGCTAATGGAGGACAGCAACTGAGCTCCACATTAGTTTTAATTTCAAAGCGGTATTTGACACACACATTCACACGTAGAGCCGAGCAGCTGAAGAGACAAAGGACGTGACTGTTATTACGGTGGCGACCGACGTCTGAACCGGTAACGTTTATTATATTGACTGTGTATATATTAACTAACGGCCACTAGCAGAAGCTAATGCTAATATAGCTAAATAGTTGGAGTTGACAAATTTAAACTATTGTGAAAATTCGTAAAGAAGATTCATTTGTGTTATATTAACTTCACACGGTCACATTGTCGTGATATTTTCCCAGAAAGCCTCGGACATGTCTGTTCTCGGAGGGCTGCTGAAGGCCGGAGTGTCCTTCTGTCAGTCAGCGGGGACCTTGGCACAAACAGCCCGGTCCGTTTCTACCGGTGAGCTCTGAAAAATAAATACTCAAATAAACAAACACCGACAGTGTCCATAATTGTACTGATATGATAAAATATTTTAGTTCATCGTCACAATTCACTTTAAACTGAAACAGTCGTCCATGAAGGAACTGTTTGTACAGTACAGTACAGTATTTCCCTGGTACTTTCATACAGAGCAAATGACCTGCAGAAACTTTTAGGTTTGTTTGTCAGAAAAACGTGTCTATTTATATGTCATATATAACTTATTTATATGTTTTTGTTAAGGGTATGTATATATATATATGTGTGTGTGAATATTATATTTATAATAACTAGTAAAGCTTTGATTCCTGGAGGGTGCAGACGTATCCATGAATGAAGTAATACTCCGAGTATTTGCACCATGTTTACCGTGACTGTTCTCTGCAGGTACGTGCCGTCTGATCAGGATGCACGCCATCCCTCAGCCAAAGGTGGTGGACAGGTGGACGGAGAAGAGGACCATGTTTGGAGTTTATGATAATGTTGGAATATTAGGCAAGTTTCCCATTCATTCATGTTCAAATCATGGACATCAGAAGGTTCAGTTGGTGGTTCAGAGTAGAAGGTCAGCCGTGTTGACCTGTGTTGACACTGTATATAGACAGTCAAAATAAATACATTAAATATTCAGTTGGAATTTAGAAGAATATTTACTAAAATACTGCAAAATAATAAAAATATTACAGTTGTGATTTGTTGGTATTTTAATATGGTAATTGTGTCTTGTCTTTAGATTCAGAGAAATGCTTTAAATAATACTTTATGAAAAATTTGAGGTTGATATTTTTTAACAACAACAACTCTGGGAAATGTGTGAACATTGACTTGTTTTTTTTTTTTGTTTTTTTTACTCGGAGAAACTTTGAAACGTCCGACGTTGCAGAAACGATCATCTTCCTTTCTTTCTGCAGGAGACTTTAAAGCTCACCCCAAGGACCTTATCATCGCCCCCTGCTGGTTGAAAGGTTTCAAAGGAAACGAACTTGAGCGACTGATTCGGAAAAAGAAAATGGTGGGAGACAGGATGATGACGCTGGACAGACACAACTTGGAAAAAAGGATCCGTTATCTTTACAGACGGTTCAACCGTTACGGCAAACATCGCTGAAAACTGGGCCGTGACCCACGCACCACTGGGCCGGACCACGTGGTCAGGACCGTGGAGAAGAAGAAAGCTGTGGAACTCCAGTGTCACGTGTCTGACTTTTTATAGTTAATTTAATCAGTTGTCTGTGAAAATTCACATTAAAGTGTTTTCTGCAAACAAACGTTAAAGCCTTTAAATACAGAACGTTAAGATGAATTTAGGAAATATTATTGTATGAGATTTTGTTTAGCTTCTGACTCCAAACATGACGTTGGTCCTTAACCCAAGCAGGAAAATTAAATTAACGTCAAGTTTAAACTGAGACTTATCGTCGAGGAGGTTCATCTGTGTGTGAGACACAGGTGGGGGCAAAAAAAATAAGTATTTAAACACTGGAGACCAGGAGCCAGGAAGGATGGAAATCCAGGTTCTGGGATTAGTATTAGTATTACAATACTACAGTCATGACGATATATTGAAGTGTGTTGTCTCCCCTTCCACCCCAATCTAGTGATACCCATTTGGAATCACTAGAGAAGAAAGAAAAGAAAAAGAAAACGAACCAACACCAGGAATATTGGACTGGGAATTGGTGATAAAAAAACATGATACGGTGCTGTAGAATGTCGATACGTATCGTGAAATGAAATATGCGATACGGTGCTGTAGAATCTCGATACGTATCGTGAAATGAAATATGCATCTTTTTCTTCTTCTATTCGGACTTGAACCTCTGTATAATTGACCAGTGTTTACTGTAAACCACCTTAAATGAGAAGATGTTATTTAACGGATGTGACGTTTCTGAGAAGTGACCTTGATTCTGAGTCCTAGCCTCAGACTAGTGAACGGTGCAGGCCCGTGTTACTGTGTGGTGATGTGGGTCGTGTACTGCAGGTAGTACTTGGAGTAGAGTGACAAATATTTGGTGCCTGAAGTGAAAAAGTTTGACAAACACTGAGGTAATATGATCAGGAGTACTGCAGCTGGGAGCTCCTTCAACACATCATCACGTTGTTGTTGTTGTTGTTGTTGTTGTTGTTGTTCTAACATGTTCCTGTTCTCACCTGTGTGTCCACGTGATCTCCTCCTGCGTCACTTCACTCCTTTCACCTGTGAGAGAAGAGCAGCTGAGGATGAAGAAGCAGGTCGACGAGAAAGGAGGAGAAACGTGATCCGGGAGGATGTGAGTAGAAAGGGGAGAAGAGGGAAGGAGGAGGAGGAGGAGGGGGGAGAGCTGGGAGATTCCCAGGCCAGGGAGGAAAGAGTCGATTCAACACTATGTAAGCATCACACAGTGTACCGCAGTGTCGTCCAGCCCCCCCATCCTGCACAGAGAGGGCTGCGGTACTGCAAAGAGTGAGGGGGGAGGGGGGAGGGGCGAGGAGGAGGGGAGGAGGCAGAGCCGCACTGTCATTACGAGTCCAAGTGGAGGAGGCAGGAGCGGAGACGCCTTATTGCAGCAGCGTGCAGAGCCACGGCGGAGGAGGAACCCTCCTGACTGGACCTTCTCTGAGAGCAGGAGTCCGAGCTGCACCTCCGTCCGCGGGAGGAGAGCCCCCTGTCTCTGGGCTGGATTATAAATCAGACTTTAAAAAATATATTTTGCCACCGCCGCTTCTCAGCGCACAGCGACGCCTGTCAGTCACGGAGGGACTTTGCTGACCACGGGCATTATTTCAATAATAAATGACCGCAGGAGGAGCAGCGCTGCACCTCCCTCCAGACCTGACTCCACTTCTGTCTCTCTGAAAACCAGACTTCATCCGGGACCGGTGCGCACAAACTCCCATCTCTCTCCTCCTCCTCCGCCTCCTCCAGTGATCCGTTGTTACCCCCCGTCCTTCTCTTCCACCTCAGACCCTCCCTCCTCCTCCTCCTCCTCCTGCTCCCTCCACCGCTGCTCCGTGCGTCACTTCCAGCCGCTGCAGAGAAGATGTGAGTATTACTGCGACTTTTCTGCTGCGCCTTTTCCTCCTCATCCAAATCTGTGTTGGTGAAAATCCACCCGCAGCTCGGTTGCCGGTGTGATTCCGTGTGCGCTTGTGTTCCTTTCCTGTTTTTCACGTGAGAACATTTCTTTCAGCTTCAGTGATTTTCTGCTGACCTCAGTGAATTCCTCTGCTTCACTAAATCATTCACTAAAGATCGATGTCGTCGTCCTGAAAATGGAAAATACTGTTAAAAAGAAAAACGTTTCTTACAATTGATACTTCAGTTACCTTAATTCTACGTTTATATATTTGTATATTCCAATTTTCTTCATGTAACTGCTCAGAAAATCAACTTTTTGCGTCACAACGACGCGGTTTTTGAAAGAAACATTTTTATTTTTTTTAATCCAAATGGATTAAACTTTATTCCGGATCAGACTCGGGTCCAGTCTCACTGCTGAGTTCCACTCGTTTCTGGGTTTGTTTTTTCTGCAGTGACAGAAATGTTCAGCTGAACGTGCGGTGCAGCTGAGTCAGTGCTGCCCCCTGTGGCCGCTGCTTCTGCTTCATTTCTACCCTCTGTTCCCGTTTCTTCTTCTTCTTCTTCTTCTGCAGCACGTCACTTGATCCGGGAGGATGTGAGTAGAAAGGGGAGAAGAGGGAAGGAGGAGGAGGAGGAGGGGGGAGAGCTGGGAGATTCCCAGGCCAGGGAGGAAAGAGTCGATTCAACACTATGTAAGCATCACACAGTGTACCGCAGTGTCGTCCAGCCCCCCCATCCTGCACAGAGAGGGCTGCGGTACTGCAAAGAGTGAGGGGGGAGGGGGGAGGGGCGAGGAGGAGGGGAGGAGGCAGAGCCGCACTGTCATTACGAGTCCAAGTGGAGGAGGCAGGAGCGGAGACGCATTATTGCAGCAGCGTGCAGAGCCACGGCGGAGGAGGAACCCTCCTGACTGGACCTTCTCTGAGAGCAGGAGTCCGAGCTGCACCTCCGTCCGCGGGAGGAGAGCCCCCTGTCTCTGGGCTGGATTATAAATCAGACTTTAAAAAATATATTTTGCCACCGCCGCTTCTCAGCGCACAGCGACGCCTGTCAGTCACGGAGGGACTTTGCTGACCACGGGCATTATTTCAATAATAAATGACCGCAGGAGGAGCAGCGCTGCACCTCCCTCCAGACCTGACTCCACTTCTGTCTCTCTGAAAACCAGACTTCATCCGGGACCGGTGCGCACAAACTCCCATCTCTCTCCTCCTCCTCCGCCTCCTCCAGTGATCCGTCGTTACCCCCCGTCCTTCTCTTCCACCTCAGACCCTCCCTCCTCCTCCTCCTCCTCCTGCTCCCTCCACCGCTGCTCCGTGCGTCACTTCCAGCCGCTGCAGAGAAGATGTGAGTATTACTGCGACTTTTCTGCTGCGCCTTTTCCTCCTCATCCAAATCTGTGTTGGTGAAAATCCACCCGCAGCTCGGTTGCCGGTGTGATTCCGTGTGCGCTTGTGTTCCTTTCCTGTTTTTCACGTGAGAACATTTCTTTCAGCTTCAGTGATTTTCTGCTGACCTCAGTGAATTCCTCTGCTTCACTAAATCATTCACTAAAGATCGATGTCGTCGTCCTGAAAATGGAAAATACTGTTAAAAAGAAAAACGTTTCTTACAATTGATACTTCAGTTACCTTAATTCTACGTTTATATATTTGTATATTCCACTTTTCTTCATGTAACTGCTCAGAAAATCAACTTTTTGCGTCACAACGACGCGGTTTTTGAAAGAAACATTTTTATTTTTTTAATCCAAATGGATTAAACTTTATTCCGGATCAGACTCGGGTCCAGTCTCACTGCTGAGTTCCACTCGTTTCTGGGTTTGTTTTTTCTGCAGTGACAGAAATGTTCAGCTGAACGTGCGGTGCAGCTGAGTCAGTGCTGCCCCCTGTGGCCGCTGCTTCTGCTTCATTTCTACCCTCTGTTCCCGTTTCTTCTTCTTCTTCTTCTGCAGCACGTCACTTCTTTGATCTGTTCTTCTTTGTCCACCTCTGTCTCTGAACATCTGGGTTTGAATCCCGGACTTTCTCCGACCTGATTGTTCTTCTTCTTGCTCTTTTATTCTATTTTATTATTCAATTTAACAGAGATGACATAACATCGTTTTTTACCGCAGCCAAAATCTGTATCTGTCCCTGGCTACATGCCGGAAGCGCGGTAAGTGCTCTTGCCTTACAGCAGAAAGGTCTCGTGTTCGATTCCTGGTGGTTTTCTTTCTTTCTCTCATTGTTCATAAATATACATTAGATTAAGTGGTTATTCTAAATTGACCATAGGTGTAAATTTGAATGTGCACCCCTGGCCCCTCCCCTCCGCGCGCCTCATGACCCCCCATGTCAGAGAACTGAGGTGTAGCGGCTGACCGGATGTGTCTGCTCCGTCACTGGTGTTGGCAGACTACCTCAGTCTGAAAAGTCACAGACGTCACAGACGTTCCGGCTCCTCAACTTTTCTCCACTCGGTCCATCGCAGGTCTGCCCCAGATGCCGCAGCCCCAGCAGCAGCCCCGGGAGCTCCAGGAGCCCCCGGTGCAGATGGAGCCCCAGGTGGACAACCAGCGGGGCCCCCGAACACCAGCAGCAACCGCAGGCTACAGCAGACACAGGCCCAGGTGGAGGAGGTGAGTCCCTTCACACTACGTCATCTCTGGTCTCGTCTGACGTCCGCGAGTTGGAGATGTGACGTGAAAAAACACCGGCAGCTGAAACTTTTAATAAGGGATAAACCTGAAAAATGATTAATTATTGTTGTTTTCTCGTCTCCACTGTTCCAAATTCTTCTTCTTCTTCCTCCTCCTCCTCCTCCATGTTAGGTGGTGGACATCATGCGGGTAAACGTGGACAAGGTTTTGGAAAGAGACCAGAAGCTCTCAGAGCTGGATGACAGGGCAGATGCTCTCCAGGCCGGAGCCTCCCAGTTCGAAAGCTGCGCAGCCAAACTAAAGAACAAGTACTGGTGGAAGAACTGCAAGGTGGGTGGAGGCACCGGCGGAGGAGGCACCGGTGGGGGTATCGGTGGGGGCATCGGTGCATTAGTCTATTAGACTGTCTATATAGTTAAACAAGAATTTCACTGCTGTTCATTTATATTTTACAATAAAAAAAGTTGTGTTTAAATCTTAATTAAAACAATTTAAACGTCGATGATTCCTCGTGAAATTCGGGATTTTTGTACAGCAGAGGTCGCTGTCACTGTCGGTAGTGTTTGGAGTTAATTTCGTGTAAAATATAAATATAAAGATGTTTGTCATTAATTAATTTGAATATATATAAATTTAAATTAAACAATAGTATTGGGTTGATGGATTAAATGTAGCGAAGGCATTTTGTTGTGTCTGCTGCCCTCTTCTGGTCATATGTTGGTACTTCCATAAGAGAAACAACAAATCAGAGCAAATATGAACATTTAGGTTTTTCCAAAGATTTTTTTCTGAAAGAACATTTTAAGGAACTGTATTTCAGTCTGAGACTAAGAACCTGGAGACAAAGAACAGAAAACAAAACAACTTTGGTATTTTTATGATTAAAGAGGAATGTTTTAAATCTCCTCACTGAGGTTTAAAACGTGTGTGTGTGTTTGTGTGTGTTACTGCCAAATAGACACTAATGGAGTTTTTGTGTGTGTTCAGATGATGATCATGATGGGCATCATCGGAGTCATCGTGGTCGGAATAATCTTCTGTGAGTAGACAATTCAACCGTTTAATTAACCAATAATTCTCTCTCCTCCTGATTATATATATTTCGGAGCATGTTCTCAGATCAGCTCCTCCTCAGCTCCTCCTCAGCTGAGACTCTGACCTCCTCTGTGCTTCATCCACAGTGTACTTCTTCTACTGAACTTAGCCGTCGCTACAGATGGACATGGACTTGAGAGGGAGACAAGAGGGGGAGAAAAAAAACAGAACAACAATAACAACTAATGCAACTCCTTCCCTTTTACTCATCTCCTCCTCCCTCCTCCCCCCAACTCCCTCTCTTCCATCCAACCATCCTGCACTTAAACATGACTTTAATCTTTATAAGTACCTCTGCATTTCTGCCCCCCTCCCTCTACCCCCCGCCACCGCCTCCTTTCTTGTTGCATTCTTCTCTGGTTTTGCCCTGACGTTTCACTCACGCTCTCCTCTCTCTGAACCTCATGTAATATAGATGACAGCGGGGGGGGCGGGGGGGAGGGGGGGTGAAGAACAAGAAGGGGGAGTTTCAAGTCAAAATGTGGACTGAGACCAAGTGAATGGGAGTATGGGGGGGAGTGGGCGAGGGGGTCAGAGGTCGACCTCTGCTGTTCATTATTAACATTTGTAAATTGACTTCATTAACGTCTGCTGCTTATTAACACAGATTAAGATTACACTCACTTCTGTCGTGTGAGTGTGTGTGTGTGAGTGTGAGTGTGTGTGTGTGTGTGTGTGTGTGTGTACCTGTGATCCAGAAGCTGTAGCTCATAGACTCTTTCCTAGTGTAGCTGTTAGGCTCCGCCCCCTTCATTCACACTCACCTGCCCAACCCTTCCTCCAGTGATTAGTTTCACTCAAGTTAATTAAAATATTATTGTGTAAGAATTAAAAAAAAAATAAAAAGAAGAATTCAGGGAATGCCACTTTAGACAAATACATTTTTCAGTATAAAATATTAGAACCTTTTCAGAAATCATTTAAATGTTTAGACCCTTCATTTGTACTGGGGTTTGTAGTCCACACGTGGCACACGGTTGTAGTTCTAGGATCACTGGTGCAGTAATGTGCACAGACGGGTTGACAGGTAAACTACCCCCCCCCCACC
>NC_024319.1:2092959-2100496 GCF_000523025.1 Cynoglossus semilaevis | reverse complement strand
CCCTGGAGTGGGGGGGGTGGGGGTGGGGTGGGGTCTGACCAGAGTCCCAGACATCGACAGGAGACGGGAGAGAGACTGGATCAGCAGTCGGTCCTTCTTCCTTCACCAAGTCCAGTTTCAGAACTCCGTGGTCCGTCAGCCGCAGTACAGTCACAGCCTGAAGTGTTTCTTTGTCACCTGCATGGCCAACGTGTCCATAGTTCTGCCTGTGTGTGTGTGTGACCTGTGTATCTGCCACCTGTCAATCCTACTGCCGACTGTACACTTTCTTTGGTGAGTTGTTTAAAGGACTGTATTTATATTTTCTGATCTAATGATTCACGCTGATGCAACGCTATGATTAAGATTTTGCAATGATTTCAATTCAATTGCTTTAAAAAAAAGAAAAAGCTTCAAAGCTGCTACTGTTGTGACTGGTTAAATATAACACGTTCCCTGAATACAACCATAGTGCCCCCTGTCTGACTGTGCTGGTACTTATGTTATAATTGCTTCTGTTTGTTTGTTTTCAGATTTGGGGCAGATGTTGGAGGGTTTGTTTTTTTTCAGAAAGGTTTTTAAGAGAGTTGTTGATGAAGTTGTGAAAATGTGAACCAACATCAAGTGCAAAGTGCATTAATGACACCGTATTTTCCTGATGATATTTTGCACAATATTATCAAGTAAGTGCCAGGTCAGTGTAGGCGCCACATGTCATGTACATCCTAAATACAGTTAGTGCTGAAACGGGGTTTGCAAAAATAAATGCATGTTTACCACTTTTGCTGATGCCAATAAAGAAAACAAGGATCTAAAGAAATGGCCTTTGACCTTTGTGAGATGGAAACCTGCGGTTCACCGTAATGACACAAACTGACATTGATAACATGAAACTACATCTGAAACAATTTATTCAGTTTATAGATATTCATAATATATGTTTTTATTTCTTTTTTTAGCAAAAAAAAATGGAAGCATATTCCTACGGAGTCCCTAAAGGGACATGACAAAAAATAATAAATGTTTCAGGTGAACACCGGTAAGTTTCATGTGAACACAAATTTTCCCATGTCCCTTTCGGGACTCCGTACATTTCCGCTACTTGGGGGAAAAAAAGATTCTTATTATGAGTAAATATGTCATAATAATTAGATACTTTCTCGTTATTATGAGATACTATTTAATTTCTATGAGTTATTTTGTCTTTATTTTGACGTAAAAAATCTATTTTACGAGGAGGCGGAAATCGGCTTCTCGAGTTTATGTTTACAATTTCAAAGATTTATTCGCTTTTTTCTGCATTTTCACATGTTATTTGTTACTAGTTATGTGTTTTATATGTTTATCTCTGTTTAGCACTTCGATTTAACCGTTTTTAATGTGCGCAATAAACGAATTGGATTTTGATCGGGAGGCAGATAAAGCGATACCTGTGGTGTCCAGCAGGGGGCGATGTTTCAATTTCTCAGCTGAAATCGATGGTCGTCTTGTTCGCGGCTGCGCTCTCAGTAACTCGACCTCAAACCCGGATGTAACCAACGCCTAACCTGCCAGGAGAAAACGGTGAGTAAAGTTAGACACACCAGGTTTAACTTTTTATTTCCAGCATTTTTAATAACCGGAAACGAATTTAGAAGAGTCTCTTTGGGCCAACACAGCTTTTACCGGTGGGTAGGAGAAATATTTACGAGATTTCTACGTCCGTTTTTCATGAGCTAAACTTCTGCTATTAGTGCAGTCGGCTAAGCGTAGTTCTGCCTTACAAGAGTTGACATAAACGTCACCTCTAACTGGACGATTATCCTCCAAGGATTTCTTGAATTCTCACAACTTTGTAGATATTCTACCAATAAAGCTAACTGAGAGACTATCCATTACCAGACGCCGCGAAATTAAAGCTAATAACCTTTACTTCCTAATCTGCCGCTGCACTCGGTGTTAGCCACACGGCGCTCGCCTCGTTCTTTTTTACCTACAGTTGTTATCGTTACGTTTATATTGAGCTGCTACAGAAGCAGTGAAATGTGCTCTATCCGTGTCAAAACTACAAACGAGCTGTCATTTTGTCTTTGTTGAAACATCCTCGGTATGTCAGCTCCAGTATGCGGAAGTGATTCAGTGTCATCAATAAACCTTTGCTCTCACATGTAATAACAAGCCTGAGAAGAGATTTCTACAGCTCGTGTTTCTCAATCACTGAGAACCCACTTTCCGACACGGTAAAAAATACAGAGTGGAGACTTAGAGGCCCCTTAAAAAAAGTTGTTAAATTAGACCATGTTTAGTAACTAGCTATTTTGACTGAACACAAAATATTCTACGTTATTCCAAATCGCACCGTGTTGGTAAGTTTGGGATTTATTCAAATGTTATGCCAATATGTCAACAGTCGTGTTATAATTAACTATCTAAACTAGTTATCATAATTATCCTAATGACTTACTAATACAGTCCACGGTGTGTGTTCGATCTGTCAGTGTTTATTACACGGCCCAGCCTGAATGATTGATGTTCTGTATGATTGATGTTCTGTATGATTGATGTTCTGTATGATTGATGTTCTGTATGAGTATGATTGATGTTCTGTATGTTATTACACGGCCCAGCCTGAATGATTGATGTTCTGTATGATTGTGTTCCTTCTGTGTTCTGTTGCTTTGCTCCTGTAGACTTTTTGAGTGTCACTTCCTCTCTGCTCTACCACAGTCATCGACACATCAGTGACACTTCCTTTTTTCTGTCTTCTTCTTCTCGCAGATGCAAACTATAAAATGTGTAGTAGTGGGAGACGGTGCGGTAGGAAAGACCTGCTTACTGATCTCCTACACCACCAACAAGTTCCCCTCAGAATATGTGCCAACGGTAAGAAGATGTACAGCTAATTAGCTCACTGAAAAGACGTGTATCACCCTGGAAAAACAAATCTACAGTTGCATTTAGTATTCATGATAGAGTATGTAAACCAGTTTTCACGGATGTTTGTAAACCAGACCTTGTATCTGACCCTCGTCTTTCTGTCTTCACTCAAAGGTTTTTGACAATTACGCAGTAACGGTGATGATCGGCGGAGAGCCCTACACTCTAGGACTTTTTGACACAGCAGGTAACGTGAACGTGTTTGAAACTGTTTTTTTTTTTAATCTCACTTTGAGAGGAGAAGAACAGCGTTCCTGTTTTCTGAGTTTTCTCGTCTTGTTCCTGCTGCTCTCAGGTCAGGAGGATTATGACAGGCTGCGTCCTCTCAGTTATCCACAGACAGACGTGTTCCTCGTGTGTTTCTCTGTCGTCTCCCCGTCATCCTTCGAGAATGTCAAAGAAAAGGTCAGTTTTATAACTCTTCATACCAAGAAATCATGACGGCTGAACTAACGGTTCACTAACACTGAGTATCTCCAATCAATCATGAGTGAATTGTTCCATCCATGAAGTATTGAGGTTTATTATGACTAAACTTTTATAGAAAAAAAAATTTCACTTTTTTGTCCTCAAACAAAATAGATATTTATATAAAAGATATTTTCAGTAGTGGAGCCTCGTGTGTCAAACACAGAAACCATTGTTTTCATTCAGCAGTTGAGGTATGAACATTTGTGTAGTAGCTGTGTGAGACTCACAGTGACATTATCATTGAGTTGGAAACTTATCAGCAGCAGGAAACAGTTGAGGGAAACGTCAAACCTCAGCAGCGTCTTCACCGTCAGTGACCGTCAGTGACCGTCGCTTCCCCGATGTCACATTCCTGATTTCATGGTCAGAACCTTTGTCAGCAGTTTGACCAGGTCACGACAGACCTGATGTCAATTTGTCAGACAATGACAAACACTGAGGACGGAGGAGGAGGAGGAGGAGGAGGAGGTGACGACTGTCCTGACAGTCGTCTGTGTGGACATTAAAGACAAAGTAGCATGTGAACTTCTGTTGTTGTCTTCAAGCTGTTCATTTAATTATTAATAAATGTAGGATATCGTGAAAACGAAATATCACAATTTTTCAACATATCAACATTTTCTAACATCTCTACTTTTTTTTTCCCAGTGGGTTCCAGAGATTTCTCACCACTGCCCCCGCACACCTTTTCTATTAGTGGGCACGCAGGTGGATCTGCGGGAAGACAGCAACACAGTGGAGAAGCTGGCAAAGAACAAACAGCGCCCCCTATATCCTGAGAGTGGAGAGAAACTGGCCCGGGAGCTGAAGGCTGTCAAGTACGTGGAGTGTTCCGCTCTGACACAGGTACGCTGATCCACGTCAACAAAAAGAATACACGAACCACGCATTGAAACAACCATGTGTTCAAATCACCAAACTGTCTCAACACTTGTCCACCAGCGAGGACTGAAGAACGTGTTTGATGAGGCCATCCTGGCAGCCCTGGAGCCCCCCGAGACCAAAACCAAGAGGAAGTGCCTTCTACTATAGATGAGCAGCAGCAGCAGCAGCAGCAGCAGCAGCAGCAGCAGCAGCTCTGTGAGGTCTGGTGGTGTCAGAGAAACATAGTTGGAAGATCATTGGCCACTGTGGGAAAACAAATTGACCAAACAGAGAGGGGTAAAAGGGGGGAGGGGGGGAGGAGGGCTGGGGGAGTTCGACTGAGACCCTCTCTCTCACACACTCATGTGCCTTCATTAAAAACGACAGCAGCCTGGCAGCAGTAAGTGTCACCGCTCTCCTTCTACAAAAGCTTTTTCAAAATGCAGTGTTCTCTTCACCAACCTCTAGGTGGGGCAGGCCCCCCCGCCTGACACTGTTTTTTTTTTTTTTTTTTTTTTATAGAAAGATTCAGTTTTATTTCTGCCTTCATCTTTTCTTTTTTTTTCTCTCCTCATTCTTGTGGCCAATCTGGGTTTTTCTGGTTACCTTTAACGTTAAGTGTTAGCGCGTCGGTGACGGTACCGATGTGAGGCCGACTTCATGTTAAATGGTACTGTTTTAGCTTTGATTTCCGACCCTTTCAATTCAAATATGAAAGAACAAAAGAGTAGTGCCACTTCAAATAAAGCTCGTTCTCTGCAGCGGCGACGTCGGCTTCGCGTCGTTGTCGTACGTTTTCATTTCATTTCCTGTTTTATTGTTCAAACCTTGTTAATTCCGTGACGTTGTTCTGGGAAATGTTGTTGTTTTGAAACTTGACGTCTTATTTTATCCAGATTTTTTTTTTTTTTTTATTGCTAGCCTACCAACTTTGAGTGATTGATAATGTAACGAGATGTAATATTGTCCATAGTTCTTAATCTTAACACAGATTGAGAGGTTAACCTTTGATAGTTAATTTTTGGGGTGTTTGTAATCACAGGATATTTTTAATAAAAATTGTTTAATGACTTTGCAGTGTCTGTCTGTTTGTTTTTTATCACCAGATTGAATTGTTTGTCTTCGTCTCGTCAATAACTTTAATACGCTGCTGTCAATCACAGCTCGCTCTGGACCATTGGCTGATTCCATCTGGGACAGGCTGCTGGTTCAGGACCTGCTGCTGTTTCAGGACCTGCTGCTGTTTCAGGACCTGCTGCTGTTTCAGGACCTGCTGCTGTTTCAGGACCTGCTGCTGTTTCAGGACCTGCTGCTGTTTCAGGACCTGCTGCTGTTTCAGGACCTGCTGCTGTTTCAGGACCTGCTGCTGTTTCAGGACCTGCTGCTGTTTCAGGACCTGCTGCTGTTTCAGGACCTGCTGCTGTTTCAGGACCTGCTGCTGTTTCAGGACCTGCTGCTGTTTCAGGACCTGCTGCTGTTTCAGGACCTGCTGCTGTTTCAGGACCTGCTGCTGTTTCAGGACCTGCTGCTGTTTCAGGACCTGCTGCTGTTTCAGGACCTGCTGCTGTTTCAGGACCTGCTGCTGTTTCAGGACCTGCTGCTGTTTCAGGACCTGCTGCTGTTTCAGGACCTGCTGCTGTTTCAGGACCTGCTGCTGTTTCAGGACCTGCTGCTGTTTCAGGACCTGCTGCTGTTTCAGGACCTGCTGCTGTTTCAGGACCTGCTGCTGTTTCAGGACCTGCTGCTGTTTCAGGACCTGCTGCTGTTTCAGGACCTGCTGCTGTTTCAGGACCTGCTGCTGTTTCAGGACCTGCTGCTGGTTCAGGCCTGGACCGACGCAGAGGACGAGCAACGGCTGTGATGCACAAATGCTGTGTTTTTAGCAGCAGCAGCAGAAACACTCGGTCCGTGACTTTATTGATGCAGCTCACTGATAAATTCAGTCAGGAAGTTCTAGACTGAAAAAATGAAACGAAACTCACGTCCATCAGATGAATCTACTGTCTTTATTAGAACATTCTTGATCAAACCAATGGATTTGTTTGTGCAGGAAAAGAAGGAGAAAAAGACGACGAAGAACAAAACTAACAGGACGGACGCAGGTGAGACTGTTGTAGTGAGACTGTTGTAGTGTGACTGTTGTACTGAGACTGTTGTACTGAGACTGTTGTACTCTGACTGTTGTAGTGAGACTGTTGTACTGAGACTGTTGTAGTGTGACTGTTGTACTCTGACTGTTGTAGTGAGACTGTCGGGCTGTGACGGGACACAGTGGAAACATGTACTTCAGTTTTATTAATTTACTTCCTTGAATGTTTGAGAACAGCTCATTCAGACTCTGACGTGATCTAAAACAGGTTTGTTATTTGGAAAATCTAATGGTCCTTCAACAATGTTACCGTAACGGCTGATACCGGACGGGACGGCAGGTCTACGTCCCACGTGCTGTGACGGGACACAGTGGAAACATGTACTTCAGTTTTATTAATTTACTTCCTTGAATGTTTGAGAACAGCTCATTCAGACTCTGACGTGATCTAAAACAGGTTTGTTATTTGGAAAATCTAATGGTCCTTCAACAATGTTACCGTAACGGCTGATACCGGACGGGACGGCAGGTCTACGTCCCAGTGGACTGTGTTTCTGTGTTAGTCTTATGTTCAGCTTCAAAAGCTTTGTCTCTTCAACGATAAATGTGTTAAAGATGTGTGTGTTTTTGTCGTGTATTTACGTCTGTCCTACTAATGTGGAGCCTTTGTTTAATTCATGCACTGTTAACGCACTGTCCTCGGTTTTTATGTTCCGCTGTTCAGGAGGTCTACCAGGTCTATGGGCGGACTGGTCCAGGTCTACGGGAGGACTGGTCCAGGTCTACGGGAGGACTGGTCCAGGTCTACGGGAGGACTGGTCCAGGTCTACGGGCGGACTGGTCCAGGTCTACAGGAGGACTGGTCCAGGTCTACGGGCGGACTGGTCCACTGGTCCCCCTCTGTGTCGTCCTCAGCCTGAGGTGTCCGTCTCTCAGCGGTCATACTCTGCAGGTGTGAATGGTGACCGTGTTCTTGCACTGCTGGCAGCGGACTGAGCAGCACCAGGAGAACTTGCAGGAGCAGCGCTGCACCACCTCCGCCCGACCCGCTCTGTAGCCCGGCCCACAACACACCAGCTCACAGCCGTCGGGGGCCAGCCGCGAGGTTCCTGGAGTGAGGAGAAAAATAAACGACTTCTGTCGTTATCGTGTTTCTGACTGATGGACGTGACGTCTCCTCCGACGCCGCGTCGCCGCCGTCTCACCGTTACATCGACG
>NC_024319.1:2090483-2092904 GCF_000523025.1 Cynoglossus semilaevis | reverse complement strand
AGGTGCAAGGTACACAAGGTCTCTGGCAGCAGGGGGCTTGACCTGAGGGTCCCGGGGGAGGAGGGCCGTCCTGGAACCGATGCGAGTCAAGCGGACCTACGAGTACAATAATATACTTCAAAGTACTTAGTACATGCTTTAGAAAGAATGGATAAAACTACTGCTAGTACTGAGACTAACTAGTAGTAGTACTAGTACTACTATAGTAGTAGTACTATAGTAGTACTAGTACTACTATAGTACTACTACTATAGTAGTACTAGTACTACTATAGTAGTAGTACTATAGTAGTACTAGTACTACTATAGTAGTAGTACTATAGTAGTACTAGTACTACTATAGTAGTAGTACTATAGTAGTACTAGTACTACTATAGTACTACTACTATAGTAGTACTAGTACTACTATAGTAGTAGTACTATAGTAGTACTAGTACTACTATAGTAGTAGTACTATAGTAGTACTAGTACTACTATAGTACTACTACTATAGTAGTACTAGTACTACTATAGTAGTAGTACTATAGTAGTACTAGTACTTCTGTGACTACTGGGAAACACAGTGTGTTTGTGTGTGATACCTCCGTGGCTCCGTCGAAGCGTTCCTTCAGCACGACACCGACACGCCTGAACGGAGGCATGACCTTCCAGCAGGTCCTCAGCTCGCACGACCCAGAGACGCCATGACACTTACACTCCACCTGCATGTTGTGGAGGATGGCCTGAGGATGACAGGATATGAACCAGACATGGAGCGGACGTGCACGTGGACACACCAGCGTCTGTGGCGCGGACGTTAGGAATGAGCAGAGACGGTAAAAACCAACCTTCCGTCCCGCCTCGTTGTTGTGCAGGTTCATCAGCGGTCGTCCCGCTGACAGGCCTTTAGCTCGCTCTGGTTCATCCACAAACGTCTGTGAGAAGGCCACGCCGTACGACAGGTTGTCGCTGCAGCCCGACCACTCGAAACCTGCGGGGTGACGTCGGAAGAACAGTCAGCCGGGCCGCAGGGGTGTGTATCGGCAAGAATCTGGCGATACGTATCGCGATACAGGGTGTGGTGATACGATATGATAACGATATATTGAGTTTTTCAGCTGACTGTTAATTGTTAATAACAAATTGATACAGTGTGGTAGGATATTAATACGATATCGTGAAACGAAATATCGCAATAAATCAGTGATATTCTCTTACGCCCCTACTGGTCTAGATAGAAAATACACTTTTTGTTTAAGGGAGCTGTCGTGTCTGATGAATCACCAACCAGGCAGCTGGTTTTTAACTCAACAGCGACCCCTTCCTGTTGTCCTCACCCTCAGGACTGGTCCCTTTCACCTTCCGGTCACAGCCACACCGCTCCAGCTCCCCGCGGGTGCAGGCTCGGGTCACAGCCACCGCCACCGCGGCTGAGGACAGAGCGTGCACGAACGCCGCCTCACGAGTGCCTGGGTTTGAAGCACACAGTCATACAGTCTGTGGTTCAGTGATTCTAGAAGATTCTGTTTCCGTCACCTCCGTACCTTGGTTCATAACTCTGCCGAAAACGTTGATCCCTCGAGGCGTGGTGGAACAGTTCCACCGCCGGTTTCTGAACTGGTGCTGGCACTGGGTGAGAGACGACAGACCAGGTCATACAGTCGGTCGGCAACACTGACAGAAGACGACAGACCGGGCGTGGACGCACCGCCCTGACACCATGTGACCGTACCTCCTCTATGACCATCTCTGCTGCCTTGCGTACGGACTCCATTACCTCCCCCCGTGCCCTGCACACCCCCACCTGCCCTGGGGTCAGCCCCCGCAGCCTGGCACAGGGGGCAGCACCAGACACGGGCCTGGAGCGGGGCAGTCTCGCCAAAGAGCTGAGACGAGAGGAGAAAAAAAAGACGGGTTGGTGAAGGAGGAGGTGAAAGGAGAAGGTGCAAAAAATAGACAAGACCGAGGCGGGAGGCAAAGGGGGGAGGAGAGCGGGGGGGAGAGGCGCTGCGGATGGGAGAAAAGGTGACAAAGAGGCTGAGTTTTAGAGAGGACAGAAATAAGGGTAAGGAAAAGGACACAGGAGGCCGAGTGAAAGACGAGAGAAAAGGTCATTCAGAGGGAGACAAAGAGGGAGAGGAGGGCGAGCGAAGGAGATTTAGAGACGTGTCACCATCTTTTAAAAGTTACAGCATGACAAACACACTCCCTCGGCTCGGCCCCCTCCCTCGCCAGCTGCACTTACAGCCAGTTTGTTGCCACGGTGGGGTGGGTCGCCCATAGCAACAGGAGGAGGAGCGGTGCTGTGAGATTGACAGTGGAGACAGTTGGCATCAGACTGTCTATCTGTCTGTCCGTATGCACGTGTCAGGCCGGGTCTGTGGACGGCACGCTGCCCTTCTCCACGGGTGAGGCGGCGTGTGTGTGTGTGTGTGTGTGTGTG
>NC_024319.1:2087064-2088635 GCF_000523025.1 Cynoglossus semilaevis | reverse complement strand
GGGGGGGGCTGCGGATGGGAGAAAAGGTGACAAAGAGGCTGAGTTTTAGAGAGGACAGAAATAAGGGTAAGGAAAAGGACAGAGGAGGCCGAGTGAAAGACGAGAGAAAAGGTCATTCAGAGGGAGACAAAGAGGGAGAGGAGGGCGAGCGAAGGAGATTTAGAGACGTGTCACCATCTTTTAAAAGTTACAGCATGACAAACACACTCCCTCGGCTCGGCCCCCTCCCTCGCCAGCTGCACTTACAGCCAGTTTGTTGCCACGGTGGGGTGGGTCGCCCATAGCAACAGGAGGAGGAGCGGTGCTGTGAGATTGACAGTGGAGACAGTTGGCATCAGACTGTCTATCTGTCTGTCCGTATGCACGTGTCAGGCCGGGTCTGTGGACGGCACGCTGCCCTTCTCCACGGGTGAGGCGGCGTGTGTGTGTGTGTGTGTGTGTGTGCGCGCTGAAGTCTAGCTCCGTGATCCTGGTCCGGGGTTTGGGGATGACCCCCACATATCTGAGCAAATGACAAGTTGACAGAGTGTGAAACATTGATGTATTTAAACACACACACACACACACACACACTTCAGATGTCGTCAACTCGGTTTCTTCAGCTCTAACTGAAGGTTCTCAACTTCCTGGTAAAAAAACCCGACTTCCTGTCGTGGGGTCAGAGTTCAGATACCTGTTCTTTAATCACTGTTTTTAATCCAAAGTTAAGTTTTTCTTTTCAATATTTCAGCAAATATTAGCACAACTCTGAAGTATCCAGATCCAAGTCTGACACATCTGAAGATGTTCTCACCAGTTTTCAGTCCAGTGATGGATCCACTAATTACTCCTTTTGGTCCCGGCTGCAGGTTTTTGTTTGTTTGGTTTTTTTTTTTCCAGGTTTAATCAACAACCTTCTTCACGTGTCTGCTGTCACCGACAGCCAGAACATGTTCACAGGAGAGTTCTAGAACCTCCGGGTGAAACTCATGGTTTATGGAGAAACAGAGAAAAAAAATGGAACTTAAAAAAAGGAAAGACTATTTTCTTTGTGGTTGTTTTTAAACAACAAAAACACGGACCGACTCCGTGTCAGTGGGTCGAGGCTTCAGTCCCAGGAAAATGAAGGAGTCCATTCCAGGTTCAAGGAGGGAGAGTGAGTGAAGAGCAGTGGGTGAGGAGTGATGGGTTATAAAGGAAGAAGAGAGAGAGAGAGGGTGGGAGAGAGTGAGGGAGAGAGAGAGAGAGAGAGAGGGAGAGAGAGGACGTGGTCCTGGGTGTGGAGTGATGCCCAGGGAGGAGCAGCCTGTGACGACACGTCAGAGTTGAACCACAACAATCTGAATGTTGAAATACAACCGTGGTGTGTGTGTGTGTGTGTGTGTGTGTGTGAGAGAGAGAGAGAGAGAGAGAGAGAGAGAGACGCTGATACAGTGGTGTAGAGATGTGTACTGTCTTGTACCGTCTTGTACAATGGTGTACTGTTGTGTACTGTTATGTACTGTTGTGTACTGTTATGTACTGTTGTGTACTGCCTCCTGCAGTCTCCTGTGACACAGCACTTCTGCCCCCCCACCCCTCACCCCCTCACC
>NC_024319.1:2085020-2086573 GCF_000523025.1 Cynoglossus semilaevis | reverse complement strand
CTCTGTCCCCCCCTCTCCTCTGTCTCCCCTCCCTCTCCTCTGTCTCCCCATATTGTCTTAGAAGCAGGGGTGACATTTAGACAAGGGGAAGAAAACACAGTGGCGACAAATATTGGAACGGAGGCAAATAAATCACCAGATAGGGCAGAAAGGAGGGCAAGAGGAGAGAGAGAGAGAGAGAGAGAGAGAGAGAGAGAGGGTGTGGGGGGGGGGGGGGGGGGGAGGGGGGGGGAGAGAGAGGGGGAGTTTGGGAAGAAGGAAAAGAAGAGGGAAAAACTGCTGACGCTCACATGATGACGGTTGATTCAAAAAATTAATTTAACAAATTTTCTACCTTTAAAGAATCCACTGGAAGTTGTGGAAGAATCTGGAGCAGCTGGAGATCATCACGGATCTGGGTTTGGACATTTGTGGTGAAAACACACACTGGTGTTTGTGAACATTCGTTAACGTCCGTAACTGTTTTAGTTCTCAAAAAAAAAAAGTTTTAACGATGGAAAATTACCTGCTTTATTTCATTTATTTCTTTCATTTTTTTATTTTTGTAAAATTGAAAATATCATAGAATATGAAGTTCGTATAAATATGTATTTATAAATATATACATATTTATATATTCAATTATTCCAAGTCTTTTCCAGGCGTCACAGTAACTCTATGATGTTGTCGTCGTTGTTGTTTCTTTCGTCTGTCTCCCATTAGTTGGACTTTTACTTTTTCAGGTTCATAAACTCAGCTTTCAGCTTGGTAAACTCAGCAGCGTGGACTTAATTTGAAGTCCAACTCCGGTGGGCCACACACACTGACTTAGCAGGCCACATTTGGTCCACGGGCCTTCAGTTGCTAGAATGAATGAGTTGCGTTCAATTTTTTTAATTTATTTTTTTAAATAAAACATTTTGTTCAAATTGAAGTTCTGTTTCTCTGATCTGATTCAGACGTCACGTCTGTTCCCTCTGAATATATTCTACCCTAAATTCAAGGTCTCTGTATTTACCTGAACCCTTTGACACCCGACTCACACCCCTGTCTCCCCCCTCCCTCCCTCAGGTTCCTCCCTGGACCCCTCTTGTCTTTTTTGTCCTCCTCATGTCGTATTCCTTCTTTGTGTCCCCTGTTTCTCCAAGTGACGTCTTCCGCTGTCTCCCCCAGCAACGCCATGGTGACGGGCCGGCCACTGTCATGTCCGGCGCCTCTGTTGTGCTCATCCCCTCACCTCTCTCTCGTAAATAACTTACCCTCTTTTTCTTATCTTTATCTTTCCACCATTTTGTAGACGTTCCACCCAGTGGCCGCGGCCCGGAACTGACGGACGGACGGAGCTGAAGAGACGCTCGTTAACGCTTCAACACGCTTCACATAAATATATAAATATATATATATATGTGGAGATGACTGACATTCTCTCAGTTATTGTGGGGGGGCTGAGGGGGGGGGGCTGCTCCATGTCGCCCGAGTGTATCTGGGCTTCATGATGGTCTCAAAGGTCACGATGAGACAGGGAGGACGATGACCAGTAACCTTATGATCTTGCTTCATTTTGTGGAGGCATA
>NC_024319.1:2084752-2084986 GCF_000523025.1 Cynoglossus semilaevis | reverse complement strand
GCGAGAACATGACCGGTGTGGCTGCGCACGCTCACGCTGCTCAGACACCTCTGCCAACAAAGAGCTGAACGCACCGCTGTGCACGGCGGCGTGTGAAGCCGGTGCATGAATATTATGGGATGGCAGGTAGAGAACGGTGTTGTCAGGCAGGGAAATGGGGGTGGCAGTGGTGGGCAGCGAGCAGTGTGCACACAGGAGGGGGGGAGGGGGCAGAGGGAACAGACGGCCCGCGAG
>NC_024319.1:2078810-2084747 GCF_000523025.1 Cynoglossus semilaevis | reverse complement strand
TCTGTGTTCTAGGCTGGAATGTCTGCAGTGGAAATGAGTTTCGGTAGCAGAGACGTTTGTGGGGGTGAGGGGGTGAGGTGGGGGTGAGGTGGGGGTGAGGTGGAGCGGGGGGAGTGTATGTGAAGTAAGAAAAAAAAACTGAAGTGAATATGGGATGCAGAAGGAAGGACGACGTGTCAGAGACGGCAGTGCACGTGAGGCGGACGTGCGCGTGCACATGCACGTGTAACAGGGACGACGGTAACAGAGCGTCGGCCGATGAACCGTCGGCCTTTGTTGCTGTGGATGTGACCGACAGCGGTGCGGTCGGACGGAGACGACGGCGAGGCCTCTGTTCTCACCAGACCTCGTCGTTGGTTCAAGGAAAATCAACGTTGTTTTGTTTTAATTTCTGATTTATTTCTGTTCCCAAACTCCAAGGAGGAAAAGTCAGAAACACGTCTTTGTGTCGGAGCCACAGGTCGGTCGCCTGCCTCCATCCGATAACGTTAACGATGTCCATCCATACACTGCATTTCCAATTCCGATATCAATCGATACCGACATCGGCAGTTGTTTTCAGCGCACCCCGGTGGCGTGCTGTCATAATGACAACCATTCACTTTCACTTTCACTTCCAAACTTTTCCAGGTCACATCGTCTGAGGGGAAACCCAAACATCAGAGGAGAAACCAGATAAGAATTCTTACGGATGTGACATCACATATGCTAACATCATAGTAGCTTCTTGTTGACGTAGCAGCCTCCGTCACCTGGTCCAGTACGATGGTACGACCAACCACGGCCTGGTCACCTGAAACTTGAAGGACTTTGTCAAAATGTTGATGATGAACCTGTTCACTGAGGTGTGTGTGTGTGTGTGTGTGTGTGTGAGAGGTGGGGTCTTAAAGGTACAGTCAGTGATGACCACATGGTCAGTACTGACTGAGCGGTCACTGAAGTACAGTGTGTATTCTCACACACACACGTCCAGTCCTGGAGTGTAACCGACAACCTCTGACCTCTGCACCCACACAGTGTGTGTGTGTGTGTGTGTGTGTGTTGATCACTGTCCAGTATCTGTGTCTTCATGAAGACCTGCTAAGGTGAATATTATGGTCTGTCACCAGTTGTGGACTTGAGCTCCCCTGGAGACCATGTGACTGGATTCTCTTTCTTGTCTTTTTAGGAGTTGCATATTATGGGATGTATGCTGCTATTGCTTGAGTATTATGGTCTGTCGGTGGGAGCGGCGGGGAGGGGGGGTCACCATGACAACGGAGTTGCTAAGGGGGCTGGGCGTGTTGGTGGAGTGGAGCAGGCGTGTGCGTGTAATCAGTCTGCTGCATGCATGTGCGGCACTGGCGGCATGCGTGCGCACGTGTGCGAGCGCGCGTGCACGGCGGAGGAAGGTGGGGGCAGGCTTAGTATTATGGTCTGTCCGTTGCGAGGTAACTATGCAGAGTCCTGAGTGAGTGTGGGAGGGGGGGTTATTATGGGATGTCTGCCCCCTTTGTGTGTTTGTGAGGATGTTAGCTAAGCTCTGTCACAGAGGTTGGGGGAGAGAGTGACAGGGGGAGAGAAAAAAAACGTGTTCCGTGTCATAGCGATATTTTTTAAAAACATTTTTGTAACTGAGCGGATCATTGGTCCGGAGCAGGTTCAATGATCGGACACTACATTAAAAAAAAACAACAACTGCCGGACTGACAGCCTGACCTGCCCTCGTTCTTAGACCGGGGAAGGGCGAGCACACACACACACCGACACACACACACTACAGTAAGTTTTTGACGTGTCAAGGTAGGAGATCAACTTTTACCTGTTTACTGCTTTAACTTGACGGTAATGTTTGTTTGGCTCGGTGTCAGTGAGAGGCGGATTCACAGAGAAAATACCTGCGTGAATACAGTTATTAACTTGTTTGACTTCAGACTTGGGGCGAATTAACGTTAGTTTTCCGTATTTAACAAAAATAAAAATAAAGATGTAAGGATGAGACAGGAAGACTGGTGTTCATTTATTAATATTTATTTATTTATTTCACTCCCCCCCACACACACACACCACAGCAGGCGCCCCCTCCCTTCCTGGACACCCCCGGCCCCTTCTCCGACGCGCCCCCGCCACTTTCCCTCCCCCCCCACACACACACACCACAGCAGGCGCCCCCTCCCTTCCTGGACACCCCCGGCCCCTTCTCCGACGCGCCCCCGCCACTTTCCCTCCCCCCCCACACACACACACAACAGCAGGCGCCCCCTCCCTTCCTGGACACCCCCGGCCCCTTCTCCGACGCGCCCCCGCCACTTTCCCTCCCCCCCCACACACACACAACAGCAGGCGCCCCCTCCCTTCCGCAGGCGCCCCCTCCCTTCCTGGACACCCCCGGTCCGTTCTCCGACGGTCCCACGTCATTTTCCCTCCACCCTCGCTGACCGAGGAGCGAGGTTTACGAGGGATTAATTCGTCCAACAAGAAATTAAAGCCAAACGCTGGGAACATGTCGGGCAGCGAGGATGACAGGGAGGACTTCGGAGCCC
Organism: Cynoglossus semilaevis; assembly: GCF_000523025.1. Taxonomy (NCBI): domain Eukaryota; kingdom Metazoa; phylum Chordata; class Actinopteri; order Pleuronectiformes; family Cynoglossidae; genus Cynoglossus; species Cynoglossus semilaevis. The sequence goes on along the minus strand of NC_024319.1, from coordinate 2,082,225 downwards.
TGGACGAGCGCACACTTCTCCGCGGTAAGCTGCCTTTCTTTTCCCCCTTGGCAGAAGCAGCTTCATCTCCCGGTGACTGGAGCTCGCCTTCGCGGCGAGGCTAGCGTTAGCCGCTGCTAGCCGGGAGTCGTCTGCTCGGCCCGTCCGTCACTCAGGACAGACGAGTTCGTGAACTTGGCCCGCGGCTGTTTACACTCGTGTCTTAACTCTTTAGCCCCGCGAGAGGCTCAGGTGTGTCGGTGTGGGGACGGACGTCAGCTGTCAAAGTTTCAAAGACAACTTTTAACCTGTTCTCTGCTACCTTTCTGTGTGTGCGTGCGTGCGAGTCGGTGCGTGTGCGCGCGCACATGTTCACGCGTGTGTGGGTGTGCGCGAACATGCGCCGAGCTGTGCCTGTGCGCGGTCCCCGCACTCCCCTGCAGCAGTGTAACCACAGCCTGTGTCTGACAGCAGATGAGGACGAGCCGGAGGAGGAGGAGGATGCTGCTGCTGCTGCTGCTGCTGCTGACGCCGCCGCCGCTGCTGCTGGCTGTCTGACGTAGACGAGGTTCCCAAGTCCAAGAAGAAGAAGAAAGCAAAGAAGAGCAGCCGAGGGGAGAGCAGGAGCAGCAAGAGGCAAAGGCCCATCAGAGAGGTCAGTCCTCCCCCCACGACCCCCCCACAACAACAACAACAACTACAGTAAAGTCCGAAATCTAGAACAGAACGGACTTTAGTTTGATTAGTTTTATTCCGTTCATTCTGAACAGTCGTATCAGAAAAAATAAACAAGGAAGTGAAACAAAAATAACTGAATTAGATGCAAATAATCGTGTCTATATGCAAAAGAGGATTTTTTTTGTTTTTAGAAGACGTTGAATGACAGAAATGAAGATAATTTTTTTATTTAATATTTTTTTATTTTCCATCTAATATGACGACTGTTATTGTGTAGTGGCTCCATTCAAATCAATATAGTATCAAACTAGTAAACAGACAACAAACAACATTTTTATATTCAGTAAAAAAAATGAGTAAGAGAATGTAAACAACTGCCCAAATATATATATATAAATATATTTATTATATACTGAATATATTTTGATATTAGGATATATATAAATATATATACTGTATATAATCCTAAAAATAATATGAAGAATTAATTAGAAATAAGGTAATTTTCTGTGATGGACACAAACAGAGTCAATAACGTTCCTCCTCCAGGAGCTTCCTGTCAGCTCTCCCGAGCACCTGATTGGCTTAGGAGGAGCCGACAGAGATGCCGAAGTTGGAGGTATGCGGTCGGATAGTGAAGGCAGCGATTATGCCCCTGGGAAGAAAAAGAAGAAGCGCTACAGCTCGGCCAAGGAGAGGAAAAAAGGAGGTGCTGGAGAGAAAGGAGGCTCGTCCGGTTCAAAGAGCAAACGCAAAGACCCCGAACCAGATGACGACGACGACGACAACGATGACTGCCAGGTAAGGATGGAATCATCCGACTGGTCAGAGTGACCTGCCGTGGTTGATGTTCTCTGATGTTCTCCTCCTGCCTCAGCCTAAAAGCTCCTCTCAGCTCCTGGAGGCCTGGGGCATGAAGGACATCGACCACGTCTTCACTCAGGACGACTACGGCGCCCTCACCAACTACAAGGCCTTCAGCCAGTTTGTCAGGTAAGAACATTAAAGTCGTATTAACATGGACCTTCATTAATCTTTTCATTGTTCTGATGCCCATCAGTCCAGAAGCTTCACGTGTTATTCAAAGCAGGCGTTAAAAGTATTTTCTATCATCACTTTTTGATTTTGTATTTTTTTAACGAGTCATTTTCCTTTGAATTTCTTTTTCCCTCCAGGCCTCTCATCGCAGCCAAGAACCCCAAAATCGCGGTGTCCAAGATGATGACTCTGATGATGGCCAAGTGGAGAGAGTTCAGCACAAACAACCCACTCAAGGTGTGAGCGTCTCGACCCTGCAGCTGGACGAGAGTCTGGTGACTACAGACCAAGAGTCACAGACTGTCGTCTCCTGTGTTTGACCGATGCTCTCTCTCTCTCTCTCTGTCTCCCCCGCCCCCTCCCTTCCTCCCCCCCTGCAGGGCTGCGCCTCTGCCAACGCAGCTCTGGCAGCTGCCAACGTGGCTGCAGCTGTGGAGAACATGGTGGTGCCCGGGACAGATGGAGGGACAGAGACGGGCACCTCCCCCTCACCCACACCTGCTCCCACTCCTCTGGCTGCTGCTGCTCCCACACCTGCTGCTCCACCAGCACCACCGCTCCGCAAGGCCAAGACCAAAGAGGGCAAAGGTCACCGGAAAAACCTTTTTACTAATGACTTCTAGTCAGTGTTGGCCGCTGGGTCGTTATACTAGTTTTACTAGTTGTACTAGTAGCTGAACTGTAGTCTTGGTGTTTTCACAGGTCCCAACGCTCGTAAGAAATCCAAGTCAGCATCCAAATCTGCTCCGAAACCCAAGCCTAAAAAAGTGGCTCCGCTCAAGATCAAACTGGGGGGGCTGAACAGCAAGAGGAAACGCTCCTCTGTAAGATACTGACCTTGGTCCACTTATCACCTGGACTTTTTGTCATATTGATCTGTGTGAACGTGGCTGTTTTCTCAGTGCTAACGTCGTCTTTCACTCTCTGTCAGAGCGACGAAGATGAACCCGAGGTCGACAGCGACTTTGACGACGGGAGTTTCTCCGTGTCCGACGGCTCCAATCGCAGCAGCCGTCCTAAGAAGAAGCCGAAGAGCGCCAAGAAAAAGAAGAAAGGTTTGTCCGCTGAGATAAAGTGTTCCTGCTTGTGTTGACCCCACGTCTCCCCTCTGGACTGACGCTCGTTCAAACGTCTGCTCACAGTGGAGACCGAAGACGGCGATGGATACGAGACGGACCACCAGGACTACTGTGAGGTCTGCCAGCAGGGGGGGGAGATCATTCTGTGCGACACCTGTCCCAGAGCTTATCACATGGTCTGTCTGGACCCTGACATGGAGAAGGCACCTGAGGGCAAGTGGAGCTGCCCCCACTGTGTGAGTACTGTAATCTCACCCCCGGTCACCTGAGACTGGACGCCGTTCACAGGAGTCACACCTGTCCTGACGCTGACGCTCTCTGAGAGACAGAGTTTCTGAGAAAATATTTTCGTCTCATTTCTTTTCTCTTTCACTTTTCTTTGTCCTCTCCCCCCTTCCTCCCTCCTCCCTCCTCCCCCTCCGGTCCCTCCCCTAATGTTCACACTGCTCATGTTCCATCAATCCTCCTTTTCCACCTCATGCCTTATCCACCCCTCCTTCATTTCCTCTTCTTGCCCCCCCCACCTCTCCCCATCATGGCTCCACATGCACGCGCACGACCCCTGCACCCGTTGACTCCCCCTCCCTCCCTGCCCATCACTTGACTCACTGCTTTTTTTTCCATTCCCTCTGTTGTCCATA
>NC_024319.1:2049423-2078773 GCF_000523025.1 Cynoglossus semilaevis | reverse complement strand
CACCCCCCCTCACCCGCCTCACCCCCCCCCACTCCTGTAATCCTGCTACCAGGAGAAAGAAGGGATCCAGTGGGAGGCCAAAGACGACCTGTCGGATGTTGAGGTGGAGGACGAGGAGGACAGGAGGGAAGAAGGAGTGGAGGAGGAGGATGACCACCACATCGAGTACTGCCGGGTGTGTAAGGACGGGGGGGAGCTCCTCTGCTGCGACACCTGCCCCTCGTCCTATCACATCCACTGCCTGAACCCTCCTCTCCCGGAAATTCCCAATGGAGAATGGATCTGCCCCCGTTGTAAGGTGAGACCCACCAGTTGACACACCTGAACCTGACCCTCATCACTGCAGTACTGCAGTACCACAGTACTGCAGTAGTACTGCAGTACTGTGGTACTACAAGTACACAGTATCACCTCAGTGTAAAACATGTTGCTGTGAGGACGATACCAGAGCTAACGTTAGCTACAACAGTCCTGGTACAGACCCCAGAGCTAACGTTAGCTACAACAGTCACGGTACAGACAACAGAGCTAACGTTAGCTACAACAGTCCTGGTACATACACCAGAGCTAACGTTAGCTACAACAGTCCTGGTACATACACCAGAGCTAACGTTAGCTACAACAGTCACGGTACAGACAACAGAGCTAACGTTAGCTACAACAATCAGCGTCCTACAGTAACAACAACAACTTGATTCATTTCCATCAACTATTACAAGCCTCTTCTGTTATTGTCTTGTTCCAGTGTCCACAGATGAAAGGAAAAGTCCAGAAGGTTCTGACGTGGCGCTGGGGAGAACCGCCTCCACCCACACCTGTGCCGCGGCCCACTGACCTTCCCGCTGAGGCTCCTGATCCTCCCCCGCTGGTGGGACGCAGGGAGAGGGAGTTCTTCGTTAAATGGTGCAACATGTCTTACTGGCACTGCTCATGGGTTCTGGAGCTGCAGGTACGACCGGTCACATGACCTCAGGGGTCGGACCTTCTCAGTCTGATGTCAGAGGAGCACTTTTCTTCAGCTCTTTCTGTCTTCTCTCACAGCTGGAGCTAAACTGTCAGGTGATGTTCAGAAACTTCCAGAGAAAGACGGACATGGACGAACCCCCGCCCGTGGACTTTGGGGTTGAGGGTGATAATGACAAGAGCACCAAGAGGAAGAACAAAGACCCCCTCTTTGTCCACATGGAGGAGGATTTCTGCCGTTATGGAGTCAAATTGGAGTGGCTGATGATTCACCGGGTCCTCAACCACAGGTTGGACAACAGACGTAGAACAAGACAGAAAATTCAATTAGAAAAAGACAATAATTAGGGCTGTAAGAATATCTCCTGATCTGTCCTCTCCTGATCTGTCCTCTCCTGATCTGTCCTCTCCTGATCTGTCCTCTCCTGATCTGTCCTCTCCTGATCTGTCCTCTCCTGATCTGTCCTCTCCTGATCTGTCCTCTCCTGATCTGTCCTCTCCTGATCTGTCCTCTCCTGATCTGTCCTCTCCTGATCTGTCCTCTCCTGATCTGTCCTCTCCTGATCTGTCCTCTCCTGATCTGTCCTCTCCTGATCTGTCCTCTCCTGATCTGTCCTCTCCTGATCTGTCCTCTCCTGATCTGTCCTCTCCTGATCTGTCCTCTCCTGATCTGTCCTCTCCTGATCCCGTATCAATCTCCTCAGTCATTGATCAGTTATTGATTTTTTCTCACCAATTCTCAGTCCAATATTCCTGGTGTTGGTTCATGTTCTTCCAATGTTAGTAACCTGATGTTCAGATGCAACAGCAGAGTCTTGGGGGGGGATCAATATATTGCAAAATATCGTATTGTTGCCCCTGTATCGTAATGCCAGATCCCTGACGATACACAGCCCTAATATCTCGTCTGTTGTCCTCTTCTGTTGTCCTTGTCTGTTGTCCTCGTCTGTCTTGGTGTCAGTGTTGATAAGTCCTGATGATACACAGCCCTAATATCTCATCTGTTGTCCTTGTCTGTTGTCCTCGTCTGTCTTGGTGTCAGTGTTGATAAGAAGAACAATGTTCATTACCTGGTGAAGTGGAGAGATCTTCCTTACGACCAGTCGACCTGGGAGAGTGAGGACATGGACATTCCTGAGTTCGACACCTACAAACAAACCTACTGGAATCACAGGTGAGAGGCTCGTCACTCATCATCAAAGTGATTGGTTTTTTTTTCTACCATCTAAACTGACGTGTCTCTACATGCAGAGAGCTGATGGTGGGTGAAGAGGGCAGACCGGGCAAGAAGCTGAAGAAAACTGTCAAAGTCAAGAAGGCAGAGCGGCCGCCGGCCAATCCTGTGGTCGACGTAAGTCCTTAGACCGACTGACAAAGTTTGGTTCCACCTTAAATTTCTTGTCTACTCGACTAATGTGTTGTTGCTGATAATAAGTCGTGACTGTCGTGGGTTTAACACCAGGGAAAGCGCTGTGTTATACATTTAGATCCCCACACCTCACCTGTCGTCTCCTTCAGCCCACCATCAAGTTTGACCGGCAGCCCGACTACCTGGACAGCACAGGAGGAACGCTGCATCCTTACCAGCTGGAGGGCTTGAACTGGCTGAGGTTTTCCTGGGCTCAGGCCACGGACACCATCCTGGCCGACGAGATGGGTTTAGGAAAGACGGTACAGACGGCCGTCTTCCTCTATTCACTGTACAAGGAGGTGGGTAACACAATATTGGTTAATTATGTTAATATAATATAATATATTTAGGGATGTAAACATCGTAAATCAGTTAAAAATCAAAACAAATGCGTGATAATTTGCATGGGTCGAAATAAAAAAAGAAATTAAGGTGTAAGGAAGTAGGCTACGTTATCTCAAAAAATCATTGGTCATACAATGACACTGCACACTCTTGAACAGTAGGTGGCAGTATGTGCCCAAAAATTAAAGGATCAGTGGATTTGAAAATCGTATCGCAAACCAAAATGATGGAATCATCCGGACTCTGACTCTTCACGTGAGCTTTAACTCAGGTCGTCGTCCTCGTGTCTCCCTCTGGTGCAGGGTCACTCCAAAGGCCCCTTCCTGGTCAGTGCCCCCCTGTCCACCATCATTAACTGGGAGAGAGAGTTCGAGCTGTGGGCGCCCGACATGTACGTGGTGACGTACATCGGTGACAAGGACAGCAGAGCTGTCATCAGAGAGAACGAGTTCTCCTTCGAAGGAAATGCCATCAGAGGTGGAAAAAAGGCCTCCAAGATGAAGGTGAGGACAGGAAGTGAGAAAAGGAGTATGGTGGCAGGACCGGTTGAGTAGTACTACTAGGTATTCAAAGTAGTAGTAGTAGAGTCATCTTCGTTATCAGTTTGTTCCTGTGGAGGTGAAGACAAACCACATCCTGCTCCTCTCTGTTTGGTTTTTAAAGGCAAGTTTCATATTGACATGAAATGTCTCAAAATGAGAAAACGTGGGCGAGGTTTGGTGTCTGTCACCCTTTAAAAGAAAGAAACACAGGAGGCAGGCGACTCCAGAGTCTGAACAATCATTGATTCTGTTTTCCTTCCTGCTCCACAGAAAGACTCACCGGTCAAGTTCCACGTTCTGCTGACCTCCTACGAACTGATAACCATCGACCAGGCGGTTCTGGGCTCCATCGAATGGGCCTGTTTGGTGGTGGATGAAGCTCACAGACTGAAGAACAACCAGTCCAAGGTACGGAACCATCTCCGTGTCCTGACGTTTTTGACCTGGTCCAGTTGTTTTGACTCGTCGTCTTCGTCGTTGTCTTCATGGTCTCTTCCTTTGCTTCTCACCAGTTCTTCCGCGTGTTGAACAACTACCCGCTGCAGCACAAGCTGCTGCTGACCGGCACGCCTCTGCAGAACAACCTGGAGGAGCTCTTCCAGCTGCTGAACGTCCTGACCCCGGAGAGATTCAAGTCAGTGTTGGTCCATGTGGACCGCTGTGTTCTGGTGGTCACCGCGGCCCAGCTCTGCTAACCTCTCTCTCTCTCTCTCTCTCTCTCTCTCTCTCTTCAGTAACCTGGAAGGCTTCCTGGAGGAGTTTGCAGACATCGCCAAGGAGGACCAGATCAAGAAGCTCCACGACATGCTGGGACCACACATGCTGAGGAGGCTGAAGGCTGACGTCTTCAAACACATGCCCTCCAAGACGGAGCTGATCGTCAGGGTGGAGCTGAGCCCCATGCAGAAGTGGGTGACAGTGAAGTTGAATTAGTTTTTTAGATTTTACTGATGTTTTATTTCAGTTTTGCACAAAGGGGAAATAATCCGAACCAGAATCATAAATACATTATTGATCTCCAGGAGGAGATAATTATTCTTCCTCTTTCCTTTTTTTTATGTTAAACCTCAGAAAATACTACAAGTTCATCCTGACACGCAACTTTGAAGCCCTGAACACTCGTGGTGGAGGAAACCAAGTCTCTCTGCTCAACGTGGTGATGGACCTGAAGAAGTGCTGCAACCATCCCTACCTCTTTCCTGCTGCCGCCATGGTACCATTTCTTTATAGACCTTTAGGGACGGAGGAGGAGGATGAGGATGAAGATGGTCACAATCTGTCCTCACCAACTTCATCATTTACTTCTCGTTCTCCAGGAGGCTCCAAAACTTCCAAATGGAATGTATGAGGGTACGGCTCTGACCAAGTCCTCGGGAAAACTGCTGCTGCTGCAGAAGATGATGAGGAATCTGAAGGAGGGGGGGCACAGGGTGCTGGTCTTCTCTCAGATGACCAAGATGCTGGATCTGCTGGAAGACTTTTTGGAGAATGAAGGTTACAAATATGAGAGGATCGACGGCGGCGTCACCGGGAACATGAGGCAGGAGGCCATCGACCGCTTCAACGGTGAGGCTGAGAACAGGAATATTCAGTTAGGAATTCAGTCGAATTCAGTCGATCTTTTTTAGAGAAAAAAAAACAATCCATGATTTTCATACCCCCCAAAACAGACAATTATTTTCAGACTTGTAGAAATATTGTGTATAAATGCACTGTGTAATCATTATTGTGTAATCACCGTCTATCGTCTAAAGCCAGATGTATAAACTCTGTGTTTCTGTGTTATAAATACATCTTTATCTAATTTTTTCTCGTGTCCGTCCTGACAGCCCCCGGTGCCCCCCAGTTTGCCTTCCTCCTCTCCACCAGGGCCGGAGGTTTGGGCATCAACCTGGCGTCCGCTGACACTGTCATCATCTACGACTCCGACTGGAATCCTCACAACGACATCCAGGTGAGACGGTCCTGACGGCCAACTCTCTTTTTTCTTTTTTCTTTTAATCTCTTCTGGACCACAGATAAAAAAAACACTTCTGATTCTTCTGTGCTGCAGGCGTTCAGCAGAGCTCACCGTATCGGCCAGAACAGGAAGGTGATGATCTACCGCTTCGTCACCAAGGCCTCCGTGGAGGAGAGGATCACTCAGGTGTGTGACTGACTCCTGGCCAGAGGAGGCGGCGGCGGCGAGTGTCAGGGTGAAATCACAACACGCTCATCTGTTTTTCTCCACCAGGTGGCCAAAAAGAAGATGATGCTGACCCACCTGGTGGTGCGGCCCGGTCTGGGCTCTAAGACGGGCTCCATGTCCAAACAGGAGCTTGATGATATCCTCAAGTTTGGAACCGAGGAACTGTTCAAGGATGAACTCGGAGAAGGTGTGCTGCTCTTATCCTACCTGGGAGTCAAAAGTTCCAAGACAAAAAATAAAAAATTCTTCTGTCTTGGGACTTTTTGACTTTTGGACTCGTACAGAAGCCGTAGTAGGGAGTTTTGACTTTTGGACTCGTACAGAAGCCCAGGAGTCTCAGCACAGCTCTGATTCTGATCTCACGTCTTTCGCTCCGTCTTCTTCCAGGAGACAACAAGGAGGACGACAGCAGCGTGATCCACTACGACGACAAGGCCATCGAACGTCTGCTGGACCGAAACCAGGACGCCACGGACGACACGGAGCTGCAGAGCATGAACGAGTACCTCAGCTCCTTCAAGGTGGCGCAGTACGTGGTCAAAGACGAGGATGACGAGGTACGAGTCGCTCATCACTTCAGGTCCTCGTTGAGGTTTTAGTAATCAGACGATTGTTTCAGCAGAGTTAGAAATCAGTTCTTGTTATTGTTTGGCACTGACTGACTTTAAAAAATCTGCATTAAATTTGAAGCAACAATAATTTTACAACTGGTAAAATCTATCAAACATATTTATGAATATATTCAAGTTTATAAATTGAAGTTCTCTACAAAAAAAATTTTTTTTCAAAAAAATTTTTTTTTCTTAAATTTCTTTCAAGAAATTTGTTTTAAAAAAAATGTTTTTGAAAAAATTTGTTTTCAAAAATGTTTTCAAAAATATTGCAGATGAAAATGGATGGATGGATTTTAATATATTCATATAATAAAATGTATATATGTACCAAATATATGTAGATGTATGCAGTCAGAATGTGTATACATATATATATATATATTTTTATACTGTATATATGAACACCTGTTCTCCTTTTCTACTGAGGAGGAGGAGGTGGAGAGGGAGGTGATCAAGCAGGAGGAAAGCGTGGACCCCGATTACTGGGAGAAGTTGCTGCGACACCACTACGAGCAGCAGCAGGAGGATCTGGCCCGGAACCTGGGCAAAGGCAAAAGAACCCGTAAACCGGTCAACTACAACGACGGTTCCCAGGAGGACCGAGGTATAAGACAGGGTACAGAACCACATAAAACCTCTGCAACCTCTTGGTGTGAGCATGTTAGCTGTGCTGTGCTGCTGTCGCCGTCTGCTCCCTGTGGCGTTTCATGGTCAGTGCATGGTCCGCTAGAATATATCCACAAGTGAATGTGTGTTTCATCTAAAAACAGGTAACAACTGGTAAATGTCTAACTGTTTAAGAAGACTTAATAATTAGAAGAAATCATTTTAAAATTGAGTCCAGAGTATAGAGAAATCATTTTAAAATTGAGTCCAGAGTGTGAATCTGTCGTTGGGCTGATATTTGAACCAGCAACCCTCTGACTAGAACCTGGTTACAGGGTTGCGTCTGAAGACATTACTGGTCATGAAGGTGTGGTTTTAAATCCAAAACGATGATTGGATTAATGTCCTGTTGTCTCTGTCCCTGGTCCAGACTGGCAGGAGGACCAGTCAGACAACCAGTCTGATTACTCTGTGGCCTCAGAGGAGGGCGACGAGGACTTCGATGAACGCTCTGAAGGTAACGGTCGACTTGGAGTCCACGGCTGTTCATGGTCAGTGTTTCAGACCCTGTTTACACGGCGACGATACGACACAGTACGACACAGTACGACTACAGAAGCCTCCGGATACTGAGCGTTTACAGGGACTAGACGCAAACAAATATGTAGTTCATATTCTAGGCCTGTATGTGGCGCTGTATTACACTCTAACTTACTAACACCGGAAACATTCTGCTCCGTTCACGTGGTGAGGACACTCACCATCGTCATCACGTCTAAACCAGGGGTGACCAACTCATTTTGGTTCAAATCCCATGTACCTATAAATAACAATTTCAAGTTCATGAACTTTTGTTTTCATGCAAAGAATGTACAAGTATATTTAGACAATAATCATATTTAATGAAATATTTTACAAAACATATGAGCATTATATATTATATATATAATATTAAATATATAAATATTTCTGTATTTTTTTTATCAACTGGGCCGAACTGAAATCCCTGAAAGGCCAAGTTTGGCCTGCGACCCGTATGTTTGACAGCCCTGGTCTAAACCCAAGGCCGACTTGGCGCCGTAGCTCTGGGATCTGGAGGCTAATCATCGCCGTGTAAACGGGTCACTGCGCTGCCTCAGAGTAGGGCAGGTGATACAGACACCCTGGGTGACACGCCCATCTGCCCTCTGATTGGCTAACGACACTTCCAACCCTCCCCTGCAGATGTGTATTCAGATTCAGACGACAGCTACGATGTCCTGATCGACAACATGGACACAGGAAGCAGAAGCTGTAGCTGCATCGTCTGCACTGAGCGTAGAGAGGCAAGGAGGAGAGGAGCAGAAAGAACAGGGAAAAACAGAGGAGAACCAGGAGAACTCAGGGACAGAACGGAGAACTTTCAGAACGTTAACGCTCCCCTCACACACACTGTTACTGAATGAGGCGTTTAAATGTTCCACATTCAGGACGGTTGACCCTCAGTAATTCACAGAGAATTTGTTCATTTTTTGCTGCAGTTTCCTCTTTAAACACAGACCACCGCTGTAGCGCCCCCTGATGGAGGGACAGGCTGGCGACGGTGATTCTTCTGTTCGGGGCTGATTGAATTTCTCTATGAGTTCTTCTGTTCATTAACTTTTTATTAAATGGAGTACACTGTACCACCGCGCTGCTGTCAGGCGTTACTGTTTTGAGGGAGTGAAGAAGAGGGTGAGGCAGAGGTGAGTTGAGGTGTGAGGAGAGGAGAGAGTCAGCCAGACCTGGGGAGGTGGAGGTAGAGCAACACACAGCAGGAAAGAAACAGGTCGTCAAATGAACTCTGAGCTTCAGACGTACTGACGGATGTGTTGTCCTTACAGCCAACTCCAGACGACCGAGCCGCAAAGGTCTGAGGAACGACCGGGACAAACCACTGCCCCCCCTGTTGGCACGTGTCGGCGGAAACATTGAAGTGAGTTTTCTCCGGAATTCTTATCTTTTTCTGGATAAAAGCCTCTGCTAAATGTAATAAAATATTTTAATTTTTTTTATTAAAAAATATAAGGATCATGTTAAGTGGAAATATTCAAACTAGGAAATTGATAAAATGTAAATTTTTATAAATGTGTTTGTCCATCAATATTCTATTGTTAAATTATATAAAATTAATAACATTTTATAAAATACTAATAATTATTAATACAAAAACATCCATACAGTTCTGTAGAATATTGATACAATGTTGTGAAAAAAAGAATCACAGTATTTCAGTCCCTGTTAATTATCTCACTGATTCTCAGGTGTTGGGCTTCAACGCTCGTCAGAGGAAGGCCTTCCTGAATGCAGTGATGCGTTATGGGATGCCTCCTCAGGATGCCTTCACCAACCAGTGGCTGGTGCGTGACCTCAGAGGGAAGTCTGAGAAGGAGTTCAAGTGAGTGAAGGGCGAACGTTTTCTTCCTGGTTCGTTCTGTTTGTGCTCCTCAGTGAACGTCTTCACTCTGTCCCTCAAATCTGTCCTCAGGGCCTACGTGTCCCTCTTCATGCGTCACCTTTGTGAGCCGGGGGCCGATGGAGCGGAGACTTTTGCAGATGGCGTTCCACGCGAGGGTCTGTCCAGACAACACGTCCTCACACGCATCGGAGTCATGTCTCTCATCAGGAAAAAGGTACAATAACAAAAAAACACACAATAAATAAGGGACGTAACGAAACACTGAACTCATGATACGATTGAATCACTTTTTTAAACAAAATGAATAATAATTATAATTAAATAAAAAATATGATGGATTGTTACGATTCACGATGCGTCGTTACATCCCTACAAATAAAAAATAAAGATGCGTTCAGAAATTGCAAACCACACCCACACATGGTGCAACATGGTACTGCGCTACAGTTCTGTGGGGGTGTACGGCCCCACAACAAGTCTTTTTTTTGTTTTTTTGTTGGATGTTTTCAGATAAAAGTTTCTCAGTCGTGTTAATTAGAGGCCACGGCGGTGGCTAATTAAAATATTATTATTTGTCGCTGAAGTTGATGAATGACTGACGGACGGTGTGATGGTCACAGGTGCAGGAGTTTGAGCACGTGAACGGTCAGTGGTCCATGCCCTGGATGGCTGAACTGGAGGAGAACAAAAGAGCTGCAGCGCTGGCTGCAGGTGAAGACCCCAAGACTCCCTCTAGTGGCACTCCTGCAGACACGCAGCCCAACACTCCTGTCCCAGGTACGAGTGCCCACACCACTACTACCACAGTTCATGTTCCTTTAAAATGTAAAATATTATGGATTTTTTTTGTTGTCTTTTAACTGGATCATTTGCAAAAAAGTACATTAGATTAAATTTTTTTGTTGTCTTTTAACCGGATCATTTGCAAAAAAGTACATTAGATAAATTTTCATTTTTAGTGAAATATTATTTAACAAAACATTTCCTGAACATGAACTGTTTGTCTATTATTTTATTTTCGAGTCTGTTATGGCCCACGGGCCGTATGTTTGACACCACTATTTTTTTTTTTATCCAAACAAGGACATTTCTCCTGTCATTCCACAGAGGACTTTTCTAAATCAGACGACAAAGACGACATAAAGAAGGAGGCCGAGGACGGGAAAGGGACCAAGAAGTCGGATGATCCAGAGGTAAATTCAAATTGAATTTGTTGTTGATCGATCACGTTGTTCCTGATCGTCTTGATCTGATTGATCACCGTTACTCTTCTCTCAGATCATTGAAATCCCGGACGAGTCAGAAAAATCCCCCGCGTCCATCAAGAAGGACGGAGAGTCGGACTCTGCGGCAGGGAAGGTGGAGAAGGAGACGGGAGACGGGGGTGAGGGCAGGGAGAAGGAGGCTGAGGAGAAAGAAGACGAGGAGCAGAAGTCAGACACGAGGGAGAACGACGCCTCCGCTGCTAAAGCCAACAGTTCAGACGATACCAAGTCCAAAGGTGAGTTCACGGGAGACTTCGCCGCAGCTTCAGTTGGTCTGACTGAGATTCTGACTCATGTTTTTATTTAAGATGACGAGAGCAAAGATGAGAAGATGGACACGTCGCCTACACAGGAGATCAAAGGTCAGGGCCAGAGGTCAACGCAGAACAGCAAAAGTAACATATAATATATGGCTTTTTATATACTGAAGTTTCTGGACTATAAGTCACATAATGAAAAAATGATGAAAAAAAGTGTGACATACTGCAGTAGCAGATACTGGTACACAAGCTTAGAGTGCCCTCTAGCGGCTGTCAGTGTGAAAAAACAAACATGAAATTATATAAGTCACAAACCCAGAAAAAGGATGGAAAAAAGTGCAAGTGGTTCATGTTTTGTTTGGTTTTCACGTCACAGAGGTCAAAGAAGAGAAGGACGTTGTGAAAACAGAGGATTCTGGGAAACTACAGAATGGAGAGAACGCCAGAGACGGAGCAGCAGCCGCCGTCAACGTCAGTGAGGAGAAGAAGAAGGCCACGAAGCAGAGGTTCATGTTCAACATCGCTGACGGAGGATTCACAGGTGGATGGACACACACACTCACTCACACACACACACTCACACACACCCCACTTTTGTTAAACTCTGTCTCCTCTTTGTTTCAGAACTCCACTCTCTGTGGCAGAACGAGGAGCGAGCGGCCACGGTCACCAAGAAGACCTTTGAGATTTGGCACCGTCGTCATGACTACTGGCTGTTGGCTGGAATCATACAGTATCCTTTCATGTCACGACTGTAACCGCCGTTCACTCTGTAACGTTTACACTTGAACCAATGAGGAGAGAGTTTAGAGTCTTTGTTAGTTCTACTGTAGATGAGGGCTGATCCCGTATCAATCTCCTCAGTCATTGATCAGTTCTTGATTTTCTCCAATATTCCTGGTGTTGGTTCATGTTCTTGTTCTTTTCTTTCTTCTCTAGTGATTCCAAATGTAGATCCCTCTGTTCCAGAGTTAGGAACTGATGTTCAGATGGAACAGATATCAATCTATTGTCATGCGTCGTTGAACCCTTGACCTCAGTTTGTCAGACACGGCTACGCCCGGTGGCAGGACGTGCAGAACGACGTCAGGTACGCAATCCTCAACGAGCCTTTCAAAGGTGAGATGAGCAGAGGGAACTTCCTGGAGATCAAGAACAAGTTTCTGGCCCGCAGGTTCAAGGTGAGCGGACGCTCAGTGGTGCGAGAACCGTATCTTTTTTTATTTTTAAGTACCGTCCACCTCACCAGCCGTTTGCCCTTTCTGCCCTGCAGCTGCTGGAGCAGGCCTTGGTGATCGAGGAGCAGTTACGCAGGGCGGCGTATCTGAACATGACAGAAGACCCCGCCCACCCCTCCATGGCCCTGAACACGCGCTTCAGCGAGGTCGAGTGTTTGGCCGAGTCCCATCAGCACCTCAGCAAGGAATCCATGTCTGGTAACAAACCAGCCAACGCCGTGCTGCACAAGGGTGAGTCATCAGCTGCAGCCACACCCCCTCTCCTGATTGGACGATTCTGAACCTCCATTTGATGCATTCGCTTGCAGATTTGTTGCCCTATTGCTTTTGTTTTTGAGGTGTATAAAAATTTTAAATGTCCCATATTTTCAGTAATTTCATATTATAATATAATATTATAATAAGTATTTCCTTCCCTAATAAGAAAAAAACAGTTAAAAAATTAAATTAAAAGACATTTTGCAGGAAATAACCTGGTAAGTTTCTTCTTTTTTTTTTTACACCAACGTTCTGTATTTTCAGTTCTCAAACAGCTGGAGGAGCTGTTGAGCGACATGAAGGCTGACGTCACCCGCCTCCCTGCCACCATCGCCCGGATACCCCCCGTGGCCGTGCGGCTTCAAATGTCTGAGAGGAACATCCTGAGCCGATTGGCCAGCAGGGGACCAGACATGACGTCTCAGAACCAGTCACATACCTCACAGCAAATGCAGGTGCCTCGCTGACCAATCAGATCGCTCGCTGACTGAGGTCACCTGCTCTGACCCCATGTAGCAGACTCCTCCCCCTCCTCAAACCTTGTACAGCACAGTCAGGTTAGTCCCCCTCACACTGCACCCTCCTCCTCCTCCTCCTCCTCTTCCTCCTCCTCTTCCTCCTCCTCCTGTACCTCCCTCCCTCCTCCTCCTCCTCCTCCTCTTCCTCCTCCTGTACCTCCCTCCCTCCTCCTCCTCCTCATCCTCCTCCATCTCTGGACTCAGGCAAACATCAGCTGTGCTGTTGGACTTGGTTTTAAAAAAGACTGGAGTCAAGGATGTGAAACCGCCGCAGGTTCTTCCTCAGACTCAGACTCGTCTCCTTCCTTCTAAGGACGGCGGTCGTCGCGTCGTGTGCGAGCTGCGGCTTCACTCACGGGTCGTCGCGGCGGTCTGTAATATCGCGTATTCTCGAGCTGACGAGATCCGACTGGAGTGAACGCAGCACTTTTGGAACATATTGATCCTCTGTAGTACTTTTTGGAAGACGACAAAGGATTTTATTTGTGATCATTTCATCTGTAAAAAAAAGTTGTGAAATTTGGGTGATTTTCTTTTCCAGCGTCGTCCTCTGTGTGTGTGAGTGTGTGTGTGTGAGAAGAGAGCTGATTGGTTGGTCTACGTGTGTTTAGAAACCAGCCCACACTGAGAGAGAGAGACTGTTACTGTCCTCACCCTCCTCACCCTCTGTCTCACCTCTTCTTCTTCTTCTTCTTCTTCTCTGATCAAATGTCTCAGTTCACCGTCAGCTCTTTGTGCTCACATCCTGACCAAAAAAAAAACAAAAAAAAACATTCTTCCCTGGTCCACAGATCATCTACAAGGAGACAAACCTCTCCAGGTCCATGTTCCTCCTGGTACATGTTCCTCCTGGTACATGTTCCTCCTGGTCCATGTTCCTCCTGGTAGATGTTTCTTTCCTGTAGATGTTTCTGTATTTGTCCAGGGAGCAGTGGAGACCAGAACTCTCCACCGTGTTCGGGTACATGGTATGGTACCAGGAGTGACGGCCATGTTAATTTAATTTCCCACCACTGACCTGAATGATAATAACATTGTTATAACAATAACCAGCTCCTTGTTTTTATCATCGCTGTTGTTTTTATAGACTATGATTAAAAAACCTCCACAGTATCAAAGGTTGGTCATTTATTCATGTCTTCTGATGAATCTATTTGACCAAACTACGCCATCATCGGGCGAGGACAGGTATTACACCCTGGACGGTTCACAGGGTTTCATGAACAGTGACCTCTTCCTGCACCTGGTGGAAGGAACGTGAAGTGCACACCAGGTAGAACATGAAGGTACCGCCACTGATCAAACCACTGTAAGGCTAACCGTTGTCCACCAGGGGGCCCCAGATACAGAGAAGAAGAAGACTGACGTCTGATGTTGAACAGATACAGGTATGAAATGTGTTTTATTAACTACTACTCTATAAGTACTCCATAAGTACTCCATAATATCTTATTAAAGACAAATGTCATTTTTTGAGGCTACTGTTCAATGTGCACAGGTCTGGTCAAAGTGGGGGGGGGGCGGTGGTCCCAATGTAAATTAAATTGTGTTTAGTGAAGTTCTGTGGTCATGTGACTGAATCTGTAAACATGAGGGTGAGGGGGGAGAATGGGGGAGGGTTAGAGGTAAGCTGTTTGTGAACCACTGCTGTGAGGGAGGGGGGTACGGGGGGGGGCATTATCTACATGTAGTTTCATGTGTAAAAGTTTTGTTTTTTCAGGAGTGAATTTAAACTCTGTAACGTCTGAAGAAGAAGAGACTGAAGGTGAGAGGAACCGACCGATTTTATCCCCGAGATCGTTGGGTAATTAGGACGATTACAGTTAATTACAGGGTGGGAGGAACGACTGTGCTGGTAATGATGTCTTATCATCATGACAGGAGGAGCAGCAGGAGGAGGAGGAGGAGCAGGAGGAGGAAACCTGACTCTGAGTTTACCGGAGGCGTCACAGTCGGTACCAGCACCGAGGATCCAGACCAGAGAAGCAGAACCATGTCTTATCGGTGAGTTTTTATTCTTCTTTAAAACAAACAAAACTGTTTTTTTTTTTACAATCTTAAATGTTGTTGGTGCGTTCACTTTGTCCAACCTGTGGCTCAGGACCCACATGTGGCTCTTTGCCCAGTTTCATGCGGTTCTTACGTTCATGTGGAATTTTCTGTTGGTGGGGTTTTTTTTACACCATGTCGATGACATTTGATGCAAATGACTTCAATGATGGAAAGATGTAAACCGGAAGTTTTAAAAGTTTTTTTATTTTTTTTCAAGGGATAGGGTGGTTCATGTGTGTCCATGTCATGTCATGTGACTCTCAGCCTGCTGACTGGTTGGCCACCCTGGCCCACAGTGTGTCACTCTGTGTTTTACTTCCTTCCTCTGACCTCCGTATTTACATGAACATATCAGTAACAGCTGTGTGTCTGTATTTGACTTCAGTTCACCTGGTACAGCCGCTGGTCCCTGCCTGACAATCGTTGTGTTGTGTTGAAGTGTCGCCTCCTGGTGGCTGGTTCAACACCTCAGGTTATTACGGTTCAAAAGTTCAAAAGTGTAGAACTGACGACGCGTTTCTGCTGAAGTCACTTTGGTTTTGGTGAGGACACTTTCGTCATCGATGATGTCCAACACTGTCCACTGGTCAGAGGACAATCTGCGTCAAACACAGGCTGGTGGTTTGGTAATGATTCATCATCATCATCATCATCATCTTCATCGTCATGATGCTGTTGTCATTTGAAAACATCCCGTGAACTAAATGATGGGGCGCGGCCCACATCCTGTGCAGCTTTGACTCCTTCAAATACTCTGTTGTCCAACCTGAGGCTCCGTACCGTGTCCGTGTCTTTGTCCCCCTCCTTTACTGCCTGGTGTGGACCAAACCACACACACACATGTACACTGCGTGTGTGTGTGTCTCACGTCATCTGAGTTGTGTGGCTCTGTAATCTGATCTGATCTGATCTGTTCCGATGCGTTTGGGCCCTGACGTTGTTGTTTCCTGTTTGATTGAACACAGCCTGACGCCTGTGTTCAATCAAACGGCGTCTGATCGTGATGGAACTGAAGGAAGGACAGTGTCCCACGGTCCACGGCCGTGGACAGTGTCCCACGGTCCACGGCCGTGCCGAAACACGTCCTGCGAGCCATCGTTTCATTTGCAAGTTAAATGGTCGGTGAGATTGTGTGTGTTTGTGGTGCAGCCACGGCGTGTGTGTGTGTGTGCGTGTGTGTGTGTGTGCGCCTCAGTGTTGTGATAACATTCACAGTTAAAAAAAGTACCACACAGACATGGAGGTTGGACTGCAAATAAGGAAGTGATGTGCAATTCTGACCTTTATGCACACACACACACACACACACACACACACACACACAGTGTTAGCTGCAAAATAAACTCACACCACTGTCAGACAGACAGGTGAGTGGAACGCCGTTAGCTGAAAAAACAAACGCTCTGTGTTTTCTGTCTTTTTTTTTCCCACTGCAGTTCGTATTGTAACTGTAACTGTAACTGTAACTGTAATCCGTTTTTAAAATGTATTTAATTACATTTTTTTAAAGGTTATTTTCTCGTCACGACCTGTTGGAGCAGAGGGACTGATCTGTTCTGGTTCCTCCCACTTTCACTATTTTGTGAAAGGAGATGTAAAAAGGAAGGAAGGGGAGAAGAGAGAGAGAGAGAGAGAGAGAGAGTCCGAGGGGCGGGGCCGCACAGACCTACACAGTGTGACAGACTGACTGGGGGGTCTCTAGTTTTCCGAGGTGACTGATCACAGTAAGTGTTCTACTTTGTTCTGGGGATAGGGACGGGTGAGAGACGAGGGCAGAGACAAGGGGGGAGGGACGAGGGGGAGAGAGGGAGGGGGGAGAGAGGGCTAATGGGAGGCTGGAGTTGATAGTTTTCACGTGAGACGTGATGAAAATATAACTTGTACTGCGTCGAGGCAGCAGATACTCCGTTGTACGTGGACTGAGGAAGTAGTCAGGCACAGGCAAAGTATTTGTAGGTGTCAGTATTAGTACTGCAGTACTTGTACTTCTGAGTCTGCACATGTTTATGTACCAGTGACTTCTGCTTCTCTTTGGTCCCAGGACCAGTGGAGAGACAACATGGTTCGGTGAGTTTTCACCTTCAAAACTCTGTCGTCCTCGTTTCTGTTTTTTTTTTTTGTAAGATGTGACAACTTCTCTGTTTCTATTCCTCCTTCTCTTTCTTCGCCCAGCTGTTGACCAGTCACGTCGTGTTCTGGTGTCATGTGGTCGCCTTTGTAGTGTGGACTAAAAAACTTCCCTCTAACCCTTTTTTCTTTTATTTCGTTGGAAACGTTCAAGTTTTCGTACTTGTTTAAAAAAAAGCAAACAAACCATGAATCCTTTGTATTATGTGATTATTTAAAAAAAACATAATTATAAGTAATTTTATAATTTATATTTTTTATAATAAATCATATTTTTTAAATTTAATTTGTATAATTAGTGTTTACCTGTAGTTTTCGTACGGGTTTAAAAAAAGCAAACAAACCATGAATCCTTTGTATTATGTGATTATTTAAAAAAAACATAATTATAAGTAATTTTATAATTTATATTTTTTATAATAAATTATAATTTTTTTAAATTTAATTTCTATAATTAGTGTTTACTTGTAGTTTTCAGCCGTCAGGCCAAAGATTTTCAACAGTCGTTCTGACTCTGGTGCAGTACTTCTGCTGACCCCACGGGGGTTTTGACTTTCCTGAAGATGAACATCTCTATATTAATATATGTCTGTAATGTGTTGGTATTTTTAACACACAGACCTACAGTCTGGTTCAACAACGTGTTCAGGTTTAACACAGTTCACCGTCGGTCGATTTTAACCAAATTTGACCGACTTGGTTTTCAGTCCGTCATGTTTTCCGACTGACTTTCATGTTTCCATTTCATGTCGTGTTTCATTGATTTTTCTGTCTTTATTGTTTTATGTTTTTTTTATTTTAATCAGTCATTTTTCCTGTTTGGTTAAAAAAAAAGAAACGATAAAAAAAATAAAAGTTTTTATTTTTTTTAATAGTTTATGTCGACATTTAGACCAGGGGTCAACAACGTGGTGCCCGGGGTCACCTGGTATCCCCCCCCCCCTCAGGTGCCCACGGGGTATGTTCTTAAAATTAAACTATTCAACAACAGGGTCAGAAACTTTACTGTTCCTGTGCTTTTTGAATCAGATGAGTTCAGAGTCGTCTGTCGTCTGAACCAGAACTGATTATTATCACACTGTTCTCTATCAAACAAGGAGTTTCAAAAAGGTCGTGACCCCGGGTTTAGAGCTTCAAATATATTGATATTTTTAATATAAAACAAAAATCTCAAAACCGCATTTTCTCTGGTTTTAACAATCGTGTCTTTAACTACGAAATTCTCAGATACATTTGGGTTTAATATATTAATATTACTGTACTTTTACTTAAACAAAACATAAATAAATAAATAATATAATAAATAATTCATAATAATAAATAATCTCTTATAAAATTATCTGAGGAACTTTTATTTATTTGATTTTTTGATTTAAGCCAAAATGAACTGTAGTTTGAAGTCTGACTGTTTGTCTGACTGTTTGTCTGACTGTTTGTCTGCAGGTGGTTCCACAGAGACATCACAGGAATAGAGGCTGAGAACATCCTCCAGGACCGAGGAACCCATGGCAGTTTCCTGGCCCGGCCCAGTAAGAAGAACGTCGGCGACTTCTCCCTGTCGGTCAGGTACTGACGTAGAAGAAGAAACTTTGGATTTGCTGCTGTCGTCAGTGATGAGTTCGAGTTCCGTCTCAGACTCTGTGTCTGTGTCTGTGTCCGTGTCCGTGTCCGTCTGTGTCTGTGTCACTGCAGCAGTTCTGTGTAAATGTAAATAATAAACAGCTGTTTATTTATTTACATTCAAATTTACGAAACATCATTGAATCACAAACCGCAGTAGAACAGTTTTTAAAAAAACATTTTTTAACATCTGGGTCGCGGCCCATGCTGGTTGCCATGTTCATTTATTTTTTTAGATTTTTTACAGAATACATTTAAATAATTTTCTGTCACGTTGCTGATGTTTTTCTATTTAAAAAAAAAAAACCAGGAGATCGTGTGTACACCTGCCTAAAACTTTTGAAACTTGCTACAAGTTGACAAAGAAAAACTCTGACCTCGTCGTCACGTCTTTTCTGTCTCAGGGTGGGGGAGATGGTGACACACATCCGCATACAGAACACCGGAGACTTCTACGACCTGTACGGCGGGGAGAAGTTCGCCACGCTGTCCGAGCTGGTGGAGTACTACACGGCCGAGAACGGAATCCTACAGGACAAGGACGGTACTGTCATCGAGCTCAAGTACCCGGTCAACTGCTCCGACCCGACCACAGAGAGGTGAGCGCTCACACCGCATCACACTGTGACGTCACCTCTGACATCACCTCTGACATCACCTCTGACATCACCTCTGACATCACCTCTGACATCACCTCTGACCCACTTCTCGGGTTTGGAGCCCAGAGTTCGGAGTGAAGTGAATTACCAATCCTAATTTGACGTCACGTTACTGCTTTGACGTGTTAGCGCGCTGCTAACACTCCCTGACACACAGGTGATGCATTGTGGGATTTATGTTGCCAGGCTACAGAGAGTGTTGGGTTCAGGGTCCGTTCTACTGAAGGAATTTTTATTTTTATTTTGGGCCGGTCGATTCTCTCAGTTTCTCAAATGACGGTGGACCGGGCCGCTCCGTGTCTGGGCCACATATGGCCCGCGGGCCACACAGGACGATCATTTCTAGTGGTTATTTGTGTTATTTGTGTGTGTCTGAGGTTGTGTACTTCACCCAGACTAAAGTTTCCATGCCCCCTCACCCCCTCCCGTTTTTCTCACTGTCAGTTGTCTTACTTCCCTTTTGTTTCTGCGGTTGGAAACTTTAAGTTTTGACACTTTTCACAGCGATGACAGACCTGACTCGTCTTTGACTCTTGCACAAAACATGTTGTTTGTTCTTGTTCTTGTTCTTGTTCTTGTTCTTGTTCTTGTTCTTGTTCTTGTTCTTGTTCTTGTTCTTGTTCTTGTCCTCCACGTCGTGCTGACGTCTGAGTGCAGAACCTCGTCGGGGGCAGAGTTTCGGGGCGACTTTGGGCCTTATTTTTCCACCTGACTTTTCTTTCTGCCTTGAGTCAGTTCACACTGACACTTATAATATACTGTACACGTGTGTATGTTCCAGTGTATGTAGATCTATTTAGCCATGGTTTGATACTGATGATGTTGGAGTCACAGAACGTTGACGCTATAAATAAATACATAGACGATAAAAATACAGAACTGGGATTTCATCACTTCTCAGAAATAAATATAAATAAAAAACACGAAGACAGTCGTGGTTTCACTGAGGGAACAGCTGCACGTTCTGGAAGGGATGAGTCCAGGTTCTGGTCCTGGTCCAGGTTCTGGTCCTGGTCCTGGTTTCTTGATGTGTCGTATGTTCGTGTGAAAATGTGAAGCAGGTGTTGGTGAAGGTCATGTGACAAATGTCGTACTTCAAACCCAGCGTTGACCAGGTTTATCTTCACATCTTTGTCGTCAAAGTCTGAACCGTTTCCTCTGATTCAATACGACGTTTTATTTCACCCTAAAAATGAACTCTTCTGAAAATCACATGAAATCAAAAAAATCACATTGAAACTCAACTTTACCAGGTTTAGTTAAAGTTAATTAATTAATTAATTAATTAATTATTTCAGAATTGTTTCCATCATTGTTTCCTGCGTGATTTATTTTCCTGCTGTGACGGAGGTTGAAGCTCGAGTTTCGTCCGTTCAGTTGAACCACCTGTGGTCAGATAAACTTAACAACCAGAACCAGGTTACTGATTTAAGTTTTTATTTATTACAGTGACGGGCGGTTATCTGTAGTAACTAAAAACGAAGGCGGGGGGGGGGATCGGGGGGGGCAGTTAAAAATACTTCGTCCGCTTCGGCCACAAAATCTGCCTTCAAAGTTTCCAACCACAAAACAGGAAGCTGTGAGAAAGAAATTGAAAACAGCGACACACACACACACACTCTCACACACACTCTCACACACACACACTGCTACTTTAAACACTTTTTTTTGTGAGAATCGACCACATCCGACGGTGAACGGACGACAGGTGCTGGTCCACGGCCACCTCGTACACACACACACACACACACACACACATACACGCAGGTCACACTCCTCTGTCTGTGTGTGTGTGTGTCTGATCCAGGTGGTTCCATGGACACCTGTCTGGGACCAACGCTGAGAAGATGCTGGGAACACGAGACGAGCCCGGAACCTTCCTGGTCCGAGAGTCTCTGTCCGAACCAGGAGACTTCGTCCTCTCTGCTCTGACGGACGGAATCAGCAAAAGTGGCGGGAGACGCGTCTCTCACATCAAGATCAAGTGTCAGGTGTGTGTGTGTGTGTGTGTGTGTGTGTGTCAGAACCTTCAGACCCTCCAGACCCTCCAGACCCCGGTCAGGTCCGACACAGACTCAGGGTTTTCCCAGAGTTGTGAATCAAAGTCTCATTTCCTCGCTGTTGCTCAACAGACGACCGTTGGTCAATATACCATGATGCAACTGGCTTCATCTTCCAGTAAGAGTTCACAGAACAGACCTGCACAGGGTTAATGCACACACACACACACACACACACACACACACACACACACACACACTCCTGGTTCAGAGCTGCAGAAACAGACAATGATCTGGTTTGAATTCATTTGTATAGAATGAATAGAGTGTAAACCTGCAGGTTATTTTTAGCTGTGGTTTTCAACACTGAACACACACTCACACACTCACACACACTCACACACTCACACACTCACACACACACACACACACACACACATTCATTTAATTTCAAAGGAAATGAATAATGAGAGATTAGTCCATAAAATAACAGATGTTTTCAGGAGCATTTTGGAAAATTTGTTCTTGACGTTTCACTGCAGCAGCAGCAGCAGCAGCAACAGCAGCAGCAGCAGCAGCAGCAGCAGTAACAGCAGGAACAGCAGCAGCAGCAGCAGCAGGAACAGCAGTAACAGCAGCAGCAGCAGTAACAGCAGCAGTAACAGCAGTAACAGCAGCAGCAGTAACAGCAGCAGTAGCAGCAGTAACAGCAGCAGCAGTAACAGCAGTAGTAACAGCAGTAACAGCAGCAGTAACAGCAGCAGCAGTAACAACAACAACAGCAGCAGCAGCAGTAACAGCAGCAGTAGCAGCAGTAACAGCAGCAGCAGTAACAGCAGCAGTAACAGCAGTAACAGCAGCAGCAGCAGCAACAGCAGTAACAGCAGCAGCAACAGCAGCAGCAGCAGCAGCAGGAACAGCAGTAACAGCAGCAGCAGCAGTAACAGCAGTAACAGCAGCAGTAACAGCAGCAGCAGTAGTAGTGCATTTTGTTTTGTCATTTACTCTGAGGAATAAATCAAACTCTAATATTTCAAATCCCTTCGTTCATATTCTGCCAATTAACCCTGTGATGCTGCAGCCAATCCCACCAGAGGGGGCGGGGCCACAGCCGGTACACTTCACCAGTCCATCAGACTGGTTCACACTCACTGTCAATCAGGAGTGAACAGTAAATCTAACCGTGCATGACACCGTACAGAACCCAGACCACGGGTTTGACCACATGGGGTGACATCACTGTGGACGTGTGAAATGTTCTGATGTTCTTCCCTGTTTAGATTTAAACTTTCTTTATTGTCATATTGTGTGTGTGTGTGTGTGTGTCCAGAACGGCAGGTACACAGTGGGCGGCTCCGAGATGTTCGACACACTGACCGACCTGGTGGAGTTCTACAAACGGAAGGGCATCGAGGAAGTCTCTGGAACCTGGGTGCACCTCAAACAGGTACTAATGACGTCAGAAGAACCTGGAGGAGTAGAACCAGGAGGCGTAGAACCAGGAGGAGTAGAACCGGGAGGAGTAGAACCAGGAGGCGTAGAACCAGGAGGAGTAGAACCTGGAGGAGCAGAACCAGGAGGAGTAGAACCTGCAGGAGTAGACCCAGGAGGAGTAGAACCGGGAGGAGTAGAACCAGGAGGAGTAGAACCAGGAGGCGTAGAACCAGGAGGAGTAGGTAGAACCAGCCTCGGGTCGATGTTCCACGTCGGTCTATCTGTGGAACAGACTGACTGTGGTTTTCAACTGTGGTTGTCTACAGTGTTTGATTTGCTGTTCCACTAGGTGGTGCTAAAGCCCCCTCTCTCTCTCTCTCTCTCTCTCTCCCTCAGCCATTTTACAGCACCAGAGTGAACGCAGCCCAGATTGACAGCAGGGTGAGGGAACTGAATCAGACCACGCAGGTGGAGGCTGAGGGGGTGAAGAGCAAAGCTGGATTCTGGGAGGAGTTTGATGTAAGATCATCAGAATGTTGTTTTTATTTTATTTTTTTAATTTTATTTATTTTTTGTGGACCTCTTCGTAAGATCAAAGTCTGATGGAGAAAAATAAAAAAAGATTTTCCTAATGAACATCATCACATCATCTCTTGTTGAAAATCCATCATCTAATTGAAGTTAAAGCAGGGGTGAAATAGCACCACCCTGTGGAGGTGGTGGTAAAATACACTGGCTAAGACAATCTGTCATTCAAACAAATAAATAACAAAAAATAAATCTAAAAACCCAGAATCCTAGAATTCTGCAGGATGACCTTTGACACCAGGTCAGAACCTGTAGAAAAGCCCGGTCACATGGTTTGGTCTCTCTGTTCTGATAGGTTCTGCAGAAGTTGGAGACGAAGGTGAAGAAGAGCAGAGAGGAAGGACAACGACCTGAGAACAAGAGCAAGAACCGATACAAGAACATTCTTCCCTGTGAGTGTTTCCCTCCTCTGTCCTCCGTCCTCTGTCCTCTGTCCTCTGTCCTCTGTCCTCTGTCCTCTGTCCTGGTCTGAACTGGACCAGAGTTCTGTCAGAACCTCGTCCTAATCAAACAGCTGTGTCTCTGTCCAGTCAACGACACCAGGGTCATCCTGCAGGACGCCGACCCCAACACCGTGGGCTCGGACTACATCAACGCCAACTACGTTAAAGTAAGTCATGAAACCTGGACCACTGGGTTTTTATCTGTGTGTTGTAGTTTTTTTTAACGGGTTAACGGCGTTCCCCCAGAACAACCTGTGGGAGGCCGGGGGTCAGCAGGACTACATCGCCGCCCAGGGGTGCTTAGCAACAACTGTCAACGATTTCTGGCAGATGGTGTGGCAGGAAAAAACACAAGTGATCGTCATGACAACCAGAGAGGTCGAGAAAGGACGGGTGAGTCTCAAAGTCAGTCATAAAGTCTGGTTTTCCATGTACCAGGTTGTCACCTGGTACCAAAGGCCACCTGGTAGATTTGTTATGAATTTCGGTTTCTCATTCAGTTTGTTTATTTTGATTCAGGTCTCTGGACCTCGAAGGTTCGGTTCCCTCGGTTCAGAGTCCGACACCTTCGTGTCTCAGGACAGAATCCCAGCAGATTACGAAATAATTTGGGTTCTGTGTGTGTTCTTCTTCTGCAGAACAAATGTGTCCCCTACTGGCCAGACAGAAATACCTCCAAGGACATGGGACGCTACGTAGTGAGCAACGAGTCAGAGAGAGAAGCAACCGACTATACAGTCAAAGTTTTGGAGGTGGCTCCAAAAGACATGGTAACGTCTGAACACGGGAGACAGCGCCACCACCAGTCCATCTTCATTATTACACTCCGTCTTCTTCTTTTTCTCCTGTCCATCCTCCTGCAGCCCAAAAAGGCTCGCAAAGTTTGGCACTTCCATTACCTGAGCTGGCCTGACCACGGTGTTCCTCAGCAGCCAGGGGGCGTCCTCAGCTTCCTCACTCAGGTCAATCGTAAACAAGCTGAATGTCCTGATGCTGGACCCATCATCGTGCACTGCAGGTAAAGAAAAGAAAAAAAATCTTCTTGTTTTTTAACTTTAAATAAACAGCAGTATTGTTCTGACATACCACTGATTAATTAACTCACTGATGACCTTTTGAACTCACGAGCCACAGATAGAAGTTGATTAAACTGCAGTGGTGTGACTGTGAGTGAAGCCTCATCAACTATTTATCTGCAGTACTGTTTTCAAACGTCAGCGCCCCCCTCCGCCCATGTCTGACCTACATTTGGTTTGATATTAAATTTTGCACAACACTGCCCCCTCTGATTTTCAGTGGTACTGCTCTGTGTGAAAAGCCTCCGTACAGAAATGTATTGTTGGTACGAAGATGGAACTTGAATTTAACAGAATCAGTTTTTTTAAAAGTCGTAATTGAGATTTTATTTTCTTCTGTGCAGCGCTGGAATCGGACGGACAGGGACCATCATGGTGATCGACATGATTCTCAAAACAATTGATGCTCAGGGTAAAAAAAAAAAACAATATATATTTTTATATTTGGTAACTCACCCGTGAATTTGAACTTTTGTCGTTCTGACTCCGAGCTCTTCTCTGCTCGTCTTCTCTTCATCAGGTCTGGACGTTGACATTGACATCCCAAAATACATTCAGATGGTGAGGGAGCAGCGCTCCGGGATGGTCCAGACTGAGGCCCAGTACAAGTTCATCTACCTGGCCGTGTCCGAGTACATCCAGACCACCACCGCCAAGGAGAACGCCTCCATGGTGAGTCGCCCCCTGCAGGGAGGAAAGAGTTAACACCAAACTAGGGATGTAACGATGCATACGTGACGGTTCACATCAGTTGAAACAAAAAAGATGAATCGCACATCAAGGCGTAAGGAGTAGGCTGCATTTTCTCAAAAAGTCACTGGTCATACCATGACACTACACACTTTAGTACAGTAGGTGGCGGTATAAGCATTGGTTGTGACTCGCACAGTGGAATTCTTTCAGTACGTTTCGAGGAATTAAAAACTGAAAATTAGCCAGAATTCTGCATCGATGTGGATCAAGGATCAGATTGTGAAAAAAGACCTTTGACCCTAACCTGGATAAACATTACACCACACCAAATGGTCACATGACATCCAGCTGTTGTCTCTATCACTGAACTGTTTGTCCCCCCCCCAGGAAACGGAGACAGAGTATGGAAACCTGAAGCTCAAACACCAGCCGGTCAGCAGAAGGGCCTCAAAGTGAGTCTGTTACTGTGATTTTTTAATTTCAAGCTCTTTAATGGGAGGGGGGGGGTATCAGATGGGGGGGGGTGTCAGAAGTACTGGGACGTGTACACGTAGATTTACGCAGTTCTTCGCCAGCAACATTACGTTGGTATAGAACCTGAAGATCAGACGAGTCGCTCACAACAACATCAGGTTTGTGTGAATTTCTCTGCAGTAGAACTGGTGATCAATGGACCTCTTAGTAGCAAAGGTCAGGAGGTCAAGAGGTCATGCAGTCGTCCGAAAAAACATCACCAGAAAACACAGATGAAGTAAACACGAGGGCACATGACTTGGACATCACAGGAACAGGAGCAAATGGAAAAATAAAAATACATTTTTTAATTCTCTAATTAATTGAGGGATAGACAAAAAAAAGTCAAAAGTCTAGAAAAACAAATACAAGACGCCTGTTGTTACAGCGCCCCTACAGGCCTGGGGGGCTCTTTTTCATAGCAATTTGTACTTAATTAATTAAACTATAATTAACACCATTATTAATTGTTGGGTTTTTTTTTTTGTCAAAATAGATGGTTTTACCATGAACACAACAATATATATATGAACTAAGTCACTGTGTTTCTTATCATGATAATAGAGTGTAGATGAAATAAATCTTACTGCCAGTGAACGCCACGTCTGTGAACTTTGAACTCTTGGAGCTTGCGGTGTTTGAGTGACAGTTTGTTCACCTCTGCACCG
Organism: Cynoglossus semilaevis; assembly: GCF_000523025.1. Lineage (NCBI taxonomy): Eukaryota > Metazoa > Chordata > Actinopteri > Pleuronectiformes > Cynoglossidae > Cynoglossus > Cynoglossus semilaevis. Next base: position 2,052,255 of record NC_024319.1, on the reverse strand, counting down.
TGTGGACACTGTTGTCTGGTTCAACTGATGAGGAACTCACTGACGACTTTTTTTCTAATTTTTTTTTTTTTAATTCCAGGAACACGGAGGATGTTTATGAGAATCTGTCAAAAGGGAAGAAGAATGTACTGAAGAAAAAGTCGGAGAAAACGAGCGGCTCGTTGCGAAAAAAATAAAAAGTGTTTGTGAAAATATATTTATGTAAGGACAGTTTGTTTGTCAGAGAACAATAATTTATGTAGTTTTAAATACAAATATTTTCATTGTACTGTACAACAAAGCATTGTAGTACAAAATAAAATTATTTTTCCCCCTTGTATTCGGCTGTTTTTTTAAGGACTTAACTTTTAGCATCATTAGCATTTCTCTCATACAAATTTATTTTTAATTTTAATTTTGATAAATGTTAACTGTTAATAAATTTAAGAATTTTATTTCTGGTTATACAACCATTTTGTTCTCATAAATGTATGAACATTTCTCAGTAATATTTTCGACATTTATTAAGTACGACTTTTATCTATTTTTCTTAACTTTACCATTTTATCCGTTCGACGTAGCGCTTTAACTTACAACGTTATTAAATATTATATATTATTTTTTTTAATTAACATTGTATTCTCGTGAATATGTGAAAAAATGTCGAGCAGCCGCGAAAAGTGACACAGTTGTGGGTGAGGATCCTCCGCTGCTCCTCCCGCAGCAGACTGTGAAGGAGGAACGAACACTGAACCTCCCACCGGGGGGGACTCTTTTCTGAAAGGAGAGAGTTTCAATTACACAGTGGGAGTGGGTTTGTGTGGGAGTGTTTGTGTTCGACACCCGGGTTAAACTGAAGCTTCGCACAAAGAGAAGTTCGTTCCATCAATTTTACCCACAATCCTCAGCCAATCACAGCGGTGTCCAACAACGTTGCGTAAGCGAAGCTGAATTTAAAGGCTGCGCTTTTCTTCGCCACACCAGGAGCAGCAGAGAAGGAGCAAGAAGAGGAGAAAGAAGAGGAGCAGAGGTTCAGAGAGACTTTGTGAAACAACGAGGAGGTAAAAATGTCTCACCCAGATTACTCCGGTACCTACCACATGGTGGAGCAGCAGAACATGGACGCCTACCTCACAGCCTTAGGTACGGTAGGAACCGCCTTAAAAAATAGGTTACCTTAAAAAGATTTAAACTTTGGAAATGTAGCCTGTTTTCGCCAAGAGGTTTCGTCGAAGTTCAAAGATGGAGGAGGACATGGATGTAGATGTTTGTGTCACCAAAATGTTGTTTAAGTATTAAAATAAATAAATAATCTGAACATTTAGGGGTTTTTTTTCTCTAAAGTCTTCATTAATGTCTTAAAGATAAACGGGGGGAAAATCCCCATGACGTCACGTACGTTCTGTGCCAAACAAACAAACAAACAAACAAAACAAAAACCCGAGCTGACTGTCTCTGTTTAAAATAAAATAAAATAAATAAAAATATAGACAAACGTCACAGAAGTTTAGTCAAATATTACGTTAGAGAAATTAATGAACGAAGGAAGTAAAAGTACTCGGTAGGATGGATTTGACTGCGGCTTGTCCTCTGTTTGACCCCAGAGGACAAGCAACCCCCCCATGTCTCCCCCCACACCCTCACACACGCTCAGCGGGTGAATCCTCAAAGTAAACCTTTGATGGAGAGTTTAAGGCGGGGGTGTCGACCACAGGTCTGGGTTCCGGACCCCCCCCCCACCACTCAGTCTAATAATATTAAGATAATGAATAATACAAACAGATCTGTTATCATGAAGGATGTTTTTAATTAATTTTATTGTAAAACAACTTTATTCTCAAAGATCTCCTGTAAAAAAAACTTAACTTTTTCTTATAAACCAATGACTTCATTCTCATAAATCTACAAGGTTGGTGGTCAAAAGTGAGGTGCGTGGCCTGTGCGTCTCTCACTCCGTCTCCCTCTTCTCTCAGACATCAACATCGCCCTGAGGAAGATCGTTTGTTTCTTGAAACCCACCAAAGAGATTGTCCACGACCCGGCCACCGGGGCCATGAAGATCCGGACCGTCACCACGCTGAAGAACTTCAACATGGACTTCGTCATCGGAGAGGAATTTGAAGAAAACCTGGGGCCGGTGGACGGACGGATCTGTCAGGTGAATAATGGACGGGTGGTGGATGACGGGACGGGACTTGAACGCACCGTGAACCGGTTAAAAGTGTGTGTGTGTGTGTGTGTGTGTCTAAACACTAATCACTCTGAACGTTTCTGTCTTTAATCCCGGTCGTCGCTCAGACCACGGTGAGTTGGGACGGAGACAGACTGGTGTGTGTGCAGAGAGGAGAGAAGGAAGGTCGAGGGTGGACTCACTGGCTGGAGGGGGACCACCTGCATTTGGTGAGATGAGGAAACACGTGCATGCTGGGTAATGAGAGGGATGGAGGGGGTCCTGGTGTGTGTGTGTGTGTATACCTGTATGTGTCCCTAATGAAGACCAACACCTACTGTAGCTGAGAGACATTCAGGTACCCTCGGAGATACTCAAAGAAATAAAATGTATTGCAGGGTTTGATTCCCGTCCTTGAGCAACGACAAAGTTTCACCAACAACATGACACAAACCAGGCGTTGGCTTCACAAATGTTAAAGTATGTGCCAAGAATTCCACTGCAGTCGTTCCTGGTTTTATTAATGACCGACTGCTGGGACAGAGTGGAGAGGATTAGACCCTGAAGAAGAACCTCAGGCTGAACCACGAGTTTAAACCTCTGTCTGTGTCTCTGTGTGTTAATGAAGCCGTGGCCTAAACCCTGTGGAAGGTTCAATTCCCTCAGTGTCTGTTTGACTGAAC
>NC_024319.1:2028000-2049413 GCF_000523025.1 Cynoglossus semilaevis | reverse complement strand
GGGGGGAGGGGGGTGAAAGAGGAGGGGGGGGGGGGGGGGGGAGGAAAGGAAGAGGGGGGGGCAGGGGGGGCAGGAGCTGAAGGATGGAAAGATTCCTGGGGTCACAGCCTGAAGAAAAGAAGGGGGGAGACAGGGTGAGTGTTTTAAAAACACTCCTTTGTTAGCCTCACCCCCGCCCCTCCCCCGTCCACTACTGAGGGATCCCAGAACTTTTTTTTTAATATGGGGGGGGGTGGGTCGCACACGGCTCTGATCTTCTTCTGTGGTGTTTTGTGTTTCTCTGCAGGAGATGAGAGTTCAAGACATCGTCGCCAAACAGGTCTTCAAGAAAGTGAACTGAAGGACGAGAGGAAACAAAGAACCTGAAGCTCGTTAACCTTTTTCTGTTTTACATCTTATTGGACTAATTATGAAGGTCATGTGATGTCCGTCCCTCCGTCTGTCTGTGTATCTGTGTAAGAAGAAGAAAAAGGCGCTGGACTTCTGTAAACATCGTGAACTCCCCGTGTTCGTTTTCACGTCATCAGACGTCGATGACACATCTGTGACCTTTCTGCCGTCTTTGGTGACGAAAATGTCAACGTGAGTGTCAACGGGACGTGGAGTTGATAGTGGGGCGACCTGTTTATGATGTGTGAACATCAATCGGGGAGTGGGGGGGTGGAGAGGCGGATGACATTTACATATGGTACAGAGATAAATGAGACGACTCATGATGCCCCCTGCTGACAGGAAAGTGATCTGTAAACACGTTTGGAGCAACAGATGAAGGAAGGAAGGAAGGAGATGATCCCATTCCAAACAAATCCATGTCTTATCAAAGGCCGGGGCAGCAGCTGAGAAGACGAGGTCACAACCAAAGAAAATAAATAGAAGGAGAAAATCAAGAGAAAAATATCAGAGTATCATCAATGTATGTTTTTTGTTCTGAGTCTTAATTATTCACTGGAAGAAAAAAAAAACCCCACCGTTCCTCCTCCCCCCTCCAAGTTGAGACATTTACAACCCCCCTCACCCGCTTTCCACAATGGCTTCTTGCACTCCGATGGGAAGCCTGCAGAGACCACTGCCTCACTAGTTTGCTGGTTCAATTCCCAGTCTGAATTTTGTCCATATTTAAAAAAAAAAACAAATCACAATTTTCACAACAAAAACAGTAAACGTTTTATTTTTGAAGATTAAGGTAAAAAAAAAAAATATTTGTTAGGATTCACTTGAGTTTAACTTGAATTATCAACATTATTTTCACTTGTGATTTAAAAACCACGTGTAAAAGAACGTGGACAGTGTTCTCCTGGTCTGGTACTGACTTTTTTTTTTCATAAATATTGGTGCAGTTCGTCAGTCTTATTGCTTCTTTGTATACGTCACTTCAGGTGAAATTCTCACAAAACTCCAGCAGGAGGCGACAATTCGCCTTCTACACGTCTCCAGTAAGTGAAACCACCCGTTTCCTTGTATAAATAGTTACACTTAAAAGTTGATTTAAAAAAAAAAGTAAAGCATGTTGAAGAAGCTCCGAGTCTTAACTGTTCTTCTTTCAGTCAACGAGGAACGTTCATGTCTCGCACCACTCGTCCTCCTGTGGTTCTGAGGGGGTTCTCAGGAAGTTGTTGACACAGTGTCCAGCGCTGGGAAAAGAAAATTCCTTCAGGGATTTGATGGGAAAACTGTCCACGTCACTGTCACCGTCTGAGGAGGTAACAACAGTAAATACATGTCAGTTTTAAGGACCGGTTGGTCGGTACCAGCCGGGTCCACAGAACAGGACCCCGGCTTTAAAAACAGTGCTTTATAAAATGTTTTGCAGCGCCCCCTTGTGTAGATAGCATCATTATCTGGAACATTTACAGTTATTTCTTCAAACCTCACTTTATTTAAATTTGTAATTTATTCTAAACTGTCAACCAGAGAAAGGACGTCCACTAATGTCCACGTTGGTCCACGTCCCACTCAGTCCTGTTCATGATGGTCTTGGCCAGTACCTTTAACTGTACCGTGACTCTAGCGCCCCCTCTCTTTGGGGGACCGCTGCTTCACAGTAACTCTCTGTTCGATTATATTAAAACACGGCCTTCATGTAGAGACGATGACGTCAGCTTCAGGTGTTTGTTACCTGTTTGGAAAAGTGTTAATTTCATAGTGCAGTCTTCTTCGACGCCGCCCTCCTGGTAGTGACCGTTGCGCACCAGTGTCGGCAGAGAGACGTCCAATGAGGGGACAGGAACGACCTGCACCACCGGAACCGGAACACTGGCACTGGCTTTCACACAGAAAACACAACAAGGTAAAAATCTAGAAGTCAAAGGAACTATAGAAAAATAATACAGAAAAATATGTTTGTCATGTTTAAGAATGTTGATGAATCACAATCGCGATAAAGGATGTAACGATACACTCAACTCACGATTTTTTTGTACACAATACTTAAAAAAGACGGTTTTTAAAAGAAAAGTATTTTCTTCCTTTAAAAGAAGAAAACTACTTTTGGAGTTGAAATTGTTTGACAGACGCGTTGAAAACATTTCCTCGTAATCTTTCACCGTGACTTCGTTTTTGACTCATTTTAATCTCGACGCCGACTTCCTGTCATTGTAAACGCTTCTCGTGTAAATTCCACTACTTGCACCACTTCACTGGAAATGCAGTGAAGTGCAGTGCGTCAGTCCTGACATTCATTCATTCGTCTGTCTCAGAATGAGTGGCCTCTGAACCAGACGATGACGTCACAGCGCGTTCATCTACAGGATGTGGGTTCCACATCACAGTGTAATGCTGATGGAGCGCTTCTCCCTGCACAGCTCAGCCGACCTGTCACCACGACCACCATGTTCTCCGTCAAATCCATCACTTTACATCTGAACCTCTAATGAACTCCAGGCAAAACAAATTAACTTCTTTGGTTTTGTTCCTTGTTTTGTTCTTTTGAAATTATTTTTTTTTAAATTAAAAAAAAAAAAAACAGTTGGCGGTTTGGTACGAAGACGATGACCTAAATGTGTGTGACTTCAAACGACTCTCCGGCTCTAACCGCCCCCGGTGCTGAGAACTAACCAGAATAAAAGTGTGAGAAAGGAAAAAGAAAAAAAAAGACACAACAACACACTGATCCACCTGTTCTGTATGTCCTGCGTTTGAACCTCCAGCAGATGGCAACAGCTAACAAGACAAGAAGTGTGGTCAACACCAGACCGGACCACAGACCCGCCGGGAGTATCCAGGAGGAGTCTGGAGAGAGAGAGGGAGAGAGAGGGAGAGAGAGGGAGGTAACTGACAACCAGATCAATGCTGGGAAAACTGACAGGAAGTGAGTTCTTACTGAAACCTGTACAAATGTTTCAATTTTAATGAATGAATCTGATCACACTTCAGTGACATTAGAAGGTGGTGACTAAAGGTTGGAAAAGAAAAACTATTCATAAAAAGCTCTTTCCTCTTTCCAGATCTTACCACATTTATTACTACACGTGGCATCGGTTTTTGTGGTTCCTGAGACTGTTTGCTGTTTTCCAATATCTTTACATCTGAAAAAACAAAACAAAGAAGAATAAGAGAAAAAAAACAACAACTAATGAGACAGCGTTTGACAGCACGACTAAAAATCTTCGTCTTTGTTCATCTATGTATCAGTGACTGGCAGAAATATTACAAACTCATCCAGTAGGTGGCAACAGATGACTATAAAAACAGAGCCGTGAAGAAGATCTTGGTGCGTGTCTTTTTTCAATTCCTGCCTGTAAATCAGCATTGTGTTCAACTCAACAGGTCGGAGTGAAATATGGAGTTAGTACTTGACTCTACAGGAGCAACGATACGATATATTGCGATATACTGCGATACTACAGGCATGACAATATATTGAGTTTTTTTAAACAATGAATATTTGGTAATATCTGGTAATTGGTAGTAGTAAAATCACTGATGAAGAATATTGATACAGTATTGTGAAACTAAATATCGCGGTTATACCCCTAGTGGTGTATTGTGGGGTTTGTAGTTCACAACATGGCCTTCAAACTGAGGCTGTGTCTCACCTGGTGTGGTTTTTACACGGTGACAGGAAGTCCGTCACGTTGCTGTAGGTTCCTTGTTCACATGGTGCACAGACTGTGTCGCTGGTGCGAGTGGCTGCGGAGAGAAGTGGAATCTGAAGTCGTGTGTTCATAACTGAGGTGTGGACGCGGCCCGGAGGTCGAAGGAAGCTTACCTGCAACCTTGACTCCTTCACCTGGAGGACAGAGGGTCAGTAGGCGGCAGTAGTCACACCGGTCGTTGTCACAGAAATATCCCATCTTACACTCACACACGGTGTTCTTTGTTGCGGTACATGGTACCGCTGTTCTCTGGTTGGGATCTGAAACACATGGTCATGTGACCTCAGGGTTCAGTCTCTGTACAACAGCTGTGTTCATGTGTGTTGTTATAGTACAGCGAGTCGAGCGAACGAACGCTAACCCTCTTTAAAGTTTGTCTTTGCCTAAAGTTCGTACATGACGATCATGTGACGTCAGTCAAAGCAGCTCTAACTGTGTTTACTTGAACAGTGGTTTGTATGGACAAAGAAATGCACCAAAATTTCATATGAAAATAACCAGCCAATCCCAGCGGCCGTTGGATCATGGAGGGATACGCATAAACGTACATCCCATAATTCCACCGTCCATCCACTCATGCCGTTAACTTCAGGTACTGCAGAAAAGAGAAACCCAAAAAGAGCTCAACATTGCTTCCTAGTGGATGTGGGAGAATTTGCAAACAAAACCAGGACTTAGTTCAGACTGGACAGGAAGTTCTGATGACGCTCACAAAGCAGAAGGAGGATCAAAGAGCGGTGTAAAAACCTGAAACTAAAGGTTCAAAAAGATCGGCAGGAAGGTTCACTTTAGAACCTAAAGTGAACCTTCCTGCCTCTTTAGAAAGAAAATCTCAAGAACAAAGGATCTTGAAACGTTAAGTGGAAACTGGGTTCAGTCTCCACTGCAGGAGCTGAAGAAGTCACGGTGACGGAGCGCTGTGATCGAGTCGACGACAGTAAAGAAAACGTTGACAACGTCGAGCTCACTGACTCATAGTGAAAACACATCATGAAGTGATACGAGAAACATTTTGAAATATCGGTTGGTGACCTTTGTTTGAAGCAAACTGAGTGAGAGAGGGAGGGTGGGGGGGGGGGCGAGAAGTTCTTCAGCCCTCGCTTTCAAATTAAAATAATAAAAAAAAGAAACAAAACTGGCAGTGATTAGAATCAACAGTCTGGAGAAACTAGAACTAAAACCTGGGGTTATTATTGAGTGACCTTTGACCTTTGATGATACAGATGTTTCTGAGGCACAGCGTGTTTGAGTGAATTGAAATGATAAAAACAGAATTGTCTGACGTACCTGAACTACACCCGCTGCACACTTTGCAGGATTTGAGGTAATTTTCTGTGGCGGTGAAGGTTCCGTTTGCACACGTCTCACACTGTGTCCTGTTGGTGGCGTCACAGTCGGCCTTCACGAAGGTTCCTGTGAGAAACAGAATCAGAATTTATGTTGACACAGTGTGAACCCCAGTGTGAACCCCAGTGTGAACCACAGTGTGAACCATAGTGTGAACCATAGTGTGAACCCATCACCAAAGTGAACAGTGTGTGGGGACGGTGCCGGACCCAAGTCCACTTCTTTAACCACTAAGCCACCACAGAATTAATATTCATTTGAAACATCGTAGTACTGTTGTATGTGTACTGTTGAGTATCGTTGTTCATTTACATTGACCAGAGTGATGGCTTGTGGGTAAAAAAAACTGTTCTCGTTCACACAGATCTGCTGTTGTTTCCAAACAGTCATCAAAAAAAAAAACTGACCTGCAGGGCAGCGCTGGCAGCATCTCCCAGCGTCCCTGGAGAACATCTGCTGAGGGGAGCAGTCGACCTTACCCATGCTCCTCCTGTCAGGGGAACGGTTCTTTGTTCAAATCCTCTTGTGGCTCAACGCGCGGCACCGATCGCTGAGACGTCGTTGCGGCTCTGGCTCCAGGTACGCTCTGCGTCGGTGACGCTCTGCCTGTTCTTATCTGTGGTTCACGGTTCTCTGACTACATGTGTTTCCCCTTCACGTTCGCTCGTAGCTCTTCTTCACGTCTCTCTGATCCCACACAGTGGAAAACCCCACTGAGCCAAAGTGCTGCTCACTCGCTCTCTCTCTCTCTCTCTCTCTCTCTCTCTCTCTCCATCTACTTCCTTCCTGCATCTGGTGAAACGACGATGTGTGCATTTGTGTGTGTTTACAGTGCAGTGGGGTGTGTGTGTGTGTGTTTGACACAGCTTTTCATTTCACTCCATTTTACTCCTGAATATTTTTGATCAAAAAAATTGAGGGCAGATCAAAATCTTGTTTTTACAGATCAGTCGTTTTGATGTTTGTTTCTGAAGAAGAACATTTTCACTGTTACTTATTTATAAAGTTTTACAGTAACTTGCCTTACAGTAGGAGAGTCCCACCCTCTGCCCCAGGGGGCGCTGGTGGTCTGTCTGTATTTGGATGTTGTGTGTGTGTGTGTGTGTGGTAATGTTCTACAAAAACAAAATCAGTGGTTCCCAACCACTGTGCCGTGGCCCATCAGTGGGCCGTCAGGGAGCCATACTGTAGGTGTAAACTGTAATACAAGATGTTGCTCTTGTGGTTCAGTGAACAATATATGTGAGAGTCGGGGGTGAGAGTCGGGGGTGAGTCACAAAGTCAAGTGTCAATATCACTCTAATGAAGATTTGTTTCCGCAAAGTCATCAGTTAGCGCTAACGAAGAGGAGTTCCTAATAAAGAACGTCGTCACGTAGACCTGACCTACAGTCTGGATCAGGTCTGGATGGTTCTGGATCTACACCAATATACTGTGTATGTTCAGTCACTCTATCATCATCATCATCATCTGGACAAAAACACGTCAAGAGGAAAATTAGTGGAAACAAAATTATTTATTTATTTATAAATATTTAGCCTTTTGTAAAAAGTTTCTATTTTAAAAGTACATTTTAAAAAGCAAACATTGTTTATATATTTTTTAAAAATACTAGGTTAATATTTTTCCTAATAAAACTTTTTGTTTTTTGTTCATCGATTATTTATTACCTTTTTATTTATTTTATTTCCAGTTTAAATGTATTTTACTTGTTTAATTTGTTAATTTAAGTCCATCGCGGACGTCATGTGTTTTGTAAATTTTGGGCAACAGTTTATTATTATTTTTCCTGTTCGTGAATTCTTCTCACACTTTCGACACTTTTAATGTCGCGTGAAAACCTGTTGTTTCTGTGTAACCGTAGGGATTGGTGACTCGTTGCTGGTTCTCCTCTCTGATTGGTCAATCCCGCTGCAGTTTTATTTTTTGTTTTTATTTCTCTTCTTCAGTCCTAGTTTTTATGTTCGTCATGTTTTTATCGCGTGTTTTTGTTTCGTCACAAGTCAAGTTTTTAAACCGTTCGGTGACGGTAACACGACGATCTGGGATTAAATACCGAAATCAAAAGTGAAAGTGTGGAGCGTCGTCGTGTTCGCTTCACTTTTAGTTTGTTTCCTGAGATGAGACTAAAAAACCCAGACGTCAGGACGATGATCCGGATCATTCTGTCCGGATTGTTCACAATTCTCATAAATGGTAAGATTTTATTAAAAAACAACGTTACGGAGATCGACGGGAAAATAGTTCTGATGTGGAACCGATGTATTAATGATTTGTTCTCAAACTATGGCCCGCGTAGCACTGCTGGTGCGCGGGTTTCCTCTGGAGAATTCTGGTTCCCAATAGAACGGAGTGAATAAGATAAAAAAAAGAGAAAAGCTGCAGCACGTTCTTGCTTATGTTGTGTGTGTGTGTGTGTGTGGGGGGGGGGGTGGCAGGTGCACCAGTTGTGGTACGTACCCCTAGTGGCATGGAGGAAGGCAGGAAAATGGAGGTTGAAAAATATCAGACCAGTGTCTCAGACCAGCGTCTCAGACCAGCGTCTCAGACCAGCGTCTCACCTTCTTGTCCTTCGTCTCCTTCAGCTGCTGGAGCCGCAGACGTGGTTCTGAAGTGTGAACTGGTGGAGGACGGTGCTGGGCGGGGGTCGGCCTTCGTACACTCTCCTGCTACTCTGGTCCTGAGAGATGTTCCAGTTACACTCGAAGACTCGGAGGAAACTCTCCCCCCGTTTGTTCCCCCTCCATTCCCTGTCCCGGACCTCGTCCTGATCGAAGTTGAAGGTTTTTGTCTCTTCTTTATTCCACACCTTGTGTTTGACTCGCTGAAGTACCAGGAGGTCAATGTGTTCAAATCCCTCTTTGGCAGCATCATCAGTTCACATCCCCAACGCCGAGGTGCTGCTCCACGCAGACTGTAACGAGCAGGAAGTGATGTGTGAGATTAGCCGCTACGCTACCACTGGTCCCAGGGAAGACCCAGACCCGGTGTACTTCATAGTGACACTAACTGTAGGTGGCGCCGAGGTCAGCACCTCCCTGATCTTACGGACCCTGACGGTGGAGAAGAATCACCTGACAGTCGTCCAGAAGAACCTGGGTCTGCCCCTCAGCCCCCGCGGTTCTCTGCTGACCAATGGTGACGCGTGGTTTTTTTCATGATGAAATATTTCCTGTTGATCGCAGGAAACACTGCGTTTAATCGACGTCTCTACTTCCTGTCCGCAGTGGTATTCCTGGTTTTCTCCCTGAGAAAACTCGTGTCTTCTTCTCTGGGAGACGACATTCTCCTCGACTGTGGATTCAAACACGACGACGCGAGTCGGACACAGGAAGTGGACGTGGAATGGCGACTGCAGCACAGAGGAAAAGGACAGAGAGTGTTTGAAATGAGGACGAGGATGGAAGGAGACGCAACCGTAGGTGGGTGATCGTGTGTGTGTGTGTGTTTCCAACAGTGACGGCAGAAATAAAGTGTCTTAAAACTTATTGACTACCTACAAAGTGTTTTTTTGTGTTTTTTTTTTCAGTGTACTCAGAACGGAAGAACTCGAGTGTCGACGCCGCCCGTGTGGTTGCGCAGGGGAACGTGTCTCTGACCTTGAACAGAGTGAAGGTCACTGATGAGGGGATGTACATCTGCTCTGTCACTCTGGGAAAGTTCCAGGCCCAGCAGACCATTCAGCTGTTTGTTCAACGTACGTCTTTCACCGACTCAACTCGTCTTCACTGTTTTTCATTCAGTCTGTGAGTGTTTTTTTCTTTTTTACAGAACCACCTCAGGTTTCCATCTCAGAGGAGAAGCTGGTCCTCAGGACGGCGTCTCCACAGGTTCTCCGTTGTCACTGCAGCAAATATTACCCACTCAGCGCTCAGGTTTGTTGTTTAATTACCCCAAACTGATGACACGGGGGTGGGCTGTTAGGGTTTAATGTAATGAAAATGTTTTTTTTTTGTTTTGTTCTTTTATTGTCTGAAATTGTTTGGTTTTTTTGTTGTTGTTTTATGAAAAATTAATTTAGAAAATAAATGAAAAAAACATTGTTTAGGGTTAGGGCTAGGGTTAGAGGTCAAATCCAAAAAATATTAAAAAATAAAATAAAAGTAAAAATACACAATTTTAAAATAAGTTAAAATAAAAACTGAGAAACATAATGTAGAGAATTAAAATTATGAACAAACACAGAGTTAGAGTCAGGGTCAGAGTTACATTTTTTTTCTGTTTATGTTCTGTTTAAATTCTTCTCATGTCTGTCCCTAACCCTTACCCTGTCTTCCAGATGGAGTGGTTCTCCCTCTCTCCCACTGATACAGAACCTGTCGTCTTTCCAGATCAGGGTTCTCTGTCCAGCCATCGCCAACACAACGACGGAACCTTCTCTCTGTCCTCTCACCTGGTTGTACCATCAACCCTCACCCCTGGTACCAAAATAATCTGCAGAGTGTCTCACCCTGCTCTGGACGCTCCTGTCTCTGTGAGGACAGAGGTTGAAGGTTCAGAACCCGGTAATTGGATTTACATTTGTCCTCAACATGTTCATGACTGTAGGCAAAGGAATCATGGGAATTATTTGGTGGCACAATCAGAATGACACAAACAGTCCTCACCTGGTAAAGTTAAGGATTCTGAACCGTTTTTCTCTCCTGCACCAAGTCTCACAGAACACAAAACAGCAAAGTCGCCCTCTACTGGACATACATGAGCATGATTTAGTTTGTTTTATTTGAATCTCTAACATCTGCTCTTGTCTTTCACTCCACAGATTCCTACTGGTGGTTTGTGGGTTTCCTCATCATCACTGTACTTTTCTTCTACCAGGTTATGAGATAGGTCAAAGGTCAATTTTGAGCTGGATTTTGTTTGTTTTTAGAATTTGCCTCCGTGGTTTGTATGGAAGCCAATTTCAGTCACTTGAAAAAAATAATACGTTAAATTAATAAGTTAAAATAACAAGATACTAACTCATAAAACTGAGAAAGTATCTGACGGGCTTCCATGAACTCACACCGTGTTGAAGGCCACTAAGAAGCAGGAAGTCGAAAACCCTGTTTCATACTTGAAGACAACTTGTTCACAACAGTTCAGGAGCCACGAGTGACACTGGGTTTTAGGAACAAGCTGATCCTGCAGTCTGTGGAGCACAGAGAGCCAGTGGAGTGAAGACAAGAACCCCAGCAACAATGAATATAAAACCCCATCTTTTCTCTGGCAAACTTTGACTTCAAACCGATTCCATTTTTATGAAACTTTCAATATATTTGGATTAAAACAAAGGAAAACAATGACTTCAATTAGAAAAGCAAACTATTGAAAATGTGAAAAACACGTGGTTGTAAAATCAATTACAATAAAACAAAACAAAAAACTAGCCAGTACTCTCTTTCTTTATTGAGTTGTTTTGTCAATTTAAAGCTGGACGCTGGATGTTTCCACGTTCCAAGACTCGACACACGTCACCTGAAACTGTAAGTTGAATAGAGTTTAGTAGAAAAAAAAAATTAATTGAGAAAACACAACGGAAATACCTTATTTTGAAATGGTGCTGCTGTCGGAAGTTACGGTCAAATGCGCTGACACTAACTTGACAATAGGGTTTCGCTCTTCTCTTTGTCAAAGGACTGACTTCCGTTTTCATGTTTTCACCAGCTTTCTAGAAAACTCTACTGACTCCCACAGCTGACGCGGTTGAAAACAGACAGCGACGAGTAGTTTGAGCTGCCGCGTCGCAGTCACTTGAATCCCCTGCGTTTCTACCCCGAACATTATTCAGTTTTATCCTTGAACAACGCTAGTGTTTACCGAGCTAGCTGGCTAGCGTTAGCCAGCTGAGTTTCACATCGGCATGTTTCGCTTCATGAATGACGTTGATGACGACCTGGACATAATGTAAGTGGCCATATAAATTATGACGCGTTTACTTTTATTTGACCGTGGTTTTGCAGAACCAATTTTATTGCCTTCAATACATTCTCCTACAAAAGGTATGTTTTATTGACTGAAGCCAGCTGTGCTGGGGGCCTACGGTGGTCCACCATATTGGTAGAAAAAAAACCCCTATCAGAGCTTAGAATGATAAATTGACATGTTTCTACTTTATATTTAAAATGTATCAATTTTATTTATATTCAAGAAAATTCACATATAAAAATATTATTCGGCTCTTATTGAAAAATGTTATTTTCGACCGATCTGTACCGAACAGTATCATAACAATTACAGTTATTATGGTACTCAAAATCAGTAACATTTTAAACATTGACTCTTTTTCCCCCACTTATTAATTGGAGTGTTGTCCGTAAGAAATGATAATAATATTTATGTGTGTTTGTAATTTCTTTATCAGAGGCAAATAATTCAGGTAACCCACAGGTCAAACTGTGACCTTGACCTTGTGTTCATCTGAGATAACCAAAAACACCAGGTCATAACAGGTGTTTTAGTGTGGAGCTCAGGTCACCCTGGATAATTCTAGGTGACTCAGGACTTAGGTCTTAGTCTAATCCATCTGTTCCTTTAATCAGTTCTATCTGATCTGAACTTCCACAAATGTTATTAAATCTGAAAAATTAAATGGAATTACAGTATTCACTACGCCGTTATAGAGGTATCTGGTGTGCAGAAATTCCAGAAGAATGTTTAAAATGTTTAACAGTAAATAAAAAAAAAAGTTAAACTTGGACTACATTTCTTGCAGGGATCCATTCGCAGCTCACAGGCAGCAGATGAGTCTGTTTGCACCCTTTGGTATGGACCCTTTTGCTCTTGCTACTTCCCAGATGCAGCCACATCGTGCACCACGTAGACAGGTAAGGCACGACACCACAGTGTAGTTAGTTAGTTGGTTAGTTATTAGTTATTGTAAGTGAAATTTAAAACAATAAAATAATGTCATTGTTTTTCTAGGCTGGTCCACTGACCCCGTTTGGCATGATGGGCATGGTAGGTGTTATTTTTATTTACATGAAATTGTGCCGATTGTTTTACATCTGACCACATTATTCTGCAGACATTAATAGTCATCAGTGGTTCACAAATTATTATTCTGATAAAATAACATTTACATAAAAATGCTGTAGTAAACAAATGCAAATGATTTTGACCCGGTGTGGCTCGGATTGTTGTCTGAATATACACAGTGATATTTGTGTTTTATCATCTCATTGCAGAAAGGCTTTCCTTTTGCTTTAGTTCAACCAGTAGATGATAGTCATTGAACTGAAGTTTATTTTTTGACTTCTCATGTTTTGCTTTAACACATCTTAACTCGAAACCAGAATAAAATAAAACCTTGTGCCATTTATTTTTCCAGGGCGGAGGATTCATGGATATGTTCGGCATGATGGGAGAAATGATGGGAAACATGGTGAGTGAGTCCTGTCGTCCTGTCATTTTCAAATAAACAGGAGTATATTTATGTATACATACACGGTACTCAGTTTCATCTCCTGGTTTGTTTTTGTATTCTTACAGGGAAGAATGTCGGGCTCACCCAACTGTCAGACGTTCTCCTCCTCCACAGTCATCTCCTACTCCTCGTCAGGAGCAGGAGCTCCTAATGTTTATCAGCAGACCCAGGAAACCAGAGCCGGCCCTGGAGGGGTGAGAAAAAAAACTTGATACCAAATGAAGTAAGAGTATGTACAGTACACGAAACTGAGACGGGCCTTTTGGTCTTAGTAGTACCTTTGACAATGATGATTTGTAGTAACAATAAGTACACCATGTATACTGTAAATGTCAGTGTTGTTTTCTAAACACATCAGAGCGAGTTGAAGAGTGCAGCCGTGACTCTGACCTGCTGATATAGAATGGTATTTTGTTTTTTTTTTCAACCTTAGATCCGTGAGACACGGCAGTCGGTCAGGGACAGCGAGAGCGGCCTAGAGCGACTCGCCATCGGCCACCACATCGGGGATCGCGCCCACATAATGGAACGCTCAAGAAATCGCCGCACAGGAGACCGTGAAGAGCGACAAGACTTCATTAACCTCGATGAAAGTAAGTCCTTCAGGTTGAAGACATTCACATGTCTCTGAAAGAACAACAAACTGTCTATATATTATTCATCGTATAAATTACTAAGAGTAATATATAGATTTTTTTGGAATTTATTTCTGTTTTCTCTAATGTGTAATGTAGTTATTATTTAATTTTATTACAAATACACAAAAAATACATTTATTATAATATAAACTAATAATCAACTCCAATCAATTACGAAATTATTTGATTAATATTTTGCTGTTTTAAAAAGTTACATTTTCACATATACATTTACATTGTTGTTATTTCTTCATAAATATTATTAATTAATGATTTTGACTTGTCGATGTTCTCAGGTGAGGCCGATGCATTTGATGAGGAGTGGAGACGGGGGGCGGGGCGGTACGGTCCCCCAGGCGCTCGGGGGCTGGAGTACCGAGATCGACGGGCAGGAGGTCAGCAGCTGGCTCTGACTGCTCCTCCCAGCTCAACACCTCCATCAGGCCATCGGCATGAGTCTCCCCGGCACCGTCAACCCCATACCCGACCACGCTACGACTGGTGAGAAGGTGAGAAGGACGGGAAAAAAGCATGAAAATAAAAATGAAGATTTAGTATGAAAACGTAACTCAGTCTCACACATCTGTGTTGGTCCTGTCTCTGCAGGTTTACACCTGAGGAAGCAGGTGTTCTGGATGGAGTTAAAGGAAGATTCCCATTATGCTGTGAACAAGGTTGAAGACGACTTGACGCCTGGCGTCAATGTTTGACTTGACTGGACTGTCGATATATAAACAACATTATACACAACACATCACCATCTTCATACATCTGATTAACATTCACAGTACAACTTATTTTCTGTTACATAGAAAAAAAACCACGTGAGCGCAGGTTGACGGGAAAGCACACTTTATTTACACACATTCTGTAGACGTGTGTTTTGGAGGCAGCGCTGCGTCTGCTCTACGGTCCATTTTGTTTGTAAAGACACCAGTGTGTCAGTGAATTGAAATGCATTCTGTTAATCTAACTAAATAAAAGTCAACTTAAACATTGTTAGATATTTGTTCGATGTGTCTTTGTTGAATTTGCTGTTTTTATACAATTTTTTTACTGGATTATTTCTGCCCTGGATTCAAATCTTCACTGATGGAGTCTCAAGTCACTCAAGTCATTTGTTTGTGTTATTGATGTTTGCCGAATGTTTTACGGAATAAAGGTTGTACCAGAGTAAGTGCAAAATCGTATCGTGTACGATTAATTGTCAGAAAAACTGTCCTCAGAGAATATTTGCTACTTCGCTACCATTAGTTCGGCGTTACTAAGGTTGCCAACCGTCAAGTCAACTGTCAATGAAATTATCGAATACCACGACGCTTTATATGAAAACTAACGCGTCCCGTGTTTAAGTAAGGGAGTCAACGATCCTGTGCGTGATGATGACGAATATTTTGTGCGACGCACTTTTACTATCGCCGGCAAACGCACCTATACACTCGTTTAATTACTGTTATCACAGCCACAAAGCGCGGGAGGTTTTGAACTTCTCCACGTTGCATCCCGTTTACGGAGAACGCAGCGTTATCCGCCACAAAACTTCGTCTACGCATGAATGCAAGACCAAATCGGCGTTATAGCCCCTGTATCCGTAGTCATAGCGCCGTGTAAACTCCTTAGGAGATAACGCGGGCTGTAGCTTGTTGCATTGCTAACGATATGCTGCCGCTACACCTTGTGGAAAAGGCGTGTTTCCAACGGCTAATGAAACACAGTGGAGCCGAGATACGGTTAACCGTCCAGGAAACATTCACAGAAGGTCAAACCCGAGACGTATGAGGTAAAAACCAGTTTTATTGACACGTTTCATCTTAAATTAGTCGTGTAATTTCCATTGTTGCGGTAGCTGCGTTTATTTTTCACGTGTAGACGGTGCCCTCTTGTGGCTAGATGATATGTTGTTGCTATAAATCGCTTTGGATGAGAGACTGAGACAGTATAAGGAATATACATACAATGTTATATAATTGAGTAACTAAACGGATAGATTTTGTTTTTTAAATCTTGTTACCGCTAACGTTAAAAATATGTATGTTTGTTGGTCTTCTTAGTCAGGCTATTTCTTAAAATGTCTCCAATTTTCCCGCTCCTAGATTTTTAGTCTAATTTCCTTTTACAGTCGTTATGATTGGTTATCTGTGTAGATGCCCCGCCTTTCATCCAACAAGCAAAGCTCCGATTGGCTGTTGTCCTTATTCTGTCTGCCGGTTTACATCAGTCTACGGTCCTGCCAGTTTTGTTGACTCGTTTTTAATAGGTCACTAATGTATCGATTTATTATTGTATTTACGCAGATTTAAACTGTTTGTTTTGTTAATCAGTGTTTGTCACTGCATTTTTTTTACACTCTACATCCAAATGGAGGACACAAGTGGGGCAGCTAATAAAAAAATAAAACAAATGACTTGTACAGTAGGACCACTGACTCCCCCTCCCGTACTCACTGCTGTATCTTTAACAATCTCAGCTATTTTTAAACCTTGCCCCTCCTCCTCCTCCTCTTCCTCCTCCACCCCTCCGTTACCCTGCACTGCTGCCAACACCTGTCTCCCTGTCTGCTTTAATCTCCATCATTAGAGCTGCTCTGATTTGACGGCTGGTTTGTTCGTCTGTCAGACACTTCCTCTTCATCCTGGTGTGGGTTTGATGTTTGTCGCCTGTCATGACGTTGGATTTGATTTCAACAACAAACCCCAGTGTTTCAGTGGTAAAACAAAAACAGGTTGATGAGGGTTTGTGTCTGTGGCTGCAAACAGCAACGCAACAGAGAGGATGATGGGAAATAGGAAGACGCTTCAGTGCACAACATAGCTGCAGACATTTTTCCCCCTATAGATGTGACTTGTCCTGCGTCCATGTCTTCCGGTGACTCACATGCTCCCCCTCCCTCCAGGGTGTCACACATTTCCACCCCTCCTCCTCCTCCTCCTCCTTCTTCCTCCTCTTCCGTTCTGCCTCCTCTCACCATCATTCGCTCACTTTCTGCACCAGGCTTCAAACACACTGCAGGTAACATTTAAAAAGATTGATCTATTTCTCTATCCCCTCCATCACCCTAACCTCCCACCCTCCTCCTCTCCTCTTCTCCTCGGTCTGTTTCTCCTCGTTCTTTTTATCTCCCTGTACCTGTGTTTTCTTCATGGTCTCACGTCTCCACTGGTCCACGTTCACAGTGACAGACTAAAACCAGGCAGAAATCAAACAGTCGTTTTGTTTACTGTGACGGGAGATTCATAAATAGGTAGAACTCTGTGTGTGTGTGTGTGTGTGTTTGTGTTTGAACATGACATGCCGCCATCCTGCTTTTGGCAGGTTTTCCACAGCTTTCATCCCTAAGGCTGCAGCAAAGTCATCGGTGTATGAGAAGAGCAGGAACACAGTGTGTGTGTGTGTGTGCGTTTTACATTTTCCTCTTACATCATTTTGCTCAGGCTCCTCATTTTCAAAGAAATACAAATCACGGTGATCTGCACCGTGATTTGTATTTCTTACGAGTACTAAATTGTCATGTAGTACCGATGGGTAAATACTACACGTCTGTGTTTCTGTGACAGGATGTCCATCGTCAGTATCTTTGCCAGGGAGATCCTGGACTCCAGAGGAAATCCTACAGTGGAAGTCGATCTTCACACAGACAAAGGTTCAAATGTGTTTTTGTTTCCACATCAGTTGTGTTTGTGTCTGACAGAAATCGCTGCTTCCACTGACTTCCTGTTGTTTCTCCTTCTTCACCTGCACCGATCTCCCAGGACTCTTCAGGGCTGCTGTGCCCAGCGGTGCGTCCACTGGCATCTACGAGGCCCTGGAGCTCCGAGATGGAGACAAGACTCGCTACAAGGGCAAAGGTCAGAACGCTCGGTACCGATTGTCTCCGTGTTGTTGTTTTCTTCCCCTGTCATTGTCCACTCATCCCCCTCCTGTGCTGCATTTGTAGGTGTGACCAAAGCTGTGGGTCACATCAATGACACCTTGGGACCTGCCCTGGTGGAATCGGTGCGTATGACGGCAAATTCACAAGACGAGTGTGAGGAGACTATGAAATGAGGACAGGTTACTGAGGTGTTACTGGTTTGTTCCAGGGAGTCAGCGTTCTGGAGCAGGAAACACTGGACAACATGATGATCGAAATGGACGGCACCGAGAACAAATGTAAGACTGTGTCATATGATGATGATGATGATGATGATGAAGACGATGATGATGTACATGTATAAACAAACCTGTACTGTGTGAATCATCTCTGTGTTTTTCAGCTAAGTTTGGGGCCAACTCTATCCTGGGAGTGTCTCTGGCCATATGTAAAGCTGGTGCTGCAGAAAAACAGGTCCCGTTGTTCCGTCACATTGCTGATCTTGCAGGAAATCGAGATCTGGTTCTGCCCGTTCCCGTGAGTCTTTGGTTTCTCTGCTCGTATCACGCATGAGCGCCGATCAATGGAAGAAAGTCAAGCAAATATTTTGCCTTGACCCTTTTGACCTTTGCTTCCAAGGAACTTTGGAGACAACAGTAAACTGACACAGACTCCCCCTGTGCCCCCCGCCCTCCTTGTCCCCTCCCTCTCAGGCGTTCAATGTGATCAACGGGGGCTCTCACGCTGGTAACAGACTGGCCATGCAGGAGTTCATGGTACTTCCTGTAGGGGCGGAGTCCTTCCGTGATGCCTTGCGTATGGGGGCGGAGCTGTATCAGACTCTGAGAGGTGTCATCAAGGAGAAGTACGGTCAGGACGCAACAAATGTGGGCGACGAGGGGGGGTTTGCCCCAAATATACAGAATAACTGTGAAGGTAACCATGACGACCGTCCACTGAGGAACGTCTCTGTTTCCAACACCTGACGTTTATTTCACGCCCTTCTGTGTCTCCTGCTCCTCCTCAGCCCTGGAGCTCATCAAGACGGCCATCGAGAAGGCGGGCTTCACAGACAAAGTGGTGATTGGCATGGACGTGGCCGCGTCCGAGTTTTTCATCGAGGGCAAATACGACCTGGACTTCAAGTCTCCTCCCAACGCCGCCCGAAACATCAGTGCTGAGGAGTTGGCCGCCATCTACCAGGGCTTCATCAACAACTACCCAGGTGTGTGTGTGTGTCAGTGAAACGGTTTTATATTTTAAAATCCATGAACGAACGAACGGCAGAAAGACAGAGGCAACAAATCCCCTCAGCCTGGTCTTCACTCGGGGCAGTTGTTCAGGAGGTTTTAATTCTGCCCTGAATAAAGATCTGGTTTACCCTGTCAGTGTGTTTCTGCTTCCTGGGCAACAGCATGTGTGTATCTGTTAGTTCCCTCTATGAGATGATGATGATGATGATGAAGTCATCGTCCATACACACTCACACTGGTCTTTGTCCCCTCAGTTGTGTCCATTGAAGATCCCTTCGACCAGGACGACTGGCCTGCGTGGTCACAGTTCACAGCGTCAGTGGGGATCCAGGTGAATGATGTCTCTAATCCAATGTTTTTAGGAGCATACTGCCACCTACTGTAGTGGAGTGTGTAGTGTCATGGTATGACCAGTGACTTTCTGAGATAACTCAGTCTAGTCCTTATTTCAATTGATGAGAATTGTCACGGATTTGTATCGATCTTTAACCCGTTCACGACACGTCGTTACATCCTGATTCAGAGGTTAAAGTAATCTAGGGATGCAGCTGAATTGTGCGTCACTCCTGTGATGAACTACTGTATCTGTGTGGTGAACATCTGTAGGTGGTCGGAGACGATCTGACCGTCACCAACCCACGCAGGATACAACGAGCTGTGGAGGAAAAGTCCTGTAACTGTTTGCTGCTCAAAGTCAACCAGATCGGCTCCATCACCGAGGCCATCAAGGCGTGAGTCCATGTTGAGCACAAGTCAGTCTGTCTGTGAGCTACTGCTGCCCCCTGGTGGATAATTACTGAAGTGATTTACACATTAGAGCTCGTAGTGAGGTATTCAAACTGTTCTTTAACAGCTGTAAATTGAGCAGCGAGATTGGAGGAGAAACGCTGTAGTGGTGGGAAACGAAAGAGCTGAGGGTGAAAATAACACGTAAAATCAAAGTAAAACAAATAATAAATAAAATGTTATCACTGAGGGGGTGTTATGTCAGCTGATAGAAGAGCTCTGACCTGAGGAGGAAGTAGAAGAGTTTTTTTTGTTTCTTTGTTTTTGTCAGTCTGGTGTTTCACCTGGTGTTTCACCTGGTGTTTCACCTGGTGTTTCACCTGGTGTTGACGGCTGCCTCTCTGTGTCAGGTGTAAGCTGGCTCAGGAGAATGGCTGGGGGGTGATGGTGAGCCACCGCTCTGGAGAAACTGAGGACACTTTCATCGCTGACCTGGTGGTTGGTCTGTGCACTGGTCAGGTACGGTCACACACAGGAGGGTGGGGAATAAACAATGAGTTCATGTAGAGATCAACACTGCCCTGACACAACAACAACAACAGTAACAATGAAAACGACTGTAGCTGTAACCTTAGCTGTTCTTATTAACAATTCATTTGTCTTTTTTTCTGCAGATCAAGACCGGAGCTCCCTGTCGATCAGAGCGTCTGGCAAAATACAATCAGCTCATGAGGTGAGTGAAATAATAAATAATAAATATATCTTTAATGGAGGGAGTATAGCAAACATTGTCTTTGTTTTTTTTGGAGGAGGTTTGAGAATTGAATTGAATGTCTTAGAACTTTTTGACTTACTTATACTGTATATCCGGCGGTACTGAAGTACATGGGTGTATTGTACATTGTACTATGTAATTTTCTTCATCCCACTCTTCATTTTCCACCATCATCACTGCTGTTGTCGTATCTTCATTTCAGGATCGAGGAAGAGTTGGGGGACCACGCCCACTTCGCTGGACACAACTTCCGTAACCCCAGTGTTCTCTGAGTGCCGGTGCCGTCCACAGTAACGTCACGCTAATCGATGCATTTCACCAAACGTTACGAGGCACAGATGCCTATTTGTCAAAAATATGCAGTCAGACACACGTCACAGAAAAACAAATACTAAACACCTTTCACTGTAGCACCGTCGTAACTAACATTTAGCAGGTTAGGACTGTTCATCTGAGCCTAAAGAGACACGTCACAGACCAGTAGTTGTTGTTGTTGTTCTGCTGATTTCTCCAATCACCTCGTCATGATTCACTGTAGATGTTTGGTTTGTTCTCCTTGTGTTGAATATATTGTAATATTAGTCAGACTACTGCAAACTGTTTGTGCTTCCTGTCCAAGGTGAGTGTCAAGAAACTGATCAATACATGTGAATATAAATCAGAGGTGTACCGTGTTCTGATTGGGAACTGATGTTTGTTTTTTTCCAGCTACTCCTACTCCCTCTAACGCATACGTGCCAACTGTACTGATGTACACGGTACTGTACCGATTTTAGACCAAACATACCGCCACCGGCCGATAACGTACTGCGTTTGAAATGTTCGCTTTAAGTTTTACCGTGAAAGAGCAAAACCTAAAACGAAAAAAAGAACACAGCTTCATAAAACCGTCTAGGAAAGGTGAAAACTAAGCATTTTGTGAAGTGTCGGTTCGATTTCACGCTGGCTTTTCTCTCTTTTATTAATCTTAATGTTAAAATTTTGACAACTTAATCTCGTATTATGATCATTGTATCTCAAAAACATGCAGATAAATAATATTCAGAGATAAATATATAAAATATTTGGTTACAAAAAACTTGGTAACGTATGCTATGCTAACGGACTAATTTAACAACACGGAGACACGAATAAAATATATATGTTGTAATAACGACCTTTTTTTTTTTTTTAAATAAAACATTCAATTTAATCTGACATGAGTCGCTGTCGCACCACAGATAAGCTACAGGAGCTCGTCATTACACAAAACGTACAGCAGAGGGCGCGCTGGGGGCGAGTTCACTGACCTTACGGGGGTGGAGATGACGAAGAGGTGCAGCGCA
>NC_024319.1:2025398-2027143 GCF_000523025.1 Cynoglossus semilaevis | reverse complement strand
CGTATTATGATCATTGTATCTCAAAAACATTCAGATAAATAATATTCAGAGATAAATATATAAAATATTTGGTTACAAAAACTTGCTAACGTATGCTATGCTAACGGACTAATTTAACAACACGGAGACACGAATAAAATATATATGTTGTAATAACGACCTTTTTTTTTTTTTTTAAATAAAACATTCAATTTAATCTGACATGAGTCGCTGTCGCACCACAGATAAGCTACAGGAGCTCGTCATTACACAAAACGTACAGCAGAGGGCGCGCTGGGGGCGAGTTCACTGACTTCACGGTGTTGGAGATGACGAAGAGTTGAGGCGCACGCGCAGAAGCCACAGGCCCAGGCCCGGTTACCATGGTTATCACACAAAAGGAGACGGGACAGGAGAGGCAGAGCGAGAAAGCGAGCGAGAACCGAGCCGCTTGACTGGACACATCGGTGCCAGCTTTTCACACAGACCCAGACAGAAGGCTGCTGCTGTGGGTGACGTTGGTCGACTGTGGGGTTGATCCACACCACTCGTGTTTTCTTTGTTGAATAATAAGCACCATAACAATGAGCTCCAGTCGTGTTTTCATTCCAGAACAAAGACCTCGTGGAACATCGCGAGATTAATTTCTTCTTCTCTCCCTGCTCTCCGGTCCAAATGCCAGTGGTTCTCCACCTTTTTCTGCGATCCGCCTTTTACAAGTGCAAAGTTGGTTTTTTTAAAAGGGCGTGAAACACAGCAGTGATTTACTGAACTTGGAAAATGTAAAACTTTGCTCTTTTGCAGCCTCTTCAACAATAACATGACACGACAGTTTTCCAACTTTACTAAAAAAACAAACAAGATATAAGACAACATTTGTGTTTCTATAAATGTTCTCTAATAACCTACTAAATATAAACTTACTCCCCCAGGTTTATATCTGCCCCTGAACCACTTATTGAAAACGTCAGTTTATGAAGTTCTGCTTTTTCCATTTTAATCAATTGTAAAAAAAAAACAAAAACATTTGAACCACATGTTGAATCGTTGCTACTATTTTTTAAAATATGTTTTTAAAACCTCCTTTAGCGCAAGTACCCCAGGGAGGTACACATACCCCTGCTTGAGAACCACTACCATATACTAAAGGTGACTCTGGATAGGGGGGAGGAAGACCCTCCCTCTCTCCCTCTTCAGAGTTTGGCCTCTCTGCCTCCTTCTCCCTGCCCCACTGCCTCCCCCTCTGTCTACTTATGCAAATCACGCCCTCTCTCTCTCTCTCTCTCTCTCTCCCCTCACCCCCCCTCTCACCCCGCGCGCATCCCTCACTCTCTCTGGCGCACTCCTCTGCTAAAAAATCTGTGACTGTAAGACTGAGTGGAGGCGCTGTGTATGAAAAAGTGCAAGTCGTTTTAAGAGGAAGAGGGGGAGTAGAAAGGGGGAGGAGAGGGGAGGGGGTTAAAAAGAAAGGGGGTGGGGAAGAGGCGAGGGTACGCATCAATTTGTACAGTCTTCACTTGGCACCCCTGTTTTTTTTTTCTTCTTCTTCTTCCCCCTGCAACGACCACGGAGAGGGGGAGAGAGAGGGGGGACACAGAGAGAGAGAGAGAGAATTTCTCTTCTGGCGTTATTGTTGTTATGAGCGGAGGCCGCTGCAATATGAGGCGGCAGGAGGCGGCTGTGATATCAACAGACCCTGCTGCTGCTGCTGCTGCTGCTGTTGCTTCTGCCTCTTTCCATCGCGCTCTCTTGGATGCGTGGTTATA
>NC_024319.1:2013362-2024710 GCF_000523025.1 Cynoglossus semilaevis | reverse complement strand
CCCATCCGTAAGCAGCCCCGGCTGTGGCTGCTGCTGCTGCTGCTGCGTGTCAGCGTGCACCATAGAGCCACACAACAGAGAGCGAAAAGGCAGAGTGGGAGCACACATCGCTGGAGACTATAGGTAAGGAGGAGAAGGGGAGGTGCGGAGTGGGGGGGTGGTTGAGTGGGGGGGTGGATGCTTGTACTGTGCATCTGGAGCTTCTGCTGCTAGCCACGTTTGT
Organism: Cynoglossus semilaevis; assembly: GCF_000523025.1. Lineage (NCBI taxonomy): Eukaryota > Metazoa > Chordata > Actinopteri > Pleuronectiformes > Cynoglossidae > Cynoglossus > Cynoglossus semilaevis. The sequence continues at coordinate 2,024,487 of NC_024319.1, read as the reverse complement.
GCGCCCTCTCCCTCCATCTGTGGGCTCCCACACCCCTTTGTGCCTTCATTACCATCACGCTCCTGCGCCAGGGCAGGAAAATGACGTCCCGGTGAGTGAGTGCGGACGGAGAGAAGAGCACGACGCGCGGCCACGTTCCAGCCTGAGAGGGAGAGGGAAGAGGGAAGGCGACGGGAGCCGGAGCGGAGCGGAGCCACGGTTCGCCATTCCGTGTCATCTTTTTCTCCAAAGATGTCAGCGACGTCTGGGAGTGAGGCTGCTCTGGAATCCGTTCGCTGCCGTGGTTAGGAGACCGTGTTCCGCCGCGGCCGTGGGTCGACCGGACCGTGCATCAGCCCCGTCCTCTACCTGTGCACCAGTAACGTCTGCAGGTAGAAAGAAAGAAGGTGTCGATGCAGAGGTGGAGGAGGCAGAGCTGCTGCTGCTGCTGCTGCTGCTGATGCATCACATGAAGTGGAATTTGTTGATTAGTGTTTGTGTCCACGCCTGTGTGTGTGTGTGTGTGTGTGTGACCCAGCATGCAACAGAGCCGTCATGATAATGCAGGTGAGGACACTGGGAGTCTACAGTGGCCCTGCCACCACCTGTAAGGGAGGCAGTAGACACCAGTGGAGGAGGGGGGGGGGGGGGGGGTATTTATGAGCTGGTATCATGTGGTAGTAGTACATGTTAGTACTAAGTATTCTCTTAAAACTAATGAAGACCAGGTTTCCCATGTTTGGATGTACATACTGTACTACTACTGTACTACTACAGTACACACAGATACCACAGATACTACAGTACACACAGATACTACAGTCCTCCCCCCTCCTAGGGAGTACACTGGAATTCTGTGGAGACGTCACTTATTTCAAATGTTTGATTTTAATGGTTTTTATTTGGGCCACACCATGTAGACTACACCATGTAGACTACACCATGTAGACTACACCATGTAGACTACACCATGTAGACTACACATTGGTTGTCACCCCATTGTGTTTTTGCCCCGTCCTCCCCCCTCCACTAGTTGTTTCCAGATCTTGTACAGTGACTTTGGGTGTTGGTTGTTAATGAGCGCCGTTGTTGTTTGTTGTTGTTGGTTGTTGTTGTTGTTGGAGTGGGGCAAATATTTCTGAAGGGTGGCAGTTGTACGTGTACTGTGTTTGTTACAGTTCCACAGACAAAGGGATATAGTTAGTACTCCAGTATTTTGTCTTTGCAGTACTTCATAGATCAGTCGTTCCCATGTGTTGATACTGTGTTGATACTGCGTTGATACTGCGTTGATACTACGTTGATACTGCGTTGATACTGTGTTGATATTAAAACTATTTAATTAGCCTATGAATAGAGTTAGAAGTTGTATTTTCCTCTGCCACCTGAACTGCCCCTGTCCCTGTCTCTGCCCCTGCCCCTGCCCCTGTCCCTGCCCCTGCCTCTGCCCCTGCCCCTGCCTCTGCCCCTGCCCCTGCCCCTGTCTCTGCCCCTGCCCCTGCCCCTGTCCCTGTCCCTGCCCCTGCCCCTGTCCCTGTCTCTGCCCCTGCCCCTGCCTCTGCCCCTGTCCCTGTCTCTGCCCCTGCCCCTGCCCCTGTCCCTGTCTCTGCCCCTGCCCCTGCCTCTGCCCCTGTCCCTGTCTCTGCCCCTGCCCCTGCCCCTGTCTCTGCCCCTGCCCCTGCCCCTGTCCCTGTCTCTGCCCCTGCCCCTGCCTCTGCCCCTGTCCCTGTCTCTGCCCCTGCCCCTGCCCCTGTCCCTGCCCCTGCCTCTGCCCCTGCCCCTGCCCCTGCCTCTGCCCCTGCCCCTGCCTCTGCCCCTGCCCCTGCCCCTGCCCCTGCCCCTGCCCCTGTCCCTGTCCCTGCCCCTGCCTCTGCCCCTGCCCCTGCCCCTGTCTCTGCCCCTGCCCCTGCCTCTGCCCCTGCCCCTGCCTCTGCCCCTGTCCCTGTCTCTGCCCCTGCCCCTGCCCCTGTCCCTGCCCCTGCCTCTGCCCCTGTCCCTGTCTCTGCCCCTGCCCCTGCCCCTGCCCCTGTCTCTGCCCCTGCCCCTGCCCCTGTCTCTGCCCCTGCCCCTGCCCCTGTCCCTGCCCCTGCCCCTGCCCCTGTCTCTGCCCCTGCCCCTGCCTCTGCCCCTGTCCCTGTCTCTGCCCCTGCCCCTGCCTCTGCCCCTGTCCCTGTCTCTGCCCCTGCCCCTGCCCCTGCCCCTGTCTCTGCCCCTGCCCCTGCCCCTGTCCCTGTCTCTGCCCCTGCCCCTGCCCCTGTCTCTGCCCCTGCCCCTGCCCCTGCCTCTGCCCCTGTCCCTGTCTCTGCCCCTGCCCCTGCCCCTGCCTCTGCCCCTGCCCCTGCCTCTGCCCCTGTCCCTGTCTCTGCCCCTGCCCCTGCCTCTGCCCCTGTCCCTGTCTCTGCCCCTGCCCCTGCCCCTGTCCCTGCCCCTGCCTCTGCCCCTGCCCCTGCCCCTGTCCCTGCCCCTGCCCCTGCCTCTGCCCCTGTCCCTGTCTCTGCCCCTGCCCCTGCCTCTGCCCCTGTCCCTGTCTCTGCCCCTGCCTGCCCCTGGGGTAACAGTTGACCTCGGTGTAGCTTTAACTTTAACTTTATGATTTGGTGTGAACTGAATGGAATTGTCCAACATTTTACCCATAGGACGGAGTGAGTCACTGCAGTGTGTAGTCATAATGGAATGCCATAAGTAGAGTGGGGGGGAGCAGGAGTGGGGGGGGCAGTGTGTTCAGCAGAGCTGTAGTCACACTCATGTATACTGTGTGTACAGAACATGTGTTTATGGGGAGTTAGTCGTGCTAAAAGGGTGTGTGAGTCGTCAAGAATCTGTCGATACGATACGTATCACGATACGGGACAACGATACGGGACTGGGAATTGGGGGGAAAAAAAATCAAGAACTGATCAATGACTGAGGAGATTGATACGGGATCAGGAGAGGACAGATCAGGAGAGGACAGATCAGGAGAGGACAGAGCAGGAGAGGACAGATCAGGAGAGGACAGATCAGGAGAGGACAGAGCAGGAGAGGACAGATGAGGAGAGGACAGCTGAGGAGAGGACAGATCAGGAGAGGACAGAGCAGGAGAGGACAGATCAGGAGAGGACAGATCAGGAGAGGACAGATGAGGAGAGGACAGACCAGGAGAGGACAGATCAGGAGAGGACAGAGCAGGAGAGGACAGATGAGGAGAGGACAGCTGAGGAGAGGACAGATCAGGAGAGGACAGAGCAGGAGAGGACAGATCAGGAGATGACAGATGAGGAGATACTTCAGTCAGTGAATAAATGGACCAGTGTTGTAGAGCGGTCCACCTGGGCTGTGGACTAACAGATGTTATCAACACCATGTGACTCTTCTGAGGTTCTCAGGTTCTGAGGGTCGGGGTGGTTGTTGGTGAAGGTGTGTTGGAGGAGGCGTGACCTCATTTTGAGGTGAAGTCGTCTGTCTTCGTCCCACCGTCTCAGGGCTGCGTCTTTTTCCTTCCTGTCTCTCTGAGTCAGGAGTGAACGACTTCACCTGTGTCACGGCTGCTGTGGAAGAGGAAACTGGAGCTGAGCCGAGAATTTAAATGTTCTGGAGGAACTGCTTTTAGAAACTTTTCTCAGGTCATAGATATTTCGCGTTCACAGTTTTGATTCATGTACTACTCATTAGCAGTATTTCAGGTGTTTTTACTGCACAGTACTGTAATACTCTGTGTGTTTCCTCCAAAAACATCCTCACCATTTTGCTCTTTAACTAGTGGTTCCTGAACATTTTGTTGAGCCCCCACTCTGTGTCTGCAAGGTTGGCCTCGCCCCCCACTTTGAGAACCACTAACTCAAAATGTGTCTTATGTCTTTATTTTCTATTTACTTCTTGATATTCTCTACTTTTGAAAGCTGAGTTGGGAAATGAACCAAATACTTCAGAAGAATTCCTGTAATTCTTGGATTTGAACCCAACACCGGGGGCAGACAGGAGTCATCCTGCGCTCGTGGCTACATGCTAGCTGTTGTTATTTGATATTTAACTTCTTTTCTTTTGTCACTGTGCTTGTTTCCAGGTTTTGTGTCACTCCCAGGACTGAACACTAGTCCAGTCATTCAGAACCAGGATCCAGTTGAGTCCGTACCATGGCCTGTTGTCAGATCGACCTCATAACGAAGAAAGAATGAAAACACGGACACACAAGGAATCGGTACGCACCGCCACTCTGTGTGCAGTACATGTTGTAGTATTACTTCATGACACTGAATTGATTTATTATGACTAATATTTTAGAACTCTTTCTTTCTTTCCTCCCTGCCTTTCCTCGACTGTTAGTCTATTTTTTTTCTTTTTTTATTCACGCAGATGAATTTTTTTTTCTTCAGTACTGCAGTACTCCATGTACTTTTCCGCCTTTAACTTGTACTGTACTGTGTTTGACTTTCTCTACTTCCTCGTTCATATTTTCTCCATTTCTCTCCTCTCTTTGCAGATGCCGATGCGCAGTGGCCGACGGCGGGGGGCGAGTGAGGAGAGGAGGGGGAGACGCCCACACCCCAGCCCCACTCGGCCTGAGCGCAACGACAGACAGGCGGTGAGAGCGCACCTTTTCACCCTGCTCCTCTGTTAGCATGTGCACGTGGGTCAGAGGTCGAGGGTCTGTAGGGTACAGTGTGAGCGTGCACGTGGTCAGTTTGATCAGCTGTTCCTTTTATGTGACCATGTCGTTTACAGAGTAAATATATTTTAAAAAAACATTTTCATGCTGTACATGTGTGTTTGTGCACGTGCACGTGCACACGCCTGGTGGAGTGTGGCTTTGTTCTGAACGCACACACAGGCCTATTAGGTATTCAAAAGCATCACTGGAGAATCTAAAGTCCTTTGTGTTTTTAGCAAAGAGGTGCTGTTGAGGAGTTGGCTGGAAATCGCTTCAGTCGCAGATCACAAGGGCATGATTCATCAGAGAGTGAGGGGGAGGAACTCGTGTCTCCTCCGAAGAGGCAGAAAGTCCAGGTTCGTCTTAAATCTCCGCCGTCTTCACTCCAACATTTTAAAGTGACAGATTTCCGTTCACAGCCTCACGGTCACAGCAGTGAAATTCTTTTTTTTTTTTTCTTATCCACAACTGATCTTTTCTTGTTAGGATTCGGTCTCTGCACCAAACCCTCCAACATCAACACACTCCACTGACAGCTTGGCTCCTTCCACCGTCCCACCTTCAACCTCAGTTGCCAGCCAATCCCGTGAAAGTGACAACGAGGATGGCCAATCCCAGGGCAGCAGGAGTTCAGTGGTGGGGAGCCTGGCCAATAGCAGCAGCAGTCTGAGCAGCGGGCGAGACATAGACCAGGACAATCGATCCTCATCCCCGAGCCTCTCTGCCTCCCCCCTGGGCAGCCTGGACTCTGATTCTGACGGGCCGGATTCACCAAAGCACGGAGAGAGGGAACGGGACAAGAACAAGGAGGAGAGTGTGGGGAAGGTGACAGGGGAGGAGCGGAGGTTGTTACGAGAGGGGCGAGGGGAGGACTCCCGTGGAGATGGAGAAAAGCGAGATGTGGATGCAAGAATTGAAGAGTGTTCCCCTCTGAAGCCCCCCTCCACCCCCTGCTCCTCCTCTAGTCTGACCCCCACTCTGCGTGGAGCGGAGGACTCGTCCAGTGACAGCAATAACGGGAGGAAGTCCTATTTTGGCCTGGACTCCAAACTGATGTGTAAGGTCGACTACGGTCGGCTAGGTGGCGCTGATTCGGCTCTCGGCGGAAACCGAATCAATTCCAAAGCCGGCGCTCAGTGTGTGATCAAGACGGCGATCTCCACTGGGGAGTTCTCCCATCACAGCCCCAACATTGCACACTCCCTGCCCCCTCCCCTGCCACCTCCACCTGCTCTGAAGCCCTTGGAGATCGGGGCTCAAACCCTGCCCGCTGAGGTGAAGACGGAGCGGGACAAAGCAGAAAAAGCAGACAAGCTCCTGGACAAGGCTCAGACCACGCCCCCCTCACTGCTGCCACAGACGGGCCCCCAACCACAGGCTCAGCCTCAGACGCAGTCCTCTACCCACACTCACCATTTCAGCACCACCAGCTGGCAGGGTGGAGCAGCGACCGGTTGCCAGGGAAGCTGGGGCTACAACCGTTACCCCGGCAACCACAACCCCCACCACCCACAGCACCAGCCCCCGGTCCAACAGCAGCAACTTCCTTCTGTTTACAACCCTCCGTCCTCCCGTCACTCCTCCTCCCTCCCCGCCTACCTCCCTCATCCTCACCCCCACAGGGAGTACCTCCCCAGGTATGCTGGAGGGGGAGGAGACAAGGAGAGGGGGGCTGCAGGAGAGAGGGAGCGGGGCATTAGGGTGGAGAGCGGTGGGAGAGAGTTCCCTCCTCCCATCAACAACAACAACAACAACACTGTTGGGGGGGGCAGTGGTGGGCCCAACAACATACAGACCAGGGACTTTGGGGGGTTGCCGGGTCAAAACCGAGAACTGCAGAGCTCCAGCAGAGAGGGTCCGAACCTGGGTCCTGACAGAAGAGACTTTGGTCCTGGGTCCTTCAGAGACAGGGACAAGGATCAGGACGGAGGACGAGAGTTCCCTCTGTCCAGCCAAGGTCAGAGAGACTTCGGTCCAAATGGAGCTGGGGGGGGGCACGGGAGAGACAAAGACACAGGCAGGTGGGGTGAGTTTGGGGGGCACGGGAGGGAGGTTGTAGGTAACAGTAACACAAACAACAGTTCCATTTCCCAGGGGAACCCCCCAAGCTCAGCCAATGGACTTCCTGTCACCCCCCTGCTCAACCGTGACCCACCTGCCTCACCCCAAAGTAATTCCAGCCACCCCTCCCATTCCCCCCTGCCTCCCCATTCTCACCCACATCCCCTAAATTCATCCATTCGAGAATTCCCCGCTTTAGTCAACCAGGCACAAACTGCCCCCCCCGGGGCCGATCACTTTCACAGAGAATACCCTCCTACGGGGGCCAAAGACTTTCCTGCTGCAGCGCCCCCTTCTGCCAGCACAAACAGGGAGTACCTCAGCTCCCCGGGGGTGAATCCAAACCTGGGGCGAGAGTACCCAGCTCCGGGGGGGGGGCAGCACTCTCACCCTCACTCACACCTCCACTCGGCATCAAGGGACAGAGAGAGGGACTCGAACATTCAGGAGGCTGCTCTGTACCAAACCCGCGGAGGCCCAAACCAACCTCCCGCCCTCTCTCCTTCCTCCTCGGCAGCTCATCACGTCCACCCGTCCAGCGCCCCCTATCCTCCTCCACAGCCTCAGCCTCCTTTAGCCCCCCCTCAGAACCCCCACCCCCCGCCACCTCCATCCACCATGACGTCCGGTGTTCGCCCCCAACACTACCAACCCTCCACCCAGACTCCGCCCACACCTCATTCCCCCTTATCCAGTCCGTCCACCAATCAGATCGGAGGATACTCCTCGTTTCCTTCCGGCTCCAACTCTGCCCCCAGCATACCTATTCCTGGGGCAGTTGTGTCGTCCAGCTGTTCCCCAGGTTGCCGCCCCTCACCTTTTCACGGCACTTTAACCAACCACCCTCCGTTCAGTGGAGCGTACCACGCTAATGGCAGCAACGTTAGCAACGTCGGTGTTGCTAACAGTAACGCCAACGCCCAGTCGCTCTCGCCTCATAACGTGTCCAAAGGACCCCCTCCTCTAAATAACCCTGCCAACAACAGTGTCTCCAACGCTGCCCCTAGTGGAGACGGCCGTCCAGATTCGGGCCCCCCTCCCGCACCTGTGATCAAGGAGGAACCAATAGAAGAAAGAGAAGAGACGGAGAGTCCTCCACCGATGCTAAGAAGCCCGTCTCCTGAACCCAAAGTTGTGGACGTGCCCATCCATGCCAGCCAGTCTGCCCGGTAACAACTGACATCACACACTTTCACACTTTTCAGACATAAATCCAGGCAACAGACGGTGATTAACATGTTCTACGGTGGTTACAGGTTCCACAAGGTCCTGGACCGTGGGAGTGGGAACTCCTGTGCCCGCAGTGACGTCCTCTTCGTCCCTCTGGACGGTTCCAAACTGTGGAAGAAGAGGAACGAAATCATTGAAAGAGCCCGCAGGGAGGTGGAGCAGAGGGCGAGAGAGCTGAGGGAAAAGGAGAGGCAGCAGTGGGGACAAATATTTAGAGTGACAGGAGAATCTACACGATGTGGCCCTCATTTCTAAACATGCTGTTGGCATCTTGTTGATTAATGCCACAGTACAGCAGTGTTAAAATGCAGTGTGAGCACTGGGTTGTCAAAAAGGCAGTTATTTTTGGTTATATTTTGACATTGTAATGTTAGGTTTATCTTGTTCCTCATAAGATGCCATTACTTATAAGGGTTATTTTATGGGTTTTTATACTAATGTTCAAGGTTGCTGTGATAATGGAGCATGTTTTGCATTTGCCCCAGGGTAAACCAGATGTGCTGATATGGCAGATGGAGGTACAATTCTTTTAAAAACCATGTTATTAATCTGTTGGTTGTCATAAAGAACCAGTCGTATCATTGTGAGATGCAGTTGCTAGGCGAGCTTGAGAGAGGGAGCGGGAGAGGGAGAGGGAGTTGGACCGACACCTACAGGTGAGTACAGCCCAACAACACTACAGTCGTACACAACAGTCAGAATGAAGTGATGTGGATGGACGTGATCGACCAATGGGATGAGGAGGAATTCATCGTTAACACAAATTCATTTTCTGTTTTTCCTCCACAGCAGCAAAAAGACATCAACAATGCTGGCGGGGGGCGCCAAGGTTCCTCCCTCTTCTTTCCCTCCTCCTCCTCGATTATTCTTGACCCTTCGTCCTCCTCCTCCTCAGGCAACCCCGTTTCCCACCCTCACGCTCACGCTCACGCTCACTCTCACGCTCAGCATCACCACTCACATCCTCACGCGCACCTTCCTGCAGCTCATCACCTCCACCCCTCCCTCTCTCACTCTATTCCCCACTCCATCCTCCTACCGTCCATGGGTGGGGCCTCAGCACTGGTCGGCGGCCCACAGGGGGCCTTGGGTATCGGCCTGGGAGGGCCCTACCTGGGCCCAGACACCCCGGCGCTGAGAACCCTGAGCGAATACGCCCGTCCTCACGCAATGTCCCCGCTGGGAGCTGCGGCCCGGGCCCAGGCCCACCACCAGCAGGTCCATCACGGACACCCCCACGTCCACCCCTCATTCTTCCTTCCACAGATCCCCAATCACGGCCTGGGCCACCCCCACCACCTGCCCGCCGACGCGGCCACAGCAGCAGCCATCCTGGGTTTTTTATACGGCGGTGGTCTTGAAGGGGGCCACGGGGTGGGTGGTCATCCAGGGGTGGCGGGAGGCCACTTACCCGGAGGGATCGGGGGGGCGGGCTTGGCAGGAGTGGGTTTTCCTCATGCCATGGCTGCACACCGAGATCGGATAAAACCGGGGTTTGAGTTTAAGAGCGATGAGCGGATGTACCCCCCGGGGTCAATCCACGACCCCTCGGCCCTGGCCCTCGCTCACTCACACTCGCACGCCCACGCCCACGCCCACGCCAGCTCTCACGTACACGCTCATTCACTGCTCCTTGGAGGAGGCTCGGGGGGATCCAATGAGGTATCCCTCTACAGCACCCCTCCCCCCTCGGCTCCACCCGGACCCCAGCACCTTCAGAACCCAACCCTGACTTCAGTGACCCGACCTCCCAACCCCCCCGCTCCACAGTCCTTATCCAATCCTCCTCCTTCATCCATCCTCCCACCTTCACTCCCCTCTCACCCGTCATCGGCGCAATCCGCTGCCCCCCCAGTCCCGGCCGCCCCTGCTGCTCCTCCACCAGCAGCTCCTCCTCCTCCACCTGCTCCTCCGACCTCCAACGCCAACACTCTTCATCACCCGGTCCCTCAGTCTTCTTTTCCAAGCTCCCTGTCCTCTCACCTGCCCCCGGCCCCTGCTCCGGCAGCTCCCCCGGAGACCTACCCCACCCCCAGCCGCTCACCCGCCTCGTATGAGCGAGACAGGAGTGGGGAACGAGAACGGGAGCGGGAGCGAGAGCGGGAGCGGGACAGAGCGGCGGTGCCGCCCTTTGGGGGGAGAGAAAGAGAACGAGAAAGAGAGAGAGGAAGAGGGGGAAAAGGAAACGGAGGAGGAGGAAACGGAGGAGGAGGAAACGGAGGAGGAGGCGGCGGGGGAAGTGGAGGAGGATCAGGTGGAGGAAGTGGAGGAGAGAATCTGGGACGTCTTCAGATGCTCAACGTGACACCTCATCATCACCAGCACTCGCACATCCACTCGCATCTCCACCTGCACCAGCAAGACACAGGTACTCACTGGTACTAATGACGCCGTCGCTGCACCGTCACTGCACCGTCACTGCACCGTCACTGCACCGTCACATCCAGATCTGGAAATAACACTTTGTTATATGTGAAATATATGAACAAAAACACAACAACAGGAACTGGAATACAGTCCCTGGAACTGAATTTACAGCAGTGAGAAACTCCACGTCTGGGGGGAGGGGGGGTGGACAAACTAACTAACCCTAAAGTCAGCAGTCAGTGCAGACATGTTTTTGGAGGGGGGTGGAATGCTAAACAACAACAGGAACATTAGATGAAGACAGTACCATGTGTACCAGAGATATTTTCATCATTTTTATTCCTTCCTTTAAAGTCGTCTCCTCACAAAACAAACACACAAAACGACAAACACAAGTACAAACCAACAACATCTTAAGTACGACAAATACTAAGAAATACTAGAAGAATATCTCAGTCCTGCGTCAACTACTCACCGATGCTTTACTCATATTAAATAACTCCTGTATTTTCTATTACATCATTGGCATCCAGCGGCGGGCGGGGTTCACCCCCTGATGGACCCGTTGGCGTCAGGGTCTCCTTTGGCACGCCTCCCATACCCAGGAGCCACACTGGGCACCCCCATTCTGGCTCACCCCCTCACTGACAGTGAGGTGCTTCGCCAACAGCTGTTCGGTGAGGAGAAGGCTCCACGTCCATGTACTCTTTCATTTTTTACTCCTAAAAACGTCAAATCTTCAGAAAGTTTATTCCCATCCTTTATGAGAACACGTCGGCGATGACTGACCTGGACTCCCCCCCCCCCCCTCCCCCCTCTCTACCTCTCTGCCCTGGTCCGTCTCCCGGTGCTCCCTTTCCT
>NC_024319.1:2009177-2009800 GCF_000523025.1 Cynoglossus semilaevis | reverse complement strand
TGCTTTATGGCACCCCCGCGGCGATGACTGTCCTGGCCTCCCCCCCCCCTCCCTCCCCCCTCTCTACCTCTCTGCCCTGGTCCGTCTGCAGGTGCTCCTTTCCGTGACCTGCCCCAGCCCGCCTCCCTCACTGGTCCGATGTCGGCAGCGCACCAGCTGCAGGCCATGCAGCAGGCCCAGAGTGCAGAGCTGCAGATCCAGAGACTGGCCCTGGAACAACAGTGGATCCACCACCACCACCACCACTCCCTCACCCAGGACGAGTACTACAGGTCAGTGAACCAATGAAGGTCTTAGTGACCTCTGGTGGACGTTGAAGTAACATCTCCTCTCTTTGGCATCCAGTCACCTGAAGAAAGAAAGTGACAAGACCCTGTGAGGGAGGGGCACCACGAAGAGCGGCATGGACACGAACCGAGGCTGTGTGTGTGCGTGCGTGTGTGTGTGTGTGTGTGTGTGTGTGTGTGTGCGCATGCCTGCAAAATTCTGGGCAAAACAAAACAAACGAGTCGAGCTAACGACGCGGACTGACAGGAGAGTTAAAGACTCAAACCTGGACGAACGGAAATGAAAAACTGTAAACGATGTTGAAGAGAGACAGAGGAAGGACGACGTCAGGATAT
>NC_024319.1:1995716-2009071 GCF_000523025.1 Cynoglossus semilaevis | reverse complement strand
AGACAGAGGGAGGGGAGGGGATGGGGGGGAGTGGCTACTGTAGAGTGGAGCGCAGTCTGTGAAGACGGAGCGTGTACACGAGTCTCTTTTTATGTCACTGCATGTAGCTGTAGGAGCTTATTCTGAACCGGTGGAACTTTAGTTTCTGTTCTATTTTTAGTCACTGCCTCTTTTGTAACCCAGGGCTGTTGTATATGCATGAGAGCAGCAGTTTAGTGTTACGTTACGTTGCGTTTACGATCAGTAGTATTGTTATGACGAGTAACGGTGTCTGTTTGTTGATAACGATAACGATAATTATATATACAGTACATATTATTTGTATTATTTTTTTACATTTTCATCGTATGGCAGGCAGTTTTTATTTTTATTTTCCATTTTTGACTTTACTTGTGAAACAAGATGCAAATGAAAGGGGGAAAAAAAATCTGAAAATAAATTATAATCTTTTTTCTAGTTTTTGCATATTCATGTGTGCACTGCTCCCCCCCCCCGCACATCACCCCCCCGACACACACACACACATTTGACTTGTCTTTGTTTTATACAAGTCACTCACGAACAAAGCAAATCAAATTCCTCACCACCCCCCATCTTTCTCTCTTGACTCCCCCCTCTTTCTCTCCATTGGTCTCCCCCTCCCTCCCTTGGTGAGTGTGGCTAATGAGAGACACATGGGATGAGTGTAAGACATGGGAGATGAGCTGCTCCAGTGCACAGCTCTCACCCGGTGGAGAGAACATTCTTTACTGTACTGTGAAAATAAGAGCAGCAGAAAAAAACACCCGTTCAAATGTTGGTCAAAAAGTTCTCAGACGGACGTGTTCCTGCCTCTGACGTTAAACTGAACTAAAACAGCTTGAACCTGTGCGACTGCTGTGTCTGTGTCGGACCAGACCAAGGACCAGGTTCTGACCAGGTGTCAGAGCCGTCCTCCAACACCAGAACAGTAATATTTATATTCCTCCGTGTTAAGAGAGAGACACGAGGAGAGAGAGAAAACGGGGGTGAGCTGTGGGAGTGTGATTTACAGACAGCTGAAGTTTTAGGGGAGCTCTGTGAATACCGAGTCACTCCACTTTTTTATCCTTCTTTACTGATGCATTTCTGTATTTCTGCATAGCAACATCACCTCCAGGATTCTGATACAGTTTGTACCAAGAACAAGGAGCGACTCGGTCTCCAACGTATTTTATACTGACGTAGAGATGGAGCTGCTTCAACGTACACTGTGTTTGCTGTCGTCCACTGTATCCAGCTGTGGGCCGTACTGGACGGTTCAACGGGCCGGTTTCAGACCACGGGCCACCAGTTGATAATCACTGCTCTAGTCCATCCCCTGTGTTCATTATTTCAGCAGTGTTTTTATAGAACTTGTGTTTGCATTGGTATGAAACAGAGCAGTACCACTGGGAATCAGAGGGGGCAGTGTTGTGCAGTATAGCTCATGTCCACCCATAAAAGCAGCAGTGAGAAGAAGACCATGAGGGAACAATGGGAATGGTGGAACCAGGAAGAAGAATTCTCTGTCCACACAGACCACCACTGCCCCCTGCTCTGGGGGGGAGGGGGGGGTGTGGTGTAAGTACTGTTTGAAAAGGACGCAGGTATGAAGGTACGTAGTTAAAGTCAGCATAATGTAGTGTTTGATGTGCATCAGAAGGCTGTTCAATTCCTGGCTGTAAAAACAAACATGGCTGCCGTGCCTCAGTGGGCCCGGTTAGGTTTGCAGACCCCATGTTGAGTACATCAGTTCAAAGAAGCATCACAGAGCAGGGAGATATATCAGGTTTGTCCATTCTTCTAATGCAGCCCATTGTCCTTGGGTACTACGACTGCCTGTGAGTACTACAGTACTTCTTTCAAAGTCACCTTGAGGAAGTATGTCATCATCATGTACACGTGTGACTCGAACTGAGACAAATCAGATTTCTCTGCTGCTGACATTAGATCTGATGATATTCTTGGCCCTTCATCAGTCAGTGACACCGTGAAAGGTTTAGATGAAAGATGAAGTTCATGGTCGCACTGGGCTAATGCTAATGTCTCTACTGCCCTACTGCTGCATCCTACAGATGAAGATGGTTATTATTATTATTATTGTTATTGTTTTTATTATTATTATTAGTAGTAGTAGTAGTAGTAGTAGCAGTAGTAGTAGTAGTAGTAGTAGTAGTAGTAGTAGAGCTTTAGCCAGAGAGAACACTGGTAGCCTCTTCTTTCTAGAACTATGAGTGCAACAGAAAGATGAACCATTTCAGGTAACATTTGAAGAGACTTCTGTGGAACATCCCTGTTATTTATAAAATATTCTCTCGTCATTAATAACTGGCACTGACAAGAGTTCATTTAATGATACATAATGTTAAAATCAAAGATATAAATTACTTTTATATTGTATAATAGATTGTTACAATTCCCTTAGCATCTGTTAGCACAGTTTTAGCATTGAGCTAAACCTGGCTTTAGTTATATAGTATAATACATTATGTTATAGTTCCCTTAGCATCTGTTAGCACAGGTTTAGCATTGAGCTAAACCTGGCTTTAGAGTATATTTAGAGGCCAAATAGTCTGTGAAGTTTATTTTTGTAAAATATTTTAATGGAAAAATATTTTTGCTGGAGTCACAAGATTACATTTGTATCAAAATAATATTCACATACTATATATATTCTGTCTACTAAACTCAAAATGGAGCAGCATGTTCAAATAGCTTGAATAGCGCCCACTGCTAAGGAGCTAAATGCTACTTGTTGACCCACTCTTCACCATGATTGGACTCTGTTTCTCTGTGAGATGTTTGAAGCTGAACTTCCAAACTGAACACTGTGCTGTAACTAATTATGTCCACGTCCTCCGTCCTCTGTCGTCCAGTTTATAGATTTATTCATGCTCTGTTTTACTTCAGACAGTTTGGACACGACGGTCTGTGTACTCAGATGTATACTGTCTGCGTACTGGCCGGCGTTCTCCTCCCAGTGGTGCAGTAATACTTCATACATTTTTGTCTCGTGACCCCCACTAACTTCTTGCACCTGGGCAGAGTCTCCGTGGCTGCTGCTGTGCCTGTCATCCATCCTGGTCCTGCTGACACAGTAGTACTCCCCCCCGACCCCCCCCCCGTGCAGTCACACACAGTACTACACAAACGTACTGTGGAATGTTGATGCAGTATAGTCCTGATGACATCATCAGATATCAATAATTAAACCTTTAATTAGACATTAATTGTTCTTGTATCTCATAGTTCTGTCTGATTTAAATAAACATGCAGATCTGGATGTTGTTCCCCGTGTGTGACACTTTTTCAACTCAGTCTTTCATTTTCACAGAGATGTCGGCGTGTCGTCTCGTCTCGTCAGCTGAAGTGTTCACTTGACTGAACGGAGCTCCTGCAGGAGCACGAGTGCTCCAGGTGAAGCGCCCTCCTTTAAGTGAGTGATGCCTCAAAGTAATTAAGATGTCTGACAGCTTTACTGCTGCTGAATGAAGAGCGTGTTCTACACAGTTGTTATCGGCAACTCCAGGGTTGTTATTATTAGAGCCTGTGATCCCCACTGAGTGTGTACACAGCAGGGAGACTTTTTAAAGCCTTCAACACACACACACACACACACACACACACACTCTCTGCATCAAAATCATTGGGTTTGTACTATTTGCTGTATATGTTTGAACAGCAAACCTGTTCAATGGGAAGCAGGTTGTTGCTGATGTCACACACCTGTATGACTGATTTCATTCTAAGCCATTACATTTACAACATGCATATATATATATATATATATATATACTTTATATCTGTTAGTATATATATATATATAAATAAAATTAAAGAAAATCATGTTTGTTTGGAATCATCAGCTTTATTGGCACCATGAGGGAAAATGCACAAACAAGAAATGTGACTTTATTGTTACTTGATATGACACAAAATGGGGAAAAGAACATTTTTATCTATCTCTATTCATAACATACACAACAGTCTGTTAATAATCTTAATAACGGGGGTATATTTGGTTAAAAACACATTT
Organism: Cynoglossus semilaevis; assembly: GCF_000523025.1. Classification (NCBI taxonomy): domain Eukaryota; kingdom Metazoa; phylum Chordata; class Actinopteri; order Pleuronectiformes; family Cynoglossidae; genus Cynoglossus; species Cynoglossus semilaevis. Next base: position 2,005,035 of record NC_024319.1, on the reverse strand, counting down.
CTGCTCTGGGAAAGTGTTCAGTTCTGTAGTGTTTATTTTGGCTCATGTTAAATCAGTAGATAAACTATAATTACCACTAATCACATTTTGAAATGTTTAATGTGGAGATAAAATCGACCTTCTGCACTGACAAGATATTGGAGAGGAAACTCTGCTACTGCCACCTACTGGGGGAACATCGCAATTTACTTGTATTTGAAATAGCAGGATTCAGTACACACCACCAAAAATATATAAAGTATTTACTGTGTTACTGTGGAATGACTTCTACGTCTACTTCTACTTCACTACGGGTTTTCTTTTTTTTTTTTTAAATTGTCACTAGCCAATCAGAGTGACCTGAGGTTTGTTAAGGTTGCTGCACATTTACCAGAAAAACATGAACATGAAAACAGACGGTACATTCTTTGTCTGCAGCTGCTGGACGTTTTATATTAAAACTATAGGAAAGAAACCATGAAACGACAACAACAACAACAACAGCAGCTAAGGTGAAGTTTCACTGTGCTGGTCAGGACGGTCCTACAGGGACATGGTCCCTCTTGTGGACACTCCTGACATGTCTGCCCAGGGACTCCATCCATTTAAAGGATTTACCACAGAAATTGCAGATAAAGTGTTTTCCCTCAGTGTGGATGGTCTGGTGTCTGTTGAGGGCACTGGTGGTGATGAAGGTCTTCCTGCAGATCTCACACCTGTACGGCCTCTCGCCCGTGTGTGTCCTGATGTGAGCCGTCAGGTGAGAACAGTTGCTGAAACGCTTCTCGCACACCGAGCAGCTGTAGGGCTTGTCCCTGCTCTCGTCGCTGTTGCCGTTGTTGTGGTAGGGGTGAAAGGTCAATGAGGGCTCCTGCAGGCCCGTCTTTAAACTGGACGAGGCAGAGATGAAGTCCTTAATGTCTGAATCCAGGCCCTCCAGCTGCTCTTCATCGTGACTGGTCCAGAAATCTCTGTGGCTCTTCTGCTGCTCCTTCTTGATCTCTGAGGGCTCTGCATGCTCCTGCTCCATGGTGCTGCTGCTGCCCCCGTCCTCCTCCTCCTCATCAAAGTGATGGGACTCTGAAGTCTCGAGTGATGGATGGTGCTGTCGAGGAGGAGGAGGAGCATGGTGATGATGGCTGGGCTGCAGCTGAGATGGAAGACAATTGTCTGTCCCCGGTTCTAAAGGGAGAAAAACACAAAGCCCTGATATCACAGTTACCACATTGAAACAAACATCCGGGAGGTTCGGTACTGATTAAGAACGAAATGTAAACCGTACCCGTCTTCAGAAGCGTCAGCTGCATCCGGAGACGATTGATTTCCAGGTCTTTGGAGCGAAAAATCTCCTCTTTGTACTCGGTTATTGTCTTTTCTACCGCGCAGAAAATGTCCTCGGCCGCTGCCGCCAACCTGTCGTTGAGGAAAGCTTTGAGAGACAGCATTATGGACATTTTTGACGGGGAAATGAAAGGAGCTCGGGGACGTAGTGGAGCGGGTCCCGTTAACGTCACGCTTCACTTGTAAACACGGACATGAGACCGAGCAGCGCACAGGGTAATGGACTAGGAGGTGCTGCCCCCTCCTGATCAGGAGGGCAAACGTTTTAGTTCTCCTTCTAAGTCTGGGCAAAGAGAAAGAGAGGATTGTAACTCTGGACCTGTTTGGAAATGTTGCACAATATTTAGTTTAGATTTTGAAGCAGTATATCTGAGAATATTTTTTTATATTTCACTTGAAGAAAATTAAAAACATTTTAATATTATGTAGCTAACATGAGGTACGTAACAACAGCACCCATAAAACTTACCAGTCACTAACAAAGTTATATTATTAAACAAAGAGTAATAAAGGAAATACTAATAGGTTCCCTTATTTATTTATATCATAGTTTATTTTTAAATATACTAGAGAGAAATAAAACCTGTATGTAGTGAAGCTTCAGTAATGTTTTAGTAAAAATGTATTTATTTATACCGCGGTAATGTATTTTAAATTAGTTCTACTTTTTTATCAGTACTGTAGTGGAACTGTTGCACCGGTGTTGCTGTGCCACAAAATTATATGACTTAACAAGACGATGTCATTGACGTCGAAAAATGTTTATGTTCATAACTATATCGGCTGCAGTGATATTTTAATACAGTTTTAATTCTACACCACTTTATGGACTTCTAGAACAGAGGACAATCGTCAGACTGTCCCGTGAGACACGTTATAATAAATCTCTGACTGTTTTCAATAACGACTTGGTAGTTTGTTGTTGTTGTATGTGGGTAATGCTATTGTAATTAGCATTAGCCGTCGTCTTCCGGCTCTGTTTTTAGTTTTTTCATTATGATTTACGTTTTAACTGGTGGTGTGTTCAATGTCTTCAATGACGTGTATCGCTGTTTGTGTTTTGTGTTGTCCTAATGTCAACGTTTGTCTTTATTACTCCTTTGTGCTTGGGCCTTGACTCGCCCAACGATATGAAATTCACATGCTGAAATGACCGAGCCACCCTTGAATGCACCGTGTACTCAGATTAAGCGGGGCTGCTGCTGCTGCCGCCGGGTCTACGTGCGGCTGAAAACGCAGCATCGACCCCAACATGTAACGAACCTTGAACGCAGCATCACACAGCCAAACTCATTCATTTGTCTTCTTCTTCTTTTTTTACAAAGACACCTGTGACCAGTGACGTTGACTTCAGTGAGACAGGAGCGGTAAAAGACGCAGCACTGAGATGCTAACTGTGACGTTGTAGATAAACCATCATTAACACTAATCAAATTTTAAAATGTTGTTTAACGTGGAGATAAAATCGGGTTTTCTACAGTTAGATGTTGGAGATAAAACGCCGCTACTGCCACCTACTGGAGAAAAAGCGCAATTGACTCGTATTTTAAAGAACAGGATTCAGTACACACCGCCAAGGATGTACTGTATAAAGTATTTGTAATGTACTGTGTTGATATAAATGATCATTTATCAAAGAGCGACTCATGTTTGTCTTCTACTGTTACTACATTATGGACCAATCAGAGTGACCTGAGGTTTGTTAATGAGCAGCACATTTACCAGAATAATTTGAACATGACATGAAAACAGACGGACGTTTTATATTAAAACTGTAGAAAAGACAACATGAAACAACAACGACAACAACAGCTGAGGTGAGGTTTCACTGTGCTGGTCAGGACGGTCCTACAGGGACATGGTCCCTCTTGTGGACACTCCTGACATGTCTGGTCAGAGAATCCATCCATTTAAAGGATTTACCACAGAAATTGCAGATAAAGTGTTTTCCCTCAGTGTGGATGGTCTGGTGTCTGTTGAGGGCACTGGTGGTGATGAAGGTCTTCCTGCAGATCTCACACCTGTACGGCCTCTCGCCCGTGTGTGTCCTGATGTGAGCCGTCAGGTTGGAATTATTAGTGAAGGTCTTCTCGCACATCGAGCAGCTGTAGGGCTTGTCCCTGCTCTCGTCGCTGTTGCCGTCGTTGTGGTAGGGGTGAAAGGTCAACGAGGGCTCCTGCAGGCCCGTCTTTAAACTGGACGAGGCAGAGATGAAGTCCTTAATGTCTGAATCCAGGCCCTCCAGCTGCTCTTCATCGTGACTGGTCCAGAAATCTCTGTGGCTCTTCTGCTGCTCCTTCTTGATCTCTGAGGGCTCTGCATGCTCCTGCTCCATGGTGCTGCTGCTGCCCCCGTCCTCCTCCTCCTCATCAAAGTGATGGGACTCGAGTGATGGATGGTGCTGAGATGGAAGACAATTGTCTGTCCCTGGATCTGAAAGGAGAAAAACACAAAGCCCTGATATCACAGTTACCACATTGAAACAAACATCCGGGAGGTTCGGTACTGATTAAGAACGAAATGTAAACCGTACCCGTCTTCAGAAGCGTCAGCTGCATCCGGAGACGATTGATTTCCAGGTCTTTGGAGCGAAAAATCTCCTCTTTGTACTCGGTTATTGTCTTTTCTACCGCGCAGAAAATGTCCTCGGCCGCTGCCGCCAACCTGTCGTTGAGGAAAGCTTTGAGAGACAGCATTATGGACATTTTTGACGGGGAAATGAAAGGAGCTCGGGGACGTAGTGGAGCGGGTCCCGTTAACGTCACGCTTCACTTGTAAACACGGACATGAGACCGAGCAGCGCACAGGGTAATGGACTAGGAGGTGCTGCCCCCTTCTGATCAGGAGGGCAAACGTTTTAGTTCTCCTTCTAAGTCTGGGCAAAAATACAAACAATAAAAGAAGATTGTAAACTTGAACCTGGCACATTATACCGGAGAATATTTATACATTTCACGTGCAAAAATTGAGAATAAAAATATTAAAATAGTCTAATTTAAAAACGCATTTATACTGCAGAAGAGAAAGTGTTTTAACATAATGCACGAAGGAAATTAAATTATTATATATTTACTTATATCAGACCGTTGAATACATAGCCACTCCCAACCAAAAAACTCACATATCTTAAAACGTTATACTTCAGTATCAAAAAACTCATACATACATATCTTAAAACGTTATACTTCAGTACACAGCATTGTGTGTACTGTACTGTACTGTAGTAGTGAATACTCTGTATTGGTTTAATGTCAGGATATAAATAGCAGTGAAAAGCATCTCTACATGGTATTGTCTGAACTGGAGTTCACTCTGTAACAAGAGACTCTCCGGTGCCCGGGTCCTGAGAATAGCTCTGGGACCAGGATGGAGTCGAGAGCCGATGGTCGTCTGACATAAAGGTGATGACATCAGAGAGCCGTGATCCAATAAAGTTACAAGGAGAGCAGACTCTGTTAACAGTCCAGAAACTGTTTATTACACAGTATGTTTCTTTACAGTCGTTCAACCTTGAACCTGTCTGCCGTGACACATGACCTCATGTCAGAGGAGCCAATACGAGTAGATCATGCACATCTACGGGGACGTCGAAGCCACAGAGGAACATCAGAACTATACACAAGAGACGGCAACACTATGAACGGACCAGAGCCCTGACGCTGCTGAGGTGAAAACACACACTGCTCATCCATCTCACACATATACATCTGCTCTTCACAGCTGGAGCTCATGGTGTATGACACACAGACGGTGGACGTGTCAACCCATCCACCTTCTCTAGCACAGACACAGATACGCAACGACGGATAAAGAAAAAGGAAGGAATGACATCATTACACTAAACGCTTTAATAACAGGTGGGGGGAGGGGGAGTGAGTGTCCAAGTGCTGAAAGAAAGGTTAGACGGAAATGGATTATCTGGAACAGGATCTGCGTCGTCACACTGCAGCTCCCGGGGGTTTCCTATTGTTTGGCGTTGATGATATCGATGAACTCTGGCTTCAGGGAGGCTCCGCCCACCAGGAAACCATCAACGTCCTTCTGGGAGCCCAGTTCTTTGCAAGTACCGCCGGTCACGGACCCTGAGGAGAGGACTCAGTTAGTAAAAAATGGATCGAATCAAAGACAATTCCAACAACTGACACGTGTCCAGGCCACCGACCTCCGTAGATGATCCTCACAGACTTGGCCACCTCCTCAGAAACGTTGGCCTTCAGCCACTCCCTCAGTTTCTCATGAACATCCTGAGCCTGAGAGTTCAACCAATCAGAGCATTCATCATCGTGTGCAGTATCTCAAAAGGTGAGGAAATATTTAGCTAATATTTACCTGCTGTGGGGAGGCAGTCTTGCCGGTGCCAATGGCCCACACGGGTTCGTAGGCCAGCACGACTTTGCTCCAGTCTTTAACATTGTCTGTGAAAAGAGACGTGTGATAAGAAACAAACTGCTGTTTCGTAAGTCTGACTGCAGCTCAAACATTCCCTGAAACGTGAGTTTCAACATTCGTTTTGTCAGTTCAACTCTGCACGGACTGACAAACGCTCCCGGGTTCCAAACCCATGTGATCAGCGAGCGTGACGGAGGGCTGTGTACCTGCGATGAATTTGGTCTGAGCGTAGACGACCTTCTCTGTGATGCCGGCCTCTCGTTCGTCCAGCTTCTCACCAATGCAGGCGATCACACCGAGACCGTTCTCCAGAGCGTGTGCGGTCTTCTGACCAATGAGCTAACACAGGAAAAACAGCAAAGATGTAGCCAGTCAGCAACTTGTTAGCTGTTAATTACTGTGTTTAAGATCAGAATTATACATTTAATATAGTTTGATATGAAGCCTGTAGATTTGTAACCATGGTGATAAAGTAATCACCTCATCGCTCTCGCCAAAGACGTGGCGCCTCTCGGAGTGTCCCAGGATCACCCAGTTCACACCACAGTCTTTGATCATCGCAGGGCTGAAAGAAACTTTAATTTAATATCTTCCAACTTTCTCTCATTTATTATTCATCCAAAACAGGTGAGAAACACTGACATCTAGCGGTTGATGTTGGTCTATCTGTTCCAATGATGTACAGAAAAAAAAACATTTTATGTTGAATTTAGACACCCTGATGTTTATCAAATAATCATGATTAATCCATAGCTATCCAGCCATTAATCTAATTAATGGCTGGACAGTTTGTTATTTTACTTCACACACACACAAACACAACACACCTGATCTCCCCAGTGAAGGCGCCCTTGGGAACTTTGTAGCAGTTCTGTGCAGCCACTCCAAACTTAGCGTCCAGCTTGGACCTGACAAAGTCCAGGTAGATGGATGGAGCACCGCACACCACCTCTGTCGACACAGAGCCACAAGGCAGAGACGGTGAATGACGACCGTCGTGTTAGCAGATGTTAGATGGAAGCCACATCTACACTGAATGGAGTTCTGCAACGTCATGGCTCAGTGGAGAAGAACTTTGTCTTTCACCAATAGTGTTGTGGTTTGAGTCCAAACTTAGATGCTCATTATCCCCCTGCTGCCTGGAGTCGGTAAAGACAATGAGCTGAATTGATAATTATTGATCACATGCACGTCTGGGTGAAAAGATGCATAAAATAATTTTAAATGTTGGATCTCATTTGTGGGATTTTTTTTTTTTTTAACTGAAGACAGCAGCGGTACGTTTTATAGAGTTTATAAGTACAGCAGCTTCAGTTAACTCACTGACATTTATAATGTAACTGTATTCCCTTCTTGGTATTAATGGTGAAGTAAAGGTCATGCCTCCCCAGCCATACTCAGAGACTCAGGGCATAAAAGGTCTGAGTTCAGCCTCTCAAAGGTCAGCTAGATGGCAGCATTCTGTAGAAGTCACCGGTCTGACACCGGTCAGACGGTCAAAGAAAAGAGTGTCCATGTCGATTCATGTGGAGGAAATCAGTCCGGTGGAATAAAGTGGTGAACTTTGACTTTAACGTTGGAGGAGAGCAGCCGGCGGGGAGCGCTTTTCTTGGGTTTCAGTACTGCACTGTAGGGGGAGTATTTTCTAACGGAGTAAGGTTCAAGGCTACAGGCAGGACAGAATACCAGTCTGTCTTTGAGCTGATTGGGTTTGTAGTCCACAAACACACACAAACCATTGCATAACACAACATTTGCAGAAGGAGCACAACTGGCTGAATGACAGGAAACAGGCCTCGACACATCAGTGACTTCCTGTGCATTTAGAAATAAAACGGCAGCAACGGCTCTGTGTTCAGTCAGGTCAGCATGACTCTCTGATCAAGTAATGGATGAGTTTATTATTACTAATTATTACTCAATGCCTGTGGAACTGTGCCTATTTGAACTAAAGGTTCCAAACATTTGTGCAACTATGGAACTCTGTCATAACTGGTTGTTCTCTCTGATTGGTTGACATTCGATTTTTTTTTTTTAAATGACCAGAAACTAATACAATAAGATAAGGTATAAATAGTACAAATAGAGTACTTATAACACTTACTACTCACCATAAAACATGTATGTAGTGAAGCTTCAGTAAAGTTTTAGTACAAATTTGTTTATTTCAACCACTAGAATTTATTAATAAATAATAAATCTCTAACTGTTTTCAATAACGACTTGGTAGTTTGTTGTTGTATGTGGGTTTATGCTGCTATCATTAGCATTAGCCGTTGTCTTCCGGCTCTGTTTTTAGTTTTTTCATTATGATTTACGTTTTAACTGGTGGTGTGTTCAATGTCTTCAATGACGTGTATCGCTGTTTGTGTTTTGTGTTGTCCTAATGTCAACGTTTGTCTTTATTACTCCTTTGTGCTCGGACTCTGACTCGCCAAATGATTTCAAGTTCACATGCTGAAATCACCGAGCCACCCTTGAATGCACCGTGTATTCAGAATAAGCGGGACTGCTGCTGCTGGGTCTACGTGCGGCTGAAAACGCAGCATCGACCCCAACATGTAACGAACCTTGAACGCAGCATCACACAGCCAAACTCATTCATTTGTCTTCTTTTTTACAAAATCACACATTTGACCAATAAAGTTGACTTTAGTGAGACAGTAGCGGTAAAAGATGCAGCACTGAGACATAACTGTGACATTGGTTCGCTGAATGACCGGGCCGTGTTTTCCCACCAAGGCCGTGTAGCATAAAGAGATGAGCATTTAAGATGCTAAAATAAACGCTGGCGGTTATGAAGGTGGGGTAAAGAAAACACCTAAACTGTCAAAACACCCCCCAAAACGTCCTGTGAGGTGACCCTTCGGATGAACGTACCGACATTGGGGTCCACCTTGCCTCCGTTCATGGTCTGGATGAGATCCCCAAGGCTTTTCTTGTCGCCATTCATCTTCCAGTTTCCACCAACGAAAAACTTTCTGGACATTTTTGCAGAGTTTTTTATTGTGTAACTTGCAGAAAATGGAAAAAAACAAAACCTGTAGCTACAGTCAAACACGGGTCACCTCCTCTTGGGCAGAGAGCGAGCGCGTCAGAGTTGTCAGGGGTATTTATAAACACGGGCATCCAGAGCCCTCCTCTGCGTCAGGCTCATTGGTTTGGCCCGTGACGTCTGTGAACGCATCGCCCCATTTCAGGAAGAGGAAGAGCGAAATGTCATGTTGCGTTCAAAGACACCTCTGAAAGTGAGGTGATAAATCACTGCTGTTATTTTTTTTTATAAATCTCAACGAAAACGGATTAAATAGTCAGTAATGAACTGAAAAATAATACAAATATAATTATTCATAAATTTCTGATCTTAAAATCTTAAGATTCTGAGAATGAAGTATGACTTCTAGATTAAGAGTTATGAATAAAAAGGCTCACACATTGGATTTTATCAAAATTCTAATATTTTAAACTCTAACTTGGATGTCTGGAAATTAATATCTTTACCCTAGTATTGTTTTTACGTCTTAAAAAAAACGTTGTTCTTAGTATCACCCTTAGGGGGCAACCTTTCACTGTAACGCTGAACAGTTCTAATTTGAAACTTCTTCCTGCT
>NC_024319.1:1983748-1995664 GCF_000523025.1 Cynoglossus semilaevis | reverse complement strand
ATATTAATTATGCAACAGGCTTCGTCTGTCAAAAACACCCAACCGTGGACAATATAATAACGGATCTGCACTGCCCTTGTATTTACTAACTGTTTAAACTTTTATGAAGTTTCAGGTGTTGATTATTAAAATATAGCAAGTAGAATTAAAATGGTAAAATTCGTAAAATTTGTTCTGGTAATAATGGGGTTCATGTGCTTTTTTATTTTCAATCTAGAAAAACGTTTAATTAAAAAAATTGTTTCAAGCTGATACAAATATTTATTTCATGACAGGATGAGTGACTCACAGGACAATACCCTGACGTTTCAGTTTTGTTTTTTTTTCCTTTTAAACGAAAGTGTTCCACAGGAAGACATTCTTCTTCGCTGCCGTCTATTGTCTTTAATCTTGATTTTTAAAGGTGACTGGGTGAGTGACCGAGGGAGTGAGTGAGTCAGGAGACTTAAAGCCACTCTTCGCGCAGCACTCTGAGACGTTTCCGCCCACAAGAAAGATGGCGGCTCCCTTGATGGAGAAATTAGCGGAGTCGTTAGGTTCCCCGGAGCCAGCGGTTCGACTCATTTTATCTATTTTAATCGGTAAGTTTCTCCACGTCCGGCCGCATTTCTGCGTCCAGCCGCCGAACGGACACTTGTTCTGGTTGGCGGTTGATCTGCTGTCACCGCTGCGTGGTTTTGTTACTGCTAACACTACGGTTCAGTCAGGTACAATGGCTTCACACTGGAAACTGTTGAGGTGCTATTTTGTAAACAGAGATGTCAGAAATAAGTAAGAAAAATAACAATAACGTTACAATTCACAACGGCAAGACTGCGGTTTATTTTAGACACACTAGCACCGGTTTATTGTTGAGCGTGGCAGACCTGCCAGACACCGGTGAATAAGTGCTAGTTCTCGGCTTCTGTAATTGTGTCAACTGTCAGTCATGGTCAGGAACAGTCTGACTTTCCAGACAGTCTTCGCCGGTGTTGGTGAATATTGACAAACTACACGCAGAGGACCGCAGTTAACGGCACATATTCGGGTCACCTAAATGCACCCTTTCTCCTTCCCCCTTTTTTTAAGTGTATTACAATTGTTTGTTGTCTGTTGGATTAAGCAAATATTTGGGAGAGACTAGCGCTGGAGAAGAGACAATAACAGACGGGGCTGATGGGGGGACGGCCAGGCTTTGTCATGCAAAATAAGATGTCAGAATGTCACTACTCTCACTCTACATTCCTGTGTTGAAAGACAGCATTTTTAATTTGTTTTTTGCTAGCTTCATGTTGCTACTGTGGTCTGTTGTCTTCGGGCTTTAACTTGTAGATTCCTCACGACAGTGGCTGAAAATGTCAGGGTTCTGGAAGGAGGGCGCCCTCCAAGAGTGTCCTCTGAACTTTGGTCAGACTAATGGACACGTGTATTTCTTCTCTTCTCTTTTTTCTCCGAGTGAAGCACAATCACTGTGGAATGTTTCAACCTCACACTTTGATTGGCTCCTGCCTATAGCCTGACAACCAGCCCCGTCTTCTGCTCTTTGTCCTTGTGTTACTTGATGAGTGTTGCATCATTTTTAGTAACATAGTAACTGCTCAGGCCTGAAATAACTGGAGGTTTCGCCAACGTTTCCGCTGCTAAACATAGAGCAACACGAGTGAGGTTTGGTCAACCAGCTGCTCAGCCAAGGCAGCAGTGTCAGTGTCATGACCAAGATCAATATTGTTCACAGACCTTTGTGGCTCTTAACTACTGTCATGACCAAGATCAATATTGTTCACTCTTTTTTTAAAGCCAGACTGTCTTATTTACATGTTCACAAACAGACACAGTAAGACAACGGTGCTGTATATTTACATTTCTTTAGGCATTCTAGTTTGTTATATTTATAATAAATGGTTGACTTTATAAAAACTGGTTTCTATCATCATCAAACAGATGATCTGGTGTTTGTATAAGGAATAGTTTTTAAGAAAATACATATAATGTATAATATTAGGTGAAAGTTACTTAAATCTTAACCCCAGTACTTTCCCACTCTTATATAGAGAGTATTTTTGGTTATGTGGTTTAAGAATTTCAAAAATTTGGTTTGAATTGTGCCACTGAAACAGCCTTTGCAGTTTGGGTGGTGTTTTTTAAGATGCACTGCAGACGACACGTGTAATGTGTAATTCTGACTGTTAGTCTGGTCTTTGATGACTCCTGTTGATTGGCTGCTTTCACAAATGCTCCCAAAACCTGTGTTTATTTCTTTCAACCGTACGTGAGAGGACAATAATAGACGTGTTCACAACTGAAACCATCCGTTTGTTCCATTTTAAAGCCTGTTCTTGGACTGAACTTCATCTCAGTCAGACAGGGCTGGTGTTTTATTTTCAAATGAAAAGGTTTTTTTTTGTCTTAATAATTGATGTGAGGCAGCAAAGAGAGCGCCACCTTTTGTGACTCGTAACAAAGGAAAATGACAGTGTTGTCAGTGATGACTGAGTCCCTGTCAGCTCATCATACCTGTGGTCCAAACTATGGCTGGGGGACCTTGTATAACAAACAAACGGTGCGTTCAAGTCCGTGGCTGCTCCGTGGACACAGACCTTTATTGTGTCTCCACCTCCTCGACCCGTGTGTCTGTCGCACTGGAGGTTTACACAAACAAACAGACGACGTGTTGTTTTCTCTGTCCGGTGCAGTCGTACGGGTCGTTCTACCAGTTTTTCTCTTTCTGCTGAGCCTTTTATTTATTTATTTTTTACAGTAAAAAACTCCAGTCCCTTAAACCAGAAGAGAAACTACATCAAGTCTAAAATGCAAATTTCCACCTCAGCAGTTCTTCAGTGTGTACCAATAGAGTCAGAACTTCCTTGATTTATGATGTGATAAACAGATTGTCATCGTTACATTCATTCACATGTGACTCATGGTTGAAAAGATGTGACAGTAAAATCAAACCTAACAAATGAAGGGAGAATAAGCCTCCTTTTGTTTTGTTTTTTATAATTCTTATAATGCACTTGTTGTCAATTTTCTCTGCCCGACGTCTCAGCCCTCGTGTGCTCCAACGACATCACTGTTGAAAAATGTGAGCCTATCATGTGCTTCTACACGAGGCTGTGGTCCTATCAGAGACGCCTGATGAGTTTTTTTTTTTTTTCTTCTTCCTCTCCTGCAGGTTACCCGTTTGCTGTGGTTTACAGACGCTTCTTGTTCCACCAGTCTTCCACCGTCATTCATTTATTCCACGCAGTCACTGGACTGGCTCTAGCAGCATTCAACTTTGGTGAGATGACCACAACATTTGTACGGTTGTACTGACGTTGTTGACGGTGACGGAGTTTTCTTAAACGTCAGCTGTTGGGTTCTCGTTCAGTTAACACTGAGAACGCTGTTTAACTGTAGCCTTCAATAGAGATAGAATGTTCTTTGAATTTGAATTTCCGACGGATAATGAGGAGTGATGTAACGATGCATCGTGAATCGATTAAAGTCGATACAAATCTGTGACAATTCTCAGCAGTTGAAATAAAAATCAGTTGCACATCAAGCTATGACACTACACACTCCAGTACAGTAGGTGGCAGTATGCGCCAGAAAATGTTGGTTTTGACCCGCTATTAAACCCAGACGTCAGGTGTCTACGTAGCCTGTGTGACATTCCTGTAAAATATCGTGAATCATTTTGCGTGACATTCAGAACGAGGGAAGAACTTGTTCCACAGACACCAACAGTGTTCCTGTAAAATATCGTGAATCATTTTGTATTGTGTCTCGTTACAGGCCTAATAATTAATGTGCATTTTTTAATTTGCTTCACTATTGTTCTTATCAATTATTATTTATACACAATGGTTCATACTGGTTGTATTGTACAAAATCCTGTGGGTCAAAGGTGAAGAGAAGAAGAATCTTCTGTGAATCTCAACAGTCAGACTGATGAAGAACTGCTAACATTTCTTCTTTTCTTCCTTTTCTTTCTGCCTCCACCTGGATTTTACAGCAGGTCTGTTGTTTTATTTCTGTCTTTGTGGAATGTTTACAGCAGTTTCTCGTCAACGGCTCAGTTCAACTCAGACGTTCACCACGTTTCACTTTGTTTCAGAACAAAACATGCTTTTTTTTTTTAAAGTCCTGTAGGTCTCACTTTACTCCCCCCCCCGCCTCCCCCCACCGTCGTCCTCACCCTCCTCTGTCTGTCTCTCCCAGGCGCTCAGCTCTGTCACTCTGCAGTATGTATCCTGGTGCAGTTCCTGATGTTGAGGCTGATGGGACGGACGGTAACCACCGTTCTGAGCAGCTTTACTTTTCAAATGGTGAGATTCTCCTCTTCCATGAACCCTGATCTAGAATGTTCTGTGTTCCTTCAGTTGCCAACACTTTTTTATCTTGATGTTTTATAACGACCTCCTTCACATGACTGGTGTCTGTTTGATGGCTGTCAAGTTATTTAAAAACTTTGATGTGATTAATCACATGACAGCTGTGTCACCAGTTAATTAATGTAGTTAATGTTGTGAATTTCCCTCTTAATTTTGGTGCTGGTGTAATTCTACCCCTCTCCCCCCCTCCCTCCCCCCCTGAAGGTGTACCTGCTGGCAGGGTATTATTACACAGCAACAGAGGAGTACGACATCAAGTGGACGATGCCTCATTGTGTCCTGATGCTGAAACTCGTTGGTGAGAACTGTGACATCTGCTCCGTCAACACGACTGATCTACGTACTGTTGTCAACTGTAACTGTGACACGACTGATCTACGTACTGTTGTCAAAGCTGTGGGTGTAGTTCACATACAGGTGACGTAGAAGAACAAAACTAGAACCGTCTACGACAGACACAGATTACTACAGACTCGCAGTACAACTACAACTAATCTATTCAACATTCCAAGACTTCTTAGGCCTGTTATCTGATCAGGACTGTTGTAGCTAACGTTAGCTCTGGTGTCTGTACCAGGACTGTTGTAGCTAACGTTAGCTATTTTGTATTATATAATATTTTCAAAGACTTTTTCTTTTCCAATTACAGGTTTGGCGTTCGATTTTTATGACGGTGCAAAAGACCCAGTGAGTAGATTGATGTCCGTTTATTATTTCCCCTTGATTGTCGTTTTTCCCTCTAATTTTATGTTCATCAGTGCGAGTGTCAGGTCCATCAACACGTTCCCTTGTAGTATCTTTTTCTTCAGATGTAAATCTTGGCCCAGTCTCAAACTGAGATCCTACATTAGGTCACTGTCATGAACCTCATGACTCACGTGCACTCTCACGCTGACTCACGTGCACTCTCCTTCATGTTCCCTTTTTTCATAGTGATGTCAGCAAATATCAGGATCAGCTTTAAAAAAATATATTAGTTAAATGTTAATTTCTGTCAGGAGTATTTCAAAAAAATCAATTTTGATTTGCTAATAAGCCAAATTAACTGTCGCCCATGGCGCCACCTGCTGGAGGCGTAACTGTTGTATATCAGTGTGTTTGTACTGGTTTAATGTATTTATTTAATTAGTTTTTACTGTATTTTTGTGATTAAATGTTTCATTAGTTTGTTACACCAATGACCAGAAGGTGTCACTGGTCTGAAAACGTTAAGTTAAATGTTGTCCAACATTTTCCTCCTCAGTCTCAGTTGAGTGCAGAGCAGAAGAAAGCAGCTCTGGCGTCCGCGCCTTCTCTGCTGGAGGTGTGCGGCTTCTCCTACTTTTATGGAGGCTTTTTGGTGGGTCCCCAGTTTACACTACGAAGCTACCAGAGGCTGGTGGCAGGGGAGCTCACCGACTGCCCCGGGAAGCCCCCGAACAGGTGAAAACACAGCACCAAAATCACCTAAGAACCAGTGGAGTAAGAAAAGATCTGTACACTGGAATACTGTGATTTTTTTTAAATTTAATTTTATTTCCTGATCCCGTATCAATCTCCTCCTTCATCAGTTATTGATTGATTTTTCTCACCAATTCCCCCTGGGATCAATATATACTGGGAATTTGGTGAGAAAAATCGTCATGATATTAGTATCACAGTATATCACAATACTTCATACTGCTGCCCCCGTGTGGTGGTGCCAGATTCCTGACAGTACAACCCCCCTGCTAAGAACACATGAATTATTAAAGTTATTCACAGGCCATATTTACGTGTGTACTACGTGTGTACTACATGTGTACTACATGTGTACTCCTCAGTACCTCGACTCACACTCTCTGTATTTTGCAGCATTATTCCCGCCCTGAAGAGGTTTACTCTGGGCTTCTTCTTCCTGGTGATTTATACAATATTTGGTCCTCATTACCCAGACAGCTACTACCTAACAGATGAGTACGAGGTGAGAGTCAGAAAGGACACGTTTCTGGGTTTGTTTTTTGTTTTTTTCCTTCTGGAGAAACGAGCCGATCAGTGGAATGTTCTCTAAAGGTTACCTCTGTTTTCTCCTCCTCCTCCTCTTCCTCCTCCTCCTCCTCCTCCTCCTCCTCAGGCTCAGCCCTTCTGGTATCGCTGTGTGTTTATTCTGCTCTGGGCCAAAGTCATCCTCTACAAATACGTCAGCTGTTGGGTTATAGCTGTAAGTATCAGCTGTCAACTTCAAATCCTGCTCTGAAAATATGTGTGATTGTTGGGATTCGAACCCACGACCGGCCACTTTAACTCTGCTCAATATGTTGGTTCTCTCCTCTGGTGTTTTCCAGGAGGGGGTGTGTATACTGACGGGCCTGGGCTACAACGGCGTGGTGGACGGACAGCCGCAGTGGGACGCCTGTGCCAACATCAAAGTGTGGCTCTTTGAAACCACGCCGCTCTTTGGAGGAACCATCGCGTCCTTCAACATCAACACTAACGCCTGGGCTGCCAGGTGGGTGTGGCCTCGGACCCACGGTCTGGGAGGTTGGAACATGGGTCAGTTGAAGTCTGACCCCCACTCCCAGCATCGCCATGTTTATGTGTCTGAGGTTTTTGATTACAAAGGTATTCTGAGCTCAACACTGGCCCCTGGTGGTTGTAACCATAGAAAACATAAGGCAGCTGGAGGATCAGTGACTCTGGTCCTTCTGGACTCCACTTCTGACTGATGACCGTTGATGACGTGGACAGATACAGGAACAGAATCTCCAGCTATTTTTAGTCACATGTTCTACTCCTGACACACATTGATGCAGATGTTCACCAGGTGGCGCTGTAACCGGCTATACTGTGATGAACCTGAGTGATGGAGTTCAAATAAATAAGACTCAACCAATAATCAACAAACACAGCTGAAAACAGTGACAACATCAGTGAGCTGTAACAAACCTCTGGTCTGCGGGCTGTAAACGGTGACATCTGAACAAATAATGAAGTTGACCAGTGGTGACTGGTTAACTGGTTAAGTGACTGATTCTCTATTTTTTTTTTTGTCTTTCTCTTTTCTTTTTTCCAGGCATGTTTTCAAGCGTTTGAAGTTCCTGGGAAACAAGACTCTGTCCCATGTGGCCACACTGGTGTTCTTGGCCATCTGGCACGGCCTGCACTCGGGCTACATCCTCTGCTTCTCCATGGAGTTCTTCATCATCACTGTAGAGAGACAGGTCAGAGTTTTAGAAAAAAAACCACAGATGATACTAACGAGTACACGTCGTACACGTAGATGAAGTACTTCTGGATACACACACAGTTGAACTATGGGGTTTTTTTTGTTTTTTTTTTCTGTTTTTCAGGCCCAGGCTCTGGTGCGGGACAGTCCGTCGTTGACGAAGTTGGCCAACAGCGCCCTCTACCCTGTCATCTATGTAGTGCAGCAGTTCATACACTGGCTCTTCATGGGCTACCCTCTGGTGGCGTTCTGCCTCTTCACTTATGACAAATGGTTAAAGGTAACGTCCAAGTCCCGACGCAGCACGTTGTCAACTCTCTTTTCTTTCTTTTTGGTCTTTTATTTTTCACTTCTGTCTGTGTAGGTGGGAATAGACGTCAACCAGATGGGCCTTTTTATACTCTGCCCCCTAGTGTTAATTATCCTGCCTGTCAATGTCGTGTCGACTAAACAGGACAAATTATTCACAGGAAAAAAAAAAGTTTTTAGACCAATGTTGTGAATTTGGATCATTTTCCACCTGAGGAGCCGCACCCCACGTTTGAGAATTCTCTGTCATGACACGGAGTGGCGTTTCTCCAGTTTGGGGTCATTACAGGTCAATCTAACGTGATCTGATGTGGTCGAGTCAGTCAGGTGGAGTAGAGTTCATTTGGCGAAGGCTGATCAAATGAGTCGGCGGTCGTTTGTTCCTTTGTCTCTCTGCAGGTTTACAGGTCCATCTATTTCTGCGGTCACCTCTTCTTCCTGGTGGCCTATTTAGCCATGCCGTACCTGCGGAAGGTTCTGGTGCCTAAGAACGAACGCAGCCAGAAAAAGCAGGAGTAAAACTTGAGTGAGTTCCAGTTCAGTTTGTTTGTTTATTTATTTATATTTTACTGATGTGCTTCAGTCGCTAGAAAGAAGAAGAAGAAGAAGAAATGTGGAATAAACATAACGACTGCTTCTCTTTCCAGGTCCTGACTGAGGCAAAAAAAAAAAAAAACTTCACTGAAGGGAACTGTGACTTTCAAGGAGAAGAAAGGATAAAATTTAAGGCCTTTAGTAATATATAAATATATGTGTCCATGTAAAAATAAATTTCTATATATTTTTGTGTTTTAAATGGGGAGGGTGTTTTTATAAACATTCAGAGAAATGTTTACAGGAAATGACCATCGTGCCACGTGGGGTGTTTGTGAGCCAATCAGGGGTGATTTCCTGTTAGTTTCTTCTTCGTGTGTTCACCTTTAAGACACGCCAGACGTGACGGATTCACATGGTGTCGATACAGAATTGCACTCACGTTCACGGGTTCAGAGTCGCCCGCGGGCTCTGTTGTTTTTATGTTTTGTTTTGTTTTTTCCTGACGACACCTGGAATCCGCCGCGGCCTCTCTGTGGAAGGTCGGCGCTCGGTGCTGGCGTTTCGTCCTAAACACGTCAAACGTACTGCGCTCCGTTTAAGCCACAAAAAAGACGATAAGCTGGGACGAGCGACGAACACACCACGAAGCGTCACACACTCCCAGGATGGCCTTGTATCCTTGAATGTTTTTACACTTGGTTTGAGTTTGATTTTATAAAGTCCCCGCAGGTTTTATTAGAAGAAGAAACAACTTTTTGTAGCTTTGATGACATGTTGTGGATGAGTGTTCGCCTCGGACTCACCTGATGTTGTAGCTGTTTGTTGCCACACGTCCCCGTCTCCCCCGTCTCCCCCGTCTCCTGACTCCACTCCACTTTTAAAAAGGCACAAATATCAACGTTGTTGATTCCAAACCAGAGACTTCTTCACTGCCTAATCCATCAGATTGTTCTTCATTCTGCGTCGCCCGGAGTTTGACACCAGGTTCCTGCTGTCTTCTGAATTTTTTTTTTTTTATTATGGAGGGACAAACGACAAGAAAATGACAAATCTTGAAATGTCCCTCGTGTTGAAGCAGAACGATGCGTTCACTTCTCCCATCGTTGTTGAGTTCCTTCTTTAATTAACCCGGTGGCTCACAGGCCGCAGGTGATTGGTGCAGAGCCCGTATGCTGAGCGCTACGACCTCACCGCGGTCACAGACTTTATATGAGAGAGATTTAAACAGCTGATGATTTTTAATCCGGTGTGAAATTCCTGAGACTGATTCTGCCTTTTTCACATGTACGATAGAAAATCTGGAAATAATGAAGGGGAGTAATTTTTTTTTCTTCCAATACACTTTTATATCTTCATTAAAATTATGCATTTTGGGAAAACGTCCTGTGTATTTGTGGCTGTTTTTTAAGATTGTCTTTAGGGATGTGACGCTGCGTCTGGAACGGTTAAAAATCGGTTCAATTGTGTGACAGTTTGCAGGAAAAAATGAATCTCACATCAAGGTGTAAAGAGTAGTCACTGGTCAGACCATGACACTACACACTCCAGTACAGTAGGTGGCAGTATCGTTGGTTGTGACCCAGTATTACACCCAGACGTCAGGTCCGACGTAGGCTGAGAGACGTTCAGGTGTTGGAGCAGAACTTGGTCGTAGCCAGTGGGCGAACATCAAAGGCTCAGGCTTGTCATGTGAGGAGTGCTGGTTTGAATCCCACCCCCTGACAGCACTGCCGTGTGGTGGTCTGTGGTACTACCGTAGTATACTGTAGTATTCCTTAGTTCTGTTTGGTGCAGTACTGTTCCAGAAGGTCGTCACTGTTTTAACATCGTCACAGGTCAGAGGTCAAAGGTTAAACTTTACCACGGCTCTCAGTGTGAGTTGACCTGACGGACTGAGCAGACAGGAAGTGAGTGATCACAGATACACGACTGTGTGTGTGTGTGTTTGTGTGTGTGATTTTTTGTTTTTTTTTCCGTTTCCTTCCATAAACAGGTGATAACGTCATTTTGCAGCCTGCTAACGAGGAGGAGGACCTGATGAAGACGACGAAGAAAGACGTCTTTGAAATGTGTTGGAGGAGTGTGAGTGTGTGTGTGAGTGTGTGTGTTTGTGTGTTTGTCGTAGGATCGCAGCTCCTTGGAAAACCAAGGTGATGGGAACAGATGAGCTCTGTGGAGATCTGAGTCACTGTTAGTGTGTGTTTAACAGCAGAGCAGAGAGCCAGAGCAGCAGGCTGTCACTTTGATGAGGTCTGATTTGTAAAAAAAAAAAAAAAACAAAAACAAGCAGCCTCGTGTAGCCGCATAACCGTGGGCTCTCTTTTTGGAGTCCTACAGGGTTGTAAATTAGGAGATAATGAAAACAGTCTACTAACAGTGTTTAAAAGCATTCTTGGACATTGCAGTGGAAGCTGGAGTGGTGGCAACTGCGGCGTGATAAATTAGCAGACGGGGGAGGGGGGGGGAGGGGAGGGGGGGGGGGAGAAAAGAATGAAGGTGTGAGTAAGCAACTGAGAGAGAGAAAGTGAGTGAGAGCGAGAGAGAAGGGGAGGGAGGGAGGGAGAGAGAGCCGCAGTGTGGGCGGGTTAGGGGAGGATGGGAGAGGGAGGGGACGTCAGCCCATCATCCTCACCGTTCTCTCTCCTCTCTCCTCTCTCCTTCGTGCAGCTGAACAAACAAGGACATCCACCCGTGTCTCCCCCCTCCTCACACCCATCACTGGCGTTCCTCCGTCACCTGCTGCTCCTCAGAACCGTCCGTCCGTCGGTGTCACTCCGTCTGTCCTTCTGCACCTGAAGGTTGGCCTCCGTTTGTGGAAGATCGCCTTACCGTGAGGGGCCGAGCCGAGCCGATCCTAGCCGAGCCGAGCCGAGAGGCAGGGGCGTGAGAGGCGGATGCCACGGCCGTAGAGACTGGTACCAACCCGGAGCATCAGCGCACTCACCATGGTAATGTTCTGTTTCCTGCAGCTCCTCTGTGTCTGTGTCTGTGTCTGTGTCCGTGTCCGTGTCCGTGTCCTGACGTCACAGCAGCAGCCGCTGTGTTCGCAGCCCGGTCGGTGTCAGTACGGCAGAGGTTTGTCGCAGGACAGGTTTCCTCTCACCCTGGACCTGGACCGTCTGTTTATTCTAACACTCACAGGCTCCGGTCCAGTTCAGTCCGGTCTGGTCTGGTCTGGTCCGTCACTGCAGCAACAGTGAGAACATGCAGAGTCCCGGTGTGTCCGTCAGTCGGAGCTCGAATCCCCGAGGACTCGGTCTTCAGCTGTGGCTCCTGCCGCGCTGCTCTTTTTTTTTTTTTTTTTTTCCTCCTCATGACCAAACAGACCATAATTAAAATGTGGTGAAGCCTCCACACGTCCACGTCCACAGGCCATTACACACTCAACAGAGATGTGAACAGTCAGACCAGAGAGAGCGCCACCTCCTGGTTCTTATCGACTCAGTGAAGAAATGCGTTTTTTACAGAGCGGACCGTGAATGTTGTGTTATTTCTGCAGATTCAACATCATCCGTGTTCTCCATCAGTGGC
>NC_024319.1:1981827-1982175 GCF_000523025.1 Cynoglossus semilaevis | reverse complement strand
CCCCCCCCCCCCCCCCTCAGTTACCTCCCCCCTCCTCTCCTCCCTCAGATGGACAGAGTGAAAATTCTCTCCTTTCTCCTCCTCTGCTTGACTTCAGTTGCCAGGGGCAACAAAGGTCAGTTCTTCACATTATGACTATTGATGGTAAAGTGTTGAAATTATGGCCTTTATTTTCGGGGGGGCATCGCTCCACGTGCATGTACTGTGCTGTGCGCCCCCTACTGTACACCATGGATTTATTGACGTCACAAATTCTTCATTCTTCATTTCTTTTTTAATTCAATGCCACAGTCCACACGTGTGCGAACCATTGTCAGTGTTTCACCCACCTCACCCACCTCACCCACC
>NC_024319.1:1980404-1981603 GCF_000523025.1 Cynoglossus semilaevis | reverse complement strand
GATGCATCTCAATCTGTAATCCTGGACGTAATCCACAAGCCTGATGCTCAGATTAATGCCATGTAGCAAAGAGGGGGGGGGGCACGAGCAGAGGAGGCACAACAGGGCAGTAGAAGAGGAGGAGGAGGAACCAGCGTCAGAATCACCAGGATGTTCAACCATAAACAACAACAACAACAACAACAACAACAACTGACGCGTCCACAGTCGTCGATCTAAAAATGTCCGACAGATTTTTGCAGTTTCAACATTTAAACAGTTTCTTTGTCACATGATCAGCTCGTCCACTCACGTTACGACTACAACTGCAGTCAAAGACAAACCTGAGTCACAACATCGTCAGCATAGAAGAGTAGAAACGCAAACAGGAAGTGGACGAACGCTCAGACCATCGGAATATTCTCACCTGGGAAAATATAGATCCTTTGGTTTTCATATTTGACTAACTAGTCTGTACTAACTAGTCTGTACTAACTAGTCTGTACGAACTAGTCTGTACTAACTAGTCTGTACAAACTAGTCTGTACTAATTAGTCTTTACTAACTAGTCTGTACTAACTAGTCTCGTTTCAGGAGCCTCTCAGAGACAGGAGTGGGAGTGTGCACCGGTGTGTGAATGTGACCACGCTGTGACTTTGTGTGTGTGTGTGTGTGTGTGTGTGTGTGTGTGTGTGTTCACCGTGCCCTTGTCCATGATGCTGTTAAAAATAGCCCCACTGTTTCCCTCTAATTGCCCTGTTTAACCCTCTCCTCTTCCCTCTCCTCTCGCTGCTGCTCAGCCAATAAGCACAAGCCGTGGATCGAGACAGAGTACCAGGGGATCGTCATGGAGAACGACAACACCGTGCTGCTCAACCCCCCGCTCTTCGCCCTGGACAAAGACGCTCCGCTGCACTACGCCGGTAACGCCGCCGCCGCCGCCATTCAGAGACAAACCGTGTGGCATCCACAGATGGAAAGAACTGAACTCTGATTTCTGCAGCTGTGACCAGTTTTAGGGAAATGATTTATTCATCGTCGACAGTCGAGTCGTACAGAGTCTGAAGCTGTGGCTGCCACGAGTCTGAAGATTAAAATCCTGTTTTCAGAGTTGACTATTTTTAGGTCGTGGTAGTAGAACTCAGTCCTGCAGCAGCAGCAGCAGCAGCAGTAACAGCAACAGCAGCAGCAGCAGGAAACGCAGTAACAGGCGTAAACGC
>NC_024319.1:1977342-1980319 GCF_000523025.1 Cynoglossus semilaevis | reverse complement strand
GCAGCAGCAGCAGCAGCAGCAGTAACAGCAGCAGTAACAGCAGCAGCAGTGACAGTTTTCATATTTTCACTCAGAGTCTTGGAAATAACTGTGTAAAGTCCAATTACTGCAGATCAACTCCAATTACCCGGGGGGAGGGCTCAGGGGAGGGGGGGGCAAACTAGATCAGAAGAAGGTTTTACAGTTGGAGACTGTGTCTTCATAGAATGTATTGAAACCTAATTGAAGCCTTTGTTTCACCTGGTATAACTGAATGACACATGGTTCTGTGATAATAAGTTCAACTCAGTGCAGGATGACGCTGGTCCAGACAGAAACACAAGAAAACATATATTTGAATGTCGGTTCACGGTGCTGTCTAATCTGGATTAATCTGGTTTAATCTGGTTTAATCCACATCTGCCCCCTGTCTCCTCCCCCACCTCTCCTCACTCCTCACTCCTCCAGGTGAGATCTGTGGCTTCAGGGTCCACAACGGTCCCTCCGGTTCAGGTACGGTCCAGTTTGAGGCCGTGGTTCTGGACCGCTCCACCGGCGAGGGTCTGGTCCGGTCCAAGGAGCCGCTGGACTGTGAGAGTCAGCGTGAGCACAGCTTCACCATCCAGGCCTACGACTGTGGGGAGGGAGCCGACGGAGTCAACAGCAAAAAGTCTCACAAGTTAGTCCCCCCCCCTCCTCCCCCTCCTCTCCCTCCTGCTTGGCGGGGAGGTCTGTCAGTCGACTCCATCTCTGACCTTGTAGAAAGTCAGTCCCGCCTGTTGGAGGCGCTACAGCTCTCTCACCCTGCCGAACTGGAGTTGAAGAAGTCCCTGAGCAGTGGAGCTGGCTCTTCAGAGACCAGGACCCAGACCAAACTGAGTCTCAACCCCATTTACAGACAAGTCCCACGTGTTGTGGACCACTGCTGCGCCCACATCCTCACCTACGGTCAGAGAAGTCGCCACACAATCGACAGGTTCACACAGAACACAGTGGTGGTTACGTTCAAGTTCTTATGAAGCTGTAGATGCATGTTCGTGTCAACGACGTCAACGAGTTCTCCCCTGTGTTTGTGGAACGTCGCTACGAGGCGTCGGTCCCAGAGGGCCGTCTGTTCGACCGTATCGTGCGGGTGGAGGCCCTGGACGCCGACTGCTCCCCGCAGTACAGTCAGATCTGCTTCTATGACATCATCACTCCCAACGTGCCCTTCGCCATCGACAACGACGGTGAGTTTTCAGCGGCGAGCGCTGACGTCTGCGTGGCCACAGCTGCTTCTCCGTTCTCATTGGTTGGTGGAGCTCCTGCCACCTTTATATAAATGATGTCATTTTAATCGTTGACCTCCAGGTGGCAGACTGACGTCGTGTTTGTTGTCTTGACACCTCACCTTCTGTTGTGAAGTTTTCACACCGCGCACAGGAAGTTGTTGGTTTTGCGTCATTGCACTCCGAGGTTACGGAGAATCTGTCTCCCTCTGCTGGACGTTGTCCAACCTCGTCACAACCGTAGACTGGATGGACCTGTCCCAGTCTGTCTGAACCAGGGTAGAACCCAGGGATGTGGTCCACTCCTGGGCCCGGGTTCACAGTTCTTATAAACAGTCTATGGGACAAATGATAAAGACAAGGAGGAGGAGCCTGAGTCTGAAGATCTGTCCCAGACCCAGTGGATCAGTTTCTTCTGATTCTGGTTCAGGTTCAGGTTCAGATTCAGATTCAGATTCAGATTCAGATTCTGGTTCAGATTCAGATTTTGGTTCTGGTTCAGGTTCAGGTTCAGATTCTGGTTCTGGTTCTGGTTTTGACTCTGATGCTGATTCTGGTTCTGGTTCTGGTTCTGATTGATTCTGGTTCTGACTCTGATGCTTATGGTGATTCTGGTTCAGATTCAGATTCTGGTTCTGATTCTGGTTCTGATTCTGGTTCTGGTTCTGGTTCTGACTCTGATGCTGGTTCTAGTTCTGATTCTGGTTCTGGTTCTGATTCAGGTTCAGATTCTGGTTCTGGTTCAGATTCTGGTTCTGGTTCTGGTTCTGGTTCTGGCTCTGACCCGTTGTTTGTCAGCTGAATTCGTTCTCTTCGTCTGTGTTTCTGACATCCTGTTGTTGATGACGATCCGTTCTATTTCTGTTTTCTTTTTATTCCACGCCTCATTATTATTATTATTATTATTATTATAATTTTTTTCTTTTCACACTTTTAGGAAACATTAAGCACACGGAGCCTCTGGACTCAAAGACGCAGCGCGTTCACACCTTCTGGGTGACTGCCTTCGACTGCGGCAAGAACCGAGCCCAGGCCGACGCCCAGGTCGTTGTCACGGTCAAACCGTCCTGCAAACCCGGCTGGATGGGTAATTCTTCCTCCTCCTGTTCTTCTTCTTCACTCTCTGTTGTGTGGTTGAGCGTGGGCCGCGCGGATGAATCACCGTCATCTGAGGAGGAGGCGTCGGCACAGAGTCATTGATTGGGTGTAAAAATATCTCCATTCATAAAAGTTATTTTTATTCCCTCCAAACTGAGAAAATGTCG
Organism: Cynoglossus semilaevis; assembly: GCF_000523025.1. Classification (NCBI taxonomy): domain Eukaryota; kingdom Metazoa; phylum Chordata; class Actinopteri; order Pleuronectiformes; family Cynoglossidae; genus Cynoglossus; species Cynoglossus semilaevis. The sequence goes on along the minus strand of NC_024319.1, from coordinate 1,977,807 downwards.
TTTCAAGGTAAAAAGACGTTTGAGTATTGAGTATTATAGTACTCTGTACTACAGTTCAAATACTAATATATAAACTAGGGCTGTGTATCGGCAGGAATTACGATATGTATCGCGATACAGGGGCAACAATACGATATATCACGATACTATTGTCAGATGACATATAGAGTTAAATTAAAATGAATACGTTCACGTTCTATTTTATTCTGGTCTACGTTTGTCAAGGTTCATGTTTTATTTTTTATTTTTTTGCCTGTGTCTGGTTTCAGGATGGACCAAACGTGTGGAGTACACCCCCGGGTCGGGGAACATCCCCCTGTTCCCTAACTTACACCTGGAGACCTGTGAGGAGACGGTGTGGAACATCCAGGCCACCGTGGAGCTCCAGACCGGCCACATCGGGAAGGGCTGCGACAGAGACAGCTACTCTGACAGATCAGTCCGCAGACTGTGTGGTGGGTCTGG
>NC_024319.1:1972944-1977278 GCF_000523025.1 Cynoglossus semilaevis | reverse complement strand
TCCACCCCCACCCCGTCACCATGGACTTGTGAAACTGAAATAATAACTCGTGTTTTTCTCTGTTTCCCCCACCAGGTGCTGTTCGGGGTGAGGTAGACCTCCTCCCTCCGCCCTCCCCCACGGCCAACTGGACCTCGGCCCTCCCCACCCTCCCCTCCTCTGACTCGTCCCTGGTTTTCTCCTTCAACGGCTCCAACCACGTTGCCGTAGTTCCCGACTCTGTTGTTTCGGCGTTGTCGGGCGACCACTTCACCCTGCAGCTGTGGATGCGAAGGGGCGGGGCCAACATCCAGCCAACCACCACTCAGACCAGAGGAAGTCGCAGAGAGGAGGAGACCATCGTCTGCAGCACGGTCAAGAACGGTGGGTTTTTATGGCAGCGGCGATTATCATCTTTACCAGAGCAGAGGTCAGAGGTCAGAGGTGACAGGTCAGTGGTGACAGCCCCGCCCCCATCACCTGCCATCCATTAAACACTTACTGTATATCGTTGTTGTACTACTGTGTATATCGACCCACTGACAGTTTCGGGGTGTGCAACCCGTGGCTCCCAGTCCCCTCGTGGCTCTTCAGCTCCTTTTCATTGGTCCCTGATAATCATTAACATTAGTGAATGGACTGGAGTCACTTAAAAAAAACAAAAACATTTTTGACTTGTTGACCTTGAGCTGTGAGCTGTCGTCATGGTGACGTCTGTGTTTTCCTCCTCCAGACGACTCCTTCTCCCACTACTCCCTCTCCGTCCACGGCTGTCGTCTCTCTCTCTTCTACTGGCCCGACGTCTCCACTGCGCGGCCCGTCAAGTTCCTGTGGAAACTGGAGCAGGTACTGATGGTCTCACCCGTCTCACCCGTCTCCCCCGTTCCTCTGCTTTAACACAAAACATGACTGGGCGTGGTCCAAACCATGGGTCCCGGACCAGTACAGGGCTGTGGATCTTGTGGTACCAGGCAGTATTATATCCAACATTCATAATACTCGCAGCTCATAGTATTTCCCTCAGTCAAAGTATTTCTGGTCATAAATACAAATGTTTTCTTTTTGAAATTATATTTTAAACTTGTTGATTCGTCGTTTATCATTTCAAATCTAAACCTACAGGGGGCGTGTTCCCACCTCTTATTGATTAGAAATAGTTCTAGATATAGATGCGTTGGTCGTCAACATAGACGGCTGTGATTGGACAGGAGCGTCTGGTCCAGACAGATTAATGTGACTGGACTGGAGCTGTCCGACTGATCCGACTGATCCGACCACAGAACATCTGTTCACTCCTTCTGTCTGAGGCATATATTGTTGCCCCCGTCGTCCTTTCTGCCCCCGCCTGGATCACCTTTCCCTCCCCGTCTTTTTATCCTTGAAAAGACGAAGGAAACATGAGAGGAAAACTTTGTTTCTGTTTTTTTTTTTACTTCAGGAACAAATTAGTACGATTTACGATTGGACACTTATTTTAGCTTTGCTGTAAATGGACACTAGACTTTTAATATTTCTCTCTCTCTATATAGAGATATATAGACAGTATATATACTGTACTACCCACTACTGACATCCTATAATAAAGTAATAATAAATATAATAAAATAAAATAATGAAAACATTTGAATCATGTTCTTAGAAACTCTTGACGTCTTTTTTTGTACTTCCTGTCGTCTCTGTGTTTCATCAGGTGTGTGACAGTGAGTGGCATCATCTGTCGCTCAGCGTCCAGTTCCCGTCAGTGACCTTGTATGTGGACGGCGTGACCTTTGACCCTGCACTCATCCACGACAACGGAGCCATCCCCAACCCAGCCGCCCGACAGAGGATGTTCATCGGCGCCTGCTGGGGTGAGATTCACGGACGACGAGTTTGTGCAGTGTCGTGAGCGCCACCTTCTGTTCCATGTTATTTACCCCACACGTCAGCAGAGACAAACTGCCATCCACCAGACGAGCAGTGACGGGTTCAAACCCCCCCGAGGCGTCTCCAGGCCGCGCCCCTTCACTCCGTCATTTCACTCATTATAACAGTGAGGATGAAGAGCTAATAATATCAGTGTCAAATCAATTATTCAGGACGACCTGGAAACACAGGCAGCAGCAGCAGCCGCTCAGTCCAAAAACACGGGGTAAAATGGGAAACTGCCAATTAATGACGACACACACACACACACACACACAGCTCAGCTGTCTGTGTGGCAGGCAATTAGTTCTAGATATAGATGCGTTGGTCGTCGACATAGATGGCTGTGATTGGACAGGAGCGTCTGGTCCAGACAGATTAATGTGACTGGACTGGAGCTGTCCGACTGATCCGACTGATCCGACCACAGAACATCTGTTCACTCCTTCTGTCTGAGGCATATATTGTTGCCCCCGTCGTCCTTTCTGCCCCCGCCTGGATCACCTTTCCCTCCCCGTCTTTTTATCCTTGAAAAGACGAAGGAAACATGAGAGGAAAACTTTGTTTCTGTTTTTTTTTTTTTTACTTCAGGAACAAATTAGTACGATTTACGGTTGGACACTTATTTTAGCTTTGCTGTAAATGGACACTAGACTTTTAATATTTCTCTCTCTATATATAGAGATATATAGACAGTATATATACTGTACTACCCACTACTGACATCCTATAATAAAGTAATAATAAATATAATAAAATAAAATAATGAAAACATTTGAATCATGTTCTTAGAAACTCTTGACGTCTTTTTTTGTACTTCCTGTCGTCTCTGTGTTTCATCAGGTGTGTGACAGTGAGTGGCATCATCTGTCGCTCAGCGTCCAGTTCCCGTCAGTGACCTTGTATGTGGACGGCGTGACCTTTGACCCTGCACTCATCCACGACAACGGAGCCATCCCCAACCCAGCCGCCCGACAGAGGATGTTCATCGGCGCCTGCTGGGGTGAGATTCACGGACGACGAGTTTGTGCAGTGTCGTGAGCGCCACCTTCTGTTCCATGTTATTTACCCCACACGTCAGCAGAGACAAACTGCCATCCACCAGACGAGCAGTGACGGGTTCAAACCCCCCCGAGGCGTCTCCAGGCCGCGCCCCTTCACTCCGTCATTTCACTCATTATAACAGTGAGGATGAAGAGCTAATAATATCAGTGTCAAATCAATTATTCAGGACGACCTGGAAACACAGGCAGCAGCAGCAGCCGCTCAGTCCAAAAACACGGGGTAAAATGGGAAACTGCCAATTAATGACGACACACACACACACACACACACAGCTCAGCTGTCTGTGTGGCAGCAGCTGCTGCAGGATGACGAGGAGTTGGTTTTTAACAAACCGTCTCCATTTGTTTCTCTCTCACGGTCAGAGTTTTATTGATTCCTCTTTGTTATAAATTGTTTATTTTCTTCAATTCCTGCCTGTCAATCCTGATAACTGTGATCGTCCTTTCACTCAGTCCTTCAGTCCTCGGTCCGGCTGTTTCTCAGACAGGGTGGTAAAAACCTGAAGTCGTTTCTTTATTCAGGCAGTGACTGAATGTGGTTTGGTCTGAGTCTTTGTGAAATTGGTTTTTATTTTAAGGACAGACGTTTCTGGATCTCACGCTGCTGTTTTTATTGTTTTGTTTTGTTGTTGTGTGCAGAGCCTGAGGAGAAGCAGAAGCAGATCGTCAACAACTCCATCCCAGAGACCAGAGACTCAGGTGACTCGTCTTCTTCTTCTTCTTCTTCTTCTCCTCTTGTTTTCTGAATGACGGTGCTCAGACCAATCAGCTGATCTCTCAGCTGATTGGTCTCTCACCACACGGTGAATTCACTGCTGATTGTCTCTGCTCTCCAGTGAAGTACGTCGGTGGTTACCACGGCCTGTTGTCTGGGCTGACGGTGCGGCCCGGCAGCGTGGAGCCTCACAGTGTGGTGGAGTGTCTGTACGCCTGCAGGGAGGGCCTGGACTTTGGAGACCTGGAGACGTTGGGCTCCGGGATGAAGGTAGACCCTGTGGGGAGTCAATGTATGTCTATATAGGCCCGGGTTCAATTCCCGACCGATGCAAGTTCTCTATGTAACTCTATAGCGTAGCAGTTAGCAGCAGGTAGCAGGTTCAATTCCCAGAGGAACCACATACTTGGCGCCTCCAAGTGGCAGCTTGTTGCAGCAGATCTGCTGTGAACACATGAAGTGAAAATGAAAATTAGACAAGAATCATGTTTTTTTGGTTTGATTCTTGGTGGAACCAAAATCCAAACATGTTTAAATTAATTCTGAGCACAAGATTTGTTCGCCTGAGTCCAGGCTCTAACTAATGTGGACTTGTCCACCGTGCAGGTCCACGTGAACCCCAGTCAGTCCGTGTTGGTGCTGGAAGGCGACGACATCGAGAGCTTCAACCG
>NC_024319.1:1962340-1972888 GCF_000523025.1 Cynoglossus semilaevis | reverse complement strand
CGCCCGGAGTCCGACCCCTGAAACTCAGCACCTCACTCAGGTACCAAACACACGCAGCCAGACATTTAGGAAAACTTTATATTTCAAGTTTTGAATTTGTTTTATTACCAAACAAGATGTGAGTGGTTCAGACCGAAGCAGTCGATGGTGAACTTTGATCGTCGTCAATAAACTACTGCAGCAGTCGAGAAAAAACGTCTTCTTTTCTGTCCAAACCCTGATGTCAAAACAGCCTCGGCCTGGACCTCGACCTTGACCTTCATCAAACATGGACCTTGTCTCCTCTGAGATAAGGACCATTACTGCACGAACGAGAGGATTAAACAGCCACACGTCAGAGGGAGAGATAACGAGAAAATCTAATCTCCATCTGACAGAATATAATCCAGGGAGGAACGGCCTGTTCCACTGTGGTGTCGACGCCCACGTTCACTCCTTTATGTTCGCCCGCTCGTCCCATCTCCTGGGGTTTAGCTCCGAGCGTTAGCCTGGATGTTTCTCTCACACCCTGTGGTGACGGTGTCCGACCCTGCAGAACCGTTTCACAGTCACAGTCGACGGTTTCCTGAGCATGTCGCCGAATCACCTGACTGTGAAGAAACTGTTTCCAGGTCAGCGCTCAGCCGTGCTCAACAACTGTGAAGCCACTCCACGGCTTCAGCTGCGACTTTTAGCTGATGAAATATTAATGTCTGTGGCAAATACTGCCTGATATATTCCACCTTCATACTTATATTTACAGAATCACGACCGAGCCACGCACACACACCAGTATATGTACTGTATATTTACATGTGTATATGTATAATATATTATATATAAAACATAAACAATAATAACCAACATATTTTACATATATATTTATATAATATATTTTGATTTAATATTATTTATAATATATTTTGTTGCTGGACCACATTCATAAAACTAGTGATTCAAGGACCCTGGGATATTAATAAAAAACAGAGCAGGATCATAAATAACCTATAACAGAGATAAGGAAAAAGTCAAGTATTTTGACTTTTCGTTTTGAGACTAACCTGATCAAAGTCAGAGTCTCGTTTTGGTTTGAAACTGGAAGGACGTGGAGGACTGTGTGTACACCCAAGGACAGAGGAGTCAACGAGACACAGGGGAGACACCAGAGGGCAGGAGTGAGTCATCACAGGAGTGGGTAACAAAGGGGGGGGGGGCAGAACTGGCTGCAACTTTACTTCAAAAGGGCCGACAGTCTGATGGCTGACCTCTGACCTTTACAGAAATGATTCCAATTATCCTGGTCAATAAAACCGGCTGCGCTGAGATCACGTAGAGAAATCACATTTGGGCGTTTGGAGATGGTTTTTTGGGTCACAAACACTTTTTTTTCCCTGTTTTTTTCCCGCTGAGCTGAAGCAGCGTTTTTCTTTCTTCAGCATCTGTGGCGTGAACACATATTAGACTGATGTGAGGCCAGGAGTTTCCCAGATGGCTGCGCAGCAGGCGCTTCTGGAGAGGACGCCAGCAGCAGCTGCTCGCTCTGATAGAGGAAATGTAGCGGCGTGTGCCGACACGGCCTAATCCCCCGTCACGGGAACACGCGGCGGCCTGAAAATCAAATCTGTGAGGCCAGAGAAGCTGTGACTGACGTTTCATCTGTTTTCTGTGTCGCAATTAACCCGAATGAGCCGCCCTCATGGTGGAGTGAAGGAACTACATTCTGAGCTGAGTTTGTTTCCCTCCGTCAGGGTGGTTAATATTTGAACCTAGCCTCGTCAAAGTCCAACAGAACGCCCTGGAAATATTCAAAAAGTTCACCTTGAGGTCAGGAGGTCAGCAGTCGGAGGAGAAGTTTTCTCTCCCGGCAGCTCAAAGGTTACCAGCAGGCTAGTACCAGGGAAACACGTGAAAACAAACTGGTCCAGGACTGACATCAGTACCAGGGAACACGTGAAAACAAACTGGTCCAGGACGAGTTCAGAAAAAGAAACGTCGCTCGGACAAATGTTTTATAGTATAATGTCATCAAATATTTGTTTTAGATTAAAAACAAGTTACTGTAGATGAAGAGACCCCTAATGGACGACTGAGGTACTGACTTGTGTCATCCAGTGTGTGGTTTATTGTGAAGGAGATTCACGCGGACTCCACCGTGGCCACGAGACTTTGACATACTTTAAAAGCTTGACATACTTTCACGCAGAGAGGCCTCCCGGCTCGTGACACACTTCCTGCCGTCGTCGCGCTCTGACTTTGACGCTCGCTCTTCTTCTCTTTGTTCCAGATGCTTCAACGAGGAGAGCTGCCTGTCCCTCAAACCACTGGAGGGCTACCTGGTGGTGCTGCAGCCCGACGCCCCACAGATCTCCCTCTCCGGGGTCGGACCTCATTTGGCTCGTCCTGCTCCTGAGTTCGAAAGCCCCCGCGGCGTCCCCCTGTTCCCTGAGCTCCGCATCGTCTGCTCCCTGTCCCATGCAGTAAACACAGCTGCGCAGGGGATGGAGGGTGGAGGTGGGTGGTGTCAACAGCTGAGACAGTGTGTGGTTCCTCCTAATTCCTAGTATCGGTTTCCTCTAACGTTTCTGTATTTCTGGTTCTCGTTCCGTCTCTTAGCTCTGATGTCCGACGCTGTGGCCCACACCCTGGACGGCTGTGAAGTCCAGCCGCTGGGAGAGGAGTTGAACCCAGAGAGGGAGGAGCTTCTGGTGGACATGGATGTGGTGCGAGAGCGAGGATTGGAAATCATCAACACCACGGCTTATATCGCCATCACAGGTACAGGCTGTGAAAAGGAAGTTCTCAAAAAAGAATATCGTCTCCTCCTCCTCAGGTTTCCAGTACTGATCCGTCGTCTTCTCCTTTTTTGTTCTTCTCTTCGATGTTTCTTCCAGGCGCTGAGTCCATCTCCGTGTATGAGGACGTCCTTCGCTCCGTACGCTACCGAATGTCCAAAGGCTCGGCTCGCTTCGAGAGGCGGTTCCGCCTGTCCTGCTCAGAGATGAACGGCCGGTACACCAGCAACGAGTTGACTCTGGAGGTGAAGCCAACGTCACCACCACTCAGTCCTCAGGACACCGTGCTGTTCTGTGTGAGAACCTTCTGACCATGTTCTCCCCTCCTCCCCCTGCAGGTGAACTTCCTCCACTCTCTGGACAGTCTCTACCACCCGTCCCACCTCCTGGCCTCCAAGCAACAGTTCCTTCATCCATCCCACCATGCTGGGGAGTTGAGTGGACACAACCTGCCAAACCCCCAGCGTAACTCAGGTAACCCCCCCAGAGTGATGACCCCCCCAGAGTGGTGACCCCCCCAGAGTGGTGACCCCTCCCAGGACTCACTCCCCAACACTTCTCATAACACATTTTAGTTCGCTTCAGGACTTCAGGATAGTTGGATGGATGGTAGTCGTCACTATTTTAAGGCCATAAAATATTTTTTTACGACATCACTTCAGTGTCTTTGTCGTTCCTGGCCCGGGAGCCTGAAGTGAGAAACCGTCCGTCGTCTTATCAGTAGAGCTCAGACGAACACTTCAGATGAAGGGCTGCAGAAAGTCTTTGAAGTGAGAGTGTGTCGGACGGTGGCGCGTCAGGAAATTAATTTACGTTACGCTACATTTTCTGAGTCGATTGAACAAAAAAGTGAAGCCACAAAAAGGCAGATGTTTGTGGAGGTGAAGCTCTGCAGTGACTTCAGGAGGGGGCGCTGTTTAGTCGAAACAGATTCATGATTATTTAATAAATATTCCACAATTATAAATATAATTGATGCATTAATTAATATCCATAGATGAATCTACATTACAGTTTTTATGACCTTTGTCTGGTGTAAAACAACATTAGCTTTAAAAATGTATTAATGTTAATACTTTTAGGTGACTGTGAACTCATTTCTGTGATTTCTCTTTGAATTCGTTTTTTCCCTGAACGCTCCACGGCGTCCCTGACGGTGTCTCCGTGTCTCGTTGTCTCTGACAGTCATACCAGGAGCCGCCACTGTCATCATAATGGTGTGTGTGGGTTTCCTGGTTGTCATGGTGATCCTGGGCATTTTCCGAATCCGCTCCATCCATCGTCGTGTGGAAAGTGCCAGGGGCGGGGCTAAGGAAGGCAGCAGCCAATGGGACGACTCAGCTCTGACTATTATCGTCAACCCAATGGAGGTAAGAAAAAAAAAAGGTCAACAGACGAACTGTGAACCTCATCAACTGAAATTGTTCTCTTCAATAACAGAGTACAACCAATGTTTATAGGAGCATACTGCCACCTGCTGTACTGGAGTACGTAGTGTCATGGTCTGACCAGTGACTTCTGGAGCTAACTCAGTCTACTCCTTACACCTTGATACACCATTCATTTTTAATTTAAACCGATGCGAATTGTCACGCATTTGTCTCGATTTTTAACTGATTCACGATGCGTCGTTACGCCCGCGCTGCCTGATCATCTCTCGTTGAAATCTACCTACACCGTTTTTTATTACAGTCGTACGAATCTCGCATGGGAATCAGCGCTGACACCGAGGCAGAGGCGGAGGAGGATGAGGTCGCAGAGTCACCCGATGATGCTAGCGATGACCAGCGAGTCATCATCAAGAAAGAAGCGAGAGACGCCAACGCCCGTCGCTACTGAGCCACGCCCACCTCTGCACCAGTTCTCATGGAAACCATGGTCCAGCTCACCAGTCACACTCTTCACTTTAAAAACCAACGACTGCTGACACCACCAGTGCAAGGAATGTATGCTGAATCACCACACACACACACACACACACACACGGCCGAGAGCTCGACACTCATCATGTGACCTATAGCCCACAACGAGCCGTTGTTTCCACCTTAGATGTTAAATAGCACAATATACACAGTGATGTAATTTAAATGCCTGAGCAGAACCAGTTCAAAGTAACACGACGGTCATGTGACGTTTGCCGTCGTACTGGTTTGAAGAGACTTTTATTGATGAATATATTTAAAAAAAAAAAAAAAGAAGATTGTATTCTGTTTTTATTTTAGAAATGCAAATAAACTGTACAAATAAACCTGGAAGAATCCGCAACAGCCGCCAAACGATCGGAACCACGAGCCTGGAACCCGACGGGTCTCTGTTCTGACCTGAAGGGAGAAGTCTGTGCACGAGCTCCGTCCTTCCTGTGTGCATCTGAACTTCACACCTTCCTGTAAAACAGAGCGACTTCAGATTAGTCACGACACGTCATTATTTTACCTTCACTTCTTCACAATATCAAACCTGATAAAAGTTGATAATTAGTTCTGAGGACTGTGGTTCCACTCGGTACCGCTAAACTACTCCAACAAAAGAGACCTTTCTTTTGAGTTCTGGAACATCACTGTCGACATTTAGAGGTGACCACACCTTCAGCCCCCGCCCCCTATTTTCCCAGTGACCTCTAGAATGTCTCTTCAAGACTCACTGTTTCCCACAATGCACACTGGTCTTTATGATGCGTACAGGAACGCCACTTAAACACACACACACCCCGTCACTGTAACTCGCCCCTGCGCTCTCTCTCTCTCTCCACAGTGTCAGCTCAGCTTGGGCAGTTTTGATTGTATGGATTGTAATAAAGTTCTATAAATAATGAATATTACTGTTATATAATTGTTATTACTATTGTTATTGCCGCTGCCACTCGTTCTCCTCTTCTGCGCACTTTGACAGGGAGCAGATAACGATTTGTTTTCTCCTCCATTCCAGGAACCGCCGTTTTAGTATCAGAACACAGTATATCTATGATAATAATTACGGTAGTAGTAACACGGATGATAATCCCTGGCTTGACGAGTGTACCTTAAGTTGTGTGTAAAATTGTTGTAATTTAAGATTCATCTGAATGACAAAAAAAAAGGAGTGCACCTAGTGGTCAGACTCGCTCGCTGCATCTTCCACACTTCCACATACGTTGTGCATTCTAGAACTTTTTTGAAAAGTTTTTTATATTTATTTTACACTCCATGATAAAAAATATAAACTTAGATTCAATGAATGTACAACTTTTTGCTTCTCCCCCTTCTCCCCCTTCTCCCCTGTAGCCTATAAATGTGTGCAGTGCTGAACATGTCAGAAAATAAAGCCTGTCGTTTTTGACTGTGATGTTAAGAAGGAATAAACTGCATTGATTGATTACTTAAACGATCTGACTGTTGGGACAATACCTGGAGTTATTGACACACAAGTGACATGGATTGGGCACAAAAATAAAAAGTAAAACCTGTGAAACATCTATTATTTAAGTAGAAATTAAGTAAAATTAAGTAAAAAAAAAGTTCCATACGAATTCCAGACAGTGTAGAAAATGGGAAGTAAAAAAAAAGTTCCATACGAATTCTTTTTTTTTTTTTTTGGAAAAAATAATTTGCTCGTCAGATTTAATTGTTTATTGTTAGAAACTTTTGAAATTATGATAAATATCTGAATTTCCAATTTTTTGGATTCTATGTCGTAAAGATTTGATTCCTGAAATCCGTAAAATCTTACTGTAAAAATGAAGGTTTTACTCTTAAATTACCACACACATCCCCTGCAGTACCTCCACAGACCTCCTAGAGGTCAGGTGTTCTCCATTGAAGAACCGTGTACAGAGCTTCAGTGAGTCGTTGGTTTTTACTCCTCTATTAAAACGTGTTTTTTTCGCTCGTTTGTATAAACTGTACGAAGGTATTTTTAACTGCTGCTCTGCTGGTGTCTTAAATTAATAGAATATTAAATTGTTGTAATATTAAGAATCTGCCGCCTGATGCTACATGTTATATATACATACATAGTCATCAGGTCGGACGCGTAAAATCGCAGGATTTTGATATTTTACTGATAGATATCGTCCGGTGACGTCGCTAAATAAAACACTATTTGTTTAAATGACGTATTCGACAAAATGCAGTGAAATCGTTCAGCGCATGCGCCTCCCTGCGAATGTAGACACATTATGTTAGGGGGTGGGCATATTGCCACAACACTTGTCCTTGCTACGTACAATCGTTCGGGAATAGGAAACCTCCGAAATGTTAAGTGAGAAATGGGTTTTGTGGGTAACGGAGAAAAAAGGTAAATAAAAGAGGACCTCCGTCAACGCACGACAACTGGTTTGACGCGGTTCCCGGGAGGTTTGTCGTGGAAACGTGTGTCCTGCTTCGCCTGGAAACTCGGAGGGACAGAGACGCAGAAGGAGGCGTCGATTCGGCTCCAGCTGCAGCATCTGACGGCGGCGAGACGAGCAACACGGTACGGTCTGTTCACGCTGCGCGGTACACTGGCCCCGCTGCAGCTAGCTGCGACTGCTCATCGTCAGCAACAACAACAACAACCAACATTTTTAGTCTTTTTCACAGGTGTTTCACAGCCAGCGGTGAGAAATAGTCATAGTTTATTCGTTTTGACTTAAACTGACCAAGCTAATGTACCAACATGGTCACCGTTAGCTCCGAGCACTGACACACACTGACATGGTGAGAATATTCAGGTAAAAAAAAACCCTGAGTTAGCAGCTGGCTTTACTAGCCGTGATTTCACGAGTGAATAATAAACTTTAAAATGACAGACAACGGATGTGGCTGTAAGTGAGCAGTGAGATCGTCCCGGTGGCCTGACCGTGACAGCGGTATGGTTTAATATCGGTGTAATCCTCTTAAACTGTGACCCGTATTATCGTCCTGCAGCTGGTTGACAGAACAAAACGGCACAAAAGAGTGTACGAATAAAAATGACTCAGTTTTCACTCTTCGTCATCGTATTATTTATGAGGATTTATTCCAGATAAATCTCTTAGGCCAGAGTGGACATAGGTTAGCATGTGTTCATTCCCAGGTCAAAGTTGACGAGTTATAATCGAGTATTTCTGCGAGGTTAGCTAGGTTATGTACGTAGAAGGTTGTTATATTGTTTTATTGTTGTGTTACTTTTAAAATTATAGAATACAAACATGTTTTTGGTGAGTAATCGGAGCTCAGCCCATTGGTCCACTGCTGTGATGTCATATTGTCATTAATTATGACTTTGTTTGTGAAAAAACAAATGACTGATGGACATTGATTTTTTTTTTCCGGAGTCTGTCTGACCTTTGTAGACGTGGCTGTTTACGTTGATTTTTTTCGGGAGTCTGTCTGACCTTTGTAGACGTGGTCATGATCCGGTCTGTAGTGGGTCGTGGACCTGAACCTCCCTCCAACCCAGACCAGTGCAGGCGAAGAGCCAACACATGGTGAAACAAATTGTCCTCTCCTTTTTCCAGCTTTGATTGGGTCGGCCACATCCTTGTGTTGCCATGGCGATGCGAGAGCTGGTAGAGGCAGAATGTGGGGGAGCCAATCCCCTCATGAAGCTGACCGGTCACATGACCAAGGAATCAGGGGCATGGCGGCATCGCTCAACCCCTACTGTAAGTCATCTGTCCAGACAAAACAAATATCCCAACATGGCCGCCGTTAGGCCGCTGATGATTTATTATTTCCTCCCGTTTGACCCAGATCCCGCCCACTCCTGTTGAACTTGCAACAGAAGAGGAGGTAAGTGCAATTAATTAAAGGTTGTTGCACCTACTGTATGCAATATCTTTACAAAAAAACACAAAAACTAAAGTATCACCTTTAGATGAACACAAGTCACACCCTGGAACATTTGTGGTTGCAGCTGGTGAATGAGTTCCTTCAGTCTCCTCAACGATCTGCCCACACCTTCGACATGGGGCAGCTGCTGGAGGAGATGCAGCAGATTGACCAGCAGAGCTACAGACAAGCTCCACAGAGAGGTACGCGCTCCTCAGGTCATGGCCGCCATCGTTGGCTTCAGCGCCCTGACACCTGTGTTTACGATCCGTTGTTGACGTTTTCTTTACGTTCGTGTCGTAGCTCCAGATGTGGCAGCGTTGGCGCTCTCTGGTGATTGGGCGGCTGAGTTCCACTCCGGTTCTGACTCAGGAGGGCTGCTCAATCTTGGTGACACAGCAGATGCTGATTGGACGAAAGAGTTTATTGCCGTGGCTGGAGGTAGCCTGACTTTGTTTATTATTTCGTACGTCACGATAAAGACATGTTTGAAAATGAATTATGACGCGTAATGGATGTTCAATCTATGGGTCGGCTATATTCTCTTATATAATAAATATTATGGGTTAAGATGTTCCAATTATATTGCATTTATATGCAGATGATTCTGTCCTTTACATGAAAATGCTGCAAGAACGTCAGAAATTGGGTTTAAATAAATTCTGATTGAAAATCTGTCAACGTTATAAACTTTTAGACACGTTATTTTTTTATTTGTCTTTAATTCTTCCTGACGCAGAAGTAAATGTGATTTGGATCAATTCTCATTTAACTTTTTACAACGAGCTCCTTTTGTTGAACGTCCAGATCCAGGACGCTGGGCGGAGGAGTATCTGGAGCAGTCGCAGGAGAAGTTATGGCTGGGAGACCTGGGAGACAAGGAGAATGAATGGTTAGAACGCAGATGAAAAATGACTCGAATAAAACCACACGAGGGACAAAGTACACGTTTAAAACTTGAATATTAACTTTTTTTAAGAACAGCTTCAAACTGTGACAACTTTTGAAAGACTTTCAAAGGCAAAAACTTTAAGATGTCACTCAGGATAAACCCGTTCTTCTAAACTCTGACACGTATTTGTTGTATAGTAATGTAGTATTTGAGTACCAGTATTGAATTACTAAGTATTGGTACTGAACAACAGTGTTCACATGAGACGTTAACTGTAGATCTGGGTTGTCACGTGTCTCAACCAAATAGGAACATCTGGGTCGCGGCTAAGATTGCTGCAGCTCTCACATGAACCAGAGCAGAAAACTGAAAAAGAAGAAAAACTTTTTAGTTTAAATCTTGTCCAGATGGTTAAAAAGAGTTAATAAGAACCAACTTACGATTTTTTTTCCCATCACTGATGTTCATGGAGTCAGAATTATCACTTATGTTTTATCAACACTGTTGATGCAAATAAATCCCAAACCAAACATTAAATACTTTTTAAAGAGAAGTGCAGAAGAAATATTTCAGTTTTGAATTTCATGATTGATCCCAGTTTGAATCTAAAATCTGTTGAATTCTGCTCCTCTTACAGGACAAAGGAATATCAACCAGAAGAGGAGCTCAGACAGACGGCCAATGAGCTCGTCTCAAAGGTCGACGACCCCAAGTTACAAAACACAAAGGTGAGCAGTGTGTGTGTACGTTGAGTACACATTTCTGTGGTTTCCATTTGTTGAAAACTTCAGTCTGTTTACGTTTCTGTCTCGTTTTTTATCTTCTTCCCATCAGTCAACTTTAAGCCTTTTGGTTTATGTTACTNGGGGAGTTGGCTCACAAAGCAGTTTGAAATATGTCACTGTAACCTGAGCGTTGAGTAACGGCACCGGTAACGGCTTTTCTGTTGTCATCTGTCTCCCGTTGTTGTGTAGTTCCTGCGGTTCGTTAGGCAGATTGGCGAGGGCAGTGTCACAGTGGAGAGCAGAACAGACAGACAGCTCTCAGATAAGGCTCAGGCCGCGGAGGCTCAAAACTGGGCCTCCAACCTCCACCAGGTACGAGCCACCGGCCACTG
>NC_024319.1:1940646-1942564 GCF_000523025.1 Cynoglossus semilaevis | reverse complement strand
TATAGACTTGGCCTGTGATTCACTGCTGCAGGATCTGCTGCGTTGTAATATTTTCCAGAAATGTAACCAAAAACAGCTTCAACGTCGGCTGAAATATGAAGCTGGAGACTGCAGCGGGCAGCAGATGGAATGAGTTTAACACACACACGGAGAGAGAGAGAGAGAGAGAGAGACTCCTCAATCTAATCAAAGTATTATATTGTTGACCATATGCAGTACTCTTGGTCAGTACTCGAGGTTCAACCTGAATGTTTCTTATTTATTATCCATTTATTCAAAAAGTATGATTTAGATTTTTTTTCCCTTTTTTATCAAAAGAACAAAAATAAACACTTTAACAGTCACTACATTTATATAAAACCTTTATTTATATAAAACTTATATATATATATCAAACCCTCTGACCATTAACCCCTCGTTTCCACCAACGCTCGTTCCGTCCATGGCGTTTGTAACGTGGTTGGATCTGTTGATGATCAACGGTTCAACCACAGCCTGACGGATGACGTCAACCTTTTTTTAGGTTGGTTGAAAAAGGACTTTCTGAAGATTGTTGTCCTAGTTATAGAATTCACATCCTCAGCCCAAACCCACGACTGAATCTGACGGAACCGTCTGCCACGTGGAGATCAGAGCCTGAACTGATCCACCTCTGGACCTTAACGTCATTTAATCAAACTCAGAGCTGAGGTTAACATCTGAACATCAGTTCCTAACTCTGGAACAGAGGGATCTACATTTGGAATCACTAGAGAAGAAAGAAAAGAACAAGAACATGAACCAACACCAGGAATATTGGAAAAAATCAAGAACTGATCAATGACTGAGGAGATTGATACGGGATCAAGAGAGGACAGACCAGGAGAGGACAGATCAGGAGATACTTCAGTTTAGTGATTAGTGATGTTTTCTTCCTCAGCCGTTTTTATATCATAGATATATTTACATATTTACTTGTTGACATCGCTGTGCTGTCCTCCGGCGACCTCTGACCTTTTAACATTTTCTGACCTGTCTTTGAACTCTTGGTCGACCATTTACTTAAATTAACAAATGCCATCCATCTGCCCCCCCCTCCCGCCCCCACTACTGAAAACGACCCGTCCACTTCT
Source organism: Cynoglossus semilaevis (assembly GCF_000523025.1). Taxonomy (NCBI): domain Eukaryota; kingdom Metazoa; phylum Chordata; class Actinopteri; order Pleuronectiformes; family Cynoglossidae; genus Cynoglossus; species Cynoglossus semilaevis. Next base: position 1,941,452 of record NC_024319.1, on the reverse strand, counting down.
CCCTAAACAAAACCTCCTCACCAACTGCCCCGTTCCTCCTTACAACATTTACCCCGTGCCCCCCCCCCGTACCTCCCTCCACCTCAACTTTCTGCCGTAGTTCCTGACGGAGACGCGGGGAGGAAGTCTCCCCCTGCTCCCCCCCGAGAGGATTGAGAAGATTGAAAATACGAAAGCTAAACAGGCAGAGCAGTGGGCCAGAGTCGTCAGGCAGGTAGGACCGCGGTGGTCACGGTAGCCAGAGGTTGAGTACAGCCCTCTCCTCTGCTGCTGGTTGTGTCAGTTCTGCTCCTCGTGCTGTGCCTTTTAAACAGTACCATGAAACCATTCAGTGTTGACTGTTGTTGTTGCTGTGGAGCGGGGAGGACAGGGGAGGGGGAGGACGGGGAGGGAGGGGGTCTACTTCTGTGCTCTGCTTTTCCTTTCTTCATTTTCTCCTTTTTCCATTCACCCTGTATGTGTTTCCTCTTTTATTACCACACACACACACACACACACACACTGTTCTTCAACAACTGTCCATGTCCTCCTCAGGTGTCGGAGGATTCTGCTGAAGCCTGGGTGGACGAGTTCACCACATCAGGACCAGAATTCCAACAGGCCAAAGCTGCAGTGGAGGTGAGAGGAGGACACAGACACCAGACCATAATCCATCCATCCATCCATCCATCCATCCATCCATCCATCCATCTATTTTCATCCACTTATCCGTTACGGGGTCACAGGGGCAGCAGTCTCCACCCACATCACATTACACCGTACCAACCCCCCCTGAACCTTCCTGTGGTGGTGAGTCCACTGGAAGG
>NC_024319.1:1892012-1940573 GCF_000523025.1 Cynoglossus semilaevis | reverse complement strand
CTCTGGGCCAAAGCTCCACTCCAGACCATAATAATTATAGCAAATATATCACAACATATCGTATCGTGTGTCGTGATACGTATCGTATCGACAGGTTCTTGACGACGCGCCCCTCCCAGTGTAACACATTATAAAGGGGTGTTTCCACAAATCAGCGTCGATGTCGTGCAGGTGAAGTTCAAACGTTTCTCTCCGTTTCCTCCAGAGTGACTTAGATTTCTGGGAGAAGCTGCAGGAGGAGTGGGAGGAAATGGCGAAGAGGGACGCAGAGAGTCACCCGTGGCTGTCGGACTTCAACCAGCTGCTCACGTCTACATACGACAAGGTTTCTGTCTACATGTTAGGAACACGTGTCCACCTGAAGCAGTGTTTCATACAGTAATGTTCTGTTGGACCACAGGGGTACCAGTTCGAGGAGGACAACCCCTACATGTCCCACCCCGACCCCCTGTCAGAGGGGCTGAAGAGGATGGAGGCCGGGGACATTCCAGGTGCCGTGCGGTTCTTTGAAAGTGCCGTCCAGAAAGAACCAGAGAACCAGCTGGTGAGTCTGTGGAAACGCTGTGGTTTCACTCACATGTTTCACCCAGTCGGCGAATTCCAGCTGTGGGTTTTTTTTGTTTTTTTAATAATTTATTTCTATTTTTCCAACCAGAGAAACCAGTTGCCATGATGATTTGGTCAAAGTTCATATGTTTTCTTTCTTTTTTCTTTGCAGGCTTGGCAGTATCTGGGAACCTGTCAGGCAGAAAATGAGCAGGAGTTTGCGGCCATCAGCGCCCTCCGCAGGTTAGAAATAGAAATGCAAGAACACCACACGCAGTTTGAACTTTTTTCCAATTTTCTTACAATTTTCTTTGTTTGTACATATATGTAATCTACAATATACTATATATTATTATTGCAATTTTCTTACTTTTTTCTTTGTTTAAAATGATGATACAAAATAGTAATATATAAACAGTATTTATATGTAATCTATAATATACTATATATTTATTTATTATTTTTATTGTACCTCAGAACTTTTAATATTTTTTTCTGATTAATTTAACTATTTATTTTTCTTCCTTTGTGTCAGTCTGTCATTTTTTTTCTGATGTCCATTTTAGTGTATGTGATCAGTCTAATCTAATCTGATCTAATCTCTTTTCTCCCATTGTGTTCACAACATGTCCATTTTAGTGTATCTGATCTAATCTGATCTAATCTGATCTAAACCGCTGTAGTTGTCTGACTGTTTCTCCTGTGTTTTTCCGTCAGGTGTATAGAGCTGAAGAACGACAACCTGACGGCTCTGATGGCGCTGGCCGTCAGTTTTACCAACGAGTCACTGCACAGGCAGGCCTGTGAGACCCTCCGTGATTGGCTGAAGCACAATCCAAAATACCACTCTGTCTGGGAGCAGCACGAGAACGAACGCCAGAAGGACGGCGCCAGGGAACGAGAGCAGGAGAGAGAGAGGTTCGGCTCGCTGCTGCCAGAGTGAGTCGAGTTCCGCCCGACGACACGAAGACACTGTTTTTATAAATGTTATAATAATTTGTTGTTTGTTTTTTTCCAAGGTCTCTGTTTGCCGGCGTTCTTTTGTTTTTTTCCAAGGTCTCTGTTTGCCGACGTCCAGACTTTGTTCCTGCGAGCGGCCAACTGTGACCCGGCCCAGGTCGACCCTCAGCTGCAGTGTGGTTTGGGCGTTCTGTTCAACCTCAGCGGAGAGTACGACAAGGCGGTGGACTGTTTCAGCGCTGCGCTCTCCGTCACGCCACAGGTCAGTGTAAAGGTCAACGCCGAGGTCACGCTGATGTCATCACTGCTCTGAGAACCGTCTTCTCCGTCTCTGTGTTCCCATCAGGACTATCTGCTGTGGAATAAGTTGGGAGCCACACTGGCCAATGGGAGCCACTCAGAGGACGCAGTAGCCGCCTACAGGAGAGCTCTGGAACTGCAGCCAGGCTTCGTCCGCAGCCGCTACAACCTGGGCATTAGCTGTGTCAACCTGGGAGCTCACAGGTGTGAGAGAGAAGAATGAGTGTGTGTGGGTGTGTGTGTGTGTCCACAGTAGTGTGAGAGAGTGAGTGCGTGTCAATATGTTTTAAGACCAGTTATTTTATAACTTTAGAAGTTTGTGCCATAAAACAAAGGACTGAAATTTGAGAAAAAAACAATGAATCTCACATCAAGGTGTAAGGAGTAGGGTGGGTTATCACTGGTCAGACCATGACACTACACACTCCAGTACAGTAGGTGGCAGTACGCTCCTAAAATCGTTGGTTGTGACCCACTATCAAACCCAGACCCTCACTTTTCCTCCTGTTTTTTCAGGGAGGCGGTCGAACACTTTCTTGAAGCTCTGTCTCTACAGCGCCAGGCTGCCGGTGATGGGGGCAGAGCGGTGCGGGCGCCGGGGGGCGCCGCGGCGACCATGATGTCGGACAACATCTGGTCCACTCTGCGCATGGCGCTGAGCATGATGGGAGAGAGCTCTCTGTACGCTGCCGCCGATCGCCGGGACTTGGACACACTCTTGGCTCACTTTTGCCAGAGAGAGGTGGAAGGTGCGACGGAATGATCGGCAGCCGGGGGGGGGCTGATCGAGTGTGAATGTGTTTTGCTGTATGGTAGGTGTGAGGCTGATTGAATGAAGGTGAGAATCGTCAGAAACAGAGACACTGTGAACGCTCCACCCTCTGGAAGACTCCAACTCCAGTGCAGATTTCAGTTTTGGTTTTTTTTTCACACGGCATCAAAAACTGCAGTGTCAGTCTGGAGAAGGAGATGACGCAGTAATGACAGTGTACCTTAAATTATGTCATTTCCTGTTACTCCGTTCATCTGAGCAGCTGCGTTCATCAGAACGGTTTCCTCCGTGAATAAAATAATAACTGAGTGGAGACATTTGTCATCATTAATCTGTCAAAGTTTTAATTTTTTTTCTGGAGAGCAGGTTGTAAATTCCATCTTTCGTGTAAAGGTACAGTTCTGTTGTCGCAATGCATATAAATAATGGACTCTTTTTTTTTTTAAGTAAATGTTTTGATCCAGTTTGATTGTCCTCAGTACAAACACTTAATAAAATGTATTAACATTGACATGTTTTTTTCATTATCATTTCTCCATTATCGCTGTTTTTTTTAAATTAGTCGTTAGTGACCAGCCAGCACAAAGAACTGACAACCAGCAGGACAGTTACTGTTAAGGTGTGTGTGTGTGTGTGTGTTCCAGTATGGATGTGTGAATATTAATCATACATGTGGTAATAAGGTCATATACTTGTACGTCAGGTTTTCATATTGACCGTTAGATGAATGGCTTCATTGTAAAATAATTGCTACGGTGTCTGTTGTACGATAAATGTTGCACCTTAATTGTTTTCAGGCTAGTTTTGTCCTGACGGCAATGTTTAATATTCAGCAATAAAGCTTTGATTTCAAACTTGTTTTTGTTTTTTTAATAAAAGGCCAATTTATTTAACATTAGATTCAATGTGTCAGTGATTGTTTTAGGGAGGAATGTATTTTAATTTGCAGTATTCTTTTGCTTTAAAGTTCGTTATTTTGAATTTCGTTGTTGTTCAAACGTCTCGAACACATTCGTTTTTCCTCCAACTGTTTGCCAACATAACAACCAAACCATTTTAAATAAATATACTTTTAACTGCGTTATTTTATGACATTTTTCTTCTTTAAAAAAACGGTTATAACCGTAAACAGTTGTCACGTGACGTCATCTGTTGACATGTACAACCGCCGTCAAGTCAAGTCAGTTTTCAAAAAAATACATGTCATTCCGAGGTGGGAGGACAGAAAAAAACAAAGCGAACATTATCTTGTAGAGTACTTTTCAAACTCCGCCTACTTCTTGCTCTCAGCCAATCGACGCCCTGAGAACCGCGCGTTCTGATTGGTCCATTTAAAGATAGCAGTGCACGCCAAGCGCCATTTAAATGTTTTCAAACTAAACTGTGGAGCGACTTTGTCTGAAGCGTGGAATTAGTGAAAGGAGTGAAAGCGTCAACATTCAACGCACGTCTTTGTCTTCTTTAAAGGTAAGATTTCAGTTAAATGACCTGCGTTATTCACGTTAATCACGTATTTTAGTGAATTTAAGCCGTTAAAGAAATACGTTTGCAGAGACGTTAAAATCATTGCTAACACTTTTCACCTGTGAATGTTTTCCTTTAGCTTTAACTTTGTTTCTTTGTCGAGTACTGTGTGTACAAACTGTGTTTTTAAATGTGTAAACAAACTCTTCAGTATTATATTTATGTAGAATCGATGCTCGATATAAAACGATACAGTGTGAAGGCACGAGTGTTTATTTATACAAAACGTTACTCGTTTTTTGTTTTTTTACAACATAACTCGATGGTCTGCGCATGTGCTGCTCAGCATATTTACTAAAACGTCACAAACAAACATGTTAACGGTGATATTTTGTCACCAACTGTACATTTGCACAAAGTATTTCATCATCGAAGCTTGGTCTTAGAAGCAGTATTTAAAATATGTTTTATGTTTTTGCAAAACTATTAATTTTTTTCAAACTCCAACGTGAATGTAAGAATAACAACTGTCCAATATATTATAGTATAGTGTAATATACTATTTGATGGTAATATACTGGCACGCTCTCAAACCGTAATATGTTCCCCCGGTGGTAGTTTGGCTCCCTCTAGTGGTACACTGTATGTCCCTAGATTAGCAGCGCCTAGAATATACTGTATTTACTTCAAGTCAAAAAACGCTGTTGCCAAACGGGCCAACAAAGTGGATCAAACACCGAGGTTACGAACTAACGACGTACTGATTTGTTCTTTTTTTTTTAAATACGAAATTATTTAGAGACGTATTATTACATTAGCACCATGGGACTCAACGAAAGCAAGATGCGGGTGTCTGAACCAACAAAACCAGAACCCGCCTTCACAAAAAGTCAAATCGGTCACCTGATCGACCCACGTTCACCGTCTGCGGCCATCGACCGTACGCCGATACAGGTGCGTAACTTTGTGTACTTCCTGTCCAGACTCATGTTCATTGTAAATCCTGTTGAAATGCTTTATTTAACATTTTCTTTCAATTCTAGGTCAGTGAGGTCAAAGCTGTGGCTCTGAAAAGTGAGTGTCCAGTGTCGTTCACTGACCCTCGCTCACCGTCTGTTGGCGTCCAACGCACTCCAGTCAGAGAAATCATGAGAGGTAACTGTTGACTGACAGACGTGTGGTTTACGATCACATCTGGGGTTTTTTGTATCTAATGTTTTGGTTTTTGTTTGACTTCTCCCTGAAGCCAAAGTGGACTCCCTTTGGTTTTTTTATTTTACTTCTCCCTGAAGCCAAAGTGGACTCCTTGGCTCGCCGTCTGGGCATCCTTTTCCACAGCGAGGCTGGCGGTGAATTCACCAAACCCCCTCAGAAAGGTGTTTGTGACGCCGTGGAAGAGGAGACCCTGGGAGGTGAGGAGCAGACCGCCACGGAGCCGCTCCTGACTCCACGGCCTCCCCGCACCTGCAGCTCCCTGGCTGAGCACGCCAACCTGCTGGCCACCCCCGTTCTTGAGCGCCCCCACGTGTCCGGTGACTCCAGCCCTTACGTGATACTGGAGCAGCCGCAGGCGGAGGTGGAGCTTGAAACCGCGGCCGACGTCAGCCTGGAGGAGGCGGAAGAAGCCAAGGAGTCTCCTCTTCACAAGAGACTCAGCCTGAGTCTGATCACGTGTCACGAGGGCGCCCCCTCCTCACAGATCTTCGCCGAGGTGCACCGTGACATCACTTCCTCTCCAGTGTCTGCTGCAGGAGTGGAGCCAATCAAGAGCGACGTGGACCATTGCTACGCCCTCCCTCTGATTACCGTTCAACCAGAGAGCGACCTTCAGCCTCCAGTCGTCGAACCCAGCAGTTGTCCAGCGGAGGTCCTGTCCGCTGAGCCACAGCACACAAAGGTTCACACAACATCCTCCTCTGAAGAAAGTCAGAAACCGGTCAAAGAAAACCCACCGACCACCATCCGCTGCCCCACCGTGGACCCCAGGAGCCCCAGTCAGGTGGTGTTCAAGCCCCAGTGGTTGGGCAAAGACTTCGGTGCGTCTGCCCTGAGAGTCAGAGGAGTTCAGGGCAACAGTGGCAAACGCACCTCCTCCCCACTCGCCGTCTGCGTGACCAATAGGAACGCAAGCAATGAAAACAAGAGCCAGTCTGGGAAACTGAAGCAGAAAGGTGCGTAGAAGGTCCTCCACCTGGTCCTCCACCTGGTCCTCCACCTGGTCTCGGTTCAAACCTCATCAGATAACGGCTTTTTCTCGTTTGTTTTTTTTCCGTCCAGGTGCACAGGGCCGCTCCCCACTGCAGCTCCTGAGGGAGGGAAACACTCTCAGGGCCCAGCGATCACAGGTGACCAGCGTCCATATGACCCCGCCCCCACCCTTTCTTATGACCCCCACCCTTGAGATGATGTTAATCAAGGCTGCGTGTGTTTTCCTGTTCTTTATTTTTCTACTGATCAGTGATCAAACACACATTGGTCGTTTTCATCTTTTATCAAAGGTTTTGATTTCACTGAAGTCCCTCAAGATTAAAATACTGAACATGTTACGTTCTGCTGCGGGCCAGATTTAGCCCACAGGCCTTGAGTTTGATATTTGTCATTTTCTATAATTGTGATCCACTGCCCCCCTGTGGTTCATCAGGCTTAAGATTTTTACTCTGTGATGACCTTTATAACATTTTTTTTTTCTCCCAGGTGAAGCTGAAGGCGTCCACTCCAGACAGAACGCGGGCTGCACAGATGGACCGCAGAGTTCTGGCCGTGGTTCTGGACAAAGAGAACCGATGATCGACCTGCGGTGACGTGAACTGTTGCGACACTTTTATAATCTTTAAAACACGATTTTTATGTCTGTGTATCTGAAACATTTTACTCGTTGTGAATATTTGTTTCCAAACTTCTCTCTGCGATTTCTCCGTCCGTCCTTTTGTAAATATAAATAAAATCTTTTGTCTTTATCTCCTGCCTCGGCATCGTATCGTCTGTGACGTCTTTGTGCGATTTTTAAATTCACTCTAACTTCATGAAATCTGGAGTTTAGTTTAACTTTAGCTTCAGCCGAGCCTCAGACACACAGGTTTGATTTTTTTTTTTTTTTTTTTTATTAATATTGTTGCATAAAGCAAAATTTTGTTGTTCTGTAGTTTAGTGGTTATCACACCTGCCTTACATGAAAAATCTGCTGGGTTCGAGCCCCAGAGGAACCACATGTACTCAGTGGCACCCCTTGTGGCAGCCTGTGTGGATTGAAAAGACAGCAGAGATGTCAGAAGACCGACTTTATTCGACAGACCTAGAAGGTGGTGATGTTTCACTGATGGACTTCAGAGACTGAAACTTTCTATATTTACACAAAACTGGAGATCGGTACTGCAGCGGAACAGTACTCCAACAGTACGTACAGTATTCTGAAGTATTGTCTATCAGCACAGTATTGCAGTTATCCTTCATGAAAAAAAAAAAAGTATTACTGGTAGAAAAGTCCTGTCCTGAGACACCGTGGTTCCTGTTCTGCTGACCCGTCTGGCTGAGTCCACAGGAGCCGACGCTCAGTAAACGTCGTCCACCAATCACATACACAACAGCTCAAACACTAACGTGTACATCCGCGTACTAGAACACAAGTGAGTGGAAACGAGGAAGTCAAAGAATTCAAACGCAAGCATCGGGGGGGGGAGGGGGGGGGCTACCAACGCTAAGAACAAACAACAGTCGCCAAGAAACATGCTAACATCACTGCTAATATGGACTCATTAACATCATCATCATTAATATTATTAATTATCACGAACAGCCTGTAGTTCAGACCTACGGCCGCTTTGACACATCCACGTCTCTCTGGTCCACCGTGCTACCGTTTGATTTGGCAACTCCTCATTGGGTGAGGGTGAAAATGCAGATGTTCCTACAGTAGTAGTACTAGTAGTCGTAGTACTAGTACTAGTATCTCGTGTTAAAACATAGTATAAATGGCTCTAAAGAGGAGTGGTCTTCTCTGAAACCCAGCACCGGCTGATTCTGCCCAAATTCACCTACGAAGTTAAAGGTTAAAGGTGAGAGAGGGGGGAGACGGTTTTCACCACCTCCCCCCTCTGACGTTTGACAGGAAACCATCGTCTCACCCCCAGGGAACTCCAAACCTCCCCCTCCAACTCTAATTGATTTATTTTTGTCTCCCTCCGTCCGTGGAGGCCGGTGTGAAGTGCTCCGCTCCTCCGCCCTGCTCCTCCTCCTCCTCCGCTCTCTCTCTCTCTCTCTAATAAAATAACAAAGATCTTCAGGAAACTGTCCCAGGATCCCGTGCAGCAGGCCATGCCGTCCGAGGACACCCCGATACAGCTGACTCTGTTGTCGTGTCCTGCCAGCACTCCTGCGCCACCATGAGGAAGAAAACACAGTTTCACTCTGGTACTTCACTAGTACTGGGAGTACTTCTGTGGACGCTGTGGTTTTTAGAATTATTTATAATAATAATAATAAAATAACAATCATCATTATTATTATTATTATTATTCTGGTTTAGAGTTAAATACAAATATATTCATGTAAATTCATGTAAATAAATGTCAAGAGCCGATGTAATACAATGAAATAATAGAATAATCTCCACTTGGTTCTCAAACTGTGGTTGGTGTGTTACTGCTGGTAAAACACAGTGACCTTCACCAATCATCTCTCTCCGTCCAGACAGAGACGTTTTTGTTTTTACTCACCCACTCTCTCGGCCTTGAGTGTGTCCCAGATGTTGACGTTGAAGTCGTCGTAACCAGCCAGTAACAAACGTCCAGACAGGGAGGGCGCCAGGGAAGTGACCCCACACATGATGCTGGAGTCCTGGTAGGTGATGAGCTCCTGGTCGGACCGCAGGTCGTTCAGTTTACAGGTGGCGTCGTCCGACCCGGTGATTATAGCGTTGCCATTTGGAAAGAACTGGGAAAAAAGACAGGATTTAAAACGAGTTCTTCTTGGAAACGTATCAGTACAAATGTCAGGAGCAGAGAGGTTTGTGGCCCCCTAGTGGTGAACTGTTGTACAGTCAACTGTCATTGTGAAGCTAACAGGTTCAAAGAGCTACATCAGATTATTTCCCCAAGAGAGTATTACCACAAATGACCAGCAGAGGTAGTATTTTTGTACTCTAACAGAGCGGAGTTCACAGGAATGATCTCTGGTGCACCCTGGTGGACTAGGTCTAGTGCTGCAGTGGCTGTGAGTCACAGTTGACCCCTACCCCGATGGCGTTGATGTCGCTCTCGTGGCCTCCGAACGTCTGCCTGCACGTGCCCTCCCTGATGTCCCACAGCTTGGCTGTGAAGTCACACGCCCCCGAGATGAAGAACCTGAAGTCTGGAGACACGGCCAGGGACATGCAGTCTCCTTGGTGTCCCGCAAAGATGGTCTTCTGGGTTCCAGTTTCAATGTCCCACAGGACGCTGAAGGAGAACAAGGACAGGTCAAAGGTCAGACTTGCAGATGTGTGGAAAATCTACGCCCCCTGACCCCCCACCCGCCCACAACAGTCCGAGATTCTGACCAGGTGCAGTCGCCGGAGCTGGTGATGATCTCAGTGTCACTCAGGAAACGACAGCAGGACAGGTAACCTGAGGAACCAGAGGTTTAGAACCGATCCCCAAACAGAACGTCAGTTCACGTCACAGTCAAAAAGTTGTGATTTTAACAAAAAAAACGTCTTTTTTTAGAAGAACATGAAACAGTCGTGAAAATGTAAAAACGTTAAAACACTTTGATGGAACCCGAGGCCGACCTGTGTGCGCCGCCAGCTCACGCATGACCTTGACGTTCCCGTCTTTGCCCTTCAGGTTGTAGATGGAGCACATGTTGTCCAGTCCACCACACGCCACCAGGTTCCCTGACGGTGCGTAGGCGCAGGTCATCACCCAGGACGACTTCAGAGGGATGGCGTTCACCTGAGGTCAGAAACAAGGTCAGCGCCCCCTACTGAACACAGACCATCTAACCAATCCCAACTGTCGTCTGTTGGGGGCGGGGTTTACACCCGGGACAGGTCTCCAGTCCAGTTCACATGTAGACAAACAACCATTCACGCTGTCATTCACACTAATTACAGCTGGACTTCCTGTTGGCGTTTGTTTACCTTGTTGGTCGTGATGCTGTCCCACACGATCAGTTTTCCGTCTTGTGACGCGCTGACACACAACCTGAAGGAGCAGAGTTGACGGTGGTTAGAAGAAAAGTCACGTGTCAGTTGTTGTTTTCCAAAACCTGAAATAAATGTAGGCCATCTGAATAATGACCTATGCTGCCCTCTGCTGGCATTTTCTCTTCATGCTCTTCTTTTAAATTTTTTTTGTTTTGTTTTTTAAAGTTTTCTGGTTGAGAATGTTTCCAGGTGGAACAGAACCTGGTGGTGGCAGTAGTGAGACTCAAACAGAATCAGTTCTCATTTTTTTGTATCACAATAACAAATAACAAATATATAAAATACAGTTACAGCGCCCCCTGCAGGGCAGACAGGTGACACTACCTGTTCAAGACTTTCCCAAACTTTACTCAATGGTTCCGTGCCTCCTGCAGGGCCCCGCCCCATAATGTGGGAACCACCGGTTTTGAGCAACTTTATTGATGTTATTTTCTCATTTAAATTCAATCGTCTCCTCCCTCTCTGATTTAAAGCCCCCCCCCGACCCCCAGGTCCCAACAACAAAGTGGTATCTTAGCTGTGAAGTAAATCCCGGGCGTGAACCGTGTGTGGAGTGTTTACTTGGTGTCCGTGCCCCAGTGCATGGCGTAGATCTTGGCGAGGTGGCCTCTCAGTGTTTTCCTGGTCTTCATCTGGACGCGGCCCACCACGCTGACCCCCGCCGCTGCCTCCTGCAGGGTGGTGTCCTGCACTGCCTTACGAGCGGCCTGTGAAGCAGACGAACGGGAGAGAGCGATGAGTCTGTTTCCAGAGCGGAAACAGACTCATCGGTGGTTCTGATCCAGGCCCACTGACCGTGATCTGGTCCTTCAGGTTGTCCGCCTCCTTCCTCAGCTGCTCCATCTCCCCCATGGTGACGATCTGTGGGCTGAGTGACAGACAGGAGAAGTTTGACAGCGACGTGGATGACCCTGCAGAGAAGAGACCGGGGTCAGACAGGTGTGACCTGTGAATCACTGAAAAAGGAGAGAAAAAAAAACCAGGCAGTGACGCGTACCTCGGTGTTGGTGAGAGAGCGATCAGTGCCTGACGTCTGCACCTGCAGCAGCTCCAGAACCTCAGCCTCTCAGTTTTGCAAGTCAAACTGGCCGTCGTCTGCTTTGCAAACTACGAACACGCAGGAGCACACAGAAACCCATAAAACACGCCTCTATGAACACACTCACACACACACACAGACACGCACACACAGTAATAAGCAGACTGCATGAATATTCCTGCATGACATTAGCAGCTAAAGTATTTGCTGTTCAGATAAATTTAAAAGTACACATCCTCACCCTGAATGTACACACAAACCAGTATGTCCTGTAGCTAGGCTAATGTCATTAGTGTATTGGCTCCCAGTTCACAACAAATACTTCACACACAGTACACACACACACACACACAGTACACACACGGACCGGGGAGTTTTCACCTCATGGTCCACCGACGTTGAGGGCTTTTGGATTTGATAACGTCATTAAATAAGTGACGATTTGGTTGTTGTTGTTTTTTTTTTTTTCACACTGAATCAATTAAGTAATGGACTCAGACCGTGTGACAAACTGACACTTCAATAAAACCACAGACACTCGTTCCACTGTGGCATCAGGAACTAAAACCCTCCACCGTCCTGTGAACCGTCGGCGCCTCGTATTTCTCTTACCTTCAAAAGTTCTGGAGCAGAAACCTGTGATGTCTCCACTGTTTGTTTCCCTGCAGCAATTCTCTCTCTCTCTCTCTCTCTCTCTCTCTCTCTCTCCCTCTCTCTCTCGTTCACACACTTTAAGTATTTGAATGTGAGTCGCTGTCAAAACACATGAATTTGCTTCTAATTTGTTTAAAGTTACAGGGAGAGGAAGGGGTGAGGGTGAGGGTGAGGGTGAGGCTGAGGCTGAGGCTGAGGGTGAGGGTGAGGGTGTGAGGGGGAAGAGTTTGTTGTAATTGTTGGTCAGACTGATGATAAAAATAAACATATTATTTTTTACCACTGCTGTCTGAGGTGAGCAGGAAGAAAAACAAACTGATGCGTCAGTTGTTTTTCTTTTTTCTCAAAATACCATGACAAGTACAATGCAGTTATTGGACGGCATTGGGTAGTGCCCCCCCGACCCCTGGTATTAGCTCAGTGCTTCTCATTTGTGAACCATTGATAGGAGCAGAAATCCATGTTGCGCAGTACTTGTCATGATATTTTGTGTCTGTTTCTTCAGCTTTTAAACTGTAAAACAGAAACACTGAAGTTCATGTTCCACCGTTTTCTCTCCACTCTGCTGTCTGTACCTCATGACCCTCAACTAGAACCCAACCTAGACCTGCACTGATGCTGGGGTCAGGGCGTTTCAGGTCTTGGTTCCAGACGGGGTGAGGGGGGGGTGCTTTGATAATGCGCTGTGATGAGTGAAGGCGTATTTGTGTCGTTAGCCTTTTTGCCATTGTTTCAGGTGATTAAATGACGGCTGGAGCTCACTGGATGGTGAAGTCCATTAACACAGACAGAGAAGGCGGGGGGGTCGGGGGTGAGGCGGGGGGGGTGAGGCCGAGAGTGATTTTTAAATCCTGCTGGCTCAGATTTTAAGGGAAGCCTTTTGAATCAAATCTGCTCTCATCCGATTACTGACTGCTCTTTGCATCTGGATCAGAGATGGAGCAAAGAATGGGGGCAGACAGAGGGGGGAGGGGCAGGGGGAGGGGGGGCAGATGGAGGGGGAGGAGGAAACGTGGAATATGCTGGAAGGTGGTTTGATGACTGTCACTGATACTCTGGGTTCCTACAGACCAACATGGCCGACGTCAAAACCTGAGGTCCAGAATCAGCCAAAACTGAAAGGCGTAAACTGTACAAAGGTCGTAGTACTGGGTTATGTACTGCATGTACTGCATGTGACCCCCAGATGTTGGTTGTTGAATTAAGTGCCCCCCCCCAGTGGAACGTTATTCATATTTGTCTAAAACAACACAGTCGTCTGACTTTTTTTTATTTTCTCCCATAATTAAAATGTCAGTAGATTAACGAGGCTAATCCAGGCCACGCAGTAGATTAGAATAAAATTTAAAAAAAGAATCATATACCAAAAAGAAATCACACATAACATTCAGACAACCACAGTCCTGGTCCTGGTCTCCATGTCCCGGTCCATTAATGTAGCCCACTGTTGGACCTCAGTGTTTTAGGAAAGTCGTCTGATCTGATCAGAATATTTAGAAAATACTTTTATGTCTGTGGAAACTGGATGAATAAAACTTTGCTTAGTCTATACATATATATGTATATATATATACATATATATGAATATGTTTATAAACTATGTCACAAATTGAGTTTTAAAGTGTTTTCTTTCTGGACCATTGTTGATAAATCAATGGCAGGTCAGAAGTTTTCAGCTTTTTGACCAAGGAATAAAAGTTTTTAGAGTTTAAGTTGACATTATCATAACATGACAAATGTGTATATGTAAATATGTAAATATAAAGATCATAAAGATCAGGACATGGTTGACAAACAGTACCATGAAAGTAAGTTCCTGTCACTCACCGATCAGGGCGACTCCTCTTCAGGTGCGTCGTAGATCTTCAGTCACTGGTTCTCGTCTCCGTTCCCTGGTCGTTGTCTCGAGTCGAGCAGCGAGTTATTCCTCCGTCACTCACTCCGTCCACTGAAGAACAGATGAGGATTGAAGGGATGAAGGAGATCAGTGATGAAGGGATAAAGGCTGGGATGCAGAGAAAAAAGTAGGAGGGAGTAAAGTGAAGTGGGGGGGCGAGGGTGGGGCAGAGGGAGGGGCAGGGGGTGTAACAAAAGGTGGAGGAGGACGTGTGTGTTTGGGTGAATCAGAATCAAAACCAAGAGATGGAAATCATGGAGGGGCGAGGGTGGAGGGTCGAGGGGGGGGGGGGACCAGGGACCATGACTTTATATGGTACAGGTCCAGAGACTGGAAGAAAGGCTTTTATTTTGTAAACATGAAGTGAGGCTAATATTAGATCAGATCAGAGGATCATTCTTCTTCTACACCTCAGTCCTTCCTGGGGTCACTGCTGGGGAGTTGGGGGGTCACCGGGGAGGGGGGGTCACACCCTGGAAATCATGTGACCCAAATGCTACTGTGTAAAAGTTAGTACAGTACAACAGAACGGACGTGGGACGTGTGACCGACACAGACCCAACAAGTTGAGTCGGAAAAATCCACCTCTTCATCGAACAGACGCAGTCAGAGTCCGTGACCTCTGAAAGGTCAATTGTCCAGAGGAAGATACACACGGACGTTGGTCAAACATGCAAAAACTGCACACATGCAAAGTAAAAACAGATTTGTAGCCGTGAGTGAGTGTGCTAGCATTCACGCCGCTGGACACTGTTGCCAGGCAACGACAACATCAACACAAAGAGACTTTTAGCCTCTTTAAAAGTGTTAATTCCAAATCAATGAAATGCTACTGGAAAGTTAGATTTTATTTTTACATTCAAACATAATTTGATTTTACTGATATTTCGTCTCTTGAAAATATACTTTGTTGTTTGTGTTTTTGCATCAGTCGTTAGGCTCCTCCCACATCATCGTCAACAACATCCTTCACATCGATGGTTCTTTCCTGCCTTCTGTGTTTTCTGGAACACACCGTGGCCTTTGACCTTTGTGCTTGTTGTTCTAACAATATCATTTACCATCGATAATGACAGGCCTGAATTATCTGATGATCTGTTCTCAGAAACATGGCCTTTTAAAACCGTGCACAATTCTCTTAATAAATGATGAATCACAATGGCTCCAGTTCATGTCATTAAATAATAATAATTTATTTTTTATAAATTTATAATATTTGGATTATATCAAATGCTACACTGGTGCAACAACATGTGTGAATTAAGTGACTTCTTTGTCTTCCACGGTGATATTTTGTTTTGGTTTTCTGGACCTGGTTGCTTGTTTATCTGGACAGATCTGGCAACCTGGCCCATCACGCTGCTCCTCTGCACCTGTGTCTCGTTAAGTTCTGTCTTTGAACGTTTCTCCGGTGAAAATCCTCTTCAATTCTTCTGGCTGACGGAGAACTTTGAGGTAATTTACCTTCATATATTACTGACTGGGAGAAAAAGGAGGAGAAGTGAGTTTTTCTACGACATTTTTGTTGTTTTTTGTTTACTGTCTGGTGTTTTCTGTGTGATTTACGTCTGATATTTGACCACATTTAGTCGTTGATGTTTTAGTTTACCTTTACGAAATCGTTTTTTAAACTCCTATTTCTTCTATTTTACACGTCGGAATTTTTTTTAATACAGCAGTGAATTTACTCTTCGCGCCACCGGCCTGATCTCACAGACCTCTCGCGAGAACGATATTGTGTGTATGACAAACGTCAAGCTAGTTTAAGAATGTGTCCATAAAATAATTTTTAAAAACGCTACCGTTGAATAATAATGTCACTTCCGGTGTATTGTGCGTACGTCAATATCGTGTACGTACTGTAGCAGGAACCGGTAGAGAAATGGTGAAGGAAATGGACGTAAACAGTGAGTTTTGTCAGATCGTAGCAGAAATGTAAACAAACAGGAGTTAAACTGTTTATACGACAATTCTTTTGGTGAATCCTAATAAAGTCGTAAACAAAAACCTGAGTTGAAATACATAGTTTTGAAGAACCGTCGACTTTGTTTTTTGAGGATAAAGAACACTTTCTAAAAACAGACGGGGATTAAAGAAGTGACGAAGTGACGCGTCAGCTTCAGGCACAGACATCAACCCTCACAATGTTATTTAGTTTCTTCTTTTTTTTCCCCCCAGGAAAGTGGAATAATGAATGAATAATGAGACAGGAAAATCGACAGGTAGAAGTGAAGCTGCTAATGTTTGCATAACTTCAAGTTGTCATACAAAATATGCAAAAAAAAAAAAAGCTCGTAGTCAACACAGACACCGACTTAAAGGCCGATTAATACAGATATATATATATATATTTTTTTTTTTAGGGTGCTGAACGGTGTTAGAGTGTGAGGGGAGGGAAGAGGTTAAAACCCGGGCTCCATTAGAACAGTCGCTCTGACCCAATTCTGTTCCACTGATGGATTATAACACAGGAGCAGTCCGTGTTAACACGGGCCATGGACAGAACCCGCGTCAGTACCTAATGCATGAGACGAAAACAGAGTGGGGGGGTGGGTGAGTCTGAAGGGGGGAGGAGGGGGTTCAGGAGGAGGGGGTGCACTGGTTGTAATGGGAGGTGGAAGTGGGTGGTTAAGTGTTACTCCACTGGACGTGAATGATTAAATGATCCGTGGCTGGATTATTAATCCATATTCAAAATGGGAGACATTTTTAAGCCTCATAAACAAATGCACTCATTTATGCTGGATTAACAGTAATCTCTCTATTTCTATTTCCACTGGCGCCCCCACTCCTCACCCCACTCCTCCCTCTCCCACTGACTTAGTGTCTGGTTGCTGATAACTGTGCTGACGTAGTCTCACCCATTCTCACTGTTTTTGTGAATAATTCTAAAACATTTTACCACCTGTTTTCACTCGAGGTGTAAAACTCCACATTCTGCTGCAGTGGTTGAACCTCACAGTAGAACAAAGAAACACTCCAGTATCAACGCACTGAAGTGTCTCCTGATCTGTCCTCTCCTGATCTGTCCTCTCCTCATCTGTCCTCTCCTCATCTGTCCTCTCCTCATCTGTCCTCTCCTGATCTGTCCTTTCCTGATCTGTCCTCTCCTCATCTGTCCTCTCCTGATCCCGTATCAATCTCCTCAGTAATTGATCAGTTCTTGATTTTCTCCAATATTCCTGGTGTTGGTTCATGTTCTTGTTCTTTTCTTTCTTCTTAGTGATTCCAAATGTAGATCCCTCTGTTCCAGAGTTAGGAACTGATGTTCAGATGGAACATATATGAATATGAATATATTTTAGATATGACACTGGTGAAAAGTCACTTTTTTATTCTCTTCATTTTTGGAGTGATCGACATCGGTCAGTAAACGCCACAGAATCGTCAGTGTCTTCCTCACTTACGTCAGTGTCTTCCTCACTTATCTTCATCATAAATACAGTATGTACATGAACAACACCCCCCCCCCCCCCCCCCCTGATCGACATCGGTCAGTAAACGCCACAGAATCAGAAGAACAGACCAAACCCACGTCAGTGTCTTCCTCACTTATCTTCATCATAAATACAGTATGTACATGAACAACACCCCCCCCCCTCCTTTGATGACTGGTCCTGAGGATTTGTTGATGTCTCAGAGCTCGTCTTTGCCCCCCGTCACTCTGCCTCTGCCCCTGCTCCTCTCCGTAGACGCTTGACTCCGAGCGTTCCTGGCGCCGCTGCCCTTTGACTTGTCCTCGTCCTTTTTCACCACGCTCTGTCCGTCTGCGGCCCACAGAGCCTCGGCCTCCTCCCGCTCCTGAGGGGCAGAGAAAGATCCAGACGAGTGATTCGTTAATGCTATTTAATCTCATTCATCACAGCTTAAAAATGTAAATAAAGTGGTTTTAGAGTATAGAGAGTCCTGGGCTCGATTCCCAGAGGAACCACATAGTTGGCGCCTCCAGGGGGCAGCCTGTTGTAGCAGATCTGCTGTTAACACAACAGTTTCCCCAGTGTGGGGTCATGTGACCCGGATGACACCCGGATCACTGTCGTGCTCACCATGTCCCTGTAGAACTTGTCCTTTGTGAACCACAGGGCAAGAGAGCAACGCCGCCCGCTGGTCACTGCGGTAACACCGTGGGGGTTCACCGGACCGGAGGAAAAGCCCACCAGTCTACCACATCTGGGTTTGACCTCAGCCTGGGGGGGGGACACGTCACCAGTTCATCACTTTGATTTTCTTGTTTTTTAGTCTTCAGTTGATCTAATTTGATTAGTATTTATTTGTATTTTCTTTTCTGTTTCAACCAGGGGTCAAAGGTTAATAAAATGACTCACTGTCACTTTCTTGGCGTCCTGGCTGGTGAAGAACAAGTCACCACCTTCAAAGTTGTCGTTCAGGTAGAGAACGGCGCTGAGACGGAAACAGAGCAGAAAATCAACACGACGTAGAGAGCGTTTGTTCCTGAGGGAAGAACGTCGACACACCTCAGGTCTCGGTGTATGAAGGCCGGTGGTTCCTTCCAGCACTGTTTGGTCTCTGGCTCTAGGAGACAGTTGTCCACGTGGACAGGGTGGGACAGGTCTGATCTGCCCTCCTGGTCACCTACAGAATCACAGCCAAGTTTAAAAGTTTCAGTTTAAAAACATCGGAGTCTGAGCTGAGACGATGGAGTCTCTCGCGGCGGTCCACACCTGGGACGGCGTTACGACAGACCAGGTGTGTGAAAGAGACGTGGAGGTCTGAGGGACTCCGGAAGTAGGAGTGCAGCAGAACTCGAACCCTCTCCCCCAGTTCATGTAAGAGCTTGGCATCTGATTGGTTGACCAGGCCGTCCTGAGCCAACTGGAGGAAGGAAGTTGACATTGGATTTAAAACTTTGATACTTTAGTGTTTATTTAGTTTTTCCTCAGTGGATGAATTTCAGCAGTTGACCTCGACGTCGATGTTTTTAAAACCTGGACTCACGTCACGTCTTATATGAAAATACATGAGAACCACAACACAAGAACTGCCCCGGGCTACAACTGCCCCCCTAAAATGATAAATTTACAACAAAGAAAGAGACGTCGTTTTTACAGTGGCTGTTAAACAGTCGGGGGTGGTTGTTAATTACACCACGACTGCTGTACTTCATGTGTGTCTACCTTCACGGCCCTGAGCACAGTCAGGCCTTCAAACGTCTCATGTGGCGTGTGCGGAGAGCGTCGCCCCCGGTAACCATCTCCAGCTGACGCTGCAGCCTATCAGGGAGAAGAGGAAATGGAAGTCCAGACTGTTCCTGGTGTGGAGTTCTAAAATCTGACCGGACCGAGGTGAACTCACTGTGGCCAGCTGCAGGATGCTGCCGCACTCCTTCTCTGTCATCACGCCATCCAGTACCACACGGTTGGTCCCGTTCATGCGCTCGTCATCCATGGTGATGGTCACGCCCACCTGAGGGACTGGACCACCTGCAGACACAGGTAACAGGGGTGGTTTTACGGGGCAGGGTAATGAGTGTCACCCCAGGGCAGTTTTAAAAAGTCTGACCTGCATAAAATCCGCTGGCGTCCACTTCGTCCTGCTGCACGCCGTCTTTTAGGCTCTCGTTCATTTTGTCCTTTTCTGCTCTAAAAGTGAAACAAAAATACTTCTAAACTCTGTGCTTCATGCTCCACTTAATGAACACCTTGTCTTTTGTGTTTGTCTCACCTCCAGACGTCTCTCAGTGATTCTGGGACAACGTCCTCTGGAGTCCAAAGATCCTACAAGGAGTACCGAGTATTCAGCCTTCATCAGTGAGTGTGTTCATGTATTTCATGCGTGTTTGTCTTAAACACATGTGCCCTGGTGTCAGCACTTACTGGGTCAGTGAAAGTGAAGCCCATGTTCTCCATGCCAAAGTACAGAAGCTTTTTTTCTTGCAACGAGCGGTTGACGTACGTGACCATGTCCTGTGAAACACATGGACGAAAAACACTGAAGTGAAAATTCACGGGGCTTTCCTTTAATTCTGCATTTACACTTTTATGTCTCCATTTATTTAACACTTCAAACTAAGGACAATTACAGTGGAAAAAGTCACAAATGCCTTAAATCACTACTGAACCTGAGCAGCCTGGGTTTCTTGTGACGCTTTGTCGCCCTCAAGTGTCTCAAAGTAGAACTGCAGGTTGTCTAAAGAGTCCTTGTCTTTGGGGTAAAACAGCAGCAGAGAGCGTAGAGTCTGCACTGCTGCTTTAACGTCGCCAGCTGTTTGGGAGAAAATGTAAAAGATGAACACTTAAAAATAATAATAATAATTTGTCCATTTGTTGTTTCTGTGGCTGTAATGATTGTGAGATGATTGTTAATCTGACAGTGATCCATTAATTGACCAACAAATATTTAAATATAGTCATTTTCTATGCTTCATTATCACCATCTACTCCTGAACTCTGCCGGGGGGGAATGCACTAATGCCAGGCTATAACAGTGTCAAAAAGTTAAAATTATTTTTGATGTAATGAATAATTGTAATTTATTATTTTTTACAGTGTGAAAGATGAGAAGGTTTGTTCTGTGTTCTTCAGGTCCTGGTCCATAAATGATGGACTGAACTGTTCACTCTGGACTGACCATGGTTGTGAATGTCGTTGTGAATGGTTGGATGGATGGATGGATGGATGGATGGATGTTGAGGTTAAAGTTTGACCTTTAAACTGAGCTATGTGCAGATGCTCCAGTTGTGTGGGCAGGAAGTCCTCTTGAGCTGAAATCCGTCCAGGTCGTGTGGCCACCTGAGTCACACATGACTGTCGACACGAGAGCAGGGAGAGAGACAGAGCTGCCAGGGGAAAAAGGAAGAGAGCCTCATCGTCACAGAAGAAGAAGGAGACGACGACGACAAAAACACCAGGCTGCAGTCGTCCAGTCTTACCTGCTGCTTTCTCAAACACCCCCCCCACACTGTCCACCCCCCTGTCCTCGGGCAGCTTCTGGGAGGCCGTGTCACACTGCACCCTGCACTCCTCCGTCTGCCGCAGCGTTTCGTTCACACACTCCCTCCACCTGTCGGCAGCTCTGGTCCAGTCGGACGAGGCCTCGGACTGGACCGCGGCGTCGTAGTGGACCTAAGAACCAATCAGGATCAGCCTCAGTCAGAACACAAGAAAACCTTGGTCTTTAGATGAATCTGCTCATTGGTAAGAAAATTAAAACAAAACTGTGAATAGTGTTTATATAAAACACTGGTTTTTGTCTTGAAAATGTTGGCGACTGAGTCTAAACCACAGAGCAGAAAGTAAAAGTGAAAAGGAGTGGAATTTACCCCTGAGGCAGCGGCTGGTCAGACATGTTTCTTCATAGATACTAACATTAACACATTAACACTTGACAAACGTAACAAACTATGAAAATGTCTAGGTTTCTGTGGTTGGAACAGAAAATCAGTCCAGCAGCAGTTTGGAAAAATATATTTATATGTCTGGTGACGTCATCGTTAATGACAGTTGTATAATGGTTCATTTAGTATCAAATGTATTTTATCAACATGTTTTTTAAAGTTGTGAATTCTTCAAATTCTTTTTTTATTTTCAGTTTTATGAACTCACAGCCGTGCATTGACGTAGGCGTTTTTTTTCTGACAGGACTGAACACATGAGTTCAGACACGTCCCAGTCTGAAGACCCTGCTGCGTGAAGGTGAATCATCACTGAGGTCCAGGCTGGTCCAGGATCAGTTGGATGGGACGTTAAATAACCCCCCGTCCCCCCCGTCCCCCCCTCTCCTCACCCAGTGCTTCTCATTCTCCATCTCTCTGTCCAGGAAGTCCTCGTCCGTCACTCCCTCCATCCTCCTGTACTTCTCGATGTTGTTCCTCATCTCCAGGTGACTGGGGTTGGCCACGAAGTACGTGTGAGCTGCCGACGCCGCCTTCTGCAGCTTTTCCAACTGATGATGATGATGATGATGAAGAAGAAGAAGAGAGAAATCTGTAATAAGACGACAGGGAGCCGAAGCAGGTGCTGTGATTTCTGAGCTGGTGTTGAACGCCTCACCTTGTAGTAGGTGACCTGTAGGAAGTTGTACGGATTCCGAGTCCCAAACTCGTACTCTATGTCTGACGACACAGGAAGTTGTCCCGCCGGGCTGACGTAGCGTCCCACGCAGAACCTCAGACACTCGGCCTTCAGCTGCACCCAGTCCAGGGCCCAGAGGTCCCACATGCCCCCCACCTCTGAGTCTGATGATACAACAGCAGGGGGCGGAAGTGAGTACACGACGGAACAAGTTCAATATTAGAAATATTTGAATATTAATTCATAAGACTATCATCACTGGGGGGGGGGGCGGGGGGGTCAGTAATACCACTATACTGTAATAATAATAATAATAACAACCTTAACGTAACAATTTCTATTTCTATAGTTTTATTTATATTTGTGTTTTATATTTTTATGTCTCAGATTCTTTCCTTTTTTTTCCAGTATAATTCCTTGTTTAAGTTGAACAGTAGGAAAATTCCGACTTTCGTGAACAACTTGAACGCACCATTAGCTCTTGCTCACAAACATGTTTCAAATGTAACGTTACCCTGTGTGGGGGTAATTAATTTTAATAGGAATATATTCCATCATATCAGAGAGGAGAATCAGTGGGGGGGCAAAACAGAGGGGTAAGAAAACGAGGGGGGGGGGGCAGGATCAGTATAACTACAAACTAATCAAGCAGTAGCACTCGAGTCCCACAAGATGGAGCCCTAGTACCCCAATGGTACGCATACCACATTTTGAGAACCACTGGTCTAAAAACACACACACACACACACACAGTTCAACTTGCCCAGTTTGTCCAGTTTCTCTGCCCCCGCCGCCTCACACTGGTCGTGACACAGTCTGCGGACCCGGAGCAGAGTCTCCTTGGTCAGGAGGGACTTCTCCAGCAGCTCCGCCGCCTTCGCCCACTCCTTACCGAAGTACGCCCGCACCCCGCTGTAGTACATGAGGTCGTAGGGCTGCAGCAGGGACAGGACGTTGGCGCTGCCCACCGACCCCGGGGTCGCCGCTGTGGCACGAAGGAACGCTGCAAGAGCCCAAAGAAACGCCACGTACACACGGGGGTGAGCCAGGAGCCCGGCCATGGTCTACCAGAGGAGAAGACCGAGGGAGGACCAGGAGGAAGAGCCGGAGCAGGGAGACCAGGAGGAGGAGGAGGAGGAGGAGGAGGAGGGACTATGTTAATGTGAGGGGGAGGAAAAGAAAGTCTCTCCGAGTTTGAGGAGGGCAGATTTGATGAGTGTGGCAATAACTGATGCCCCAGGATTTACTGTACCCTCTGCATTTACCCATCGACCCATCGTTGGGGACAAATGTTGTTTGACAACGTGAGACACGTCACTGTAAACGAGTTAACGTCCATGAGAGGGAATGGAAAAAAAGGCTGACGACGAAGTGTAAAAATGATAATTAAAATGGGAAACACATGGTGTGGATCAAATAAAATACTGGAAAGAAAAGAAAATATCTGGAAGTTTCTGGAATTTCTACTTTCGACTGTATTCAAAATAGAATTTCGATTTAGTTGAGATAAACATGGAAAATTCGATCGTTCTCCTCAGACATTCGTTTTAAACATTGATGAAACAACAGAAGAGGAAAAAGGGACAAGAAAAGAAGGAAGAAACATTGTAAAAAGGGCAAGAAAAGAAGGAAGAAACATTGTTTTATTCAATGAAAAGAAATATATTAAGAAATATATTCAAAAATAAATTCGAAAGGATTCAAAGGATTTTTTGTTGAGTTCGCTCAGGGTGAATTTGTCAATGCTCTTTAAAAGAATCTAACAGGTGCTCGTATTCCACAGATTACGGTACAGAGGCTCCGTCCGTCGCTGTGCGGAGCTCAGGAGTTCAATCGGCCTGCGTTGAACACAAGGCACCGTCCCATGATTCATTCAGTCGATCACAGACACCAGTAGACGGACTCGACCACGGGAACTCCTCTGAGCCGGTGCACCAAGAGACTGCGGGCTGTACTGACGGTAGCAAGTGTCCCGCTGAAACGCAGGATTTTCTAGGTAGCCATGGCGGATGTTGGTGAGGTTTTGATGTCGGTTTTGTCTACAATTCGGGTTCCAAAACCCGGAGACCGAGTCCACAAAGACGAATGCGCCTTGTCATTTGCCTCGCCGGTGAGCATTCATTCCTATACGAATCGAAACGTCAGCTGACGTTTGTTGTCTGTTTTATTTCCTACCGTCTTGTGCTGTTTCTGTGTTATATAAATGTGACGGTGTTTTTTTTTTTTAACTTTATGCGCTGGCTTCTTACATATTTCTAAATAAGCTAGCTGTTTGGCTAGCGTCAAGCTAAGCTTGTGTATTGTAGTGCAACGGAAAGTTAGCCTAGCTTATTAGCTGCCCTCGTTAGCATTTGCTGTCAAAGTAGCTAGAAATAAATCTGAATGAGTTGTTCTTGTGTTTGGACAGGCTGAAAACACGTCTTTATTTTATCGTGAAAATTAGTTCTAAATATCCAGGAACGTGTTATTATTTATGGAGTAAGATTATTATCCAACCTCTGTCGAACTGATTTGTGTCCTGTATAAATAGTCAGTGATAATATATATTCAAATGTCACCTTTGCGAATTCAACGTTCTTAGAGTGACTTTAATTTGATGCTACAAAAATGTAATAGAATTTTCAGCTTTATAAAATCTCTTCAGGAAAAATCGACTCATGGTTGAATTAACATGTTTTTTTCCAGGGTTACTGACTTCCACGGTTCTTCCTTCAAAGTGAAACTGTTTTGTTGTGTTTTGATGGCGAAGGTACAAACAGTTTCTCACATCATCATCATCATCATCATCACCTTGTTGATTATTATGGAAAGTGAAGGAGGCCTGTACCTGTGTATGAACAGTTTCCTGGGCTTTGGAAGCCAGTATGTGGACAGACACAGTGCTAGGTCTGGTCAGAGGGCGTACCTGCACATCACCAGGACCCGAAAGTCAAAGGTAAAAACTGGGCTGTTTTATTATTATTATTATTATTATTATTTCTTCAGTCCACTTTGGTCGTGTCCACTTGTCAGAGTAACACTGATCTAGCATCTGGTTCTGACTGCCAGAAATGGATCAGATGTTAATTAATTCAGATTAAAAAAAGATCCATGAGTTGAATGTTTTGTTTTTGTTGATGTTCTTGGTCAATGAAGCTGATTCAGAATTTCAATTTCAACTAAACATCATTGTTGATGTTCTTGGTTCAGAATTTCAATTTCAACTAAACATCTATCTTGTGTTTTATTGCAGAAGGAAGATGATGCTAACTCTGCCTCTGGACACCCACCAAAGAAGAAGCCCACCAGGCTGGCCATCGGTGAGTCTGTTAAAGGAAACGATGTTTTTAATAAATTAATAATTGTTTGTTAAAGTAAAGTAAACCAGGTTAGTTTAATCAAGTTTGTTAAAGTAAAGTAAACCAGGTTAGTTAGTGTCCAGACTGATGTTCTGCCTCGATTCTGATTTGTCCAGGGATCGAAGGAGGCTTTGATGTGGAGCAAGAACAGTATGACGAGGATATAAAGGTGGTGATTCTACCTGACCGACAGGAAGTGACGTCAGAGGACCTTAACAACATGCCTGATGTTGTGAAGGAGCGGGTGAGGAATCCTTTATTTTTCCCTTCTGTTACCTTAACAACAGTCTAGAAATAAATTATTTTTCATATTTAATGCATCTGCTGAAAAATGATGAGTTCTAAATGCACTTCTTTGCATCAGCTTGTCACAAATGTCATAATTGTTTTAAAATCCATTCTTATATTTTTAAGTAATCATCCTGTTTATTTTTTTATACTAATAATGAAATGCTTTTGGTACATTTTGGTCTTCAAACACTCAACATTGTTTTTTTGTTTTTTTTTTGTGTTCTGACAGGTGTCCCTGTCCATGGCTGGTATCATGGCCGCCGACTCTGTGTCTCACACGTTACAAGTTCAACAGTGGGACGGAGAAGTGAGACAGGAGTCCAGACATGCTGCTGAACTTAAACAGCTCGACAACGGGCTCAAGATCCCACCAAGGTGAAGACGCAGTCACACAACCATCTGGTGTTTACGTTCACCTTCTACTGTGATAAATGTCGTCTCGTCATCGTTGGTGACAGAACGTTCCCTCACCTTTACTGTGTTGCGTTACAGCGGTTGGCGCTGTGACGTTTGCGACCTCCAGGAGAACCTGTGGATGAACCTGACAGATGGCAAGGTGCTGTGTGGCCGCAGATACTTCGATGGCACTGGGGGCAACAACCACGCCCTTCTTCACTTCCAGGAGACGGGATATCCACTGGCCGTCAAACTGGGTACCATCACTCCTGATGGAGCAGGTAAACACGTACGGAGAAGTAGACTATAACAAGAAATGTACCTTTAGTGTCAAACTCAAACCACCAGGCCGTATGTTTGACACCACTGGTGTAGAGCAACGTGGATCTGAGTGGATGAGTTCAACTCTTCAGCCTCATGACATTTTAAACTAGACATTTATTGATTAACTCAGAGCTGCTCAGTGGTCGACTTTAGGTTAATGTTTATTATTAAAGCAACAGTAACTGAACTAGGTGAGCTGTGATTGGTTGTCTGAGGCAGTTGTGATGATGCGGCGCCTCAGTGGCTGCTCTCTCACTTTCTTCTTCTTCTCTCTCCGTCGGTCACTGTTTTCATGTCCAGATGTGTTTTCCTACGACGAGGACGACATGGTGCTGGATTCCAAGTTACCGGAACATTTGAGTCACTTTGGCATCGACATGATGACCATGGAGAAGGCAAGACAAATATCAGGCTTCATTCACCAAAGTCAGATGTGTTGATATCTGTACTGATGTTTGTAGACATTGGTTTGGTCTCAGAGGACGACTCAACTGCAGAAACGTGCGGAGCGTCCACACCAGAGGTTTGATTTCCATCTACTACTTTCTTGCTTGCAGACGGAGCGGACGATGACAGAGCTGGAGATCGCTGTGAACCAGCACGTGGGTGAGTGGGAGGTGATCCAGGAGTCGGGGACCACCCTGCGTCCTCTGTACGGCCCTGGACTGACTGGTATAAAGAACCTGGGCAACAGCTGCTACCTCAACTCTGTCATGCAAGTGCTCTTCACTGTTCCGGACTTCCAGACCAAGTGAGTTCTCATAAACACACACTTCAGGAAATGGTTTCAGTTTCAACCGAAGCACCTGCATCTTAAAATACCATCTGAACTCCCGGCATGTGTTTGTTGAGGCTTCAACCTCAGGTCTGTGGCCCGACCTGTGTCACAGCAGCCCCACTGAGTCGTGTTTCTCTCTACGCTGCAGGTATGTGTCCAACATCGACAAAATCATTGACGAAGCTCCGAGTGACCCCACGCAGGACTTCAAGACTCAAGTGTGAGTGTTTGAACACAGCCAGTGATCTCTGACCACAACTGGACCGTGAAAGACTTGAAAGCCACATAAAACTCATTATTAAATATTCAACTTTTTTTTAAAAAAGTTATATATTACATCAGTATATTGTGTCATATCACCAGATTCTTGCCCATGTAAAAAGTTATAGATTACATCACAGTATATTGTATCGTGTCATATCACCAGATTCTTGCCCATGCACACCCCTAATCCAGGTCTCTTATCATAAAATCTAAAATTTTGATAATCTATAAAATGACCTTATATGTAAAAGTGTAAGATCTTAAAACCCTTTGGTCACCGTGTCCTCATTTCCATGTTAAATCCTTGTCCAAACATCCAAATGTTGTTGAAGTCTGTTTCTTGTGTTTGTCAGACTGTTCTGTCGTGGTATCAAGTCACGTCTGATTTTTTTTTGTATTATTATTATTTCAGAGCCAAGCTGGGCTACGGCCTCTTGTCAGGAGAATACAGTAAACCAGCACCAGACCCTGGGGAAGAAAATGAGTCGTCTGAGCCCAGGGTAAGAGGAGACGGTGGCTGTGAACGCTCTTAGTTAGAGCAGACGTGGACTTGGCCAGAATTTACCCATAAATCCTTGTTGAACTGATTCTGCAAAAGACAAATACCAGTTTGTGGAAGAGACATCCACAAAATCTAACACAGACAGAGAGTAAAGAAAGGAGTTTTCTTAAAGAAAAAGAAAATACTGATGACATATACAGTACAACATGTAAAGATGAGAGGAAGGTTGTGGTCCATGTGTGTATGATCTCCCATCTTCCTGTCCTCAGTGTCTTTTCACACTCTTCCTGCAGGGGGACCAAGTCGGTATAGCACCTCGGATGTTCAAAGCACTTGTTGGGCGGGGCCACCCGGAGTTCTCCACCAATCGTCAGCAGGACGCTCAGGAGTTTTTATTGCACTTCATAAACATGGTGGAGGTAAAGAATCCCTCGCCATAATCTTTATTATTATTATGATTATTTTTCTATCCTAATCTTTATTATTATTATTATGATTATTTTTCTATCTTGATACTTTGTGTTATTTCTTTTTTTTAACGAATCTTTTTTCTTTTTTCCGTGAACCACAGAGAAACTCTCGCTCTGGGCCCAACCCGTCTGAGGCCTTCAGGTTCCTGGTGGAGGAGAGGATTGTGTGTCAGCAGTCACAAAAGGCCAAGTACACACAGCGGGTGGATTACATCATTCAGCTGCCGGTGCCCATGGACCAGGCCGTCAACACAGGTGCTGTAGTGACCTATCTTCACCACACGGTGGCGTTACAGCCCTGCTCACAGTAGATTGTTGTGGTGCAGATTCAGTTTTCTTTGCTACAGTAACTAATTCAGGCAGCAACGATGACCGTGTCAACAATTACCCTGATTATTGTCCTCGGAAAATGTTGTTGATCTTTGACCTGAATAAAACCTCACAGACGTCTTTGTACTTGACCCCGACAGAGGAGCTTCAGGAGGCGGAGTGTCAGCGTGAGGAGGGCGGAGACTTCTCACCCCTGACCGTGCGTGCACAGATCCCCTTCACAGCGTGCATGGCAGCTCTCAGTGAACCCGAGGTCCTGACAGACTTCTGGAGCTCAGCCGTGCAGGCCAAGACTACTGCTACCAAGTACCAGAAACACACGGAAATAGAAGAAGAAAAAAACTTAAAAAAAAAAATGAAAGTATTAACATGAGTTTGTTTGTTTTCCCAGAACAACACGCTTCGCCTCGTTCCCTGACCACCTGGTTATACAGATCAAGAAGTTTACCTTTGGCCTCGACTGGGTTCCTAAAAAACTGGGTAAACATAACCAGTATAACTAGTGATTCTCTGAATCTACTCACCTCTGACCTGCACTACCGTTTGGAAATAAAACACCTCGATATATCGTCCTGACTATAGTATCACAGTAAATCACAATATATCGTATCGTAGCCAGATTCTTGACAACACACACACACACACACACACACACTCCTCCTGCGCCGTTTATATAAAGTCTACGTTTCTGAAGGTGAAACCTTGTCGACAGTCGGTGGTTGATGACGTGATCGTGGTTTTGAATTTCTCTGATTCGCAGACGTGAGCATCGACGTTCCCGACACTTTGGACCTGAGTGCGTTACGTGCAACCGGACAGCAGCCGGGGGAGGAGCTCTTACCAGAGGTGGCCCCGCCCCCACTGGTGACCCCCGATGTGGAGGTTAAAGGTATCCTGGGTTTCCATGGCAACGAGGAGGACGATTCACTCTACTCCCCACTGCTGTGTCAGTCTGTCTGTCTTTTCTGATCTTTTCTTCTTCCTCTTCAGTCACACTTTAATTTCTCATCCTTTTTTTTTCCTGCTTTTCTTCCTTTTTTGCCTTTTTGTCTTTTCTCAAATCCTTCTGTTGCCTTTTTGTTTGTTTATCTATTCTGAACGACTTTGAGTTGACGTTTTAGCTTTAGTTCATTTTTTTCAATCCATATTTAAATTGATAAATATCACAACACATATTGGATTTTTTTTTGTTTCTTTTGGCCTTTTCCTAAATGCCCTGATCATACAGTTGAATTTATTCACCTCTTCCTCTGCGCTCTCTCTCAGCTCCGGTGCTGGACGACGCCACTGTCTCCCAGTTATGTGAAATGGGATTCCCCATGGAAGCCTGCAGGAAAGCAGTGTATTACACTGGGAACACTGGAAGTGACTCTGCCATGAACTGGATCATGAGTCACATCGATGATCCAGGTGTGTAAACCACTGAGGATCGACCTGGGATTAAATACCTGACACTAAAAGTACACGCTTGTGATTGGCTGCAGATTTCTCCGCCCCCCTGGTTATGCCCGGCTGCAGCTCTGGCCCCGGGACCACGCCCACAGAGAGCATTTCTGAGGAGCACCTGGCGACCATCGTGTCCATGGGCTTCAGCAGGGACCAGGCGACCAAAGCACTTCGGGCCACGGTGAGACCCCGACCCCAGAGACCCCAGAACTCTGTCCAAACCTCGTCAGCCGTGGGTTTTCTTTTCCATAAAACGTCTCCTCTGTCCTGTTTGTCTCCCAGAGTAACGTCCTGGACAGGGCAGTGGACTGGATCTTCTCTCACCTGGATGACCTGGAGTCCATGGATGTGTCTGAGGGAGGGCGCTCCGCTGCAGAGAGTGAGGGTCGAGAGCCGCCCCCTGGGCCACACGTCAGAGATGGAGCGGGCAGTAAGTGATGGAGAGGAGATCACGAAGAACATGAACCGTGACTGGATTATTCTCAGTCGTCGGACCAACCTCTAATTACTGTTGTTCATTACAGAGTATGAGCTGATTGCTTTCATCAGTCACATGGGGACGAGCACGATGTGCGGCCACTACGTCTGTCACATCAAAAAGGATCAACAGTGAGTGACTGATTTTATCTCCTCTCTCCTAAAACAGAGATGAGCTGCTGGTTACCTAACCTGTAGTAGAGGACCAGGGTCAAGGTCAATGACCTGTGACCCTGTTGGTCCTGGTGTTCAAGTCAGACTCCAATCACAGCCGTTTACAGACAGTAGTCAGAGATACTGTAGTCATTTTACTTGTCTCCATCATCTGTCAGTAGGGGGCAGCAAACCCCAGGTTTGTCGTCAGTCACTTCACCGTGGCCTCGTTAGCAGCGGATGATGATGAGCAGAAGTGACGATGACTTGTTTTGATCAGAAGTGACAATGACTTGTTTGACTGAAAAAATGTCCTGTTTTTCCAGGATAAATATATAAGATGTTTGTCCTCCCAGTGTTCTAGGTTTGCTGGTTTTGACTCTGTCCTCTCTGTCCTCCCCGTCCTCTGTCCTTCAGGTGGGTCATCTTCAACGACCAGAAGGTCTGTGCTTCAGAGAAACCTCCCAAAGACCTGGGGTACCTCTACTTCTACAGGAGAGTGGCTCAATGAGACAGACCAGTGTTTCTGTATCATTATCTTTCGGTTTTTTTTTTTTCCCCACAACGAAGCACTCGCTCCTCCTCCTCCTCCTCCTCCTCCTCCTCCTCCTCCTCTTCTCCTCCTCCTCACCTCTGCTTCGACAAGTGTAAATAAACCTCTCAGTCGCTTGTATACAGATAATCCAGATTAGATGTACAGATCGGGTGATGTAGCAGCAACATCTTCTCGTCCACGTAAAGGCGAATTCTGGACTGGTTGAAGGAGTTAAGAACCAATCAGCTGTCAGCTCAGCTCAGCTGATTGGTTTTCCTCGATGAAACAATTATTAAAAATTCACAAACTCTCAGCTTTTATCAGCTTAGCTTTACTGTCATTGTTGATACCACCTGACCGGAACCCCCCCCCACGTCCCCCCCACCACATCAAGATAAGACTTCAGCCCAATTTATTTATTGGACTTCAACAGCTCGGTGCCACCAGACTGGTGCCGTTTCATCTTGTACCTGTAAAAGAAAAATGACAATTTCCTTTGCGTTAAAAAAAAAGAAAAAAAAGGAAGTGTCAGGAAATGAAGAATTAAAAAAGTAACAGAGCAGAAATGTGCTGAAGCTGAAGCTAAAGATAATAAAATCCAACACCAAATGGACTTGTTTGTTGTTGACGCTTTGACGAGGGTGATTCTGGGCGATCCGTTTGATTCTGTTTCTATTTTGCAAACTTTTCTTTATTACTGCTGTGACAAATAAAGACTTGTCTTTCTGTCATCCTCTTCATTCCTCTCCGTCTGTGTTTCTTCTTCTTCTTCTTCTCCTCTTCACCTCTTTTGTCCTGGCGTTAGAACCACGTCACGGTCACAGTCGCTCACGGTGTCCACGGCTGCTGTGAACACCGTGTTATTGTCGCTGTTGTTTCAGGACAGCCTGAGTTGCAGCTGTAACCCTGTGACATCACACTGAGAAAATCCTACACCAAGTTTACAGGAAGGAGCAGAAGAGCAGCGTGGGTTTTGATTGGTCCACAGCGATCCAGCTGCAGCGCACTCTTCCGCCTGCTGCACTTTTTTCATCCTTGTGTTCAAACTTGTGTTGAGGCGAGGTCCAGAGAGGATGACGGAAGATTTCTGACTTCAAGAACAACAAATTCTACTGCCTCTGAATCAAGGTGGGATCAGGAGTTTATTATTTTTAAATTTCAGAACTGCTTTTTTACGGGAATTTTGTTTTGGTTGTTTTTGTTTTTTTTTTTTAAATGAGTAGTTTGTAAATATGATTTTTGGTTTCAGTTTAAAAATTGTTTTGAAATTTTCTTGAATTTCTATCATTTCAATGTTGAGAAGGTCGTTTTTTCTGTGACAAAAACTTTACAAATTAAAAATTGAATATTCAATGACCTTTGACTTTTTATAGTTACAAAAAAAAAACTGAAGTGAAAAAAAATCATGTTTCAGATTTTTTTTCCGACCAACAATTGAATGTAAAGTTCTTTCTAATTTTCTTAACTTTTCTGAAGGAACCTCTGGAGGGATTAATAAAACTGTTTCGATTGTTTTTGGGGTTTTTTTCTACAACGAAAATTGACAAAAATGGATCGACTGTAATCGTGCGTTTTCAGGCTGTTATTTATATGAGGAAAATAATGTAAGATATTTGTAACTTTTATGTTACAAATATTTAGTGGGTTGTTTATGGTTTGATGTCATTTTTAAAACGATTGACAGAAGAAGGAAGTAACATCGTGGTTTTTTTTTTTTAATCTGGCACTGAGTTTCAGGCCTTCAGATCCTGAACCATTCGTATCTAATAATGAGTTCTTCATTTAATTTAACATTTACAGTCAAAAGTTAAAAATACAAAGTTGGCTTTTTTTTCAGACCTGAGTCAAATTCTAATATTTTTTGTTGTTGTTGTTTTTAGATCCAACTTCAGGGATGAAGGTGTTCGTGTTCCTCTGGTTCGGTGAGTCGTTCTCTGAACTGTTCTGTCGGACTTTTCTACTGGTTCCCTGATCTCCTCTGATCGTCTTCGTACTCTGTGATGTTCCATGTGTATTTCTGACTGTAAACCTGAGTGTTTCCTGTCTGCGTCTCCAGTGCCGTCTGCTGTGTTTGCTGCGGTGGAAGTGATCGTGTCCAATTCTCAGGAG
Source organism: Cynoglossus semilaevis (assembly GCF_000523025.1). NCBI lineage: Eukaryota > Metazoa > Chordata > Actinopteri > Pleuronectiformes > Cynoglossidae > Cynoglossus > Cynoglossus semilaevis. Next base: position 1,907,317 of record NC_024319.1, on the reverse strand, counting down.
CGCGTCGTCCTTGAGTGCAGGGTCGGCACCTTCACCAATCTGGCCTGGAAACACAACGATCAGCTGATTCAGAGTTTGAACAACCGCAACCTCCCTCGCAAAGGTACTCCCAAAAGTACACAGCAGTACTAGGTCCGTGCGGCCCGTCGTTTTCCTACTGCCTCAGCGTGTGCTCTCTACACCAGGCCCAGCTGCCATTTTGGGAAGGTCAAAGTGCGTGCTGGACAGGCTGGAGATCCCTTCAGTGATGGCGCAAGATACCGGAACGTTCACCTGCATCGCAGACGGCAAAACTAAAGAGTTCAAGCTCCTCGTGGTCTCAGGTCTGCTCTGGAAATGTTGTAGGAGAATGAAGTAACGGCAGTACTGCAGTAGAGCTGTGTACCTGTGTGTGGCTGCACGTGTTCAGCTGTCGAACCACCTCTGTTTACGACTCACTGATTTGAACTTCCTGCTTTTTTTACCTCTGGTTTTCTGTTTCATTTCTAATTAATCCTGGTTAGCTTCTGAGCTAGCTCGGAGCTAACCCTGTTGACCCCCACGGTCCACAGACCTGCAGCGCTAGGCTAATCGTGATCTGGTGTGAATGGCTGCTTGTTTCTGTAGTCACTCGTTCTGATTGGTCTCCTCCTCCGTCAGTCGGGTCCAGCCCACCTGAGCTCCACTCTGGCTCCAAAGCCACACTCCAGTGTGTTGTGAACACGGGCAAACCTTTGAGCCCAAAGCCCACTGTGCAGTGGATCAGACCAGACGGGGTTCCACATCCAGCCAAGGGTCCGGCCCATCTGTACCCCGTCACGGCGTCAGACTCGGGGGTCTGGGTTTGCAGTTTCCTGTATGAGGGTCGGACGTACAACAGCAGTCTCCACGTCAGAGTTAAAGGTGCAGTTCAACAGTTGTGTCGGGTGTTTGATTTCTGTGGACCCGGAGAAGAAGTGGCTGAGTTTCTTGTTTTTGTTTTCAGCCCACATCACAACCACATTAGCGCCCCCAGGAGGTCCGAAGGTCCAGACGAAGACTCCATGCAACAACTGTGTGTACTGTGTTTGTACTCTCTGATATATATTAACGGCGAAGTGTTGTGTTCATTTAAATTTGATTTTCTCTCTGCCAGTGACGCAGTCCTGTCCTCCACCAGGATCCACTGAGCCACAGCCCGGTCCTGCTCAGTTCCACTGGTGGCTGTGGGTCGCCATAGGAGCTGGGAGCTTCCTGGTGCTTCTCATGCTGGTCTGCATCAGCGTGTTGATAAGGAGGAACAGAAGGAGGAAGGTAAAGGTCAGAGGTCAAAGTTCACATTTGCGTTGTTCTTGGACATCGTGTAGCGTATTTTCCTAAACTGTTTCTGGAGGAAAAGTCACATCTGTTACTCGTCTTCGTACTCTGTGATGTTCCATGTGTATTTCTGACTGTAAACCTGAGTGTTTCCTGTCTGCGTCTCCAGTGCCGTCTGCTGTGTTTGCTGCGGTGGAAGTGATCGTGTCCAATTCTCAGGAGCGCGTCGTCCTTGAGTGCAGGGTCGGCACCTTCACCAATCTGGCCTGGAAACACAACGATCAGCTGATTCAGAGTTTGAACAACCGCAACCTCCCTCGCAAAGGTACTCCCAAAAGTACACAGCAGTACTAGGTCCGTGCGGCCCGTCGTTTTCCTACTGCCTCAGCGTGTGCTCTCTACACCAGGCCCAGCTGCCATTTTGGGAAGGTCAAAGTGCGTGCTGGACAGGCTGGAGATCCCTTCAGTGATGGCGCAAGATACCGGAACGTTCACCTGCATCGCAGACGGCAAAACTAAAGAGTTCAAGCTCCTCGTGGTCTCAGGTCTGCTCTGGAAATGTTGTAGGAGAATGAAGTAACGGCAGTACTGCAGTAGAGCTGTGTACCTGTGTGTGGCTGCACGTGTTCAGCTGTCGAACCACCTCTGTTTACGACTCACTGATTTGAACTTCCTGCTTTTTTTACCTCTGGTTTTCTGTTTCATTTCTAATTAATCCTGGTTAGCTTCTGAGCTAGCTCGGAGCTAACCCTGTTGACCCCCACGGTCCACAGACCTGCAGCGCTAGGCTAATCGTGATCTGGTGTGAATGGCTGCTTGTTTCTGTAGTCACTCGTTCTGATTGGTCTCCTCCTCCGTCAGTCGGGTCCAGCCCACCTGAGCTCCACTCTGGCTCCAAAGCCACACTCCAGTGTGTTGTGAACACGGGCAAACCTTTGAGCCCAAAGCCCACTGTGCAGTGGATCAGACCAGACGGGGTTCCACATCCAGCCAAGGGTCCGGCCCATCTGTACCCCGTCACGGCGTCAGACTCGGGGGTCTGGGTTTGCAGTTTCCTGTATGAGGGTCGGACGTACAACAGCAGTCTCCACGTCAGAGTTAAAGGTGCAGTTCAACAGTTGTGTCGGGTGTTTGATTTCTGTGGACCCGGAGAAGAAGTGGCTGAGTTTCTTGTTTTTGTTTTCAGCCCACATCACAACCACATTAGCGCCCCCAGGAGGTCCGAAGGTCCAGACGAAGACTCCATGCAACAACTGTGTGTACTGTGTTTGTACTCTCTGATATATATTAACGGCGAAGTGTTGTGTTCATTTAAATTTGATTTTCTCTCTGCCAGTGACGCAGTCCTGTCCTCCACCAGGATCCACTGAGCCACAGCCCGGTCCTGCTCAGTTCCACTGGTGGCTGTGGGTCGCCATAGGAGCTGGGAGCTTCCTGGTGCTTCTCATGCTGGTCTGCATCAGCGTGTTGATAAGGAGGAACAGAAGGAGGAAGGTAAAGGTCAGAGGTCAAAGTTCACATTTGCGTTGTTCTTGGACATCGTGTAGCGTATTTTCCTAAACTGTTTCTGGAGGAAAAGTCACATCTGTTACGAGGTTAAAATTAAAATATCGATATTCTGAAAAAAAAATCCCAGTATTTCATAACGAGGTTAAAATTAAAATATTGATTTTCTGAAAAAAAAATCCCAGTATTTCATTTCCTGATACCGTATCAATATTCTCCGTCAGTGTATTGATTTTTATTAACACTTTAGGCTCTTACAGGCCTCCTTAAATGACCTGACGGGCCAGATCCAGCCCACGAACCTGAAGTTTGACACATTCACAAACACACGTGTGTTTTTTCTGTCTTCATTTTCTTTTCTTCAACAATAGAAAAAATTACACAGGATAAAGGGCGCCCCCCCCCCACACCGGCCCCGGCAGTACTGCCAGTGTAACTGGTAAATGTTCCTTTGTTCTTTGTTTGAACTTTTCAAAGACGAGAAGAATCCTTTGACCTTTGACCTGCGTGTTTTTGTCACCGTTCTGTTCTCGTCACCACAGTCCTCCATCTGCAGCCAGACTGAAGCAGGGCGGTCAGAAGCCCAAGCCCTTGGCGCCCCCCCTGAAGCCACTGCTGGTGCAGTGACGCACGAGCGGACAGAGAAGAACCAGGAGGGCGGCGCTGTGACCTGAATGTGGACGATCTTCTGACCCAAGTGTCGGCGCCGAGCTGCTTCACCCAACAGTGAATGGAACTGTTTTCACCTTCGTGCAGAATATTATCACAGCGTTTATGCTCACGGTCTGTTAGCTCTGTGTAATTAGCCGCTGCCTGTAACTAGCATTTAGCTCGAGTTAGCTTCAGACTCCACTGGCCTCCTGTGTTCATGGTTTTTTTTTTTTATTTGTCTGTCAATAAACCAGAAAATAAAGTCATTAAAAAAACTCATTCTTGACTCATTTCTGTTCTTGACTTTTGTAGCTTCTTCTCGTTGATGTTTGTGATGTTTGTGTGTCGATCGAATGCACTGCTGTTCAAATCCTCCACAACTGGTGCAGAGCTGCAGGTGTTAATGTCAGTGGTCTACATCAGACCTGGTCCGCACCTGTGTCCCTGAACAACCAACAACAACCACCGCCGCTGCTGTCAGACGTCTGTGTACGTACGCTGTGTACGTACGTCTGTGGACCGTCTGACTGTCGTCCCCACGGTCTGTGGTCTATTTATTTATATAGGTACTCATATATGTATATATATATATATATAGGTATGGGTATATTTATTTATATATGTACTTATGTGTATATGTATTTTAAACACATATTGCTCTGTGTATATATGTATATTTATATATTTATTTAAATATACATATATATACTATTTATATACCATATATAAATAATATATATATTATATATATATATGTATGAATATATATTTGCGGTTAAAAAATCTAAATAATGAGAATGTTTGTAATGAAGTAATGTTGTTGTTATAAAGACATTTGCATTTTCAAACAAACGTAAGTCAGCGCAAAACTGTGATGTTGGGATCGTTTCCTGTCTGAGTGTGTGAGTGTGTGTGTGTGTGTGTGTGTGAGAGAGAGAGAGAGAGAGAGAGAGAGAGAGAGAGAGCTCTACTTCACATGCCTGAAGAAATGTCAGAAATCAACAGCTCGCTGCCCTGAACACACCACCTGTGAGTACTCTGATAAATACTGTGAATGCAGTACTTTCTACTAAGTGTTGTTGTTGTTGTAGTACTGTAGTACTGTAGTACTGTAGTACTGTTAGAACAGGTTTTCTCAGGACTCTGACCGATTCTTGTTCCCTGACCCTGGTGTTGATCAACGCCGTTCACGGCCGAGGCCCAGATGTTAGTTCTTTATTTAATTGAATTTATTTAATTTATTTAAATTGATGTATTTTCCAGTTGACCAGCGCTCAGTGACATCATCATCGTTAGATCATTGTGGTGGAGAAATATGGTGAATTAATATGTCAGGGCCAACAATAACAGGAGAGACAGGAGACAGACACAGGTCAAGAACAGGTCAAGATAGATGAAGATGTTTATCTGGTTTTTATCCAAATGTTCTGTCACACCATGTTGGTCTGTGTCTATAAAGAGGATCAGAATGTACCAGAAGCTGGGATTGGTTGTTGGACCTGCCACGGTCACGAACCTTTTATACAGTAACGGCCCTGAGACGGAGACGTGTGTCCTGGTCTCCTCCAGTATGATGAGGTTCTTCATGAGGTTCTTCGTGAGGTTCTTCATGAGGTTCTTCATGAGGTTCTGACAGATCATGTTGGTCTGAGTCTGTGGAGCTTCGTGTTCCTCTGGTCTCTGTGTCGACCCCGTTATAGAAACAGACCGAACCGTAGAAACTCAGGGTTTTGAACTCGGCACCAAATTATCAACGTTAACGAGACGATTGAAGGATCGGGTTCCTGAAGTAGACACGACACGTTCAGTGGTTTTTAATGTCACTGTGGTGAAGAGATAACAACACTGCCTGGACTCGTCGCCACGTCCATGTTGGCGCGAATATGCTTACATATATTTATATATGTATATACATATATACACACACATATATGTACATATATGTGTGTGTATATATGTATATACATATATACAGTATATATACACATATATGTATGTATATATACATACATATATGTATATATACATATATGTATGTATATATACATATATACACACACATATATGTACATATATGTGTGTGTATATATGTATATATGTACGTACATATATACATATATACAGTATATATACACATATATTTTTATATGTGTATGTACACACATATATAAATATACATATATGTGTATATATGTACGTATATATGTGTATATACGTACATATATACATATATACAGTATATATACACATATATGTATGTATACATGCATATATGTGTATATATACTGTATATATGTATATACATATATAAATATATAAATATAAATAAACAATGTTTGGTTTGTAGACAGCAGAGAAACCTCTTGTAACAGTTGTGAACTGCGGTACAACAACAGCGTCCAGTTGTAGTTACAGGCGACTGACAGATCACGACTGTAACGACTTAAGAAAAAAAAATTCAGATCCAAACAGAATGATAAGAAATGTGGTTTTTTTTTGTTTGTTTTTGTTTTTTTTCTGGAAAGAAAACGGACAACTCACACACACACACACACACACTCACACACACACACATATTTAATTTAATTCCGGCGGTGAATCCTCGACTCGACTCGACCGCTCATGTAAATACACAGTACGTACAAATACACACAGACAGTACTTCTTAATTCTTTGCTTTGATTGCAGTTGATTTTCTCAGCACCGACTGAACGCTGTTGTCAGTAGAGAATTCTGCAGGTTGACCTTTGACACCAGCCCCCCCGCCTCCTCTGTCTGGTTAGAATTAAAAAGAAAATTTGTAGTAAAAACTTTAATCATTTTTAACTGGTTTCAATTTAAGTTTGGTCCAAAACGTGTCGTTTTTTTCTGACGTCAAATATTTTCATAAAACAAACGATAAAAACTACAGACACAGAAATAACCCCGTCTGTCTGAGAACATTTTGACTGTCCCTCAAACAGACACGCCTGCAATAAGGCCTCAAAGTTTTTTAAAAATAATTCAAAAGTCCGGCAGCAGATTACAGTACCACAGTACTGCAGTACTGCAGTAGTTTGTAGTTTTCCTGGTTCAATAATTCGTGAACATCGTGAACCAGTTTGATCCTCGTTACCAGTCAATCTAATGAACTGTTACTGTGAGAGGAACCAGTCTCTGTTTTTGGTCTGGATGTACTGCAGTACTACTACGAGTCCTCGACGTGTTTCTGACCTGGAGTAAAAACCTGAAGTTTCTAATATTTTTCTCTGTTTTTACGAGAACGTAAACGTTTCAGTAAAATCTTTACGTTCTCAGAAACTCTGCCGGGAGCGCTCGTGTCCAGGTTTACGGACGGCGAACAGGTCGTTGTCGCTGCGGCGTCGTTGTTGCTGTTGTTGCTGTTGTTGCTGTTGTTGCTGTTGGCGACAAACATAAATGTGGAAAAGTTAAAGACTTTTATTTTGGTTTATTTTCTTGGATGTTGTTGAGATGAAGACGATGTTTTTCTTCTGTCCGGAGAAAAAAAATGACTGGATTTAGGCGACGATCGATTGATGATCGATGATTGACACTGTGTCTGAGAGGTCACGGCAGAGGTCACGGCAGAGGTCACGGCAGTCCATCTATAAAACTTAAAGCCTTAAACACTCTGATTAATCAGTGGCTGTGGATTAATCACAGTTAATCACCGTTGACTGTGATGAAACGTCGTTCCAAATGATGGGATTATTAATACGGACATAAAAATGTCCAACTGTCTCTTCATGGTGTCCTGACTGTTCATCTGGACGGGCTCTGGTAGAACCAGTGGAACCAGTGGAACCAGTGGAACCAGTTCTTTCTAAACCACTGACTTTTTTAAAATGTTGTTTTTTAGCCTGAGAGTATTTTCCCGTGAAGAAGTATTTTGTGTAAATACCTGCAGTTCTGGGGAAATTCAATATGAGAACATAGGATTCCCTCTTCATGGCTATTACTCACTGCTCTCACACACACACACACACACACACACAGACACAGTCATCCAGAGTGAAAGTGAAAGCTGTGTGTCCTTGTTTTTCCACATAAATATTCCACTCAGTCAGTGTTGAAATCAATAAAAAACAGAATTAAAAACTCAACGTTCGTTTGTCCAATTACAGTGAATGCAGCGTCTGAGCGTCGACAGCTGCAAGAAAGACAAAAACATACGTCAGTGTAAATAACAGGACGACAGACGTCGACACACTCTCATCATTAACACACACACAGGACACAGGTGCAAACCCCCCGTCTGCCCCCCCCAGCCCCGCCCCCCGGGGTTCAGACAGCTGTTGTTTGATGGTCCCTCAATTCGAACCCTCGACTTCCTCTCTGTAAACTCCCGTCACATGATCAACAGAGCGGCGTCCGCGAAGGTTTCACTGGTTTCAAGTCAGTAAAAGTTAAAAGTCGTTTTTTCTTTTTTTTAAATGTAAACGACTTTTAATCGTTGTTCACGGTTGAAGACCAACTGTTTGTAATAAACCTTTAAACGCCGACAGTAGATTTGAATATTTTTACATTTGACTTGATCAGTTGTTTTTTTTTCTTGATTTGGACTTTTCTTCAGGCCATGTTTTCTTTCTTTTTTCCTCCCTGGTCAGAGCTCAGTTCAGATGGAGTCGAAGCTCTGAGTGGGAGAAATGTCAGAAGAAACAAAAACATTTTCTGTTTCACAACAGACAAGTTTTTAAAACGGCATCAACGAAGTTCCATGATGCAACAGTCGCCGACTCCACGTCCTCTCGTTTCACCATCTTTTCCACTGACATTTTAAATATTCTCTCTGCCAACGCTCACACACAGAGACGTCAGTCTTCACCGCCACCTGCCTGGACCACGCCCCCCGATTTTACTGTCCAAAAAATGAAAAACAGCATCAAAGTACTGCGTGTACACTACGCAGTATTGTGTTACCTTACGGTACAACAACCAGGTACTTAAATTGATGGGGTAAATAGTCAAACTGCCCTGTGACCCCACAGTGACCCGCCCCCCCCAGTCCCAGTCGCAGTCGTTGACCTGCGTCACCGTGGATTTAGTTTCTGCTCGTCACTGACTTTTCACTGACTTTTCACTGACTTTTCACTCTCAACTTTGACCCTAAAAACAAACCTCCGTTCATTTTCTACCGTCCGTTGAAGCGTCGTGTTTTTTAAATCAGGTCGAACGACGACGTGACCTGAACTTTGACCTCGAACGGACGGTCAACACAGAGAAAACAACATAATGTGTTTTAGAGAGTTCTGATTGGTCCGACGTCGACTCTTGACTTCATTTCCTGCTCATTGAAACTGAACCAGAGAAAATCTGAACTCTTCCAGTGATTTCTGAGTTTGTTGTTTTGATTCAGTCGAACTTCAACCGTTTTCACTCGAACCAGAGTTTGTCGTTGGTCTCAGCTTCTCTCTGACGTTTGTACAATTAAAAACAAACAAACATTCAACATTCAAAAATCCAAGTTGAAACTAATTTATTAAAATGAATTTTAAATTTTCTAACGGTTCTGGAACTGTTTATTTAAGTCAAGTCCAGAACAAATAAAAAAAAGCAGATTTAGTCTCTTAGACTTTTCAGTTTTGACATTAAAATTAGGATTAACTCCCTCAAAATAAATATAAAAATATATGAGACGGAGGGAAATGAAGACAGATGTAAAATGAACATTAGATTGACTTGATGTGAAAAACCTCAACAGAACAGGTCCAGACTCAGAGTTCCTTATCTTTTTGTGCTTCTCATTCTTTATTGTTTTCTTTTTATCGTTTTTCTTCTTCTTTTTTTTAATTTATTTTTTACCTTGTGTTGTTTTAACTGACTGAAGTCGTGTCAAACGTGAGGATGAAGATGCCAGAGGGTGAGGGAGTGAGGGAGTGAGAGGGTGAGGGTTCCCCTCTGTAGGGTGTGAGGCCTTCAAGTACAAAGAAATGGAGTGAATCATCTTTCCTACTGGTCTGTGGCCCACATCTGTCAGTGTCACGAAAACACACACCTGTGTTTGCGTGTGTGTGTCTGTGTGTGTGACTAATGGCTGAGGGATTCCTCACTTTCAGGTGTTTTCCACCTAAACTGCAGTGAGTGGGAAAAACAATCATCTCTGATCGGTTTCAGTGTCAGTGAAACCATGGGTGAGAGCAGAGCGAACACCGCGCGGCTGCAGTGGAGCTCCGAGCGGTAAGAACGGTAGCAGGTGTGAAGTGTTGGTGGGGGAGGAGCCGGGGGAGGCGGCAGAGAAACCTCACAGAGACTCATGACAGGAGTTTGTTTTGTCCTTGTTGTGGTCGACGTCTCCAAACCGCTGTGACTGAGTCTCTACCGTCGACTCGCTGCAGCAGTTAGCTGTTAGCAGTTAGCTGTTAGCACAGCGCTAACTAACGACCACACAAGAGAAACTCTGCTGCTGTTTTAAGGTCTAAGTCCTGGTCCTGGTCCTGGTCCTGGTCCTGGTCCTGGTCCTGGTCCTGGTCTCAGGACTAAAGTGAATCAATTTCCAGGTCTTTGTTCTGGTTTTTTTAAAGTGGTTCAGTTCAAACCTGTTGTTGTTCAAACGTTGTGAAACTGTGAGTGTTTAAGGGTTAAAGGTTAATACGGTTCCTGTCTGTCAATCAACCAAACTAACCTAACTAAACCTAACCTAGTTTGATTCCAACTAACCATGTTACATCATCCGTCCACTCCAGTCTCTGTACGTCCATTCACACTCCCATTCACACCGATGTTCAGTTCAGTGTGAATGAATCTACGTTTTTAATTCTGTCAGATTTGAAAAACAATCCTGGTTCAGAGAGAACGTCACTTTACAGCGGGGATCGAAGCACAGACCTTCTCACCGTAGGGCAACAGCACCGACCGCTCGTCCACCGCGTCGGCCTCGTTCACTGTGCAGTAATTATTATGAAATGTATTTTTTTCTACTTTATTTACAGTTTAGTTCTTTGTTCTGCACGGAGCAGAAGTGTTTTAACAGCATGGTCAGAGGTTCGATCCCGGCCTCAGATTGACGTCGGGGAAACATCACAGTCAGAACGAGATGGAATTTAAAACTGTGCCCGATTTGTTTTTTATTTTTAAAAAGTTTTAATGTCTTAATTTCTTAATCATCACAGATCAGAAAAAGTTAAATGTTTTAAAAACAGAGAAGAATTTCTTTTTTACAATACCGCACAATAAACTGGTGTAAATTTTAACGCACTGATACGTATTATTAGACGCCGAAGTTTGTTGAGCCGTAGTTTATCAAGACGACGTAAATATATTTTTATATATTTGTGTATATGTCAAAACAAAATACATTTTACATAAAAATTTCAAAAAAAATTTCCAATTTTTTTTTTTTACATTTTTAATGATAAACAAATCGCAGTCAAACTAAAACATTTGCGGTAGAAAAAAACAAAAAAAACCCGATGATAATTTAAAGTCAGTGAAGTGGTGATTATTAACAAACTTTACGGAGTTGGTTTTTATACAGTATTATATGTATTTTATAAATAATGTTTATTATTATTATTATTATTTACAAATTAAATTTTTTGACTTCTGTTTTCTTTCATTTACTTCGTCATTTCGTGGTAAACGTTCGTCCCTTCAGTTCGGTCTGTAGACGGATCGTTTTGTTGACGTTTCTCCGTGTCTTAGTGAAACATGAACAGATCGACGGTGGATAAAACACAGGCTGGAGGTCGAAAAAAGTCCGACCACGTTTTACTGTTTATTGATTAAAAATAAAAAAATAAAGTTCTTAAAAAAATGTTGATGTTAATTGTGTCATGTTGATTAATTAAAGAGCAGCAAAAAATAATTATATTAAATTTTTTTTTTTTAAATCCCACTCAGATGATCTGGATAAAAATATGTTTCTTTAGTTTGTCAGATTTGATTTTCCTCTGCAGCAGCAGCCAATCAGTGGTCAGTATTCTGACAATGTCTTTAATCAACACTTCTGTTTTTTTTGTTCTAGACCAATCAGAGGTGAGGGAGGGGCAACGGCTTTTAAAGAAGTTGCTGTTCGATAAATAGTCAACGTTACTTCTCTGAGGACGGACGACAGAAGGTCGGAGGTCGGAGGACTGAAGGTCCTTCATCAGAACGACAGAAGGATATTTCACTGCTGTATGTATTCTAATTTTATTTATTATTAGTTTAACCTTTTTTCTTCATATTAAATTATTTTATTTCTAATACAGGTTTTTTTTTAAATATTTATTTCTTAGACATAAATTTCGACTGTTATTCCTTGAAATCCATCGACAGCAGTTTATAAATATAATAATAAGACTAAATAAAAAAAATATTTTTATAAATCCATTAAGTCCTTCTACAGTCAGTCAGTGTGTTGGTACCAGTGATGGACCAACTTACAGTTTTGTTCTGAACCCGATTTCCTTCAGTCTGAATGTGTCGTCTGTCTGTGCTGAATCACAGACGTCTGTTGTCACGATGCGTTCAGGTTCACTGCCGCTGTGTGGAATATCGACGATTCATCAGTTCAGTTTAGAAGGCAGAACCAGAAAACGTCTTCTTCTAGAACAATCCACCTGGGATTCAATCATTCCTCCTCCTCCTCCATCTTCATCTTCATCTTCATCTTCATCTTCACCTTCATTCCTCACTCATATCTTCTGTCTTTGCTGTCTTTGCAGTCAGTCTCACATATACATGAGAGCTGCTCCAGTCCAGACTGCAGTCAGTCTCACATATACATGAGAGACTGACATACATATATGTATATACATATATGTATGTATATACATACATATATGTTTATGCATATATGTATGTATACAATGATCTTTTATTTTACAATTATTATTTTAAAGGAATTTTACAAACAAAAACTCAATTTTAATTGTAGTTTTATAAAATATAAATTAACTATTTCCCGGACATAAAAAAGTTGAAGTCAGAAAATATAAATACGTAAATATAAGTCTGTATAAATATATAATATAAATATGTTCTTGTTTGGGTTCAAATCTGAGGCTCAGTTTTGTTGTATCCCTGTGTTACAATGACAATAAAGACGATAATTAATTAATTAATTAATAACAGTTTGTTCAAACCATGTAATGAATCAATCTTTAAGAAACAATACATGTTTATTAGAAGGTCATTTATTAAAATAATTAAATTATTTTACTCCAAATTACAACTCAACTCTTGGTCCGTCCAGTGTTTACATTTACACTGTATGTTTAAACATTGAGTCTTGAGTCTTGAATCTTGAGTCTTGAATCTTGAGTCTTGAATCTTGAGTCTTGAATCTTGAGTCTTGAATCTTGAGTCTTGTCGAGGTCTTGGACCAAATGAAAATGAAATTTTCTACAGAATTCTTTCACTTCTTCTTCTTTTTTGTCATCTCTTTTTTTGATGTGAATCACAGTCAGAGCAGAAGGAAACGTCGTCACAAAGATTTCTTTCTTTCAATCCTGGCTCACAGTCTTCATGAGGGAAGAGACGGAGATGAGGGAGGGGGGAGAGGGAGGGGGAGGTGGAGAGGGAGGCAGGGGGAGAAAAGGGAGAAGAGCTTCAACCACAGTCCCTGCTGCTGCTGCCGCTGTGGTCGCTTTTCTTCACACTTTCATGCGAGGAGAGATCCGTCTTTCGTGGAACAGGGGAGGAAGAGAGGGCGTGGGAGGGGGGGGGGGGTGAGACCGGGATAGGAACCTTCACCTTGACTAAATCAGGGCCCACCACAGCTCAGCGTCGGCTCCGTGCCTCTTCCTCCGGTTCCTTTCATCCAAAGCCCACCACAGGCCGCCTACTCTCAGCTCCTCGTCTTTTATCTCCTCCAGTCTGAGACCACCACAGACCACCGCCAACTTCCTGTCGACGACTTTGACTCCACAACCACGGTTTACTGCAGGTTCAAATTCCTTCTCAAAGAACTTCTTAAATAATTTGCAGAATAAAAAAGATTGACTTTAAAAGATGAACTGAAAGAAATAAATATTTGATCGACTCTGATGTGTTGACAGGCAGGCGGCGCCGTTTATACTGTTGACATCAAAACTATTTACTGAGGAGGAAAACAGCCTCAAAGACACGACGTGTGTCGGTAAATATAAAAGTGTTTGTACGGCCCAGATTTACTGGTTCTTGTTTTGAAACAAGAATTTTAAAAAATGTAAACATAAATATTTAAAAAATATATACTGATATATATCAAGGATACAAAATATAATTTATGTTTTAAGTATTGAACCCAGACATATCTGTAATATAATACATAAATATACTACCAAGTACTGCCAAGCTGTTAAGATGCATTCAGTATAGTTCTGGAAACTTCTTTATAGGTAGTGTTAGATGGAAAAAAAGAAACGTATTTATACTAATATTACGAAAAAATGAGGAATTACAAATATTTAAAAAATACTACAGAATTTTCTAATTTATAAAAAGTAACATCTAACGAAGTCAATCTGATAAACGGTACTAGACCTGAGGAAAAGCATGTACTCCTGAAGTAGTAGTACTGCATGCTTTATATTATTTATATTTTTATTTTATCTCTTAATTATTCAGAATTTATTCATAAATATTTGTTAGTTAAAGTGTGTTTTGCGTAACAGAATTATTTAATTCTTGTTCTGTACGATCAGAGTTTGGCCTTTTTTTTTTTTTTTTAAATCAGTGCATATACTTAATCGACGTAAAGGTTTTAAAAATCTGCCAAATCAGGTTTTTGTTAATGCTGAAAAAAAGGTTTTTATCATTTAAAATAAAAACAATATGATTTATTTAAACAAAAAAAAGTTTGTTTTTAAAAACATGGTTCAACATTTAACACTATGCAGATGACACCGTGATGTGTTTAGGTTCATTTAAAAAAAACTGTTTTTTTAACAACAGTTGAAACTCAACAATATTCTGAAAAATAAAGTACATTTATTACAGTTCATAAAAAACAAAGGACGGAGCAAAACGAGACGAGGATCGGTGACAACGGGAGCGACGGTATTTTTGAAATCGATCATGTTACGTGGATAAGAATGGAACGAAGACTAACGCTAACGAACAACGATGTCACATCAAAACTGAGTGTCACAGCAGGACATAATCCTGTTGTTTATGTTTGTTTTTGTTTTTGTAGAAATTCAACGATTTTTATAGTGTTTGAAATGTAATATTTCACTTTTATATTTTACGAATATAATTTTGAACTGGAGTTTTTTTGTAGTTGGTGATAATTGATCAGTCTGCCACCGGGGGCTCCTGACAAATGATATTACGTGTTATATATTTTATTTTAATGTCAGTTTTTTCAGAAATCAGAAGTGTTTACACAGACTTATCATTATTATTATTGATTCATTTATTTGTTATTATTAACATTACTGTCGTCGTCGTCTTCTTTTTTCAGTCAAACATGGCGACTTTTCTTCTCTCTGTCTTTATGGTCTGCTCGTTGTCGACGTCGGTCAGAGGTAAGACGTCTTAGTTACTAACTTACTAATGCTTTTATAGTTCTTGTAAACCACTAACCTGGTTCTCACTCTCTCAGGAGCCGAGCGCGTGGTTTACGCTCGTGAAGGAGACACCGTTGTTCTTCAACCTGGGGTAGAACCTGGGGGAAAACCAAAGTACGTGAGCTGGATGTTTCATTCTAATCCCAAAGCAATCGCCTGGTGGAATCACCTGGGGGGGCAGAATTTCGAACCAGGTAACCGCTGCACGTCATGACGTACTGTGGACGTCGTTAAGGTTCTGAGTTTTTCTAGGATTGTGATAATCCCGTGTGTTCGACCCTTCAGAACAGCCCTGGAAAGACAAACTGTCGCTGTCCGACGGAGCACTGATCATCAACAAAATCGGACAAGAAAACTTTGGGACATTTAAATGTTCGGTTACGTCAGGCGGTCAGAACC
>NC_024319.1:1877012-1887012 GCF_000523025.1 Cynoglossus semilaevis | reverse complement strand
AAATGTACAAAATATAAAACCAGTAAAAAACTGTTTGAAGCAGAGCAGTGATTTTTACAGGAGTGTGTGTTTGTGTGCCGGGGGTGTAGCGCGGTGCAGCAGTGTCCTGACGTCACCCTGACAGATCCAGGACAACAAGAACTTTCAGGTACCGATGCTCAGTCCTTTGGACCAGGTGTTTTCTGGGTCGGACTTTTTTGACTCTGTCCAACAGGGAGATAAAGAAAATTACAATTTTGGAGTCGTGAGTCTCAGAACGTTTCTGTGACAGGGCTGAACGACTTCCTGTCTGTATCTGTGCTTCACCTGAAAGTGTAGGAGGGTGGAAGTCAAGAAGGTTGTGAAACAAAAGTTTTCATTTTCAAGTATAGTATATTTAGCAGTACACACGCAGTGAGGCCAGGGGGCAGTATATGCTGAGTGGGGAAGGCCGAGCTAATGTTGCTAACAAGGCTGTTATCCACTGAAAGTAATACAAGAAAATACAGAGAACCAAATACTTTCTGTGACTCTCAGAACCCGACTGAGGGTTGAGGGTTGTTTTGTGAGGATATCCTGTGTTTGAGATTTGAACACATGACTAAAGCGCAGACGTTTGCCACTGTAGATCAGCTGCTCCTTCAGACAGGCAGAGTGTGTGAACTCTCACGTTCACGTTGATATGGTGAAGTTTGAAGTGCACGGCCTCAGAGGGTGAGATCGGTTTAACTCCGCAGCAGAGCTGTGGGCAGAGCGGCACACGCGGCTCGATAAATCACGCAGCAGAAGAAGAAGAAACTTGATTTCAAGGAGATGTATCGCTGCAACACCAGAGCCTTCAGGGAGCAGTGGAGGAACAGAGCAAAGAGAGAGAGACAGAGTGTTAACAAGGACGCTGCTGACACGGAGCGGAGGACGAACCACGACGGCCTGCAGCAGTTCACGGTGCAACAAACACCTGGGGCGAGGACAACCACCGTATTTTTAATGATTGTGCGGCAAATGTAGTCACGTACTGAACCTTCTTTTACTCAACAGGTCAAACACGTTTTATACAGGTGTCAAATGTAATAATTACTGAACGGACCAGGACACTAGCACTTCCTGTTGTCTGTTACTTCCTGTCATTTATTAATAAAATCTTCGACCTTAGCCTAGCATGTCAACAACAAAATTATATATTATATATTATAAATATGTTCAGAAATATAGAATATATATGAATATATATACATATATATTAAAAGCAAAGCAGTGGTTCTCAAACTAAGGTTTGCCTACCGTACTTGACTTGTGTCGCTGCAGTCACTGTTTTAAACTGAAACTCTCAAACAGAGAAGTGGGAGAAGAATATTAACTGAACATGTGACCCTTCAGAGGTCGACGTGAACCAGTGAAACAACCACACGTGTGTGTGTGTGTGTGTGTGTGTGTGTGTGTGTGAGCTCTGAGTTGAGTTGGTTTTAAAAAGCGTTAGCCGCGTCTGTGTGTCGTAGATCACATGAAGGTTCTGGGGGAACTCTAAACGTTAGGATTCTTTACTGAACTGGTTCCAGCTCCACACCTGGGGATCTAAAAAGGTGAATAAACAGCTTGCATGCTGGGAACTGTTGTTTTCCTAATCAGGCTCCTGGGAACTGAAGATGGACCTTGACTGTTGGAGAAGTCAGACTGCTCTCCTGCCCCCTGTTGGCTGTTTGGCCTCCATGTGAATCCACACTGTTGTTGTTTTGCTCTTTAAGTAAAACTCTGAGTGTGTCTATCTGCCCCGCTGCCCCTCGGTGTCTGACTCTATTGCCCAGTCTGCATGATTATTCTCTCTCTCCTTCAGCTCAGTCTGCTCTTGGACGCCCATAATTGGCAATAAAAAAGACAAAGTGCTGGTTGGAGTCCAGTGAGGGTCACATAATGGAAAAAGCAGAAAAGTCCATGTTTGTGAGATAGATTTCCTACTGGGCCAACGCTCCGTGGCAGCCTCATCTGTTAGTGTGTGTGTGTGTGTGTGAGGACGCTCTCATTTACAACCAGCACCAACGGGACTGTATACACATGATCCATCACCACACACACACACACACACACACAAACCCTCGTTTTTGTGTTTTGTGAGCACATAAACACAAAGCATTCCCTCGCCCCCTTACCCTAACCTTGAGAGAGAGAGAGAGAGAGAGAGAGAGAGAGAACAGTAGTTACATGAAAAAAAGAGTGCCTCACAAAGATTAACATTTTAAGTTTGGATGGATCTTGGTTCAGATGTCTGATGAAGCTGGTGACCAGCTGACCAGCTGACCAGGTGACCAGCTGACCAGCTGACCAGCTGACCAGGTCCACAGCCATAACATGCGGACCACAGTACAAATAGTACAAATTTGTGGCACATTTTCTCATTTAAATCTGTAATTCCTAAACGGTCCCTTCAGTTATTTACAGATGTGATAATAAAACACTAAAAGAAAATAAACAACAGTTGTTTTAATTCGTTCATCACTGTTTACTCCACTGCTCTGCTCCAGTCTGGGACACTGACACCAGCACCACTGACCTGCTCCTGGTCCTTTGTATTCAGACGGTGTCGATGTCCACAGGGGTAAACATTGTAGTACTTTTTACTGGCGATGTAATAACTGTTGCCTTTAGCACCACCGTGAGGCTGACATCCTTCCTTATGTAGCCACTACAGGATGAATTCTCTGATGACTCGATACGTTTTTATAGGAGAGCCGTAGTAACTCAGCTCCCTGCTAAACTTTTATTATTTGGTAAAAAGTAATAATATACAATAAAACAGCCCTTTAGTTACCAACACGATGTAAGAGTTCACTTTCGAACTCGAGAGAGCGAACATAAACATAACCCTCACATAACGACGACCTTTCTTTGGTTAGCTGTGAATGCTAGTAATTATTACGTCACCATTTTAAGAATAATATCATATTCTTAAACCCTAATAAGAAAAAGCCTGTTGAATAGTATAATATTTGAACGTTCTTTTACTGAAATTCAATGCAGTTTGATATATATATATATATTTATATAAGTTGAATTTGCTACGTCATATGTTTTGTGTTCAGTAAAGAAGATTTGGTGACCTATTAAAAAACCAAATCCAAAAAAAAAAATCAAATTTTATAGCTTACATTTTTTATATATAAATTATTATAAATGCTAATGTCGTCCGACGTGGTGTAATCCACGTGAAATACAACAAATCACCGCAAAGTGACGCTGTTTTCTCTGGATGGAGTTTGGGCTCCGTCGATGATTGACAGCTTCCGTTGAGCCAACGTCATCTCTTTTCTGTCCAATCAGAAACTACGCTTCTTTGTTGTCGTACAAGTACCGACAGAGTGGCTATCTGTGTGAAAGCATCTCGTAACAAGGTAAGTTTCGACACTCAACCGTATTTTTCAACGTATGCGCTATCGGCAATGTGCGTTTGACGTTACCAGAGTATTTTTGGGTATGTTGGTGTTAAATAAGACACCAGAAAAGGCTTTAAAATGAGCTGAGGCCTTCTGGTTAGTTGACTGTTAGCAGCAGAGCTAGCAATGACACATTGGAACTTAACAACACTTGACGTGTTAAAAATCTAGTTTTTTAACACGTCATTATTAACACCCTTCCACTCGTAAACTCAAGGTCTTTGCCTGTTCTGTGTGTCATTCCCGAGGTGCTGATGAAAAAGAATGATTTAGATTTAGCCGGTTGGTGTAGCACCAAAGCTAACGTTAGCACAGGGGCTGTGTCTTCATCAGATTACAAGGTGTGTTGAACTGCGTCAGAAAGTTGATGAAAGGTAAACGCAAAACGTACGGTTTGTTTTGATTAATACGTCGATGTAATGTGGACTCGTACTCGGGTCCGATGACGTTATCACGGCTGTGGGCACGTTTTGGCTTCCGTTAGTTTGACGATATTTCCTCAAGTTTCACACAGGGAGTGTGGCTCAGTCATAATGACAGGAGAGTAAACTGGAGGTGGATTATGTTGAATATTATCTCACCTTTGAGATAGTTTAGGTTCAGGTCATTTAATTTTGAACTCATAGTCACAAGTTTTCCTTTTTGAAGTTTACACAATATTGTCAATTCAAAGTAAAACATGGTCAAGTCAAACGGTTCCAAGTCAGGTGAATAATTAATACACATGCTAACACATGTCTTTGAAAACCTCAAAAATGGAAAAAGATTTTGAAACTGGATCAACAACAATACAATTGTGATCAAAGTTGATTGAAAACCTGTTAAAATGATAATGAAGTATTTGTTTCATTTTCTGTGATAATGAAGCCATGATAATGAAGTATTTGTTTCATTTTCAAAAACTTCTTTAAAGGAACTAGATTGCAGTGCTTGGATGAGGCAAAGGAGCAGGTTGTGACCTGGTCTCACTTGTGTCGTCTGCCAGAATTCAACAAAAATGAAAACACCAACTGCAGATGTATTTATTTTTAATTTATCTATAATTTTGCTCTTTTTTTAACCAATTAATAAAACTAACAAATGTCTGTTAGTTGTAATTCTATGTCCATTCTGAGTGTTTTACATTGAAATCTTTTTGGTTTCCTTTTTTCCCATTTAGTTAATCTGAGTAGCTCAAACTATAATGGTCTTTTATATGTTTAATATTATATCAATATAGTATTATTTATTTATCAGCTGCTGCAGTTTCATTTATTTTCACGATCTCTCGTCAGTTTGCTTCATATAAGAACAAAACACGTTTAAGGAGTGGGTTCACGGTATTTGTTTTATCTGTCTCAGTTAGAGAAAAGGAGGAAAGTACTTCGTTATTCCCACTGGGGTAATTAACCAACAGCAGCAGGAACCAGAAATCACAGATATTAAGGCACTTGTGAAAATGAGACACTTGAGACTCACAGAAACTACGAATGTTTAAACCCTGCATACGTTTCCAGCTCCAGCCGTGCAGTTTGTTGTCCATAGACATTTAGTGTTTAATAACTGAACGGCTCCGTCCCAGGAAGGTTATTGTTGTAGTGGAAAATCATTTTGCTTCATGTTCAGCAAATGTAATAATGTTAGAGGCGTTGGCAGATGTTTCCGCGACACCTTTAGACACCGCCGTGTTGAAGGGATTTCATGGAAAACAATTGATTTGACTGTTGTTTTCAAAGAGCTGTTGAAGTGGAAGTGCTGGGCGTAAAAAACCAGAGTAAAAGCTCGCTGCTGCCACCGACGATTGGAAGTTGTTTTTGTCTCAGTAGCTTTTGTGGCTTTTTAGAACAATTTAATGACATTTTAGTCTGTGGAGAATCTCTGAGTGTGATCAAATTTATAGCTCAGTGACTTCAGATCTTTTCTCTCCTGGATTAGAGTCGACACACGGCAGGATATCTGTGGGTTTGTATCCCACCAAAAAGACAACTATTATTATTATTATTATTATTATTATTATTTGAAGTGTGAATGAGAGGGTATATGTCTCTGTGTGACCCCCCCCCTCCTGCCTCCCCCCACTCCCTCCTTCACACACACACCTCCCCACTCTACTCTCCCCCAGTGACCCTAGAAGATAAGTGAGTGAAGTATGACCCACCATTTTCAGTCCTGATATTGTTTTTATGCCGTGTCGTAAATATGGCCTCGTGTCGCGGCACATTTGTTTCCACTGATTCACATCTGATGTGTTTGTGTGTGTTATTCACCGCTGTCTCAGACTAAAGGCTGTTTCACTTAAGAATAAAGTCTATTCCGTAATGCAATATTTCTCAAACAGTGGGGCGGGCCCCTGTGGGGGGGCGCAGTGAGGTGCATAATTGTACCACTGCTGTAATGATAACAACCCTGCAGCCACTAGGTGGCAGCAACTCATACAGTGGTTTGTACAGATAAAAATATACATGTTATCAGGTATTTGAGCGTCGGGGGGGGGGGCATCACAGATTATTATTGAGAACTACTGCCTTAATGGAATGTTCCAGAAACAGTGTTTTTTTAGGTGTGTAAGAAAATATCAATACATTGAAATATTGCGATAATTCGTTTCACGATACTGTATTAATATTTGTCAGCACTATTAATGTTTATTAATTAACAATTAACATGCTAATATTTGATTGATGACCCTGTATCGTGATACGTATCGTATCGCCAGATTCTTGCCAATATACGCCCCCTATGTGCCTTCATGCCATATAACCCTGAGCTGTCCTGTCATTGGTCGGTGGTCGCTGTGCTCATTTTACTCACTGTGATAACTTTGCGTTTGGTTTGTCCTTTATTCCTAATGACTGTCTCTACATTCAGGGTTTTATGTTTGTGTTTTTCCTCGCTCTCAGTGTGTCAGGCAGTTACAGCAGGTACAGTAACAGCTGCAGGTGCTTCATTTGGCTGCAGCAGATGCACGTCCTTCTGTTCAGCCAACAGGGAAAGTGCACTTCGACTTTGATCGCGGTCCAGCGGGACCGCATTGGGAAGACGGATGTTTCAGATTCAACAGCCTGTGGATTCACACCAGCAGAGAGCGAGACCAGTTAGAACCAGTCGGACGGCAGCCTGGCCCGGCAGCAGGTGTCCAGACGAACTGGTGCAGTGATTTTCAGGGAAACGGCCGCTGGTAATGAAGCAGCGCTGATGTTTCTGTCATCGTTCTACTGGCTTCACTGGAACTTAACATCGATCACATCTGGGGGAGGGCGGGGTTGGGGGGTGGGGGGGTTACTGTGATGTTACAACAGCAGCCAGTGTCTGTGAGTCCACAGGACGTCTGCTCCCATTGGTCCAACCCAGACGTAGAAGTACGATAAATGACACGTAAAAGTCGAGGCTAGTATGATGGACATGTTTGGTGGGCCGGATTAAAATGCCAAACGGGCCACATCCGGCCCTCGGGCCGTAGTTTGCCCAGGTCCTCCAGCTGTTTCTGGTTAGAAGAACTGGTTTGTGATGGAACTGAAGTTTGTCTGTGAGCTGGTTCACTGGGCTGAGTCTCCATGACGTCGCTCCAATCCTCGCTCCTCTTCCTGTTGGTAAAACCTGTGTCTGACATGACACACACACACAGATGGTTCAGTCCAGACTGCTTCACTCTGAGAGAGGGGGGACAATGAGGATGGTTTTGTTTTCATCACGGCCACAGGAGTGTGTTGTTAAAGTGCCACACAAGTTGGAAGTGCACTGCTGGGCTGGAGCTGAGTTCTTTAGCCAACTCTAACCTGATAATTGTGTGTGTGGTTCCGTCAGATGGAGGTGGAGCAGCTCCTGTCTCTGTCAGGCTCAGCCCTGGCCCAGGCTGTCAGCTCCCTGCTGGAGACTCCAGGCCTCTACGTCTTCTCTGACATCCTGGAGCTGCCTAATGTCAGAGAGGTAAGAGAGCACACACACACACACACACACACACACACACACACACACACACTCCTCCCACGCTGTCTTATCTATTATAGACTCAGACCTCACACGGTCGTGCCGTTTTACAAATGAGTACGACACTGACAAATGTCGAACGATTAGAGTTATGTGGTGAAAACTGTGTGGGTTTTTTTTTTTTTTTTTTGAAGCAAATTTTTATTTCCCAACATCAGAGGAACATTTTCTCCTTAAGTGGAAATAATGTCGATGACAGTGTTTCAGTAGTGAAACATATCAGCAGCAGACACACACACGCACACACACACACACACACACACACACACACACATATATATATTTATAGATCTGATCTGAGCTTCAGTTTAATGTGTATATATATATATATATATGTGTATATATATATATATATATGTGTATATATATATATACATATATATATATGTGTATATATATATATATATATGTGTATATATATATACATATATGTGTATATATATATGTGTATATATATATATACATATATATATATATATATATGTATATATATATATACACATATATATATACACATATATGTATATATATATACACATATATATATACACATATATGTATATATATATACACATATATATATATATACATATATATATATATATATATATGATAAGAATCAACTTCTGTTTGGACTGAACGCCTCGTTCAGTCACTCAGACTCTTCAGCCCAGTCGGAGTCTTCAGGCGTCACTGCTGCTCTCTGGGCCGCACTAACTAACAGGAAGTGACAGAAGAGTCCACGGAGGCTGTGAACCTCCAGACTAACAAGTCATTAAAGGAGCTGGGAAGTTTTCCTGCTCCTCCATCACTCACCTCCTCCTCTCAGGACGTTGTCAGCATTGTCTCTCTCTCTCTCTCTCCCTCTCTCTCTACCTCTACCTCTCTCTCTACCTCTACCTCTACCTCTCTCTACCTCGACCTCTCTCTCTGTTTACTGATATTATTAGTTTGGTAGAGAAACTCTCCACAGATTGTGTTAAAGTTTAAGGACAAACTGGACGCTCAGATTTACAGCCTGTTTTCTTGTCAGCCTTTCAGAATCAACCAGCTCTGACGTGAGACAAATAGAAGGAGGATGTTTTTATACATTTGGAAAAGTTTCTTTATTTTTTCTAACAGTTGCTTTTAAAAGAAAATATGAATCTGACTCAAATGTTTTCATTTCACTCCAGACGTGTTGCGTCAGTTTCTATATGAAAAAATCAAGTGCTGTGCAGCGTCTTCATATACTGTGTCTGTGGAATCACTCTTTAACCACCAACAGCAGCAGCAGCAGCATCAGCAATAACAGCAGCATCATCAGCAGTCAGAATAATAATAATAATAATATTAAGGTCAGAGGTGGTCAGTGATCCAGTCCTGCTGTCACTGATCCAAATGACTGAATTATTAATCATGAAAACAGATGAAAAGAGAATCATGCTAAGATTCTCTTTAGGAGTGACAAGAATGGACAGGATCAGGAATGAGGTCATTAGAGGGACAACACAGACAGGAAGGTTTGGAGAAAAAGCTAGAGAAGAAAAAAAAATTCAAAAATTTTTTTTCCCAAATTTTTTTTTCAAAAACAAATTTTCAAAAAAAAATTTCAAAACAATTTTTTTCAAAAAAAAAAATTCCCAAAATTTTTTTTTTGAAAAAAAATTTGTTCTCAAATTTAAAAAAAAAAATTTTAAAAAAATTTTTTCAAAACAAATTTAAAAAAAAAAAAAAAAAAATTCTTCAAAAAAAAAGGGACAAAGCTGAAAGAAGAAGAAGAAGAAGAAGAAAACAGCCCTCAGAGATTTAGAAAAGTCTTAAGACTTTACTGACCGTCCTGATCTCAGTGAAGCTGGTCCAAAAATGGATTTGTTGTTCATTATTGATCACTTTGCTGATGTATCATTAATGAGGTGGTCTGTCAGTAGTCAGTTCTGTCAGTAGTCCAGAACAGCCCATCATTTATTGACCGAGTTTTCAAACGTTCTGCTTTGACCTCGAAAGAAAAAAAACGGTAAACTCCAGTGATCGGTCACAGGGAGTGGGAACTGAACCTGATCACACTGGTCTTTTATCGACGCTCTGGTTCATTACTACATGGTACAGGGTTCACACTCTGGTCGAAGTACCTCTGTGTACCATGGGTTTAATTTCATGGTATCAGTGTTCTCTATCACTGTATGGATTTAAAAACATTTTTTATAAAGAATGAACAGTCGACTCCTGCTGACGTGGGGTCATTTATTCCTACTCTCTTCTCTACGTGGCCTCAGTATTTTGTGAATTAACCTTGTTTTTGTTTAATTACATTTTCGGCTCAGCTTCTCCTCAGAACTGTTGGGTTTGCAGATGAAATGAAGCTGCACTTTTCTGTGGTGCCTCATTATCCCTGTGTTCTGCTGCCTCACACCCTCCTCTCTCTCTCTCCCCCCCCCCCTCCCCCCCACAGCTGGAGAACGGCCCTCATGCTCCAGTGTTCCAGCTCCTCAACCTCTTTGCCTATGGAACCTACTGCGACTACAAAGGTACTGCAGCTGCAGCACGGTGTAAATAAATAATACAGGAGTCTGTGACTCTTTTTATTAGCAGCTGTATATCTTTGCTGCGAGGCAGGACACCGTAAACCCCCCCCCCCACACACACACACA
>NC_024319.1:1876398-1876845 GCF_000523025.1 Cynoglossus semilaevis | reverse complement strand
CCCCCCCCCCCCCCCCACACACCCCCCCCCCCCCCGCCCCCCAGCCCCCCCCCCCGTCTCAGCCCCTGCAGACAGATTATCCACAAAGAGGAAATCATCCAGGTGCTTTTATCTGTTATTGCAACTTTTTCTGTCTGACGTTTGATTGACTGACGCTCGTGCTGCAGCAGCCGGAAAAATAAACGCCTGGTTTTATTAGGTGTAAGAAAATATCTATACACTGAAATGTAATTTGTTTATTTATGAAACCGTATCGATATCCCAACAACACTATTGATTAAAAAAATGTTTTATCAACAATTAACGTAGAAATATTCATGTGAGTTCATCTCAGTGTTGTAGTTACACCTCCGACCACCACTACTAGTTGGTTCAGACTTTCAGTCTGTGAGAAGAAGCTTCACTTCAATAATGATTTTTATGCTACCTCTACTTTACCCCCCCCCC
>NC_024319.1:1872794-1876366 GCF_000523025.1 Cynoglossus semilaevis | reverse complement strand
GTCTCGTCTGTGGCTGCAGAGAGAGCGGCCTCACTTCCAGAGCTGACGCCGGCGCAGAGGAATAAACTCCGCCATTTGTCCATCATCAGCCTGGCGTCAAACCTCAAGGTTCGTTCTTTTCTTTTCTTTTGGTTTTTGTTTTAATTCAGTTTTTAACAAGAAAAAAAAACTGTTGAGACCAATTATATCTGATGTCACACATGAGTCGTTAGGCAGAACCAACAGGGCGGCGCCGAGGGGTGGGTTAACAGGGGGCTCCAGGCAAATGTCCCAGAAATACCTTGAAATGCCCTGGACATCAACAGTGTGGGGGTGTGTGTGTGTGGGGGGGGGGGGCCCCCCCGGGGCAAAACAGACCAGAATAAAAAAGACCAGAAATAAAAACTGCTCGATTTTCACCACGTTTTGTCAAAGTTGAAGTTCATTACAGTGAGATTTAAAACAGGCCTAGGTCAGGAGAACACTGCCACCTACTGTACTGGAGCGGGTAGTGTCACGGTTTGACCATAACTCACCCTCACCTCCCAGGAACATTACTCCTCCTGGTCATGTGACCTTTTGTCTGGTAGAGGGTTTTGAACCCCCACCTCTTCTGTCGTCCTCAGTGGTGACATTTAAAGAAAGTGACACTTTTTTTTTTCTTCTTCTTCCATAAAACATCCATTTGTGTTAATTATCCTTTCTCTACCTTTGCCCCCCCGACCCCCCCTCCAGTGCCTGCCCTACTCGCTCCTCCTGCAGCAGCTGGAGCTGAAGAACGTGCGTGAGCTGGAGGACCTGCTGATCGACGCCATCTACTGTGACATCATCCAGGGGAAACTGGACCAGAGGAACCAGCAGGTGGAGGTAGACTGCAGCGTGGGTCGTGACCTCGGCCCCAACGAACTCCCCAACATCATCAGCACATTACAGGAGTGGTCAGTCCTGGGCCCCGGCACGTGTGTGTGTGTGTGTGTGTGTGTGCAATCGTTTTAGGCAGACGCACTCTTTCAGGGGAAGGAGAATCTCCATCGTAACGTCGTTGATATGCAGACGACGCAGTCGTTTTTATTTAAAACAAAACATCAGTTTTTAGCCCCGTTCCTGAGAGCGGTCAGTGGAGGGGCTGCCACCCTTTGGTTGGGAAACAAACCCTCAGC
This sequence comes from Cynoglossus semilaevis, assembly GCF_000523025.1. NCBI lineage: Eukaryota > Metazoa > Chordata > Actinopteri > Pleuronectiformes > Cynoglossidae > Cynoglossus > Cynoglossus semilaevis. The sequence continues at coordinate 1,875,227 of NC_024319.1, read as the reverse complement.
CCTGGCTGAACATGTCAATAACTGACTGGGTCTAGGACCTCGCCCCACGGTGTGGGCAGCAGCCACCTGCACTGGTCATTTTGAGAATGAGAGTTTCTTGTTCTTCACATTTTTTTCGATGCACTAAAAATAAGTGGGCTGTAAAGAAAAGGGTGGGGGGGGGGAAGTGTGTGTGTGTGTGTGTGTGTGTGTGTGTCTGCAGTGTCTGTTCTTCTAACTCACACACACCCTGTGCTGGTTTCTCTCCCTCAGGTGCACCGGCTGTGAGGCTGTGCTGTGTGGCATCGAGGAGCAAGTCTCACGGGCCAATCAGTACAGAGAGAGCCAGCTAAAGGTCAAAGTTCAAGTGGAAACAGAGGTCAGTATTGGTTTGGGCTCGCAGCTACGGCTGGTATTTTATGGTGGATTTTGTTTTGTTGTTTGTTTTCAGTAAGAAACAAATGTTCAGTAAATACAACAGATGATCAGACTCACAGGTTGCTAGTTGAATACCCGATGTAAATATTTGATTGGCACAAAACAGTGTTGTCATTTACACTATTACATTTCCAGCTGTTCTGCTGTACCGTACTGTACTGTTCCATTCCTCGTTAGCCTCCGATCTCTTACACAACTAACTTCACATTTTTACTTTACTCCACTTAGGTTTCAAACCTGCAGAAAACGTTAAAGGCCAGCGCCGCCTCACCGTCTTCAGGCCCCGCCCCCGCTGGGGCCGCCTCCAGTCAGGACGCAGACCAGCCGGCCGAGCCCCGAGACCCCGCCTCCTCTCAGGAGCCTCGACAGCCGGGCAAAAAAAGTTCGAAGGTGAAAGGGTGAGTGCGTGTTCCTCCCTTTGTTTCCTCCGCTCCCGCAGAGCTGAGAGGCTCAGACTGACGCCTCGGCCTGAGGGGATTTATTTTATTATTGTTGTTATGTTTTATAGAAAAGAAAGAATTTACAAACTCAGTGTGTTCCTGCTTTTAATGATTACAAAAATGTCAACAACGTTATTAAAAAACCAGACACTACACTAGGTAGACTAAAACAGAAATGTGTTTTTTCATCTGTACCAGAACTGTTGTAGCTAACGTTAGCTCTAGCGTATGTACCAGGACTGTTGTAGCTAACGTTAGCTCTGGTATCTGTACCAGGACTGTTGTAGCTAACGTTAGCTCTAGCGTATGTACCAGGACTGTTGTAGCTAACGTTAGCTCTGGTGTCTGTACCGGGACTGTTGTAGTTAGCGTTAGCTCTGGCGTCTGTACCAGGACTGTTGTAGCTAACGTTAGCTCTAGCGTATGTACCAGGACTGTTGTAGCTAACGTTAGCTCTAGCGTATGTACCAGGACTGTTGTAGCTAACGTTAGCTCTAGCGTATGTACCAGGACTGTTGTAGCTAACGTTAGCGCTGGTGTCTGTTCTCACAGCAACATGTTTTACACTGAGATAATACTGTAGTAGACTTGAAGTACTGCAGTGCTATTTAAGCTTTTTGTTGTACCATTTTGTACCTGCTGTACCTGTTATCCAAACTGCCACTGGGGGGCGCAACAACTTTCCCCCAACATGTTTGTCATCGTCCTTCATTGTTCTCCAAACTTTCTTGTTAATGTTAACCTTACTCTACACATCATGTTTATCTTGTTTCCACTGGCAACGACAGTAGGTGCATTGGCGCCACCTACTGGGCTTGAGTGTGTGCATCGTTTTTTTTTTTTCCTGTTGTGGTTTTTGTGAAATTAGGCAACAGAGAAAGATGAGTTGAGTTTGTTTTGTTTTTTTTTGTTTGTTTGTTTGTAATTATTGAATCAAAATAAATGCAATCAAGGCCCAGGGCTCATAAAGACGTCCGTCATGTTAAACTTCTTTGTTCACTGCGTTTGTGGTTTTTGAGCCTTTGGGTTTTTTTGTAAAGAATAAAATTTATTCATACACGGTGTGAAAATTAAACTAAAAGCTTTAATGTGACGCTTCATTCTGGTGAAAAAAGTTTTTCGTGGCAGCTGCTGCTCAGTGTGTGTGTGTGTGTGTGTGTGTGAGAGAGAGAGAAACGCTGTTGAAAGGTACTTGATAAATACAGATTTATCCCAGTTAAACCACGGCACTGAAACGACTCCAACAGTTGAAACTCTAAATTAAAGCCTTGACGTCGACGTCGTCGTCGAGTGAGAAATTCAACAGAGACTCACTCTCCTTTCCATTTTCTTCTCCATAAACATAAAAAAAAAGCAGCTGCCAGCTCTAAGTGGTGTGTGTGTGTGTGTGTGTGAAGCCTCTTCATTATCACACACACACATCAGTGTTTTCCTGCAGCACTCTCACTCAGCCGCTCGCTCTCTCTTCTGATTCCATCCGGCCCAATTACCGCCGGCTAATTTCACATCTGTCCGGGTTTGTAAAATGTCACTGGATGCAGAAATGTCCTGCGTGTGTTTGTCCTCCCCTGTCCCC
>NC_024319.1:1872336-1872569 GCF_000523025.1 Cynoglossus semilaevis | reverse complement strand
CTGTCACACACACACACACACACACACACACACACACACACACACACACACTGATGGAGCACGGCGCCCCCTGTCATTTCCATCACTGCTCTTCAGTCAGATGATGATACACAGGGTTCAACATATAATAAGCAGCTCCTTCCTCCCACTCACATTAAAATGTCAGCCCTTAAATATTATGGAGCAATTTTTAGATTTTCTCAAGGATTCCAAAACCCAATAAAGACCTTTAA
>NC_024319.1:1870111-1872128 GCF_000523025.1 Cynoglossus semilaevis | reverse complement strand
TCACCCCCCCTCCCCCACCCAAAGTGATTCAGGGCTGATGCTGAAAGGTGTTTTTTATTAACAGCACCAACACCAGTTTGTGTTGGTGAGTTAATTAATAACTAAGTACTTTTAAAGTGATGCAGATCATCTTCATCATCATCATCATCATCTTCATCATCATCATCATCATCTTCATCATCTCCGTCTTGACTGTGAAAACACAGTCATAGTCAAATAACACATTTAAAAATATACTTAATACGAGGAGTGAAAGAAATGATCACTACACCAGTGTCTCCTGTTCTGTCCTCTCCTGATCTGTCCTCTCCTCATCTGTCCTCTGCTCATCTGTCCTCTCCTCATCTGTCCTCTGCTCATCTGTCCTCTCCTCATCTGTCCTCTGCTCATCTGTCCTCTCCTCATCTGTCCTCTGCTCATCTGTCCTCTCCTCATCTGTCCTCTGCTCATCTGTCCTCTCCTCATCTGTCCTCTGCTCATCTGTCCTCTCCTCATCTGTCCTCTCCTGATCTGTCCTCCCCTGATCTGTCCTCTCCTGATCTGTCCTCTCCTGATCTGGCCTCTCCTCATCTGTCCTCTCCTCATCTGTCCTCTCCTGATCTGTCCTCTCCTCATCTGTCCTCTGCTCATCTGTCCTCTCCTCATCTGTCCTCTCCTGATCTGTCCTCTCCTGATCCCGTATCAATCTCCTCAGTCATTGATCAGTTCTTGATTTTCTCCAATATTCCTGGTGTTGGTTCATGTTCTTGTTCTTTTCTTTCTTCTCTAGTGATTCCAAATGTAGATCCCTCTGTTCCAGAGTTAGGAACTGATGTTCAGATGGAACAGAGTCTGAGACTAGGATCTCACTGGGGGGGGGTCAGTATATGGTATCGTTGCCCCGTCGTATGGACAGATTCTTGACGACACTCAGCTCCAGTATCAAAATAATCTTTTGTTTCTGAACACCGTGTTTCAGTTCAATCTCGTGCTCATTCTGAATTCTCTCACCGCTGACCGCTCGCCCACCATTTTGTTTTTGCAATGCATTTTACTGATGAGTGGAACCTGTTCATTTCCCTTCAGTCTGAGATCTTCCAGCCACAGATAAAATTGACTGATAGGTAGGTCAACGCCTCCTGAACTTTCACTCATGTATGAAAAATGTAGAAAAACTGTCTGAAACCAAACTCGATGACGTGATCACTGTCCAAAACACCACTGATTCAGTTTGTCCATTTAAAAATGTTTGTGTTGTAATTTTGTAGTAAAGTCGTCCATCTTTAGTCCTGAGGTCCTGACCCCGTGGATGTCCAGTAATATTTGAATTTTATTTTTATTTTTATTCATTTATCTTCAACCACGAGCGTCATCGTTGTGGGTGGAGCTAGAACCAAACGTAACGTCTTGTGTTCTGTGGGAATTCTGTCAACCATTGATTTTTTTTAATTTTTTTTTTGTAAGGCAAGAGCAGTAGCCACTCCCCCATGTCCTGGTGTCGGTCCGAGACCCAGCAGTTAGTGACCTGTCCACTGATGCTGACGACTGTCGCTGGATTTCTACTTGAATTTATTTCTTTATTTTTTTCCAGGTTGCGCGGCAGCGGGAAGATCTGGTCCAAGTCCAACTGATGATGTCACCGCTGATGATGTCACCACTGATGGACTCTAAATAAGACTTATGGCACATGGACATGTTAATGGACAAACGGATCCATCAGGCCGACGCCCACGGAGGGAAACGGGGAAAAAAAAACAGCAGGAAGATCAATATGAACTGTTCTCCTCACCTGGTCATTTCACCTGGTCCAGACACACACACACACACACTGACGGGTGGAAATGACAGGTGGACTATTATTATATCAACACACACACACACACCGCACTTAGAACGCATGACGGAGACGGACGAGGACGAGGAGGAGGAGGAGGAGGAGGAGGAGGAGGTGGCAGCAGCAGCAGCAGCAGGAGTGTTACCCCGGGCATGTTTGTGTGTGTGTTTCTTTAATGTTTGATTTTTCTTTTTTTTTTTTTTT
>NC_024319.1:1866326-1868791 GCF_000523025.1 Cynoglossus semilaevis | reverse complement strand
GGGGGTGGGCGGCAGCAGCAGGAGTGTTACCCCGGGCATGTTTGTGTGTGTGTTTCTTTAATGTTTGATTTTTCTTTTTTTTTTTTTTCTTTGCTTCAGATGAAATATGTTGCTTTGTATCTTCTGTCAAATCAGGATAGAACTTGTTGGGAAATAAAACCAAGTCGTGGACTTTTCTTTTCCTCATTAATGACTCTTTAATGTCACTGCGACGCCGTCATTAAAACCCACTTCAAAGTTCCTCCCTGGGGGGGGCATCTCTAAATGTTAACTCTCGGAAAGGGGTTACCCGCTAGGAGGTCACCCCGTTAATTAGGGCACATCCCTTAAGAGATTAATGTATAATAAAGCTGAGGCTCGCCCTGTGCACAAACAGCGTGGCTGCGCGCCGGCGTCTGCGCGCTAGCGCCTCCGTGTGCATCTATTTTTCATGAAGTTTTTGCTCCAGGTTTTGTTTCAAAGTCGTCACGACATTTAAATGCTGCTTATTTAGTCTCTTATTGCTCCGGCCTTCAAGTGTGTCAGCTGGCAGTCGCCTGGGGCGCCATCTGCTGGAGGGGGCAATGAAAGCTGTAACCCCTCTGACAAAAAAAAAACAGCAATAAATAATGTAACTAATAGTAAGAATTCTCAGGCTGTTTCCTCTTTAAAGTTAGGAAATAAACAAACACAAATATATATATATATATTTACTGACACTGGAACCAACTGTGAATTAAACCCCAGCAGTTTTTATATTAAATCAAACTGTTTTAAATCCATTCATTATTTTTCTTTTATTACATGTTGGTGTTTGATCAACTAAACTACAGCTCTGTCCTGATGGGTTTTTGGGAGATTAGAGTTGGAGTATTTGAGAGGTTGTGCTGGAGGTGGGGGGGGTCCAAACCATAATGTCTCCTTGGACACCAGAATGGCTGGATCCGCCCGTGACGTCAGTATCGGCCTCAGTTCTGTTGAAGTGAACCGGAAACTCCGGTGTGTCCTTGACTCCTCCACTTCTTCTTCTTCTTCTTCTTCCTCCCCCGGTCCCTGCTCCCTCTACCGTCACCCCCACCTCTATTAATAGGGGTGTTAATTTCAGTCAGTGTGACTGAGCTCACAGCTTTTTTTCTGTTTGTTTTTAGCTCCGACAGCTGAACTTTCCACGGTGTTTGTGACAGACCGATAACTGCTGCACGCGTAATTGGGGGAGAAATTGGCAGGTGAGTGGTGTGGGTGAGTGGTGTGGGTGAGGATGTTCACGCCTTCCCTCTGCTGCTGCTGCTGGGGTTGTTGTTGACGTCGCTCTCACAACCTGACGGTTGTTAAAACCTCCGGGTGGAGGCCAGCTGATCGATCGATCGATTACTGCAGTGGGCCGGTGGAGAACCTCCTGTTAACCGTCATCCTGCCGACAACTGTTCGGAAAACTATCCCGGAAGTTGTTGTTGTTGTTGTTGTTGATGATGATCTTTAAGATAAAGTCCGTGCAGAACTTTTTGATCTAAACCCTGGGATCAAGGGAACATTAGTCCCGCTTTTCTGGTAGTTTGGTTCGTCCTGCTAATTTGCGATCGATGTTACTTATTTATTAAAATATACGCCGGATCAAATACGACCACAAGGGGGCACCATAATCACCTAAACACTGCTACTGCGCTACTGACATATGAAACGATTAAACTAAAACGTTGAATGTTTTCGGATCCTTGTAAAATAAACGTTTCAGAAATCTATGCGTATATTTATATCTTTATATATAAATATATGCATGTATATTTATATATATTTTCACATTTTCATAATTTATTAACAGGCAGAAAAACGAAGTTCACACCAAAAATGTAAAACACCGGAGTTAAATCTTTATTTGACTTGTTTGGTACTGACCACATTTCTACAAGAACGGTTTTTGTTTTTTTCACTTCACAAGACTGGACTCCAGGGGCACTGCACAATCACGTACGATGTTACATGTACTACGGATGTAGCCGAGGTGGAGGCAGGTGGAGGGTTCTAATCTGGAAGCCACTTCAAAAAGTCTCCAAAACCAAACAGACTTCAGACTCTGGAGATGCTGTGACTGACGGAGATAAAATAGACGTTTATATATTTGTAAAACTCCGCCGTGTGGTCGGTGCGTACGGTACATGCAGGTGGGCTGCAGCCCAGACTGTGGGCTGCAGCTGTTGTCATTTTGGTCCAATGGTGTTGTCTGACTAGCTGTCTGACAGCTGTTGTCATTTTGGTCCAATGGTGAAATTACAGGTTTGTGGTAAAGATTTTGTGCAAGTGGCTGTTGATTGGTGGAGAAGGGAAACAACAACAATAGTGGTGACATCATCGTTTGGTCACGTGCACACTTCTCATTTCCATGAAGTTCTACATCTTTTTTGTTGAGAAGAAAAGAAAGGAAAAAAAAAACATTTGGGAATCAGTGATTTGCACAAGGAACGTTTTTTTCTTTCCATTCCCGTTCTGAA
>NC_024319.1:1865242-1866300 GCF_000523025.1 Cynoglossus semilaevis | reverse complement strand
GTGCTGTTCGCGACGCGGGAGGGTGGGGGGGCGGGGGGGGGGGGGGGGGGCAGAGGCTCAACAGTGGGATAAACAACAGGCAGATAATTAAGAGAACAAATCAGGAGGAAAGAACGGAGACGCAGCCGAGGACGTAACAGTCGGAGGACGAAGCCAGACTCAAGCGGTCCAAACATCTGGGGCGGGGAACAAAAGCAGGTTTTTGGAGCGTGACGTGTTAAACTCATCGCCTGTTGGCTGACGCCGGGCGAAATATCCCATAATGTGTTTGAAGATGCTGAGAGGAGGCGGGGGCGGAGCTGGTCCATCACAGAACAACAGTCTGTTCGTCTGGAGATAGCGTTGACGGCGTCACGCGTTCAGATGAATCGCCGCCGTCGACGCACAGGTCGGATGTTTCGAGGCTGTCGTGGAGCTAATGTGATGCCGCGCAGCGGTTTAACGGCTTCTTTGTCAATTAGTCACGTCGGGCTGAGAGCGCAGGGCGATCAGCTGCTCCTCAGAGCCGGAGGAGGAGGAGGAGGAGGAGGAGGTGTCTGCGTCTCAGGGACACTCGGGAAGATGACGCTCAACAAACAGGATTTTGTGTTTTGGGGGGGGTCGGGGGGGGTAATATCTGAGGGAAGCCAATGACTTTCAGCTGGAGACCTGGGATCCTGGAACCCACCAACCAGACTGTGGACTGAACGTCCTCCGGCCGTGTTGATGCTCCGCCACAGGCCGCCGCCAAATGTTTACCAGATGGAGAGAGTGTCAGCTCAGAGGTTAACAACTGGGATCCTGACACAGCAAGAGACACAGAAGAGAGAGAGAGAGACAGAGACAGACAGAGAGAGAGAGAGGAAAGGGCAGAGAGGGAGGAGAGGAGGGGTGAGTGAAGCTGGGGAGTACGACAGGGGGAGGAAGTGGATCAGAGAAAAGCCTAAAGCTGGAAAAAAAAAGATTGTACACTTGAAACACAACGCTGAGCCTCATGGGAAATGAGAGGGGTTGAGGAGAGAAGAGGGAGGAGAGAGGAGGAGCAGGCGGAGGACGGTGAAGGAGAAGTTGGTGGCTGG
>NC_024319.1:1864945-1865217 GCF_000523025.1 Cynoglossus semilaevis | reverse complement strand
GAGGGGGGTTGGGGGGAGGAGGGTGGTTGGGGGAGGAGGGTGTTCACTGAAGTACATCCCTATGTTTATTAAAGTTATTTTCTATCGATTGAAAAATAACTTTAAAAGAAAGATGAGGCAGAGCGGCCGTTAACACCTCCACTGTACCACCGTACGTCATCTGGAGGGGGTTTAGAACAACCATCACTCTGGGCCACAGCAGCAGCAGCAGCAGCAGTAACAGCAGCAGTAACAGCAGCAGCAGCAGGAACAGTAACAGTAGCAGGAACAAG
>NC_024319.1:1854340-1864515 GCF_000523025.1 Cynoglossus semilaevis | reverse complement strand
AGCAGCAGTAACAGCAGCAGTAACAGTAACAGTAACAGCAGCAGCGTCAGCGTCTCTTCACTTCTGTCCAGGTTCATCCTCACACTTCAAACAGGAGAATCTCTTCACTCTGTTCCATGTTCAGAGATTCTGAAGGAATCCAGAGGGGGCGCACAAACACACACACACACCCACACCCATTCCCACACACACACACACCCACATTCCCACACACACACACACTCCCACACACACACACAGATGTCGTTATGTAGCAGCAGTAACAGCGGCAGTAACAGCAGCAGAGTCAGCGTCTCTTCACTTCTGTCCAGGGTCATCCTCACACTTCAAGCAGGAGAATCTCTTCACTCTGTTCCATGTTCAGAGATTCTGAAGGAGTCCAGAGGTGGCGCACAAACACACACACACCCACACATTCCCACACACACACACAGATGTCGTTATGTAGCAGCAGTAACAGCAACAGGAACAGCAGCAGTAACAGTAACAGCAGCAACAGCAGCAGCAACAGTAACAGCAGCGTCAGCGTCCCTTCACTTCTGTCCAGGTTCATCCTCCCACTTCAAACAGGAGAATCTCTTCACTCTGTTCCATGTTCAGAGATTCTGAAGGCATCCAGAGGTGGCGCACAAACAAACACACACACACCCACACATTCCCACACACACACACACAGACTGAGCGTGTGCAGAGCTGGCGCGGCGACTCATTACCTCTCTCTGTCGTTGAAGGAGGAGGAGGTGCTGTGCAGTGTCTGTCGGCTGTCCTCTGAAGTCAGGGAGCGAGGCAGAGCCAGTGTGGGGGGGGGGGCCGCGCCACGAGACAGCGGGGGTGGATGCTGGGAACAGCTGCGATCGTAACTGTGAGAGAAAATGGAGTTCAGTGGAGGTAAGGAGCAGAAGAGAGGGGGAGGGTGGAGGTGAGGGCAGGGGGACGCAGGTTGAAACAGAGATGTTCAACAACCAAGGGGTCTGCAGTGACCCCCAGTGACCCCTGACCTCCACCGGCTCACTGCCTCCCCCTGTCAGACACACTGGGACTTGACTCTGACTCAGGTCCTTGGACTCGTTTGTTTCCTCTGTGAATAAAAGTCTTTTCTTCTGCGGCTCTGACTGGAGAGACAGACTTTTCTTCTTTTCTTCTTTTCTTCTTTTAGGAGGCTGACTCTGGTGAACAGCCGTGAACTTGACTCAACATGACCTGAACCTGACTCGTTCCTACTGCGACTTGAACTCCACGTCCTGGGAACTGGACTAAGACTCAGCCCAAACTTCTTCTGTGACTCACAGTCTGACTCCAAACTCTGAGGGATTCACTTCCCTCTTCGTCTCTGAAACCAACCCTGAGGATTCAACAAGAACGATCATTTGGTGACTTGAGCCAAGTCTTAGATTGAAGCAGTAAATAGTCGACCTTAAACTGTGGGAGGGAATCGAACTACAGCACAGAAATAAGAACAGAAGTCCGAGGAAGAATAGGAGATAACAGTAAAAGGGTGAGGAGGGGAGGAGGGGAGAAGACACAGAGAGACAGACGGAGCGGTGGAGACGGAGAAACGGCCATTTAGCATCAGCGAACACATTACGCTGCTGCTGTGAGAGAGAATTAGTGCACGCGTCGGCCTCATTATAGGGCTGTCAGAGAAGAACGGGAGGCAGAGCGGGAAACAGGAGGGGGGAGAGGTGGGGGAGTGGGAGTGGGGAGTGGGAGGGGTAAGATGCAAAAGATGTGAAAAGACATGAAATGGACAGTAGGGGGGGACGAGCCATTACATCAGTCTGTGAGTTATGTTGATGATGTCATTGAGGAACCTGAAGATGTTGTTGTTGTTGTTGTTGTTGTTGTTGTTGCTGTTGTTGTTGTTGTTGCTGTTGTTGTTGTTGTTGTTGTTGTTGTTTCACTCGTCACTGGCCTTAGTGACTCCTGTCCTCTGATCAACTCAAGACTCGTGACTCGACTGTGAGACATGAACTGAGGTCTCAGAGTTGAACTCAAAAACCCTAGTGGTTCCTTTTTTTTTCTTCTTTTTTTTCAGTCAATGTTACCATGACTTGATTTTCCCTCAGTGACTTGGACTCGACTCTCGACTCTATTTTCTAATCCAGAAGCTTTAATTCAAACCATTGTCTTCTTCAGACAAATCCATTGGAACTAGCGTCTTTTACGTCTCTGACTGAATGGTCTTCACGTGACACTGACCCACTTCTAAACTACCAAGACTTGACTCAGGCGCCCCCTACCTTGATGCAGAGTTACTTCAGATCTTCCAGACTTGATTAAGACTCTAACTTTCCAGGTTAAACCTGAAACCCTGGAGACTCAGCCAGGACTAGAACCTCTTTTGTGACTTGGGCTCAGACTCCAGACTCAATCTTCTCCCCTTCATCCTGACTTTAAACCTCAGGACTGGATTTTTCTTCTTCTTCTTCTTCTTCTGTGACTAAAACTCTGCCTTCAAACCTTCAGATTTCACCTTCGACTTTAACGTCTTTAAGATTCTGGCTCTTACTTGTTCACTGTGGTCTGAACGTGAACATGATGAAACGTTTTCTTTGGAGACCAGGACTTTTTCACACACACACACACACACACACACACACAGTCGGTCCCTCAACACCAGCCACGGTGGTGATCTGAGGTCTGGGAGAATCACTGAGCACAGATGCTGCTCCTTTCTTCTCATAACCATCTGGACAATCACCCATTTCCACTACAGGCTTTTATTCTGTCCATTTGCCCCCCCACCTCCCTCAATCCTCCCCCCCATTCACTCTATTACAGTTTCTAATATCTAACTCTCTCACAATGGCTGTGTGAAAAGGAAGTTACAGGAGGAGGAGGAGGAGGAGGAGGAAGAGGAGGAGGAGGGTGGGAACGCCGTGTGTTTATCACGTTGAGCTCAGAGCAGAGCTGGAGGTCTATCTGTGGATCTGGGCTGGACTGGGACGAACGGTGGTGAGGGAGATAAGAGGAGCAACAACAACAACAACAACAACAACAACAACAACAACAACAACAACAACAACAACAACAACAACAACTAACACCAGGAAGGAAAAGAAGAAGAAGAAAAAAAACAGTGAGGCAACAAGAAGAGCGGGTGGGGGAGTGAGGGTGAGGGGGGTGGAGTGAACAGGTTGATATAAAGAGAGACGACGAGCAGAGACACGGAGCTGCAGGAATGAGAAAATTTGATGCAACAGAATGTGGGCTGATGTGAGCGTTTTATTGTGGAATAAAAGTATAAAGGGTGAGGAAAACAAAGAGTGATAACTGGGTGGGTGAGGAGGGGGAGGGGGGTGAGGGGGAGGGGGAGGAGGGAGGAGGGAGGAGGGAGTCCCAGAGGTTAAATAAAGCAGGTGTTATTGGTTTGATCAGTAAAGCGTGGAAGGGCTTCGCTGCATCACAGCCACGACTTCCCATTTACAGCTAATAGCCATGTGTGCAACGCGCACTTCCCACCGCCCACCACCAGGCCTGGGAACGTTAGACGGCGTGTTCACGTGCTGTGAGAGGCTGTTACCGCTCACGGTCATCAGTGTAACGTGTTACTGTTGTTGTTGTTGTTGTTGTGTACGATGTCCTGAGGGTGGCAGTAAATGGTCTTTATCGTTGACAGTCTCACGGCTGTCAATCACACATCTGGGCCAATGGTGACTTTCAACAACACCCGCCTCATTAATGAGCAGTGACTCCGCCCTCACCTCAGGGGCACTGCAGTCACCGAGAGCCAATCAGATCATCACACAGGCATCAAACATGCATGGTACAATACGTCAGTCAAAAAGTTCTGAGACAGTGGTTTTCAAATGTAAGGGGCGCGTGTCCCTGTAGGGACGGCACCCATCCTTCAAGGATGACCTTTGACATCAGGTCACAACCTGCTTCTCTGACTGGTCTAAGGACCTAAAATCCACTTCCTTTCACATTTTCTTTCAATTTCAGGGAAAATAAAAACCTGTTTTTCTCCCCACTGTTGCCACAGCACCACTGTGTGTGTGTGTGATCTATTTTGGATTTCTATGATAAATGTCAAACACATTCTAGTTTGTCTTGTTAATATAATTTTGACATAATAATGACTAGAAACACAGTCCTCTGTTCCAGATGTTAAATGTCAAAACAGTAAAGTCACTTCAGCCTAAATATGACTCGTATCTTTGGTTAAACAATTAAATTCGTTGACTTAAACCAGACATGAACAATAATACGGAACTTGTAACGAAAATGTTTAAATTAAAGTTAGTCATAAACAATCCTCCGTGGATTCAACGAACTATTACCGAAGACTTAACTAAACGAAACACAATCAGGAAGTTAATCTCTGGCAAAATGATGATGACACAGCGAGGTGGCGATAGCCAATCAGAGCTATGTGTCTTACCAAAGGGCGGGACATGTAAACGGAAATACAATCCTCGCGAACGTGTTTACGGCAGTAAGATACGCAGAGAGAGAGACAGCGTGAAACCAGGAGCGGGAAGAATGTTGTCAGTTTGGGACGAAGCGTCACCAGAACTTGTCCGCTACGACGGCTGTAGTTTATGGTTCCGTGTTACTTTGAACGACAACGAACACATTACGTCAACGTCAACTTTGTGGAACGAGGACGAGGAAAGAACGCGAGAGATTTGAGAGGTCACCTGTCGACGTCATCACGCAAAGGTAACGTTAATTTTCGTAACCTACGGACATGTTAATCAGTAGAACAATATTGTATGATTCTTAAAATACCTGTTGAATAAATAATATAAATAATAATGATGTTCAACGAAACATCGTTTTCATAGATTATTGTATAAGTTACGTAACATAAAATGTTACTTTGGATTTATGTCGATTATATTTTAAATTTAGTCGACAACAATATTTAAGGTATTTGGGCGACTTTAACTAAATTAAATGAAAACCGTTCTTTTTGAGTAAACTGGACAAAAACCGCTGCTAAAATTAACACTGATTATTATTAAAGAACTTATGTCTGTAGATAATAAACAGTTGGGCTTCAAAACAACAGGGTCTAAAAAAAAAAAAACAAACCCAGAATATTTCCTTGTATCCTACTTGTTTTCTCATTAGCCCTCAGGTCAGGGACGTTGTTCAGAATCATTCTACAGCTGAGCTCAAATCCCAGATTTAATTAGTGCATTCGAATTTATTCACAATCATAAAACGATTGTTTCACACAAACATAATTAGGTCCAGGGAGTTGTTCCAGGACAGACACCTGGTTCAGCTACTGTACAAACACACACTCAGATAAACAGGTGTCTTTGCTCCTACCAGAGTTTGGCTACGATGACGACCGCCGTCAGGATGAGGAGGGTGGAGATGGTCACGGTGACGTAGAACTGAGGGTCCACTGTAACACACACACACACACACACACAGATGTCGTCCTCAACCACACACTGTCACCATTAATTACTGCATCCAGAACAAGACAAAAGCGGTGACGTCAGCTGAAACATGACAATGGAGGACTCCGTGCCCCCCCCCTGGCCCCCGCCCCCCCCTGCTGCAGCACCAGTGGCATGACATCCACCCTTAATTTGCAGTTTGATGTCCACTTCCTTCCTGTGAACAGACATCTCTGGGCCCCACACTGCTCTGGGCTGACACCTCTCTCCCCGGGGGGGGGGGCTCCTGGCAGTGTCCCCCCCCCCAACCCTCCCACCTGCAGCTCACGACCAACTTGACTTAAACCCCTACAGCAGCAGCAGCAGCAGCCCCCTGAGGACGCCCACCTTCCTCAGGCTCTGTCCCCTCTGCCTCCGTCCCTCCACTCCTCACTCCCCCCTTCTTCCTGGACTCCACCGGAGTTTCTTCTCCCGGTCGCATGCTCCTGTCTAGGAAGGACCATTCCTCTGAGCCGGCGGTGTTGACCTCCTGGAGCTGGTTCCCGTGAGGGTGCAGAGGGTCTGTTTCCTGGCTGGAGAGGATGTGATAGGTCTCATCCTCCAGCGGCTGCGTGGGACCCCAGACCACCGCCCACAGCGGCGTAGGCGTGACCTGGGCCGTGACGGAAAGTTGGACGGACAGGGCGTCCACCTGGTCCTTGGCCTCCGCCTCGGCGTCAGGGTTACAGGTGGAGGGCTGGGGCACCAGAGCGATCAGCAGCAGGCACAGGAGGGGGGTCAGTGGTGTGACAAGAGAGATGGAGCTGCAAGGAAGATGGAGGTGAGAAGAAAAAGAAAAAAAAGAAGTGAGAAGTGATGAAGTGACAGAGAAGTTGTCTGAGAAAATATATTGTCCACAAGCGCCCCCACATGACCTCAGCGACTCAAGACATCGATTCAAACGCCAGCCATCACTCAAAAAGACATTTTATACATCTGCACCCGGACGTACTGTACCCAACGTCCCTCCTTCACCTCGGCATCTATCCATCTTACCATCTCTCCATCGCTTCGCTCGCTTCACTGAGACTCTGCTCCTCCGATCATCTCTCCCTGCCAGATAAGACAAGAGAGGGTGAGGAAAAGAGGGGAGGGGGGAGTGAGAGAGAGAGAGAGTGAGAGAGAGAGAGAGAGGAGGGTCCAGCCTTATTCCCTCTTCTATCTTCTCTGATGTGAGAAATCACAGAGAGCAACAACAGACAACTCTGTCACCGACTGGACAACCACCACAGTCTACGGACACTGTTCCACATCAACACGTAAAAACAGCCAGAAGTCCAAGGTCCACAGTCCACTGTCCACAGTCCACTGTCCACAGTCCACTGTCCACGGTCCACTGTCCACAGTCGTGGTCAGTTCCACTCTCTCACACACACACTCACACCTGAACGCGGCACATTAATCTTCATTAGAGACGTGGAGCGTGAAGACAGGAGTGAGAGACACTTTGAGACACTCAGAGACAGTCAACTTCCTCACTCCAACTACTGCAGAAATGTCACTCAAATGTCACTTCATGACACAAAAACACAACATGACGTTGCCGGAAGACGGACATAAACGGACACACACACACGCGCCGACACACACACACACACACTCAAACGCACCCTCCAGCACACATCAGTTATCATGCCTACCTCTGGCAGTGGAGAACGGGAATGAGAGAGGGTGGCGGGGAGAGAACGGGGAGATACTAAGAGCAAGGGAGGGGAAAAAGCATTGGTTGCCTTAGCGACTGAGACATGTAGAGTCTGCTAGAGTACAAGAGGGGAGAGAGAGCAGCACAGGGAGGGCAGGAGACTGACGGAGAGAGATTTAAATGCTAATTATCTGTGTGTTTTTCTAAAAAAAACAAAAAAAACAAACAGCTTCAATTAAAGAAATGCAGTGAGAAAGAGACGAGTGTGAGGTGAGAGACGGCCGTGAGACAGAGACAGACGCTAATAAGATCATGTTAGAAAAAAAAATTCAATTATGTTTAAGAGAAGAAAAAAAAACAGTGAGAAAGAAGAGAGGAGCAGAGACACCAGAGAGGGAGGATGGGGGAGGCAAAAGAAGGGCAATAAATAACCGGGGTATAAAGATTGGATTTACATTCATTTACACAGAGAGCGTTGGCAGCGTCAACACACGAAATATGGTCAGATTGGAATTCAATAAAAAAAACCACAGGAGATCCAAACGTGGGGCGCGGAGTCACAGTGTGACAACTTTATTATGAGTAGGCGTCATATTTACAGAGAAAAAACGTGCGCTCGCTTCTGCTTCCATATGCTCCCCCCAACACCTCACCCCCCCTCACCCCCCTCCCTCTCATTTCCTCTTCATGACTGCGGGCCGTGGTATCCTCCGCTCCTCACTGGAGAACGCAGCGCAACCAGGAAGTGGACCCACCGTCCTCCACGCCATCACACCGTCCGTCTGTGTCGTCACAGCTGTCGTCGTGGTCGTGGTCGTGGTCGTAACCTAAACGTGACCAGGAGGAGGGTTGGTGTCAACAACTAGTCATCAGAATTAAAAACCAGGTGTAGCTGTTGGACTTTGATCTGAAGACGTTCTCAACCACAAGAAAACGAAGAAGACACTGTTTATTTTCTCTGTTCTTCGTAGGCAAACATCTGGTTCGCAGCCCAACCAACGGCTGCACCTCACTTTGTAACAACTAAAATCCACCATCTCCACGAAGACAAATACTGAGTTAAAACTTTTGACCTTTAGTCAAAACACAAACCTCGAACTAATGTTTGTCTTTCAGCAAAATACAGACAAAAATAATTTAAAAAAAAACTGTTGTCATATTGGAGAATGTTGATTACAGTCATGATTAATTAGGACGTGTCCTTATATGTGTCTACAGGTGTGTGTGTGTTTGTACCGTCCGTCTCATCGTCGTCTTCTGTTTCTCCCTCTGATTCCAGACAGCAGTCCAGCCGACTGTCCCTCCTCACGGTGACGTCACCCCTGTAACATCCACCACCACAGTGACCGGGGTAAGTCATAAAGTTCCAGGACAGGTTTTTGTTTTTTTAAATGTGTCCAAGTTTAAAAACTAAAACCAGTTCAGACTGGTCTCCATATTTCCGAGGTCAGTTATTATTCGTTTATCTCCATGGACCTGTGATGGAATCAAGACCTTTCCAGGGTGTCACCCCCGGGTTCTGGAACGTTCCACATTTGCTCCTCTGTTCATTTTGTCTCATTAGGACAGACTTGCAAACTCACGCCCCCTGGGGGTTGTCAGCAACAGAATATTCTAAAGGTCACCAACTCCTGACATCTTTGATTGGTCACTGGGTCTGTGGGTGTCTGTCTGGTCCATGTGGTGTCCACACAAATACCACCTCAGTCCATTTGGACGTCAACCTTCCCAGGAGTTGTCACTGTCTTTTCTGAAGGTTTGAAGAATCTGGCGATACGATACGTATCACGACACAGTGGCAATGATACGATATATATTGCGATACCACAGGCAGGGCAATATATTGAGTTGTTTTTGGTTTTGTTTTTACCAATGTAACTGAAGTCAAATGTCTTGACTTGTTGACACCAACGTTCTGCATAAAATGTCTGACTTGTTGACACCAACGTTCTGCATACAACCCCCTTATTAATAAAATAGATTAATGAAATGAGCTGCAATGCTGCCATCTAGTGACTTTGACTTTCATATACGGCCGTTTATCCCCAAACTATTTTTAGGGCTCACGACGTTTGACAAACCCAGGCCTCGTGTTATTGGGTTTTCATCATTGGAGGAAAAAACCAGTAAAGATTCTTACAGATACAGACATAATTATGGTTGAAGAGTTCTGTTACATAATTATGCTAACATCGAGCCGATATTATCGTACATCCATTTAAAAAAATCCAAACAGTTCTGTAGAATATCGACACTGCCCCACACTTTGACCCACCTCTGCCTCCCAGAACTGGACAGCTGCTCCCACACGATGAGGCTGCGGCCCCCCGTTACCCAGCGGTGGTCCCCACTCCCTGTGGTCCACGTGGCAAAGCAGAGCATTCTGGGAGACTCAGGCCAGGTCAGAGAGGTCAGGTAGCGACACTGGGGTAAAGAGAACACTGGAGGGCAGGATGGAGGGGGAGATAAAGAGAACATCAGAGGGAAACGGAGTGGTTTGGACTTCAGTCCTGGTTGTGATGTCACTGCCAGAGTGAAGTAAAATGTCACAGTTTAGTTGATGACTCACAGTTGAGTGTGCTCTCCCCGTTTGTCAGATCGTAGCAGGAGCCAATTAGGAGGCCTCCTGTCTGGTGGACACAATCTGTTACTCCGGTGATGCTGCTGTGATTGGTCAGCCTGGATGTTGATCCTGTGATAATTAAACAGATGTTCCAGGGGAAGAGTGTGTGAATGTTCCGTCATCCCATATCAGGGTTCTAGATCTAGTCTCATCTGGGCGTTGATCCATATCCACATCAACAACAAACAGATCTGCAGAGATTAACAACAACAACAACAACAACAACAGCCGTGTTCTTTCTTCCATCCACTGTTTCCCCTGCAGACAAATGTGACTCACGTGGAACATGATCCAGGATTATACAGGAAAATCAAACGTGAAACTGCGTCCAGTTTTCAGTTCAGTATCGCAAAGAAACACGGACTCACAGTTTGAACACGTGGGACTGTGTACTTTAATAATTTGGTTAAAAAAATAAAAACTACAAAAGTGGATTATTCAAATGTAGCCCATATTTTTAACAGTTACACCAGTGGCTCCCAAGTTGGGGGGGAGGTACGGGGGGGGAGGG
>NC_024319.1:1853516-1854195 GCF_000523025.1 Cynoglossus semilaevis | reverse complement strand
GTGCTGCAGAAAACCGTCTAAACCAGTGATTTGAACGATTTATTCAATCTTCCAAACAAACGCGTGACGTCGTCAGTTGAACATGCACAGCACAGCACTCACAGTGGCAGGTCCCAGAACTGCACTCGGAACTCACCGTTTCTCCACTGAAGGATTTTCAGCCAGGCTTGACCGTAGGCCAGGAAAACTCTGTCCCCCCGTGGGCTGAGGGTCAGTCGCCCCCCCGCTCCCCCTCCACAGCCCGTCACCTGACCAGGCCAGTGGTGAAGCAGCCTCAGGGGGTCACGATCCCAACACTGGTTCTCCCACACAGACACCCCCCCCTCAGCTGAGCCGCTGAACACCAGCGGACCTTGAGTCTGTGGAGGGCAGGGGGGGGGGGGGGGGCGGGGGTCGTGGGGGACACGGTTGTCATGGTGATGTGAGTCTTGATTCAGTTTAATGTGTGTGTCTGTGTGTGTGATACACACACAGACACACACTGTATGTTTGTGTAAAAACCAGTGTATGAACAGTGTGTGTGTGTGTGTGTGTGTGTGTGTTTATAAATGGATTTGGAAACAACAGAGAGGATCATTAAGATGTTCTGGACTTTGACGCTGTCGGCGTTGTTGTGACAGAAATGGACAAAACAAAACTGTGGAAATTAAATATTTATATTTAAAAAACAACCTGCTTA
>NC_024319.1:1826840-1853274 GCF_000523025.1 Cynoglossus semilaevis | reverse complement strand
GCTGGAGGGGGGGTCGGGGGAGGGGGGGTTAACTGGAACCTTCTGTTGATGTCAAAGCTCTGCTCACTTTCTGTTCAGCTGTAGTAAATACGCAGAATTCATATATTGACCAATGGGACGACAGCGTCAGTCTGAAGACTTTTAGTACATTCCAGATACATGGGTGTGTTGAGCTCACACACACACACACACACACACACACACCTGTTTACTGCATATGTATTGAAAACCAACCTTGACAACCTTTGAGTTTGTTAAACACTGTTGTCAGGACAACAGTATGAAAAAGTCTTCAGAGAGAGTGTGTGTGTGTGTGTGTGTTCATTAAAACGTCAGTACAGACAGAGTGTGCCGCGGCCGTCAGGTCAGTGACCCGCTCACCTGGATGGAGGTGACTGCTTCCTGGTGAGAGTTAATTGACTGGCAGTTTTCAAAAGTCTGCCAGCTCCAGACTTGAACCTTCCCCCCGTCTGTGGGGCGACAGAGCGTGAGGTTAACATGTGCTGACAGGCGGCTGGCAGTCATTACAGCCGGTCGCAGCTGAACCCACCTGAGCCCGACTGCCTAAAACACGAGTCTCTGTCTCTCTGTCTCTGACTCTCTGACTCTGACTCTCTGACTCTGACTCTCTCTGACTCTCTGACTCTGACTCTCTGACTCTGACTCTCTCTGACTCTGACTCTCTGACTCTGACTCTGACTCTCTGACTCTGACTCTCTCTGACTCTGACTCTCTCTGACTCTCTGACTCTGACTCTCTCTGACTCTCTGACTCTCTGACTCTGACTCTGACTCTCTGACTCTGACTCTGACTCTCCGTCTCTCTGACTCTGACTCTCTGACTCTCTGACTCTCTGACTCTCTCTGACTCTCTGACTCTGACTCTCTGACTCTCTCTGACTCTGGCTAACAGACCGCGTCCCCGCACATTACGGAGCACGCACGGAGACTAAACACACGTGCGTATCCACGACAACAAGACAATTAGAAATATGCATCTGTTGTAAGATTTCATTCTCACTGCTTTCATCTGCTAATGGTTAGCTACAAGTCCTAGCTACGGCTGTGGGTCCTATAATTAAATATAAAAAAATATTATATTGTTGTGCCTATGGTGTCGCAATATATCGTATCACCAGCTTCGTGCCAACACACAGCCCTGGTGCTGACACAGAGAAACTGCTGGTTAACTGTGTTACCCGTGTGTGTGTGTGTGTGTGTGTGTGTCATTATCTGACTCCTGTTTTTTTTTCTCCTACATACGACGACTGACTGCACATAAATGACCTGATCCAGTGACGATGTAGCCGTCGCCCATGGACACGAAGCAGAGCGCCGTCACCGAGTTGAACGTGTAGATGGATTTAACACACTGGCCTGCAGGGAGCAGCAAAACACTCATTTAGATGACAAGACACACACCAGCAGTGATATGTTGATTACAGTGCACACACACAGACCCCCCTCCTCACCCCCCCCACCCCTCCAGGCGGACTCTGACTAATAAGTACATATGTTTATGCAGAGATTTGTTCTGCTCACGTGTCTGTGGTTAAGCGTACCGATGTTCAACGCCCAGATCTTCACAGAGCAGTCCGCCGAGCCGCTCAAAATAAACCGCTCCTTGTCGGACAGAGACAGGGACCTCGCTGTTGACAGGACAAACACGGACAAAATTGCAAGAGAGAACGAGGAAAGGGAGAATGGGGGTGAGGGAGGGGGGGTCGAGGGGGTGAAGAAAGAGAAACCACCATGCAGACAAAAAGATTAAACAGAGGAAGCTGTAAATAAATAATGATCTTCACAGGAGAAAAATGAGACGGCTCCGAAGGAAGGTTTAATGAAGAGCCGCGGATCAACGGTCCGTGATTCACACCTTTGATTTACACACGTTTTAACTGAGCAACGGGATTCTGATGTCACGCTTCGAGGCTAGTCCTAGCAGCGGGTGAGGAGGGAGTGTCAGGGTGAGGCCACTGTGGTGGAGTCTACGTGATGACAGACGACCGTCTTCAGACAGACGACCGTCTTCAGACAGACGGTCAACTCTCCAGTGAGAGGAACCCCTCGTGGGGCTGATCTGATGAAGTGCTTCTATAATTACCACAGGCTTTAACTCAGCTTCAGTCTGCACCGCTGGACAGATGGGTGTGTGTGTGTGTGTGTGTGTGTGTCCTCACCCAGCCTCCTGCAGTACTCTGGGGGAGGGGCACAGAGACAGGTGACCCCACCTGTGTGGCCCCCCAGGTTCTTCTGCTCTGTTGCGGTGGGGACGTGCCACACCTTCACTGTCGTGTCTCGGCTGGAAGTTCAATTTTAGACACAAAAAAAAAAGATGTTAAGTTGATTTAGACTAACAGAGAATAAACCAGTCTGACAGTGAGGGGGGGGGGCAGGGGGGGTAGGTCTATCGTATGATTGAAATTTTAAATCTGAATAATCAAATTTTTTTTTATTCCATTTAACATTTTTAGGTATAATTTAAAAAATATATATTTTGACTGGAACCGTCAGACCAACATCAGCAGATAGGGGTCAGTGTTTCTCACCTGTTTTTATCTGCTAATCCAAATGTTAGATTTTTTTTTTTTTTTAATTATTAGTAAAAACTGTCTCTTCATAGAGTCGTGTATTTCAGTCCTGACTTCATCTGGACGGGTTCTGGTAGAACCTGTGGAACCTGGTTCTTTCTAGACTTCAGTCGTTGTCCTCAACAATGTTAATCAGTCTACAGTCCATCTGACTGTTGTGTCTGATGGACTGATCTGACTGACAGTGTAGTCGGAGACCTGAGTCAGGGCCGCTGACCAGAGGTTTGTGTAAATAACAACATGTGCATCAAGGACCACATCCGTGTCCACAGCCCTCATCTTTAGTCACACTGAAGATTAAACCATCACATCAGAACGGCTCTACCTTCCAGAGATCACCAGGTTGTCGACAGCGACCACACACGTGACGATGTCGTTGTGTCCCTCCAACGGCCGCAAGCGAAACTTCGCCTTCTCCCATGATGCTCTGAGGGACGTGAACTCAGCTTCTGAACAAAGAAATAATTTGTGCAATTAGCGCCGTTGACTGGGGAGCTTGTTGTCGTACACACTCCTTCAGTGTGGATTAGTCTGTCACTACAACACGTGGAGTTAATTTAGCTCAGAGGCGGCGCCGCACGCTCCTGTGAGAGAGGAAAACGCTGCCTTTGGATTCAGGCAGACTGAGGTGGGAAAGACGAAGACTGGCTTCATCTGAATGAAGACGTTGAACGTTCAAACCCCGGGTTACACTGTGTCAGTGTGTGTGTGTGTGAGTGTGTGTGAGGGCTTCAGTCCACCTTCCTGTCGTAGCTGCTGCTCGTGTGGAGAGCTTCCTGTCGGGTCTGGGCTCTGATCTGACTCCCGGTCTTCTCGGCCCGTCTCTGCGTCCACCGCTGTCTCCTCCCGTCTGACAGCTGGTGACGGTGACGCCTGCTTCTTGAACTTCTTGTCCCCCTTCAGGATCTTTGAGGCAGGGGGTGTTTGTGGTGGAATGGCCTCAGGAGCATCTTCTCTGTGGTCGGTGCAGAAGGAGAGAAAGAATGAAGAAGTTTGAAACCCATCTGCACATACCACACCAACTTCGATGCTCCGTGTCCCATTTAAAATGGCACCAACAGTTTCTGATGTAAACCAGACAGATTTTGCCTCTTTGACCTAATTTGATGACGTTTGAAATCTGTGAGTGTCTTCAACGATGCTCTCGCAGATGTTCCCGCGGCCATGTAACAACGGCAGAGAGACGAGAGTGTGTGACAGCGTGTGACCTCCGATGTGTTTAACAAGAGGTATAAAAAGATGAAAGGACACAAAGTGGATGTTGTGCTTTTGAAGCATTATCCCCTCACACACCCCGGGTCCCTCTCCCTCACTTCCTTACACTTGTCTTTTCATCTTCTCCTTTTTTCCGTCTCCCACAATCCCCAGAGTTTGCTGCGGGCCAGAACGCTGCGGCTGAAGCTCAGCCAATCTGGAACGCAGCTCCGCCTTCCTGGAGATCTGAGAGCAGAGAAGGCACAAGATTGGTCGCCAAGCAAACTACTACATTCACAAGTCGTCTGTGCGCACCAGCAACACACTTGGCTGGTCCTGAATCGCCAGACCAGCAACTGGCAACGTGTGCTCAACTTCTGATTGTCACTGATGAAAAATGTATGAATGAGTGAATTAGGACGGTCAGCTGACTGTGACCAGAGCAGCAGACCGTCCTCAGGTTCTCTTCACGTCATTTGGAACGTGTGTGTGAAGGCCGTCAGGGTTCCTCGATAGAACGTTGTTAAACCTTAGCCTTAGTTTTGGACTAGGAACCAACACATGACCGACATCAGTGGAGACGGGAGCTGTAGTGACACAGACGACGTGGGCGTCAACAGTCAGTGACCTTGGTATGACCTGCTTTCACTTGAACTGTAAGACGTGGAAGAAAATCAACAAATCTACAAATGCATTTTTAATCAAGGGCATTATCAACAACGACCACATGGTGTCAGCGTGATTAGAGCTCTTGCCCTTGAGCAAAAAAGATCTCTGGTTCAAGCCAAGGTGGAAACTGATAGTGTTTCCAGTTTTGATTCAAGTGCCTTAAAAGAGGTTATGGGGAAGAACGCCCCCTTCTGCCCATATCTTAAAAGTCCAGAATGTAAATAATAATAAAAGATAAATGTTTACACAGTTATGAAGAGTCCAATATTATATATAAGATAATTATTAAAAGAAATATTTTCCTTTTTATTTGCTCATTTTGTTATTTTCAAGACAGAGCACAGGGAAATGATTACTATTATTAATTTATATAAGTAACCTGCCCCCTCCAGCAGGTGGCAGCCTAACCCTAACCCTGGTTCTTGCTCTATCTGCACTGATATGTTGTTTTGTTTTTGTTTTTCCTAAACTGCTGTTGAACAATCACCTAAATACCTGTCAGAGTTTCTGAGCACAGGTTCCACTACAATTTTTCATTAAAATATTTTTCCACACGACCTCGGAGGCAGAGCTATTGACAAATCAACCACTTCAGATTTGGATGACTTAAATGCCCCAGATTTGTCAGTATGGCAGGCAGGAAATAGAACTGCACCAAGCAGAGTGTTTCCCACAGGGCTGGTGTCTGAGAACCTGAGTTCTCTAATTTAAGGAACAAACTGAGACGTTTAAATTGAGTAAAAACTAGAAAATAACCATTAAAAAAAAAGTCTTTCTGTTCTGACAATTAGTATAAAAGAAGAATCAGAAAAAAATGAACCTGACGCAGGACTCAACACTGGGTCAGAAAATGTCCTCGCAAAACAAAACAAAAAATACCCCTGGATGAAAATACTACACGATAGAGTAATGTAGAAATACTGTACACAAATGAATAAAGTAATCAGAAACACATATGTATTGCACAGGTACTACTGTGTACTACTGTGTACTCCTGACTCCAAAGAATCTCGGTACCAAATATTTATATCTGTGTTTGTGTTTGAGTCACAGTCGCTGTTATTTCCTGACCTTCAATTAGCGACGACATTTAAAGACCATCATTTTCTCCATTTAAATCAACTGTATTTTAACAGTACGTAGCTTTTCCAAAGTTTCTGATAATTTTTTAAAAAATCTTATTTTCTGCTCTTTGGATTTGAAAGATTCTGATTCCTAACGGTAAAGTCTGTTTTTGTTTTCTATGCTGTTGAAATGTAGTCATTCATGTTCACGCTGTTGTCTACACACAACACATAAACTCTTTAACTGTTTCCTGTTTAGAACAGAGATTTTATCCTTTATTTATTCTTTATTCTTTTTGTCACTTTTCTTTTTTAAGAGTTCCAATGTGGAGGAGTTTTTAATTTCATGTTCATCTGCTATTTTTCCAACAAAATCAGAGTCGGTGTCTACCAGTGTTCCAAAGTACCACCAGTAGAACGTGTGCCGTAGGTTGACAACCACTGTCCTGGTCGATGAGTCAGTGATTAGAGGACGATTGTTCGTATCGTTTGTGCTAGTATCGCATTTCTGACTTTTAATGTACGTGTATTTTCTAAGTGAAGTTCGCGGAGATTATTAAGAATGAATATGTGGAAGAAACTACGAACAGACGAGAACAGAAACATGGCTGTGTTTGTTGTGATGGAGACACAACGAAGACAACAAAGAACACACAAAGGCAGACAAAGTGTTCCTCTACCTTAAATCTCTCCTCTGGGGTTAGACTGATTTTTATTTCCAGATTCTCAATCTGTCTCAACTTCTTCTGCAGCTTCCTCACCTCCCCCATTTGCAGCACGGCGCTGGCGCTAACACAGTTTAAAAACGGTCTTTTAAACGGACTCACTGAAGTGTCAAATGCACGGAATTAACCTTTAAATTGCTTTTAAATTATAAGT
The DNA here is from genome assembly GCF_000523025.1 of Cynoglossus semilaevis. Classification (NCBI taxonomy): domain Eukaryota; kingdom Metazoa; phylum Chordata; class Actinopteri; order Pleuronectiformes; family Cynoglossidae; genus Cynoglossus; species Cynoglossus semilaevis. The sequence continues at coordinate 1,846,878 of NC_024319.1, read as the reverse complement.
AATTCTGGACACGACTAAAACAAGCATAACGATTGTGTTACACAGACTGACTGAGGGCAGACGTGTCGCCGGATGTTGACGATGTCTTAAACGTCTATTACTGTTTTTACAGCTCCATCATGCGAATAACTGAGGTATTACATAGGTATTATTATTACTTTTGCTTGTTACATAAACCCAAATCCCAACTTAAAATATTATTTTTATTAAAATAATACTTTTAACAAGATTGTTGACTGGTTTTATTTACATGTTTTATTATCTACAGGAATGTACATTACTGTGATATTAATGTAGATTATGAACATTTGTCTCGTTTGTCTCTTAGTTTTTATTTTTGCGTTTTGTTTTTATACGCTTTAGCATTAATATATAAGCACGAATTTAATATTCAGAAACAAAAGTGATAAATCCGTCTATTCTGGGCTAATGTTAACAACAACAGTGCAATCGTCGTTTGGTGGTGATTATAAATATCACTACCTCGCCTTTGTGTCTAAATTATATAATTTAATAATATTGTATTTCTGTACTGAATAAATTATACATACAAATGTACTCAGTTGGGATAAATATGTGATAACAGTGCGTAACTATGTAAACATGTAAAAGAGAGAAAATAAATGTATCTGTTAAAATGATTATTATTGTACAATATTATTCTGAACAGGATATTTAAGAAATGTCTGGTTTAGTAACACGGAAAACAGACCAAAAACACGGTTTAACATGAATGTCGGAAACACAGCGTCCGTGTGCGAATAACTCATAACCAAGAATTGTGTATTACATGTCGTATAACTATGTAACATGACTACAATTACCACATATTACTACTTTTCGCGAATATATACTTGGTAACAACAGCGCACAGGCAACAGGTCAGTTACAATTCATGTTTAATACACTTTATTTTTGATGTAAAGACCTTTAAATGAAGCGGTTTTGTGTTACAGGAAGTGACATCACACATCAAACTCCCTTTGTCTGACGGCCTCATCCGGAGGAAGTGGAGCTCAGGCAGGGCAGCCACTGTACCGGAGGGGGGAAAAACCAGAAGGAAAGAAAAAAAAAAAAGCTAATGAGGAAAAACTTCAACCTTCTGCGGGAATTTTTTGACAAATCCACAAACGGTGCCCCAATCGACCCGGGCCTCGAGAGTTCCGGGAAGGAAGACGGTGTCGTCGGTACCGGTAAACAACACTATCCTCCATGCAGTTGTAGTATTTTTGGGTAGATTTGAAGCAGCGACTTTGCTGCCGCCTCTCCACCCTCTCCACAGCCGGAAGTCGGTGTGGACGGTCTATTGATTTTTTTTCCCCCTCTTCGCTTCGGTTTTTTTTTATGCTTCGGTTTTTTTTTCTGGTTGTTTTTTCCCTGATAGGACGGCGGAGCAGACACTGAGCGGAGCTGTCTGCTAACTGTATGCTAATCAGCGCGGTGGCTTTGATTAACTACTGCACGTAAAGGGCCAAAATGGAGCCGTGATGTTGAGCTGTAGCTGCCTGTAAACATTACACACCAGTGACTTTCGATTGACCATTACACTCGGAGACATCACCTGTCCTCTGTTACTGGTTTTGGTTTTATTTATTATTATGTTATCGCATATTTTGTACTGGTTGTCCTTGTAGTCTAACGAACGCTAAAGATAACAAGGAAAAGGTAACTGCCTTTACGTGATGAGCAAAATCGTCTCTTATTCTTATCTTATTGTTGTCGCCCAGAGACGAGCAGTGGAAAAGAAGCTTTTACATCGACTCGTTTGTTTGTATTTATTGATATTTTTCTCATTCGTCAACTTTTTTTAAGTTAACCATATTAGTCGTAGTAGGAACTATGACTCACTACAATCCCGGACTTCGCGTGGTCAGTAAAGTTAATTGTACAAAATATAAATGTCTAAATATATATATAGACGTATATATGAATTTTTGTATGTACAGTGTTGATAGCCCTGACACGGAGTCCGAGTGTAGCAGCTTGACATGAACCAGCAGCAGTGTTGGAATGCTGTGTGGTACGGTGGGAGGGTGGAAGCACGAGGGGTCAGGCTGTTGAACTTGAATGGTTGTCTGTCATTGTTGTGCAGTTGAACTTGTGTCTCTGTTTTTCCTCCTTTTTCTTTGCTAACACATTGTCTAACACAGAGGTTAGTTTTTTTTTAGCTTATCTTAAACATATTTTATGTCTTTGTTGATTGGACGCCACATATTACAGATTTTCTATTTGATTTAGCCAGCAGTCATTTTTTATTTTTTGTTTTACTTATTGACAAAAACTCACTTTTCCATCTGACTGCTGCAGGGTTCTGTTGTATCGTCTCATGTTGTTTTATGGCTCCCTCCCATTTCAAAATGCACAGGAGCATGTTTTATGGCCCCCTCCCATTTCAAAATGCACAGGAGCATCCGATCCTTTTTAAAAAAATGTTGTCATTTATTTTTAAGTTATTTGTCCATTATACATTACCCAAAGCAACATTTCTTTCCTTCAATATGAAACAATAATGCAGATCCTGCAACGTTCCCTTTTTTCTGATGCCAAAGAATGACCTCTAGAATAAAAAACTAGTATTTCATATCTTCTATAGTCCACTCACCTGTAAAGACAACAGAGTTTAGTTTTTGTTGTAGCGCTGAATCTCCTTTATGTTTTCTAATCAATAACGCAGCTTCATATTGACCTGTAGTTGAAATGTCCTACATTACACCACAAGGTTATTCTGGTAATTTCTCACTTTTATCAGAAACATAAACCACGGTGTCTTTGACGAGCACTTTCACATTCTTTGTTACTCACAGATTGATCTTCTTATTTACTGGTTAAATTGATCAAAAAACAACAACAACATTTTATTCTCTTTTGATGCAGTCACCGAATCTTGCAGTTTGAGGCCAATTGCAGAAATGATGGAAGATTCACATTTTAATTCATCATATTTCTGGTCCCCCATCTCTGCAGTGCCAGGCCAGGTAAGACGGAGTGTTTATCATTAAAGTGTTGATGTTTTTCATCCTTATTTCACTTGTTAATTATCTGTGTTGTAGACCATCCACATTAGATTTGTGTGCAGTTCAGTCAACGTCTCATCCAGTCTCTTCTCTCCCAGCATATTGAAAATGCCATGTTTCTGAACAAGATGAAGGAGCAGCAAGAGAAAGCCTCCTCCTTCTCTTCTTCCTCTGCGTCCCACTATCAGACGGCTCTCCTCACCATCCCCTCAGCTGGCTCTAAGTCTGAGGGAGGGGGGCAGGCGGGCAGCGCATCGCACCTGCACCCCCCCCACAGCACCCAGAACATCACGGTGCTGCCTGTGCCCTCCACGGGCATCATGACGGCAGGTGAGTCTGATTCTGCTCCCAGAAACCTCCAGGTCTGCTCAGGTTGACATCCCATACCGTCTCATGGACACGGCTTGGCTCATGAGCACACATTCAAATCAGCACGTTGAACCTCCGAGCACCTCTCTGCTGCTGCAGGCATGAACCCCACTCTGCCCTAAATTATTTAAAACCGTGGGGATTTCCTCGGTACCAGTGTGCTGGGGCTGAGGCACACGCTCACATTCCACACATTATTTTGTAAATTCTACTGAATAACAGTTTTTTTTTTTGGAGGGTCTGACACCACACAGTGCAGTCTGCTCATTATGTTCACTTGTCTGTGCAGTAATTCACTTTCACCTGCCAGGACAACGTTTCAAGGGAGGAGAATGTTAACCAGCAAGAAATGAATGGGTCCATGAGGAGTCCACCGACCACTGATTAATTAGACTGAAAGTCTTCTTTTAGGTCGACTCCTGGAGTTGAATAAATTCTCTCTCTTTTGTGCACACACACACACACACACACACATACACACACAATCAACTGTTCAGACTGAGTCGTTATTTCAAACCGATCACCAACTTCCTGTACTTACGCTGATGTTCTAGAAGAAACTTAAAACTCTCTGGGTTCCTGTGTTTGGCACTGCAGTGTCTGCAGCCTCAATGTAACTTTTGTCCCCCCCTTTTCCTCTCAGCGGGTTTAGTCATCACGACTCCTCAGGGAACTCTCGTCTCTCCCACCTCCTCTCAGTCCTTTGTCTCTGGGCATCCAGCGACAACCATGATCGTGTCAGCGCTCCATCCTCCAGGTGAAACACTCTGAGCGGAACATCGTCATGTGACACGCACACAAACGAAGCAGTTGACCACGTCATGATTGATCGAGGCAATGATCGGTAACTTTTGTTTTTCTCGTAGACAAAAAAGAAGGTGACGGAGCGCCCCACGTTGTTGTGATGCCAACGCCGTCCAAACGAGGCAGAAAGAAGAAGACGACCGTGACCATCAGTTCCATTGGAGGGCAGGGGCATGAAACGATAATGTTGGCACAAGCACTGACGGGTGGCAGTCAGGTAGGACGGTGACGTGTGGTGTAGTGAGCTAACAACCTGAAACACAAAACAATGTTTATCATTCAGTAGGGATGTAACGATGCGTCGTGAATCAGTGAAAATCAATACAAATACGTGACGATTTTCATCGTTTGAAATCAAAAATTAAATCACACCTTAAGGTGTAAGGACTAGACTGTGTTATCTTAAAGTCACTGGTCATAGCGTGACACTACCCTCTCCAGTACAGTAGGCGGCAGTATGCTCCTAAAAACGTTCTCATTATTCCTTTTTTTTTCCCAGCATCACAGTCGAGACCCGTATGACCTTTCCAATGAGGATGAAGACCACGGTCCAAAGGACAGCACTAAGACCTACAGGTGAAATAACAAACCGAACCTGCACGGTGTGGACAGAACCACACTTCACTGCATGTCAGAGCCACATCAGCTCACTCTGTAGTCAGACCTGATTCTCCTTCAACGTCTGTGTAGATCCTGGTCCGTCCAGGTCGTGCTTCTTCAAATCGTGTGAGTCAATAGTTGAGTTGAAGACATTTGGGTTCTGGGTTCAAACATGTCGCCTTTTCTGCCTCGTTTGCGTAATTTGGTGCGACGTTGTTGAGGACGTGTGTCCCCCCGTATCAGAACCACAGCCAGAGAAGGAGGAAGAAGAAGAAGAAGCAGTGGGACAGAACCTCAACAGAAATGTCCAAACCAGGAGGACGAAGAATTCTCTGTCCACACTCTGTCTCTAACGTCCACACAGTCCACCATCGTCTTCAGGCTCTGTCTCTGTTTGGACTTCTTTCTCAGCAGGTACATCAGCGCGACAACGACGTCACCGCGTTTGTTATTGTCTGAGAATCAGACGTTGGCCGCGAAACAACCGTTCTCAACATAAGGCACACGTGGGAGTATTTGGGCAGTGATGTTTAAATCGGCCACAGAGAGTAGACGTGAGGGTTGACCCCCCCCCTCCTCTGGGGGACGGAGTGGGTTTTTCCACTGATGTTAGACAGACAGCCACTTTAGTGGACTGGACCATGTGGGCGGTCCAGTCCACGTTACTGTACCTGACAGAAATCATGTGACTTTAAATTAGTCCGACCGTCATTGGCAGTTCCAGTCAGACCGGCGACCCTTGACCTCTGCCGTCATCCTAACAGAGTGCAGCGAGGGTTAGTCTTCAACTACAGTCCAGGTCCGGTTGGTACTGACTCACATGATTCCTTCTCTGATGTGTGAGAGACGATGACATCACAGCGTCATGGCTGCCTCTGTCCACTCTCCTCCTCCTCCTCTGCGGTGCATGCTCTCAGTTGTCTCTTCCTAACTTCCCTCTGTCCTGCTCTGTCCCCCGTACAGACACCTGCACATTCCTCTTCCTGTCCTCTTCTCTCAGTGTGTGTGTGATTTTTTTTTTTTTTTTGTTACCTTGTGTTGATTCTTTTCTCCGCTTTCTCTTAATTGATCTCTTTTCTCACCTCTCATTTTCTCCTTTCCTGTAAATGTATCATTTTTCTTTCCCCTTGTTCTTCTGCCCCTCCTTCACCCCCCTCCCCTCCCCCATCCTGTGTGTCTCCGCCTGTAGGTGCCGGATGTGTGCGGCGACCTTCTTCAGTAAGTCTGACATGCAGATCCACTCCAAGTCGCACACAGAGGCCAAACCTCACAAGTGTCCCCACTGCGCCAAGTCATTTGCCAACTCCAGCTACCTGGCCCAGCACATCCGCATCCACAGCGGGGCTAAGCCCTACTCCTGCTCCTACTGCCAGAAATCATTCAGGCAACTCAGTCACTTACAGCAGCACACACGGTACTGCAGACCCCCCCACACCCCCCACCCTCTCCCCTGATCTTTCTTAAGCGACCCCATGACATGTTCCCTGTTCTTTTGACTTGTTCTGCCAAGTTCCTTCTTGAGACACAGAGTCCTGTTCTCTGCCCCTCCTGTGGAGGGAGGCGGTGTAGTTGACACGTGTGCATCACATTGCATTTCAGATATATGCCCTGCATGCTGCCACTTGCATCCAGCAGTGACCTTAAGGAGAAAAAAAAGTGATGTTGGAGTCGCTGCGTTTGTTGTTTGTTGGCCTTCATCCATTTGAAATAGATTTTCAATAATTCACAGTCTAATCAGAATGGCTGTTAAAAATGCATGGATTCATCATCTGTGTCTCTTCTCCTGTGTGTGTGTGTGTGTGTGTGTGTCCACGCCGTCCTGTGGACTGTTTGCATGGCTGTTTGAAATCTGACTTCATACAGTTTTACCTGTTTCCACTCTGTCTTCATGCTGCTGCTGCTGCTGCTGCTGCTGCTGCTGCTTCCAAAGAAACACATTTGCATCTGTGGATATATTAGAAGTACCAGTTCAACACTTTTGCATAATTCCATATGGCTCAGCTCAGCCACGGTGCTGTCGTGCTCTGCTTCCAAACTACTGCTGTCCTGTGTCCGTGTCCTGTAGCGTCTCTGTTGTTGCATGTGGATGTTTTTTTTGTTTTCATCTTCAACTGATGATGATAGAGTAAAAGATCTGACCTTCCAGTTGTCAGAGAAAAGCATGGAAAATAGTCTGATTTTAAAAGTAAATGAAGCTTCACCTGAGAGAAATGACAAAAAATATCAACTGTAAATATTTACTACTGTAGTGCTTTTTAATTAAATTAATTTAATTTAACCCTGAATTCCTACATACACCAAACACACATTTTCTCACACACACACACATATGTACATATACGTATGTATGTGCGTGTGTACATATATGTATGTATATGTGTGTACACACATACATGCATATATACATTCATGGGGTCTTGTTGTGGTAAATACCAGGATGTGTTTTTGTTTCCGTGGTTTCCCGCCTTCCTCTCTTACGACCTGTTTCCTTTTCTCTCGCTCCGACCCATTGGCCGTGGACCAGGAATCACACGGAGTCGAAGCCTCACAAGTGTCCCCACTGCACCAAGTCCTTTGCCAACTCCAGCTACCTGGCCCAGCACATCCGCATCCACACCGGAGTGAAACCCTACTCCTGCTCCTACTGCGAGAAGTCCTTCAGACAGCTGAGCCACCTCCAGCAACACAACAGGTGAGTCCGTCGGTGTTTTAATGACAGTCGGCCGACGTCACCCTCACAACAGTCGGAGTGTGTGTGTGTGTGTGTGCGTATACGTAGACGTCTGCATTTGTCTGTGACTGTTTGACAGGATTCACACCGGAGAACGGCCGTACAAGTGCATCCACCCAGGCTGTGACAAGTCCTTCACTCAACTCTCAAACCTACAGGTGAGGAGCAGGAACTACGTAGAACGTTAAAGAACGTGGGGGGAACTTGTTCCACAGACACAGACACAGTGTTTTCCAGTTCCTGTAAAGAAAGGAACTCTTGTTTTACCTGGTGGTGGTATTTTGAGTACACAGACAGTGTTTTACCTGGTGGTGGTATTTTGAGTTCTTACAAACAAAGGTTCATTGGATTTGGCCTGGGTTCAATTCCAGAGGAACCCAGCAGGGGGCAGCCTGTTGTATCAGATCTTCAATAAACTATCAAATGATTAGTACTATTATAAAAGTCATATTATGGAAAAACAATAATCGTACGGTGAGTTGAGTGTGTCGTTACATTCCAACTGATCAGCTGATCAGAACTAAAGTCTTCTGTCTGGTCTCTCTGTGCCACTTTATTTTGTTTTCCCCACAGTCCCACCGGCGTCAGCACAACAAAGACAAGCCCTACAAGTGCCCCAATTGTAACAAAGGATACATAGATGCAGCCAGTCTGGAGGTGCACATGTCCACACACACTGTCAAACACGCCAGGATCTACTCCTGTGGCCTCTGCAACCGCTCCTACACCTCAGTAAGACAAATGTCCATTTCTGAAGAGAATTTCTACATGAAACACTGTGAATCTGCTCACTGGCACCAGACGCCTGACACCTGCTTAACCTCATGTAGTCACATGTCCACTGTTTACCCTTTACCTGTCCTCCCCTCATCTCAGGAGACCTATCTGGTGAGACACATGGAGAAACACAATCCAGACCAGTTGACTGTACCGGCAGTTGTGGAACAACAAAACCAGAACCAAACCCAGGGCCAGGCAGGGGCTCAGAGCCGCTTAGAGGGCACAGATAGAGGATCAAATCGCTCTGGAGGTGGAGGTGGAGGTGGACGAGCGAGTGGAGGCCAGCAGGGGCAGGGGCAGAGTAACTACCCCCAGACAGAAAACATCCCCTGTCCCTTTGACTTGCACCAGTACAAGACAGTGTCTGCCAACGACCTCCAGTACAAACCAGTCAGTGTTTCTGACATCAGCTCTCACAAAGATCTCTGTCTCACTGTGTCGGCCTCCGCCATCCAGGTGGAGCACCTCAACTCCTAGACTGAAGGAGAACGGAGGATTAAAGCAATACTGAGACGGAGAGAGAGAGAGAGAGAAAAAAAAGAACATTGAACACATTAGACTCTGCCTAAACAAATGTTTGGGACAAAAAAACAAAACAAAAAAAAAACCAACGATGATTTTAGTGACACAATGTTTGGAGACTATCACTCTGTTTTATTACGTTTGTCTCTTATTTTCCTTCTGCCTCGTTTGCCTTATTTTCTTTATGTTTAGCCGTCCTGTCTGGGTATAAAGTGCATGTAAAAGCTGCAATAAAGTCTGTCTCATCCATCACACTGATGGTTTTACAAAAGAGCTGCAGTGGAAGGAGCAGAGCTGCTGTTATTGACTCACCTCTTCACAGCCACTCCTGATGGTCGCTCTGTTTATGGACGTTGACTGAAGGGAATGTTTTTATACTTTCATACTGTGTCTCTCAGTTTTTAGTGTGTACATTTTACCATTTAAAAAAAACAAAACAAAAAACATCAACACATAACTGCAATAACATGTTTTTAACTTTAAAGGATTTTAAAGCTGATTTCTTTTTCAGGAGAGAAAAATGTCAACTCAAGTATATATAAATATATGAATAAATATATATATATATATATATACACTACTAGTCAATAAATGGTAATGTGATGAAAGGATCTATTAACTAGGTCTGTCACACTAACTGTTTTTTGTTCCTTCTCCCCTAAAATGTATTTATATAAAAACTTCAGTTTAACCAACTCTCCGGTCGGTGTCATGGTGGTAACAGGCTTTTTATCAAATACTCATTAGTGATGTTTGGTTCTGACCAAAGTGACCGATCGTGACCCGTCGAGCGGGTCAGACAGAAGACGCCACAGTGACAGGAACCGTTTGGATGAGAAGGATAAAGAAGTTCTTGTGACAGACCTGGTGCTTCTTCACAGTCCTGTTCACAAACATCGACAGAGTTTAGCATGAACTTGTGGGTGGGGGGGCCAGGGAGGGGGGGGGGGGGGGCGGGGCGGGGCCGGTTCTTGTTTTATCTTTNTCTATGTGCTGTGCATATGCTCTCAAAGTAATCAAATGTGTACTTCATATTATTACTACCACAATAAACATTTATAATACTTCTTTCTAGACATACTGACGCACCAGAGGATTGTGGGTAAAAGTGTTTTTTACACAATAAACCCCCTTGAAATGTTTTCCCACCTCCCAGTTTATTGTCATATATGAGGGGTATGAACAGACTGTGAGACTGTGTGACATAAAACTGATTAAACAATGTTATCGTTAATGACAGTCTTAAATGTCTTTGAAGGTGAGGCATCAGTTAAACAGAATAAAGGATTGGATGTTCAGACACAAGTTCTACCACCATAAAAACATGATTTTCTAACATGAATATTCAGACATTTGTTTGTACATAAACATTATATTCTTATGCCCTATTACAATGTATAATAATGCATTAATGTTTCAATAAATTACAGCTGCAACATGACACAGATTTATTATGTACAAACATAAACACAAATATGTACACATCCTGTATTCAGAACATAAAATGTATTTGTCACCAGAGCTGGAATGACTGATTTTCTCTTGCAAAAATATTCACTTAAAGTAATATTTGGTTTATTCGAAGCTCTGTGTTGAGAGTCAAGTATTTATTGTCGTGTACATAGTTAAAAACACTGGTTTTTCCTGTAACAAACAGATCAAAATTTAAACATATATATTCCTTTTTTTTAATTATTAGAAATGTTTTATAGGTGAAAATAAAACGCGTTTTCCCTAATGTGACTACAACCGGTGCCACTGTAGCTGTGACGTCGTTTGAAGCGCGTCTGCTCTGCAGGAATGTGAAGAGTGCGAAGTGTTTACAAAAGTGGACTGTACCATTAGAAGAGCGGGGGGGGTAAATAAGCAAAACTGACATTTATTTATATATTTAATTTCTAGTATGATAATCAAAATACGGATATTTAAACGTAAAGAATCCTTATTTCCATTTTGGTATTTTCTAGAAAACTACGAACAACGGACCGGGTTTGTGAGGTTGTCAAACACTCGGACTTGGTATCGCCCACAGAGCTCCGCAGACTGCGGTGAATGTACAAAACCCCCTCTGTGGGCTATTAGTAGTCTAAAAAGAGAGGCTTTAAAAAACTTTACATTCTGTGCTTTTCACTGTTCGTGAGCTCAGGGTTGTTGTCAACTGTGGACCGAATCCGGAACAATCCGCCCGAGCCGCCGCTGACGTCTGTATGGTGTGTCCGTCCTCACTGCGTCACTGACAAAGTGTAGGAGTCGAGAAACTTCACTTATGTAAATAACGTCACAGGCAGAAGTGTGTGAGCAGCGGCAGGTAGCCGAGCACATGTAAATATATATTTATAAATCCGCACATGCTTTACTAACCAGCCGGCTGTCAAACATGCCGAGGAAAAAGCCATTCAGCAACAAACAGAAGAAAAAACAGATGCAAATCAAGCGGGAGAGGAAGAAAGGTAACTCTTTTACCCTTTGCTTTTAGCACTACTGGGCTAGCATTAGCCGCAAGCTAACGGTCCGTGCTAACTTAAATAAACGCACTCTAGCAATTTACGTCAAGTCCAGTCTATTCGTACAGCACAAATTCAGAAAAAAACACTGTTCTTCACAGTTTTGAATTGGAATTAAAATTAATAAACGGCATAACTCATATAACGGGCTAAAAATAGAGGAGTTTATATAGTTGTTCTGAGTTCATAACATTGGCTGTGTTTTTTAAAAATCGTCCCGAGTGTCTGTGAGAAGACATGTTAGGTGAACCTTTAGCTTGTTGTGATGACAAGTTACCCTGGAAGCTAACAGTAAAAATAAAAAAATAAAAAACCGACTTCTGTCCCAGGTGTTTCAGATCAACATTATCTGAATTTAAACCAGACACGATCTTCAGCTACAAGACAGCACTTAGTTCTGTCCTCTTCAGTTACTTCAGCTGGTGATTCGATACACCGCGATCACAGTTTCGGTGTTTTTCATATTTTATGTACAACACAAATATTTAATCCTCAGAATTAAAGGGGGGTTCCCTTGTTTTTCTGTCTTTAAGTGATGGAGACCTAATAACTTTCATATAAAACAGAGCTATCCAAAGAAAGGAAAATATGTATATAATATATATATTCAAAGATAAGTTTATTTTGTGGGAACAATTTCAGAAGGGTTGAAAGTTTTAAGCATTTCTTAAACATTGTCTACTGCAGTATTTTCACTTACGTACCTCCCGGGTGGTGCAGGCCGATTGTTGAAACTCATGCAGTGAGTTTTGAATGAGTTTGTTGATCACCATTGTGTTAGAGTGTAACTGTGGGCCGCTGACACTCAGGTGACACAGGATCTGGACCGAGCAGTCGCAACGCCAGCGCAGAGCGAGGAGGAGAGCGACAGTCGGATACCTCGGACAGTGAGACCAGCGACGTTAGAAGAATAAACCAGCAGCCGTTCAGCAAAGACGGTCGATATGACCCGAACAGGTAGGAGGTTATATAAACTTAAGAAGATTCTGTTGAGTGGCCACTAGGGGTGTAACAAAATATCAACACACTGAAGTATCTCCTGATCCCGTATCAATCTCCTCAGTCATTGATCAGTTATTGATTTTCTCCAATATTCCTGGTGTTGGTTCATGTTCTACTTCTTTTCTTTCTTCTCTAGTGATTCCAAATGTAAATCCCTCTGTACTCTGTGTTAGTAACCTGATGTAACATTAATATATTGTTGTGACTGTAGTATCGCAGTGTATCATATCGTCGCCTCTGTATCGTTCTACGTATCGTATCGACAGAATCTTGCCACAAATTCTTACTTCTTTCATTGTTGTAGCTTCAAACCAGATGGTGTAAATGTTATTTTAAACAAACAAAAACCCACTCTCAAATACATCTCTCAAAAAGGTTTCGACTCCACTTTGAGAGAGAGAGTAAAGAGGAGGTGGAAAAGAGAAAGAAGACGGCCAGGGAGAAGCCGCTGCAGCAGGTCTCAGAGAAGGAGCTGGAGCTCAACATCGAAGACATTTATCCAAAAGACAAAGGTTTGGGTTTTTTTTCCTTTAAATACATTTCCAGATCCACATCTCTTAATTTCACATATCTGATTTTTAACAAATTGAAATTTCACTTTGCACTGCCAGGCCTTGGTTTCCCACGGCGACCTCCATGGAATTATGGTATGGCACGTGAGGATCTGCTGAAGAAAGAGGAGAAGTCGTTTCGACTGTATCTTGATGATCTTCTCTCCAGGAACCCACTGGGCTCCCTCAGCCACTTCGAGCACAATCTGGAGGTAAATGATTGGTTGGTGCAGGAAAATATGGTTTGGTCTTGAAGTTAATAATTGTTCTACTATCCTATGGACACTATAATTGATAGCCCTGTGACATCATCAGTTATAATGTTGCTAACTATCAGGACATCAGGTTGTCTCCTGTGTTCCTGCAGCCCACTTCTGTGTGGGTCAGATGTTAACCAATGGGCTTCACTTTTAGGGTTAACTTTTCTGCATTAAGTTATTTTCATTTGTTAAAAAAAAAACAAAAAACGATGGTTTGTGTATCACTTGAAGTACTTGGGCTCCCTCTAGTGGTATAGAGTGGGATCGGTTTAAAAAAAGGAAAGTGAACAAATCTGCTTTAACAAATGTAGGCACTAAAAATATAAGGCTCAGAAACACTGAGTCACTTCGATGTCAAATATAGCTGCCATAAATATATATTTAAATATATATACTTAAATATATATTTATATATGAAAAATCAATTGACAGCATCCAGACTGTGTTGCTGACACAAATGTCTCAGATCATGAGACAGGTCGGGTAAGGATCCCACGTCCCACAGGATGTTACCTGAACTGCTCTGTGAATAAACCTTCACAGTGTGATATCACTGTACAATAACATTATTCCACAAACTGACCTCAAACGTCCAAACGCTGCTGCTGGAGCTCAGTGGACGGATGTTTCATATCTGCACGCTGAAGTACGCTGAAGTATTCATAAGGCCAGGAAATAGATTTGGACCAGAGTGAAACAGAGCGATCTCCCAAATTCACTGCATCGTAAATCACTTCCCTTTGGCTTCGACTTCTGTGTATATTATGTTTGGCAATGACACAGAGAATTATGACTCAGTTCTTTTCCCCTCATCAGTAGTCACGGCTCTCCCCGGCCCCTTCCTCCATAAATCAATACCAGCAGCAACATGTTGTGAAGTTTATTTAACGAATAATATTTTTAAAAAGTAATTTAATCTTTTCTGCAGACGTGGAGGCAGTTATGGAGAGTTCTGGAGATGTCTGACGTCATTCTGCTCATCGTGGACATCAGACACCCGGTAGGAGATGATCCTGATTTTCTTTTGAATTCATCCTGCCACTAGATGGAGACAGAGTGTAGGTTTTTTTTAAAGGCTGCGTGTGATCTACGTTAGAATTGTTTATTTTCCCCTTAAAATAAATATAAAATTATCAAATGACTTTAAAGCTTTAATTCAGTAATGTTATAAGATTAAGACACTTAAAATAAGATTAGACTTCATATTCATTCCACGGCAGGAAATTCACTTTTGGAATGTGATCATAAGTTAAACTAAAATCATTCTTCATGTGATATTTTAAGACAACCTAGAAATCTCCATCTGCAGGTATTGATAGCTGTCCTTTTCTGACCCTGTGATTCCGTGTTACACCTCCAGGTGCTGCAGTTTCCTCCAGACCTGTACCACTACATCACCGGAGACCTGAAGAAGCAGGTCATAGTAGTGCTGAACAAAATTGACCTCTGTCCCGCTCCACTCATCATCGCCTGGAAACACTACATGGTGTCTCAGTTCCCAGACCTGCATACGGTCTGTTTCACCTCCCAGCGTGGGCCGACCAACACAGGTGAGCAGCAGCAGAAGAAGAAGAAGAAGACAATGTTTCAGTTGACCTGAATTACCTTATGTTCAAACTCCTCCTCCGTCTGTTGGTCCGTAGCGTCACAGAAGAAGAAAAGGAAGTTGGACTGGAGTCATGCTGCCGGTCCTGTGGAGGTTCTGAAGGCCTGTCAGCTGCTCACGGCAGGAAATGGTGCCGACCCTCTGTTCATCTCTTCATCTAATGTTCAAACCTTTTCATTTGTGAAAGTCTGAGTCAATGTCTCCCTGTTCCTGTGCAGTTGACCTGTCCAGCTGGGAGCAGAAGATTCACAGAGACGCCTCTGCAGTGGGACTAGACGAGGACAGCGCAGATGAGGCAGCAGAGTCGGTGCTGATGGAGTATCAGAGTGACAGTGCCATGGAGATGAGCGCTCCGTCGGAGGAGCTCTACAAAAATGGAATCCTCACGTTGGGCTGCATCGGTAAAACGACTCCCAGCAGCCTGTCTTTAGTCAAATGCCTACATCACCTACTTATATCCTACCTCATCATCTAACTGATGAGATCAGATCAAGCCCAGTTGTGTTCATTCACTGATTAATATAATTAGAATGTGTCGTCATAAGAGTGGACAGTGACCTCTTGTGGCCAAATTGTAATGTAATTGTTAACATGTAAAATAATATATTTTTTAACATGATTAGATTGAACTCATTTATCCTGTTGTGTCCAGGTTTTCCCAATGTTGGGAAGTCATCTGTGATAAACAGCCTGGTGGGGAGGAAGGTGGTGAGTGTGTCCAGAACTCCAGGCCACACCAAGTATTTCCAGACCTACTACCTCACACCTACAGTCAAACTCTGCGACTGTCCTGGACTGGTGTTTCCTTCACGTGTTGTCAAACAACTGCAGGTACGACCTTTAACCTCTCTCGTACCAGGGTGAGAAGATGAGGTTCTGGGTTAGGTTGCTAACTTTTACGGTTGAACGTTAAAGATTCTGGCCGGGATCTACCCAGTGGCCCAGGTTCAGGAGCCCTACAGTTCCATCGGTTATCTGTGTGAGAGAACTAATTTCCTGTCCGTGCTGAAGATCAGACATCCCAGCCTACAAGACCTGCCCCCCCACCAAAGGTTCGAGGGTCCTGAGACCCTGAGCTGGACTGCCTGGGATGTGTGTGAGGGTAAGATGGAGCTCAGGTTTGGAGGAGAATCCATCAGAGGATTCATCTCACACGTCTTGACGTTCACCTGTTCTTCTGCCATCTTTAGGTTGGGCGGAGAAGAAAGGATACAAGACGGCAAAAGCGGCTCGCAATGACGTCTACCGTGCAGCTAACGCCCTCCTACGGTTGGCAGTGGACGGCAGGTTGTGCCTCTGCCTCCGCCCCCCCGGCTACAGCTGTCTGAGAGGTAACGGTGTCGTCAGTGAGTCATGGTTGAAGGTGTAGTCTGAGCAGCAGGTCGGTGACGCCACCACTGTTTTTAAACCGCAGAGCACTGGGAAACCCACACCGACCTGCAGGACGTCGTGGCTCTGCAGGGGCGGACGACGGACGAGGAGGAAGGAGCTGGAGACCGGGCCGATGAGGAGGAGGAGGACGATGAGTCCAGCTCTGAGCCGGAGGAGGAGAGAGACAGAGATGCAGACGATGACGACGACGACGACGGAGACGACGATAAAGACGACGGGTTTGGTCGCCCGACGCGTAAGGATAGCAAGACATTTGGAAACGCCGTCAACATGTTCAACATTCTCAGCACCATCGAGTGTGAGTGAACAGACCCGCAGGTCGTCGTAGGTCGTCGCTGACGTCTGTTCTGCTGCTACAGTAAACTTTGACTTCCCAAACATTCATTCCTTTTTTTTTAGTCGCATTAACAACATATCTTCAAGTTTCTGACTCCACACAGAACCAACTCATCTACGTTGGCCCTCAGAGGAACAATCAACAAAAATGTGTTTTTTTTTTTCTGCTTCCTGCAGTGAATTGTGTTTGGTCTTTGGACTAAAATGGCAACGTTAGGACAGAAGATTAAAAGAAAGTGCACAGTGGACCAGATGTTGCTCAATCACTGGAGCCCAGTCAGTAAAGCACCGCCGTCTACCTGAACTCAGCTGTGGGGAAATAAAACATCCAGATCAGTTCTCCGTCTGTTTGAACTTAGCGTCGTACTTCACCACTAGGGGTGTAACGATGCAGAGTTAATGGGTTAAAAATCGACACAAATCCATGACAATTCAACACATCTGTTGAAGTAAAACATGAATCTCACATCAAGGTGTAAGGAGTTATCTCAGAAAGTCACTGGTCAGACCATGACACTACACACTCCACTACAGTAGGTGGCAGTATGCTCCTAAAAACTTTGGACGTGACCAACTATTAAACCCAAGAACTTGTTCCACTGTGACACAAAGAGTTCTCTATCATAATTATCATCCTCATCAGACTCAATGTTCTTCACACTCCTGGGCCGTATCTCTGGGCCGTATCTCTGGGCCGTATCTCTGGGCCGTATCTCTGGGTGGTTCCCAGTAAATAATTAAACATCCCCCTTCCTCTAAGATTGGAGTTTGAGGTGGTTAAATAGGTGGTTAACGCTCCTCACACTGTACTAAGTGTTCACTCTGAATTGACCATAGGTGTGAATAGAGCAACGCTGCCCTCGCCTGGTGACTGTCGGTATTGGTCTGCAGGTCCTGGAACTTCTGTTCATTAGTGAAACTTGATTTAGTTTAATTGAGCGTGGTGTGAATATGAGTGTGTGAATGAGATGGTCCAGGGAGTAACTCTAACTCTAACCCTGACATGGACAATCTACGGCTTGTGGGCCAGAAACAGTCCACTGGGTTTTCTAATCCGGCCCAACAAACACTGGCACTAGATTTATAAAGACACTGATGTCTGTCATGCATTACAAAGATATCGGTTGTAATTTCAGTAATGCCACTAGGTGGCAGCAGAAGACAATATGACAAATTTACATTGAAAGTTTTAAGTTCTTGTACATTTTATTTATATTGTTTGGCCCGGCCTTTACAGAAGAACTGGATCTGAGTTTGAAATAAATTGAAAAGTATTCTCTCACCGTATGGTTATATGTCGTTATATATCATGATATATCGTATTGTTGCCCCTGTGTCGTATCGACAGATTCTCCAGCTCTGGTTGTTATAAAGACAATGACACAGAAAGACTTCAACGCTTCTGGAACAAGATGGAGTGTTCAGGACCAGAGAGTGATTCATGTTGTTGAGGACACCGACTGGACTGGACTGGACTGGACTGGACTGGACCTTGGTAAAGAAACTCTGGTTTCTCCCGTTGACAAATGGACCAGTTTTGTTTTTGTTCTGAGTGAGTGACATCTGGAGACTCAGCAACTTTGATCCAAATACATTTGGTTTTTGATTAAACCTGAGTCTGAGTGTAGAACAGTGTGTTACAGGACGGTGGGGCTTCATTAGTCATGGCCCATATGGGCTGCATCCCCAGATTCACTCCACTCAGCCGTTAATGAAATCACTTCCACAGTCATCTGTTAAAAACGTCAAACATCCCCGAGATTTACGTTCAGTCGTGGAGCTTTTGTGCCAGTGTTATTGTGGTCACATGATTCATGCTGTCCCCCCCCCCCCCCCCCTCCCCTCGGCTGTTACAGTATCATCTCATTATGTTTATTCTGACCCACAGGGAGCAGTTTCTGAGCCAGCCCCGTCTCTGTGATGATAATCACTGCTGAGCTCTGCCATAATCACAGTTTACGGTGTGGAAGTGGGCGGAAAACTCCCACATTCTCCATGATTTGGTTTCCGTGCCAACTGGTGCGCGCTCCTGACTAGATAAACTCAGAGGAGGCCGGAGCTGTCATCGGGGACAGTCGTCAGGTCACAGTCGGGGGGGGGGGGGCTGCTTCCTGTCTGCAGCTCTTACCATGCTGTGGCCCTTGAACTTGTTTGGCAGTGACTCCAGGCAGACCCCGAGCCCAGATTTAGTGCAGTGTGTCACCCTAAATTTCAACACTCCTAATTGAACTCCGCTGTGTTTTTCCCATGTGGTTTGAGTTGGAGGTCTTTCTCATGATGCAATCAGGTTGTTGTGGGGACTCTTGCCCCCCCTCCCTCATTTACCCTGTTCCTGCTCCCTCTGTGACCCCAGCTGACATGTTGGTGAAGTAATGAATTAGATTCACATGTGAGGCTGAGAGAGAGAGAGAGAGAGAGAGAGCCTGAACAGAGCGGCAGAAAATCTGCTTTTATTTGCTCCCCTGGGCGCCACACACACGCAACAACCCCCGACAACAACCCCCGACAACAACCCCCGACAACAACCCCGCACTAATCCAGGTGAGGATGGAGTGGTAAACACTTTCAGGAATTTGGGACAATATTTAATTTAATTATTTTTCTAAACTATATATATATATATATATTAGAAAAATAATTAAATTAAATATATAAATATATGTGTATTTATACCACTGACATCTGGTGGCGCTCTGACGAAGGCGGTTGAAGTTGAACGCCCAAACTGTCACAGGTGAAATGTCATAAAAAGTCATAGAAATAACTTTTACTATGTTGACGTGGTTGCCATGGCAGTGGGGTCGCTGTGACACACGGGGGGCTGCAGACCCTCTGTTGAAGACCTCTCCTCGTGCCTCATTTAACCTGCGATCCTTATGTTTGTCTTTGTTTACTCGTGGTTTTTGAAGGTTTCATAAAAACTGTTGATCTGACATGTTTGGCCTCCAGCTGTGTTTGGTATTCAGTACTGAAGTACTCAGATAATACCCCGGGTTCAGACCATAACCCTGGGTATGTAGGGCAGCCTCATTTGCCCTACACACCTGCATTACCTCCATTGACCTCAAGGGGGGCAGAGCCCCTGTTGAACACCATTTTTATTTGTTGTTTTTTTTTCTCCACTCTCCTCGTAGGTCAATAAACAGGGAACGACCTTTAAAACCTTGAAGTACTCCGTGGATATTGTCGACTACTTTACCTCAGGGGTCCATCCTCGACCCACGTGAAGATTTACTTCAAACTTTCTTGTCCTTTGTTTTTTGTTGTTGTCACTGTTTGGCAACGACACGTTTTAGTTTAACAAAAGCAGAAACTGGACGTCAAGTATTTGGTCAACATCTTTTAGCCGTTAGCTTCAGATCCAAACCGTATGTAGCCGTGAGAGTTTCAGGGACGTTCGGGCTGAGAACCGAGCAGGTCCAGCTCGGTTCTGGAGGTCGGTCTCATCACTGCCATGTTTCCTAATGACTGTCAGGAACAGACGTATTGACGAGGCGGCGCCGCTCCTCCTCAGGAGATCGGCTTTTGGTAAACGGTCCCAGCAGTGAGTTAGTGTGTGTGGGGGGG
>NC_024319.1:1824809-1825391 GCF_000523025.1 Cynoglossus semilaevis | reverse complement strand
CACCCCCTCCACCACAGCCCAACCTCACTGCCAGGCCCCCCAACATCTCCCCCCCCACATATTTCCCTGACAACACTGAGCTCATCAGCTTCACAAACATCCAGCTGCAAAGGTCACCGAAGGTCAGACCAGGCAGGAGAGGATTTATTTAGACCGGACTCCAGGTTCTGGGTCAGAACAATGAGAGTCCACGATGGACGAGAGTCCACGGTGGACGTGTCCTTCTGAGACAGTGACTGTTCTCAGGTGATGAGTCACCGTGAGTCACGGTCCACTGGCTGCTCTCTAGCACCACCTCTAGGTTGAAGTTCTTCTGCTGCGGTTAAACTTGACATAGCACAGCACAGCACACCATGCACAATGAAATTTAACCTCTGCATTTAAGTGCCGACGTCTTCACTGATCCCTGACTTTGACTCTGGTCAGCTGACGGTAACGCTGGTCATGTGGTACAGCCGCCATCTTTGTTTACTCCTGCTTTGATTTGACATCATTTAACTAACTGCATATTTTTATTTGGGGGGTGTTATGGCCCCCCCCCCCCCCCCCCCCCCCCCCCCCCCTTCCCCTTCCAGTTGAGTC
>NC_024319.1:1823892-1824204 GCF_000523025.1 Cynoglossus semilaevis | reverse complement strand
GGGGGCAGTGGGGGGTGAGGGGTGGGCACTGTGTGTGTGTGTGCCTCTGATTTCCATTGACATGTTTGTATTTTCTGGGCTGTGTTTTGCGGTGATTCATCGTCAGTCACTCCTGAAAAGACTCACCAGCAGAAATGTTTTTTTTTTTTGCTGAAGGAAACTCATTTTTTCTTCCTCTTTAGTTTTTTTCCCTCCTAAAATATAAAAAATATCCTCCGTGACTCATCATTGATAAAACTTTCTGTTTTTCCCTCTCACACAAAAGTGAATTCCTTACAGGATCAGACCTGTTTTTTATGCTTCACTGGCATC
>NC_024319.1:1820412-1823794 GCF_000523025.1 Cynoglossus semilaevis | reverse complement strand
GGGTGACGATAAACACACAGTACGAAGGCACTCAGAATCTCCAGTAAAATGATTAAAACACTATAAAAAAATGAAGTGAACCCCAGTGGAGCAGCAGATACAGGAGGATGAGAACGGTGGTCGTTCGTGTCACGAGGTTCGTTGTTGCCTGGACGACCAACAAAGAAGAAGCAGCTGGAATATTTGGAGGAGAATGGAGTGAAAAGAGGGGGGAAAAAGAACTGAGAATCACTGTATTCACCAGCAGGGGTGGCTGCTGGGAATCAGTTCACATTGATGGTAAATGAGGCAGTAACACCCCCACCCCTCGAGACCCTCCCCCCCCCAAAAAAAAAAAATCTGAGCTATTTCTGTCCTACTCCTGTGTATGGAAACAAAATAAAAGTGATTTTAATGGAGTTGAGACTAAAACAGAGAATATAAACGTCATCATCATCAACAAAAAAACAAAAAGGCTCACGATTTAAAGCCGTAAATTATATAATAGATTGAGAAAAAAACAATGAAGGGGGGGGGGGGGGGGAAAATGCAGGAAAAAGTTATATAATAGATTGAGAAAAAAAACAATGGGGGGGGGTTAAAATGCAGTGAAACAATGTTGACGATGTGCAAATAAGCTAAGATCACAGGTCTTCAACAGGAGGTCTGTGACCCCTGGGGGCTCGCTGAGGTACTACAGGGAAAGTTGTGATTTTTTTTTGTCCTTTTATATGGAACACGGTTCTTTTTGAACATTTAATTCCAGGCTGATGTAAAAAAAAAAACATCCTTGAACATATAAACCTGTGACACTGGTTGTTTTGGTGTCGGGAGTATATTCTTAACCTACACCAACATGTGTAACATTTGTACTGCAGTAACACAGAGCTGAGAGTACTGCATTGGACGACATAGTACTTATATATATTTATATGTGTGTGTTTTTCAAACCAACAACCCTCTAAACTGGAGCTCCACGTTCGTGTTTTTACCTCCAACCCGTCAGACTGAAGTATTACAGCCTCAGGCGCAGTAATAGTGTGTATTTACTCCGCCTGTACTCTGTAATGAAGTGTGTTTTGGAGCTAAGTACCCGGACCGGCTGCTGTGGCCCAACATTAAGTGATCCAGACCAGGTGCTTAGAGCCAGGACACGTTTTTAAAGACTTGACAAGTTTACTTTATTTAAAACATCCCTCTCAGTTGCAGCTTTCTCTGACACGCAGGGGTTAACCAGGTGAAAACTGAACACCGCTGTATCAAATGTCATATTCCCCAAATCTCTGCCGGGCCGTAACAAAGAAACAGCCCCGCGGTGTTGTTAGGCTCCCGGCCCCGCCCACCGCGGCCTCCGATTGGCTGCTCTGCTGCTAGGATATTCATCAGACACCTTGCTCTGGGGCTCTGATTGGTCGAAGCCGGTGCAGTTATGCAAATGAGCACCTGGTGGCGCCTGCTGGCCGCCGGGATGTGGAGCCGTGGACTAGGAAAGGAGAGAGTTAGCAGCGAGGCTCAGATTCACGGAGGAGCCGAGGAACAGCGAGCGACTGACGGGGTCGGAGCAGCTCCGTCTCCGGGTGTATTTTTGTCACAGTCGACACCGTTTAAAATCATCACACACGGCGGCGGAGTGACGTGACGTGACGCCGTGGCCGCGGCGGTAACGACGAAGAACTGTCTGACTTGTGCAGTTGTGTGAGTTCTGACAGAAGTCGCTGACTGAGTGGGTCGTAGCTGCCCCCCCCCCCCACCCCCACCGAGCTGAGCCTGGATCAGTTAGAGGACACGAGTTGTTAAGGACAGAAACGCCGAGTTTCAGCTACTTTGACACCGACTCCATCCAGAGGACTGGACTCCTGTCAAGCCGAACTTCTCTGGATTTTTTTAGGTAAGTTCTCGCACAACTCCTCCAGTCCCTCCGCGGCTCCCCGTACACTTTACTCATAAATAGGCGGCTATAATAATACTGCACCGAATATTTCTGTCTGTCTGACTGTCTGACTGTCTGACTGACTGTCTGTCTGACTGTGTGGGTCTGACAGTCTCTCACTTCGAGCTTTGGCGTCTGTCAGTCTGTCAGTCCGGCGGACTCGGCAGCTCCGGACTGTGGGGAAGTAGCCCCGGTGAGAAGTGGCGCCGAGCCCTGGTTGTGGAGCTCGTTTTTTTGGGGGGGGGGAGATAAGTTCGTGGCACGAACCCAGCACCGCGTTGCTGGAAATATGACAACAAAAACACGCTGTTCTGTATCTGCGTGGAGCTGGAGTCACGAGCAGTGACTTCAGCCGATGATGAACTCATTTATTTTTGGTCAGATGTCACGTGATGCAGATCAGTGAGTTAATGTGACGAGGAAACATAACAGTGAAAATGTGTCGATGTTACTGCAGCAGCAGCGCGAGGTAAAACAGAAATATATGAGGCCAACACTGTAGAAGAGGAAACGAACCCTTCAAAATAAAAGCACGTCTACAAACACAATCTGTTAGATACTGTTAGACTCTGATGTAAAAGTTGAAAGAAAATAAAGGGGAAAACTTTCTCCACATAACAATATTATATTTTAAATATTTATTTATTTATTTTACTTCTTATTTGTACGTCTCCTTACATATAGGTATGTTTTTAAAAAGAGGAAAATTTTAAATCCAGTTTTGGAAAAATCAAGAAAAAAGTAAAATAAAAAGAACCAACGACATGAATATTTTACTGTTAATTGATAATAAAAAATAACTCCATACAGTGATGACGAACATCAGTAAAGTAAAGACCAGAACCTGTTCAGATCCACCTGTGTGTCTTCACACACACACACAGTCACATTGGTCAGTGGTGCAGTGGTGAAGTGGACGTCACCTCTTCTCTCCGTCAGATCATTAATCCCAGTCTCCATCACACCTCGTTCACAGAATCTCACATTTCAAACCAAAACACTTCGTCGGACGACGTTGTGAGGAGGAACTTCCACACACGTCCAGGTGGCAGCCGTCACCTGGACCATTAACCCCCCCCTCCTGACCCCCCCGACCCTGCAGCGCTGCAGGTGACTTCAAGTGAGACAGTTTCAGTCACCTCTGACCTTTGACCTCACACCGGAGGCTGAGTCAGTCGTCAGATCTAAAAAACCCAAAACATTCAGACTTTTCTGATTGGCTGTCGGAGTGTTTGGATTTTCATGAAATGAAAAGTAAAGACAGAGAGTGATTTTTTTTGTTTGTTTGTCATAAATTATTTTCTGATCCGTCAGAGTCGCACAGAGGTTTGACGCCGGTCGAGAACCGATGTTCTGTCTCTTGTTTAGGTGGAAGGAGACGGATGGATGTTTGGGTGTGACTCTGTGTGTGTGTGTGTGTGTGTGTGTGTGTGTGTCAGGACATGCAGCAGTGATACAGCAGGGTGGAGTATG
>NC_024319.1:1814039-1820144 GCF_000523025.1 Cynoglossus semilaevis | reverse complement strand
GGTCTGCTGGAGCGCCATCTGAAGGACAGTTGGGTGCTAATTCTCAGCAGCCAATCAGAGCTGTTGCCTTTCATTAAAGGGGTTGACAGACACTGTGAGTATTTCTCAGGAATGAACTCTTTACTCTGTGTGTTTGTGTGTGTGGGGGGGGGCGAGTTCTGTCTCTTCTTTTGTTTGACGGACAAACAATGGTTCTGTGGTTCTGTTTGAATGAACTGAGGTCCAGTGGTTTTTGTCTTGTTTTTGGAAACACATGAATGAGTCTTTGTGTAGAAGCAGGATTTGGTGTCGGAGAGAAAACACTGGTTGGTCGGTCGGTCGGTTGGTCTGGTCGGTCTGGTCTGGTCTGGTTGATCATTAACCTCAGCCTCCATCTGGTCCATTGTTGCAGCTGCAGCTGCAGTCAGTTTGTCTGAGGTGAACAGAAGTCTAACTGCTGAGGAAGTGAAATCTGAAATAAAAAAAAAGTCAACTTCTGTTTTTTATAATATTGGAGAGAAAAAAAACCAATAACTGATCAATGAGTGAGGAGATTGATCTGGGATCAGGAGATACTTCAGTGTGTTGATGTTTACGTACACCTACATGACAACGACCCAGCGTTCCCCCTGGAGTTCCTCACCTCAGCGGTGGTATTTCAGGGATTTCTCCCACAGCAGCTGAGCTCCAGACTGACTGACCGTCGTGGTAGAAATCAGTTTGGTGAAACTTTCTGACCAACCGCTCCAATATTGTCTCTTCTTGTCTCAGGCCTCGTCCTAACGTCTCAATGTCTCAATGTCTCAGTGTCTCAGCGTCTCATGACACTTTATGAAAGGAACCAAAGTCTTTGTTGTTGGATCTGTTCCCCGTGTGGTTGAACACACACACACACACACAGACAGACGGGTCATGTGACCAGTGGTGAGACTTTAGAGCGGGTTTGGAGTCTGTGGTCGAGTGTCAGTTGTTTCACTTCTGAAATCTCTATCTCTGCTCATCTTCTTGTCTCAGGCCTCGTCTTAACGTCTCAGTGTCTCAGCGTCTCAGTGTCTCAGTGTCTCATGACACTTTATGAAAGGAACCAGGCTAATTATCTGACCGCGGTGTCGTGCCGACATTTTTTCACTTTGGTCCGGTACCAAATGACCTGTGGATCGGCACCGGTCCACGGGCCTCCGTCTCCCCCTTCAGTGTGTTGGTTTTTTCAGGTCAACAGAAACTTGGACCAGATGAGTTCTTGTTTGAAAGACGAGGCGGCCAATCAGAGCGAACGGTCGTCTTGACGACACTGTTACAGTTCCCTGGTTTTTAATGATGGTTCAAACTTTGTTCTGTGAACAGAAGCTGCAGAAACACTCGGTGGTTCGTGTGTGACCTTCACTCAACAACAGACGTCCTGTTACTGGTCACCCTGGTCAGTTGTTATTCTGTTTATATTTAGGTTTTTTAATTATTCACCAGAGGAAATGATTAACTTCCACAGAGTGACTGCGTTAGTTTGACTGAATAATCTAGACTAAAGTTTCTCAAAGTACTTTTCCAAATTCCCTCTTGTATACGTTGATTAGCGCCACCTCTCTGTCAGGTGTCATCAAGACAAATACTTTAATGTTCAAACTGTCCCATTCAGCTGTGAGTCAGTGATGTCATCAGACAGAGTCACATTCAAAGTCACAGTTGGTCTGAGCTACGGTTGGACTGAGGGTCGGGATGCTGGTTCAAATCCCAGGTAAAGATCCAGTCAAACAGACTTCACTGTGTATCTGCTGTTTCCACTGATGTTTTTCTTAAAGCCAAATTTCACGTCAGTTTGTCCGTCCGTTCTTCTCTCGTCGTTAATACCTCGACTGACGATGAGTCGTGTGAACTGAAACTGTCAGTCAAGTCATGGTGTCTGGAACATTCTGCTAAAATCTGCTGCTGCTGTTGAAGATAAAACAGAGCTGGAGACACAGTTCACTGAAGATGATTTAATTAATCCTCCTCCTCCTCCTTCTTCTTCTCCTCCTTCTTCTTCCTGGACTTTTCCTTTGGACTCAGCTGTGAAAGACGCTCACCGGTCGTTCATCACACCGTGCTGCCGCCACATGCCGGTGTGTTCTCCTCGAACCTCACCCTCAGAACCTGTTCTCTGACAGGTGGAACCGACTCGGTGCAAATTAAATTCGGGGAAGTGGGCTGAGGTTTGCCGTCAGAACGGCCCTGCTGTCAAACATCTCACCAGAGTGTGTGTGTGTGTGTGTGTGTGTGCCCTGCTGCGACACCCTCACATTAACATGCTAATGTTAGAAACACACACTTGAAAGATTCCCTCCAGGATCTTCACGCCCGGCCCTGGACTGAGGTCGTCCTCAGTACAAACACTCCTTCACCGCAGCAGTAAAACCGTCGGCTCGGCTTCACCAAAATAAAAGTGCTTTCAATAACTTACTTTCTCCAGACAATGAAATGACACTGTTCTTGGCAGCAGAATTATAGAGAGGAGAAAATAGCAGCGAGCGCTCCCTCTACATGTGCTGACATGAACCAAGCTCCAGGCCCTCAGAACCCAGAACCTGCTGCGGAAACGCTGCAGCTTTTCTCACGGCTCCTCCGCTGCGTGCAGAGACAGGACCTGGAGTCCAGGATCAACACGGTCGTTCAGGTAGCTCCAAAGAAAGAGGAACTAAAAAAAACTAACATCGTATCACCAGGTACACACACCAGTACACACACCAGTACACACTTACCCCCCTACTGTCCAGTAAGAGAAGTACCACAGAGTGCAGAACAGAAAATTAGAAACGAAAAATAATTTTTAACTTTGAAATAATCCATTAATGTTTGATGTTTTTTCAGTTTTTTTCTTTTTCTTCCTCCGTCCTTTTACAACACAACAAAACCACCGTTTCTGTCTGAAAGGATTTCTTTTTCAGATTTTTCAGCCGCTGCGTTCGTCACCACAGGTGTCACTAAATGACATTTTTAGAGAGAATAAGAAGAGCGAGAGTCCGACCTGTGAATCACATTAAATCGTTTTTGTTTCTCTCAGATCCAGCTGAGGCTGACGTATAAAAACATGACATGAAAACAGTACTTCAATCACCACAGAACCGACTGGTACTGTTTACTATTCCTTTGGCATCGCAGCAGAACTCTTCAGATTACAGTCTCTTTACCTGATGTGAAGTCAAAGGCTTCGCGTCAGTGGTGTGAAGCGTTGATAACGGAGCGTTGAAACCTTTTGAAAAACAAATGCATTCAGACTCAGAATCTCTGAGTCCACAGAGCAGCCGCGGAGAAAGAGAGAAAAACGAACCGGCCGAGAGTCGAGTGTTTCTCTTTTAACATTTGGCTGAGAGAGAACATGACTACACTGAAGTCTCACAATATCTCTGTATCAATGTCCTCAGTCATTGATCAGTCATTGATCAGTTCTTGATTTTCTCCAATATTCCTGGTGTTGGTTCATGTTCTTGTTCTTTTCTTTCTTCTCTAGTGATTCCAAATGTAGATCCCTCTGTTCCAGAGTTAGGAACTGATGTTCAGATGGAACAGAGTCTGAGACTAGGATCACACTGGGGGGGGGCAGAGTCTGAGACTAGGATCACGCTGGGGGGGGGACAATATATTGTATTGTTGCTACTGTATCTCCAGATTCTTGACCATACTCACCTCTGGTGTTGCAGTAGTGAAAACGTGGATTCTGATTGGTGCAGAGGTCCGTGTTCTGCCTGGTGTTTGTGTTTGTGTTGGCAGCTGTGGTCGTTGTCCAGATGGAGCTCAGGCACCGCAGCCTGGTGGAGCTCATTTGAATAAAATGTGAGTGAGAAAGTGGTAAAAACCAGAGGTGGTTGTTACGTCACCATCAGCTGCTCAAATGTTCTGAACCACTTTAACCTGTTCCTGACCCAGTTCTGCAGCTTGACTGAGAAAGACGGACGAGTCGGTCATCTGATGTGGGAACTGTTGTTCTGTCACTGCTCCTCTGTGTGTGTGTGTGTGTGTGTGTGTGTGTGATTGTGTGTGTGTGTGTGTGAAGCAGTAGAATGTCTGAAAATCACAGTAACGTTGTCGTTAAAGAAGGTCTGGCAGCCAGATTGAGAAAGTTCTGGAAACAGTGGACACGAAGACCTATTGGGTTTTCACAATATATCGTATCGCCTACTACACGGCCCTACTGCAGTAAAACCTTCTGTTTGAAGTACTGTGTTACTACGACTACGTTGTTCAGTTCAGAATTCGTAAAGTGACGTAAAACAGTTAAAAAAACATCACAAACCGGTGGAGCTGATCTGGTGTCGTGAGTCAAATCGGGTTTTCCTGGAACTCTATTTGTTTGTGATCACTTTGCTGTGATTCATCGCCTCCTAGTGTCAGTGCGGTGAAGTCTGATGTTGCTGCACTTTCTCTCCTCTCTTCATTACCTCCGTCAAGTGAATCATTCTTCCTTCCTCGTCTGCGTCCTAACTTTGAGTTAAAGTCCAAACGCTCGCTGACTCGTGCCTGACTAAACACGGTGACTCAGTCCAGGGCTTTGTCCCAACGTTTGAAGAGTGAATTCCTTTCTGTCACATCCTCGCCGTCTGAAGGGAAGAAACTAAGAAACTGGTGCGTCTGTGCTGAGACGCAAGAATTATCAGAATGAAACCAAAGAAACTGGAGGGAGTTTTAGATGAAAACAAATGAGAAGTTTCTCAGACTAGTTTGACCAAGACGTTCTGTTTCTTCAGTGAAGATAAAGAAAGTGTGGCTCAGCAGACACACACACACACACACACACACACACAGTCCAGTGACCTTGTTGTCCAACCTTGACAGCGTACATTAGAGGGATTGAAGATTAATTTACACTCCGTTGACTCCAGGACTTTCTGCTCTGTCAAATTAACGACACTTGGATGAAAGTCCTCAGTAGAACTTCGTCCTCAGCTGCTGTGACTCAGTCGAACCGAGTCACAGCATCGTCGTGTTTATTCTGCCTTCACCACAGACCAGACTGGAGCTTATCATTTATTAATGAATATTTTGTTAAAACATAGAAACGAAACAAAGAAAATTTGTCAGAAATCACACTCCACTGTGATTATTTTTGTTAAAACATTTGTCAGAAATCACACTCCACTGTGAAGCTGCTGCAGCTCTGACCCAGTTCTAGTTGATGATTTAAAGTGTGACTCATGAACCAGTCCATGAACTGGACATCACGGCTCAACTGTCAAAACAACTGAAAGGTTATCTTTTAGATTTACTCCAAACTAACACTCACAGGAATTGAAGAAAGACACGAAGAAAGATCTTCTGTCAGCTCCGAGTCTCGAACCCAACGTTTATACAGTTACGCTGCTGGTTTACAAGTCATTTTGTGGCTGATTTAAAGTTTAAACCACAGCTTTTTTTCCTCTGTTTTTATTTATCAGCTGTTAGAGCTGAATCAAACAAACACCTGTCAGAAGAATTATTTCTTCCACAATAAGAATCCTCTTTCAGCTGATTTTTTTTTTTTAATTAGCCAGTCTGCTGGGACAGATGTTTGTTGGAACAGTGTTTTTTGGGACCGTGGCCAGTGATGATGTAAAGGCCAACGTTAATGAGCGCAGGACGCAGCGAGCCGACTGATCCTCAGGTCACCGCCGACATTATTAGCCGCCACAACAAACAGCCAAGCTAACGTCTGGTTTTAACTCAGTGCTGCCACCTACTTCACTGCGTACAGCTAATTATAGAGACTCTGGCTGTCATGATGTAACGGCGGCTCTGGAGGAGTTTCATCAGTCTGATGAAGGGTGTGGTCCACTTCTCCTACACTCTGCTGTCCCTCCACAGGGCCGCGAGCCTCAGAGCAACAACCACAGCTGCTCAGCAACACTTGACTTTTCCAGTAACGGTCTTCCTTCACGGCTGTGGTCACTGCGGTCACTGCTCGCTGAAACATTTGTCTCCTGAACGACGCTTCCCCTCTGACCACAGAAGAGGATGGGCCTGGTTATCAGAGGGTCGCGGGTTCAAATCCTGCCTCGGCTGACCTGTACAGTGGTCAGTGGAGTTCAGTCAGACAGTCCAACTTTTACTTCTGGACGACTTGGCTGTTGTTCTGTTGAAGTTAAAAAGTTCCATCTTCTCTTTCATTCTCCCCCCTCTCCC
>NC_024319.1:1812878-1813520 GCF_000523025.1 Cynoglossus semilaevis | reverse complement strand
CCTGGTTGTGACATTCATGGTCAGAGCTCACCTGTGGCTGACCTGCACCGACGTCATTTAGACTGAAGGGGCAGTAGAGGACGAGTCGTCGGGTCCATGGTTTATAGACCTGCTGATGAGTCATCGTTAGTCAACCTTATCAACTAGTTAACCTGTGACTGACGTCTTTACCTTCAAATCTGTTTTATCCTCTGTAAAATCTTTTTTTTTTTTTTTTTTTCTGCTGTAACCTTTAAAACAGACCTGGAATCTGGGAGTTCAGTTTTAGGATTGTCTGGAAAACGTTGTTCGTGTCGGATGATGTTTCCCTGCTGACTGTGACTGTGTGTGTGTTTTCAACAGGTATGCCTGTGGTCACTGCTGCGTCTCCGGACAGGTAACCAGGTGTGTCGCTGTGGTCATGGCCCCGCCTTCACTGCGGCTGTTTCCTGTCACGGTCCTGGCGGTCGTGGCGGTCGTGGTGTCGTCGGCGGAGGAACACGAGTGGCACTTCAACCCAGGTAGACGCTCAGAGCAGCAGCTACGTTTCACTGTCAGCCAAGAGTTAGAGTTTTTTTCTTTATTCCCACCTTTTTGACAAATGGCTTCAAACAACCCCCCCCCCCCCTCCTCCCCCCCCCGTTCCTTCTCCCGGCTCGCCCG
>NC_024319.1:1810028-1812636 GCF_000523025.1 Cynoglossus semilaevis | reverse complement strand
TGTCAGTCAAAACATCAGGAAAGGAAGGAACAGGTTTGACCAACATGAGCCGAGTGGACGGAGTCGGACGACAACCGTCGGACAACAACCGTTGGACAACGACGGTCGGACGACAACCCTCGCTCCTCGCTCCTTCATGACGACCACCTGGTGTCGGAGCAGAATCCTGATTCGTTGGCTGATTGATGACCCGGACCCTGTTATCAGAACAACCTGACAGTTCAGCCTGTGAAGATATCACTGTCCCTGACCCCCCCCCTCCTCGTCACCCACCCTCCTCACCCCCCCTTCCCCCCCCCCTGCTGCTGTAGATTCTTCTTCTTCTTCTGGTGATTCTGGTCGTGTGGTGCTGTTTGTCTTCAGTCTGATTTAAAGTCAAACACCGTCGTTTGGTTCTTGTTGGTTTTATTTCAGCAGTTTTGAAAAATTCCACGTAGGTTTTCTGGTCTCCTCCTCCTCCTCCTCCTCGTCCTCCTCCTCCTCCTCCGTGTCTGAAATCTGAACGTTTCTGCAGAGCTGACATGTACTTTGTACCAATAATGGCTGCTGTCACGCTAATGGAAATATTTTATTTATCCTGGACTGAAGCCAGGATGAAAAGTTGTGCTAATAAAACTCTGGTTCTCTGCAGCTCAGTGTCGCTACGCCCTGGGGATGGAGGACGGCACCATCCCAGACTCTGACATCACGGCCTCCAGCGCCTGGTCCGACTCCACTGAGGCCAAACATGGACGGTGGGTGTTCTGTGATGTTCTGTGATGTTGTTGTTCGGTAAATGTTGGTTTTCTTTGGCGTCGGTGACTTGATCTGTTCGTGCTCTGCAGGAACTGAGGAACTAATTCTCCGTCCCAGGTCTTTGAGCTAGAAATAATTTGAGAATTAGTTCAGACTTTTGACGACCTTTGACATCTGGAAGACAAAAAGTCTTTTAATTTTAATATTATTATTACATCAGCAGTGAATGAGGCTGATCGGCTCCTGTGTCCACTACAGTTTTGGGATCAGAGAAAAAATCATTTAACTTTAACCTTTAACCCTTCAATGATTTAAATTTTAAAAATGTTCATTCTTCAGATTTCTCAAAGACGTGTTAACATTTTCGACATATGTTGACCAAAAAAAAAAACCAACCTCAGTAAATCACAGTGACTGGAGTCTCTCAGTACATCATATCGTGTCGTCAGATTCTTGACTTCAACTTCTTAAGGTTTGTTTTACTGAGTGAACTCTGAACAACCAGGTGATTAGTTTCACGTCAACGTGTCGGTCCGTTCATAACAAACATACAGAAATAAATAATGATTAAAAAAAACCCCATGAAACTGGATGAAGGTGTGAACACACGTCCCTGTCAGCTGATCTGATCCACCTCTGACGTTTCATCCTCCTGGCGTTCACTCAGTCAGAGCTGTCGCTCAGACTTTAACTACCTGCTCAGGCTGGCAGCAAGGTTCTCTGTGTGTGTGTGTGTGTGTGTGTGTGTGTGTGTGTGTGTGTGTGTTTGGCGGCGTCTCTTGGCTGAGTCTCTGTCCATGTGGAAGTGATTATTTTCCTCAGCTCTTTTTAAGCTCCATCAGGGAAACGCAGCGATGGAAAGAGAGAAAACAGTGGACATTAAAACAACAACAACGATGAGGAGGAGAAGAAGTGAGAGTTGGTTCATTCTGTGGTTGGAGCTGGAGCAGCTGGAGGGGAATTAACTTGGGTGGTGCGTTAGAGCACACTGATTTAGGAATTTGGTTTTTTTGGCTGCTGGGACGGTGGAGTCTCCACAGTTTGGTTGGACGTCGGAGAGCGGCAGCGGTGAAAAGTGAGCGAGGAGAGGAAGAGAAATGAAAGGTTGGCCGGTGTTTAGCCAGGAAGTGGAGCGTAGACGGAGAAGGAGGAGAAAATGAGGAGAAAATGAGGAGAAAATGAGGAGAAAATGAGGAGCCTGGCGGCGCGGCCGGCTGTAACGTTAATCCTACACAGCTCTGTCCAGACACATTCCTCGTCTTCTCCTCCTGACACCGCCCTCCATCACGGCCGCGCTGGTGTTGATATCATCTGGTGGTTACTGCAGTGTCCGGGGCGGATGATCTCACCCGGGGGGGTGGGGGGGGGTGTATCAGCGGTGGACCCGGGTGGATGTAGTGATTTGTTTCGGCGGTTCTGGGCGGCAGCCTTCATGTTTTCAGTGGAGGCCTCTAGTGGTCAGAGCCTGGTTGTGGCCTGGCGTCTGTTCCAAAGCTTCTTAAAACTCCTTGATCCAGCGTCGCGCGGCCAAACCTGCGGTCGCCGTGTGGCCACTGTGTGGTGGTAGTGTGTACTTTTCTTCTCAGGCTAAATTGAAAATGGTCACAGTGAAGTGAACACGTTTTATTAGTCTGTGTGTGTGTGTGTGTGTGTGTGTGTGTGTGGTCGTCACAGGCCGGCGGAGCTGCAGAACGTTCTGGTTCTAGGCCCCGTTCTCTCTGTTTTCACCACATTTCTGTTCTGTTTGAGGAGAGTCTGTGGTTGAACCGACTCAGACTGTTGTTATTGTTACAGTAAATCTTCTCACTGTCACCAGGACTCACCTTCGCTGATGACAACCTGATGTTTCATTTTAAACACTCTCACATATTAA
>NC_024319.1:1807634-1809977 GCF_000523025.1 Cynoglossus semilaevis | reverse complement strand
ACTAATGAGTCCATTCAGGTCACGTTCTCACAGCCGTCTGTCTGTTGTCTGTTGTCTGTTGTCTGTGACCGTCAGTCTGAGTACAGGAGAGGGCGACGGAGCCTGGTGTCCTGCAGGAGCCGTGTACCCCAGTGGGTCGGAGTACCTCCAGGTCAGACGCTCCGGGTCTTCATTTGAACCGTTGCCTCGGCGACACCAACAAAGTCTGTGTTGGTGTTAATGATGTTTTCGTTCGTCTCCCGAAGGTCGATCTGCGCAAACTCCACTTCCTGGCTTTGGTGGGAACCCAGGGTCGTCACGCCGACGGTCACGGCCAGGAGTTCGCTCGCAGTTATCGCCTGAGCTACTCCAGGGACGGAGTCAAATGGATCACCTGGAGGGACCGCTGGGGCCAGGACGTAAGAGTTGAACCTTATCCTCTCTGGTCACTGAACAGAACAAAGTTCTTCTTCTCCTTCTTCCTCTTCTTCTTCTAAATTATAATTTTAGAACCTTGATATGAGACTGAAGGTCAGATGTTTCCGTCTGTTTCCTCTTCTTTAATTCTTCCATCTCATCAGCCTGTAAACAACATTAAATTCAATAATTCTGCTACAAAAAAACTCTTGTCTGTTTGGATTTCCAAGCCTGTGAGCGAAGGGTTAAAAACAGAATTTTTCTTCAGGCTTTTGTGGCTTCAGTAAATATGGGTCAGTTTCTGGTGCGTTCACATTTAAAGAATATATACTGCATAAAATATCAGCGCCCTGAGGCGAGAACGTTGAAGTGAGCAGATAAGAGAGCAGAGGAGTGATTAAATATTCATACGTGTCTCCTCCAGGTGGTGTCAGGGAACAAGAACACCTACGACATCGTGCTCAAGGACCTGGGCCCCCCCATTGTCGCCCGCGTGGTGCGCTTCCACCCCCTGGCCGACAGGGTCATGAGCGTCTGCCTCCGAGTGGAGCTGTACGGCTGCGTCTGGGACGGTGAGTACGTCTGTGTTCACGTGTGGTTTGGTCAGACGGGTTCTCCAGAACTGGACGGGACCAGGACGTTCACACACTCCGTCTGATTGCCTGTCAGTCAGGGACGGAGGGATTAGGACGGAGCGTTCCCAGTCGTATATCTGCCTCGTCGGTCTGACTTATGACATCACATTTACAGCCTCGGTGGAGCGGGCGGGGTTGGCTCGGATAAAAAGAAGCCACAGTGTGTGTCACCTCCTCTGCTTCCTCGCCCGTAAATCAGCGCCGTCGCGGGGCTAAAAGCCTCAGCTTGTGGTTAATGTCTTCAGGGACGGCCATCCGTGAAATCTGCTCTGATGTGGATCCTGACGTCGTGCACTTGGGCTCATCCGTCCGACAGAGACTACGTAAAACATCTACGGCGTGTCGGGTTTTTTTACAGGCTGAGCCTCTCGGCGCGGTCTCGCATCACTTCACCTTAAAGCTCGCGCTCCGTCCTGTGTTTATTGTTGTACATTTAATATGGGCCCGACCCGACCCGCGGTCCACGGCCGCATTAGGTGAATGTGTGAGTGAAGCCCATCAACCAGGGAGAGTCTGTGATCTGGACCAGAGTTCACACGACTCAGAAGAACTGTTTATTATGCAGTGGGAGAGTCGGGCTGCACGCCGCGCCACTGACGTCACACTGCGCTGATTAGGTGTGTGTGTGTGTGTCAGTGTGTGTGTGTCAGGTTTGTTTGACTTCTTCCCTGAGGCTGTGATTATGGTCGAATGTTGGAGCAGTTCTTAAAGAAACCCATGAATAAAATAAAGAGGCTTCACCATCGTTGGTTCAAGTCCCAGCTCTGACTGATGCTCAGTGTTAATTTACACGTTCTCTCAGGATGTGTGTGTGGGTGTGTGGGTTGGGGGGGGGTGTTTGGTTTCAGCTCCAAACGTCACTCTGTAAAAGGTTAAGTGGTTGACAAAGTATGGCTCACGGCCCAGACGGAGGTCGTTTGTTTTTTTTCTGAGATGTAAATATTTCTTCTTTCTTGGTCGCTCAGACGGGCGGACGGCGTACACGGCTCCAGTGGGTCACCTCATGCACCTGCCCGCCATGCCTGTCTACCTGAACGACTCCACCTACGATGGCAGCACCGAGCAGGGGTAAGGAACACAGAAGTGTTGGTTTTTTATGTTTTAATAAATCAATGTTCCAGTTTTGTTCGTAACATCTTGTAACATTTATTTTTTTATGCCCCTCTGTTGGTTTTTCATTTTTTTGACACTGTTAAAAATAAAGATTCAAACATTTAGTCGTTTTTGGAAAAACAAAAAGGGATTTGAACCAACGACGCTCAGACGCCGGGACTTTGTCGTAAACTCAAACATTTAGTCGTTTTTGGAAAAA
>NC_024319.1:1806621-1807185 GCF_000523025.1 Cynoglossus semilaevis | reverse complement strand
TAGTGTGAGGTTTGTATCAGGATGACAACAGAGAGAAAAAAGGGGAATAAAAATAATAAAATAACAGCAGTTTATAATGGACATAAACAGAGAACGAACAACAACAGCGCCCCCTTCTGTAGGTAGAACTGTTGCTCAGCCAATCACAGTGGGCCTGCAGAGGAAGCCCGTTCCAACAGTTCTGGTTCCACTTGTTCCCCTCTGCAGGGTGCAGTTTGGGGGTCTGGGCCAGTTGTGCGACGGCGTCCTGGGGGGAGACGACTTCATACAGACCAAAGAACTGAGAGTGTGGCCCGGGTACGACTACCTGGGCTGGAGCAGAGAGGCTCTTGGGCAAGGCAGCGTGGATATCGAGTTCCACTTTGAGAAACCCCGCGTCTTCCACAGTATGCAGGTAGGTGGGGGGGGGTCATCCTGCAGGATGTTGGTGTTCTCAGTGGAGTCTGAGCTGCTGTAACTCAATGATGTCATCATGTTTCCTGACCCCCTTCCCAACCCCCCCCCCCCCCCCCTATATCTGGATAAACCACTCTCTGTAACATACATAAGCTGTCGTGTTGTTAG
>NC_024319.1:1802863-1804181 GCF_000523025.1 Cynoglossus semilaevis | reverse complement strand
GTTAGAAACACTGGGTCATGAACGTTGTTGATGTTGGTAGAACTGACCAATCAGAGCGTCGAGGGTTTGTCTCCTGTAAAACACCCCAGCCAGTAGGTGGCAGTAATGCAGCTTAAGTTTACTTACTAACCTACACCGATCGACGCCGACCTGTACCACTGAACAGCTGTGATTGTACTGTGTACATATATATATATATTTACTGGAGTATTTCTGTACCACTTTGTAAATGTACGTCTCTGTTTATCCGAATGTTCCCACAGTGTAATCCCATAAATGAACTGCAGGGGCAGAGTTCTGAGACACGACGGCTTCAGAAGTTGCGCAGACATTTAATTAGTTCTAATGTGTCATTGTTTATGGCTGCCTCTCTGAGTCCCTGTGGGTTTGGGCTTGACTTTATGGAGCAGTGGAGGGGGTTCGGGGGGGGGGTAATGACATGGAGCAGCTCAGTGTGAGTTACAACTGTGTTGTTTCATTAAACTGGGAATGGAATGTTGGTTTGGTTTGGGTGGGATTCACCTTAACACTCCACACATTTAACAACACAAATGATCAATTAGTGATAAATGAGCTGGTGTTGAGTCAGACCCCCACCCCCTGCTGACACACACACACACACACACATTCTCACCCCCTCACCCCCCTCACCCCAGGGTTCTTTCCCTGCACACATTTGTTTGTGGTTCCATCTTTCTCAGTTCCCTGCTGTTACTCGTCCTGGTTTCCCGCCTTTTCCCTGGTGGGTTTCCCGCTCTAACCTTAACTGACCGGCGTGTTGTGGCGGACGTGTCCGACACATGGGTGGGTTAGAGAAACACGGAGTGAGAACCTGAACCCCACTGTGGCCCGTCTCCTCTCTGAGGGTCAGACGTTCTCCAGTTCGCGTCGAATCGTTTTCCCAAAGGGAACTGCGACCTTTGACCTTGTGTCAGTTTTACCCGGCACTTCCTGTAGAATCTTTGACAGATGGACGTGGAACACACGGTGTGAGAGAGGTTTGGTTTCTGTCCGTCGGGAAGTGTTCCAGAGATGAGGAAATCTGAAGTCGGTTTGATATGGAGACAAGTGAAACTTCGCTCAGGAACTTTTTCCCACAGTTGGGTTTTGATTCCACCGACACACGTGTCAAACTCAGGCCCGGGGACCACATCTGGCCCACGGTGTAAATATTTTTGGCCCGTGAGATCAGACCCCCCCCCCATTGGTAGCATTAGCCTCCGTCTGCTCAGGTGTTAGATTTTCTTTCATTTTGTCCTTTTCAAAACTCTGTAACGCCACCTACTGGCCACCTTCTGTGAAACACTTGCTTCTCCTC
>NC_024319.1:1801238-1802769 GCF_000523025.1 Cynoglossus semilaevis | reverse complement strand
AGATGTTTGTGGCGATGGAGTCAACTCCCATGTTTCCTTTGGTGTCTAACGCTGTGTTCTGATTGGTCCGCGGCCCGTGACCTTCTCCAGGTGCACAGCAACAACCGACACACTCAGGGCGTCAGGGTCTTCAGCAGAGTGGAGTGTGTGTTCAAACCCGGGATCCTCCAGCCCTGGTCCTCTCCTGCCCTCACGCTGCCCGTGCCCCTGGAGGACCTGAAGGACCCCTCGTCCAGACCCGTCACGCTGCCACTCGGCGGCCGCCCGGCCCAGATCCTCTGCTGTAAATTCTTCTTCGCCGACCAGTGGCTGCTCATCAGCGAGATTTCTTTTCTCTCTGGTAAGAACCTCAACCTGAGAAGTCTTTGTTCCAGGAATTAAAATGCTCATCTGTCTTCCTCCTGCAGGGGGCACCGCAGCCATTGATGAGTCGGCATTATTTGACTGCTCAAAGTAAAAGTTTATAATATCTGATTCAGATGTTGTCTGCAGCGTCAGTGTTCACTTCTCCAGACCATAATGACTGAGTCAGCTCTTCAGTCTGTTAGTGTCCGTCGTTGATCAAACGCAGCCGGGCTGTCACTCTGGACTGGGCTCAAGGTGGAAACAACTTTACATTTTACTGTTCAGAGAACACTGTGGGAGTACCAGGAGATGCATGGAGCAGTGGCTCCCCCTTCAGGGAGCTCAGAAGTATTGGATTCTCTGAAGAAACTGCAGTAAATTTAAGTTTAAAAAAAAAAGTAAAGGTTGATTGAAGTGAGAAACTGCAGTAAACCACAGTAAATTTAAGTTTAAAAAAAAAAAAGTAAAGGTTGATTGATTTGTTTTCTAAACTTCATTTATAAAACTGGTTCATTTGATGCATCAGTATCGACAGTAGAATTTTTTTTTTTTTTTTAGTCGTGATCTGGCAGGGAGCCAATGTAAAGACCTGTGGGGTACAACCCGTGGCTCAGGAGCCACAGGTTGACACGATACATATCGCAATACAATATACGATACGATATATTGTGATAAACTGTGATACTATTGTCACAACGATATATTGACTTTAAATCTGTTGAATTTTTGATCTTCACCAGTGAATGACTGTGGTGAAGGAGGTGCTCCTTTATTAGGAGATTTATGTCTTGACCACACACACACCTGACTGTTCCAACAGTGACACAAATGAGAAACTAAAGTGCACCTTTATCCAGTGTATTACGGTAGTTCCACTTTAATAACCAGTGTCCTCTGTCCTCTGTCCTCTGTCTTCTGCTCCTGGTCCAGAACCCTTTGAGGAGGACGTGACAAACCCTGATTCATTCCTTCCTAATCCACCCAAGGTTCCCAGCAGCAGTTTATCTCCTCCTGTTAACCACACCTCCCTCCCCCCCACCTCCAACTACACCTCCTCCTCCAACACCACCGACGCCCGCTCTGGTAAGTCCTCCTCTCTGTCCTCCTCTCTGTCCTCCTCTCTGTCCTCCTCTCTGTCTTGGTTGTTTTTATTCACCTCACCCCGGGCTGTTCTCAGCCTGCCCCC
>NC_024319.1:1800744-1801175 GCF_000523025.1 Cynoglossus semilaevis | reverse complement strand
CCCCCCTCCCCCCACCCTCAGCCCAGATCGACTCAACCCAAGTCACGGCCTGAGGATTATTTCACTGTTTCATTTTTTTACTCTTGGAGTTCTGGATCAGGAACTGTTTTCTGGTACTTTTCTGGACGTGTTCCTTTCCAAAACTTCAGATAAACCAGAATTGAACTCCCCCTCGTCTCCCCCCTCGTCTCCCCCCTCTGAGTCTGTACCCGATCTCACGTTCCTCCTTTGTCCACCCCTCGCTCCTCCAGAACCCCCCACCACCTCCACCTTCGTGACGGACACGACTGGTAACTGGACGCTGTCAGGTGAGACAGAGAGAAAAAAAAAAACCTGGCTCTTCTCCAGCATCGTAGAACTGCCCCACCGCTCAGTGGAGGGTGTAGTATAATGGAGGGGGGGGGGGGGGGGGGGGGGGGGGGCGGCGTGGC
>NC_024319.1:1793648-1795892 GCF_000523025.1 Cynoglossus semilaevis | reverse complement strand
GTATAATGGAGGGGGGGGGAGGTACAGGGGCAGGCCTTGGCACTGGTCCGTGTCCCTGGGGTGTGGAGCTGTAGGAAACTCACTAACAGCCGTGGTTTGTCATGTTCATGTCCAATAACAACTGGGTTTCCTGTGGTCGACAAACGGCAGCGTTTCACAGCTGAACAATAGCGGCCCCTGTGGCCAGTGGCTGCACTGCCTTTGTTTCTGGATGTGGTGGAACAGCTTTGTTTGGTTTTGTTTATTACCCACATCAGCATGGTGTTGAACTGACGGAGGCGGGGGGCGTAATGTATGAGCCTGTGGGTGAGAGAACGTCCAGAGCCATACATTTGACCAGGAGGCCTGTCTGGAACTGGTGTGTGTGTGTGTGTGTTCTCACCTGGTCATCTCTGTGTGTTTTCATCTGAATACTACTCTCTCACAGAATACTACTCTCTCACAGAATACTACTCTCTCACAGAATACTACTCTCTCACAGTACAATTACAGCTGTTATATTTAAACATTTGAAGACTGTTTTGTCTCTGAACCCTGTCATCTGGATCAACTGTTGGTCTGAACCAGGACTGTCGTAGCTAACGTTAGCTTCAATGTCTGTCGTAGCTAACGTTAGCTCAACTGTCTGTAGTAGCTAACGTTAGCTTCAGTGTCCATCGATCAAGCAGAGCAGTCCAATCACGTCTCCCGTCACAGGTCACCTGACCTCACTAACTGCAGCCTGTCCATCTTCTTCATGGCTGGCAAATAAACCTGAGGCTCATTAGTGCCACAGACAGGCTGAAGTGATTTTTCATTTTTTCGTGTATTTTATTTTATTTGGACGTTTTATATTTTTTCTGCGATGATAAATTAAACTTAGCCCATTACCGTCTGTAGCTACAGACCAGTTTCTTTCTCGGGCTGTTCGTCAACTTCCTGTTGTTTTGTCTGTGCTGCAGCAGGTCAGCAGAGTCTGAGAGTAAAGTCAGACCAACTCAGGTCAATACATTGATTTTCTCCTGGTTCAGGGTTCAATAAAACAGCAGAGACGTTAGATCTGAACGTAGCTAACGAGCTAAACCAGGAACGTTGATCACAATCTGTCGCACGAAACTTGAGGTTCAGTTCAACACAGTCCGACCCCAGTAACAGTACACAGGTGTGTGTACTTGTATCTGTTTGTGGGGGGCGGGGGGGTGCACTTCCCACTTCACTTCAGGTTATTTGGATCCAGTTCACAGTCCTGTGTGAAACTAAAAAAACTCAAATAAAATGTAGAATTTCAGAAGTTTTGTTCAAAACTTTCTCTTTTTACAATATTAAAAAATGCAGTAAAACTTCAGGAAGGAGGGTAAAAAAAACACATACCTGGAGGTTTTACACAGTTCTGTGTATGTGAAAGTTCAGAGGTGAACAGAAACACACGGTTTTCATGTTTATTCCCGTTTCAGGGTCAGTGACCCCCAGAGCCGGTCTCCCCGTGGCCAAAGACGACAGCAGTAATACGGCCATCCTGATTGGCTGCCTGGTGGGCATCATCCTGTTGCTATTGGCTGTGATCGCCGTCATTCTGTGGAGACAGTACTGGAAAAAGATTCTGGACAAGGTGAGTGAAAACGTACAAATAACAGCTACTGTCGTAGCTAACGCTAGCTCTGGTGTCTGTAGTTAACGTTAGCTCTGGTGTCTGTACCAGGACTGTCGTAGCTAACGTTAGCTCTGGTGTCTGTACCAGGACTGTCGTAGCTAACGTTAGCTCTGGTGTCTGTACCAGGACTGTCGTAGCTAACGTTAGCTCTGGTGTCTGTACCAGGACTGTCGTAGCTAACGTTACCAAAAAGACAAATAACAGAACGACTGTGTGGATAAATAAAGATGGAAATGGTTTAGAAAATGATGAAAAAAAGACAAATAACAGAACGACTGTGTGGATAAATAAAGATGGAAATGGTTTAGAAAATGATGAAACGTGTCGTGGTGCGGTTTGGATGAACTGTCACTTTAAGTCAAAGTGATTTATAGAGGTGAGGTGACGTTGCCAGTCGTTGGCAGAGTACCATTTAATTACCATCTGGATGTGTTGAGCAAGTCTCCTCACACGAACTTCCAACCGTAAAATCTTATAATGAGTTTTCGTTGTCAGATTGTCACATGGTCCAGGGATTCAAACTGATAGGTTGTTTGTTACAGGCCACAGGCTCGAGTGTGAGTGTGTGTGAGTGTGTGTGTGTGTGTTACTTCCTCTTCCCACATATATGAGAC
>NC_024319.1:1763874-1780497 GCF_000523025.1 Cynoglossus semilaevis | reverse complement strand
CGTGTCCACCTCTCCGTCCCCTCAGACAACGTGGTCATCAACAACACCCACAGCTACTCCAGCCGCTATCAGCGCATCCACACCTTCCCTGACGACCGCGACCATGACAGGGAGGGGGAGGGGGAGTACCAGGAGCCCAGCGCTCTGCTGAGGCCACGGGATCAGAGAGACAACACAGGTAGGTCTCACACACACACACACACACACACACGTTCTGTTCCAACACCTGAACGTCTCTCAGCCTACGTAGGACCTGACGTCTGGGTTTGATAGTGGGTTTTTAGGAGCATACTGCCACCTACTGTAGTGGAGTGTGTAGTGTCACGGTCTGAACAGTCTACTCCTCACACCTTGATGAGCGATTTGGTTTTTATTTTTAGTGAGAATTGTCACAGATTTGTATGGATTCTTGGTCCAGATGAATCACCGTCACGTCACCACGTCGACTCCAGTAAAACAGCAGCAGCTCAGAGGCTGCTTGAAGAGACAGATCTCTGTAGACGATGGAACACATGACTCAGACCATATGTATAGAATCTTTGGACGATTTCCAGCCATGGTCGTCCTTCGCTGCTCCTCCTCCTCCTCCTCCTCCTCCTCTTCTTCTTCTTCTTCCTCGTGTCAGTGAGGTAAAGACGTGGCATTCATTCATAACCAACCAGAGACTGAAAACACTTTCACCAGGCAGAAGTAAATCACCCCATCCCTCCCCCCCCCTCTGAGGAAGAGGATGCAGCTCAGAGGGGGCCACAAAAGAGCTATTGTTCTGAGAGAGGAGAAGTAAAAAAACAAACATTCCTCCCTTGTTTTCCACCACAGGAGGTTCTGCATGAGTCTTTGTCTGAGTGGGTTTGAAATAACACCATAGCAGGAACATGAGTCCTGGTCCTGGTCCTGGTCCTGTTTTAACTTTGCCTGTGACTGCTCTGCTACTCTGTTGTGCACGACATGTGTCCATGCAGCCCCCCCCCCCCCTTATGAAATCACAGTTATGCTAACATTGTCATGTTGTTGTTTTTTTTCTTTCTTGTTTATTGTGTGTGTGTGTGTGTTTTGTAACGTTTTTCACATGTATGACCCCCCCCCACCCCTCGATCGTGCCTGTGTGTGTGTGTGTGACATGGCTGTGTGTGTTTGTGTGTGTGTGTCCTCCCAGCCTTGCTGTTAAACAACCCAGCCTATCACCTGCTCCTGTCAGATCACAGGAAAAGCTCAAGACCCTCAGTGGTCCCCAGCTCCACACAGGCTCCGGAAAAGAGCCTCAATGTCCCCCAGGGTAAGACACCTTGGAGTAGGTCGACACAGTTGGGTGTGGGGGGGGGGGTGGTCTACCTCCCACACCAACTGATTTATTAAAATGATCCTTGTAGTCGACTGTAGAAAAAACACATTCCTGAATCTGTCCACCAGGTGTCTCTCTCTCTCTGCATGAGTCTGACCTCCTCCCTCCTACAGCTCTCTCCTTCCTCCTTCCTCCTCCTCCTCCTCCTCTGCCCTGGGTGTTGGTTGTCACAGACCTTTCATCCACCCTCTCTGTCTCTGCTCCTCCAGTTTGTGGTCTGGACCTGGACATGGAGAAAGGTTTCCCCCCCGCCCAGGAGGAGCCTCCGCCCTACCCCGGTGCCCCTCCTTACCCCTCCCTCTCTTCCCCCGTGTCTCCCTCACTTCCCCCCAGCGTCCCTCACTACGCCGAAGCAGACATCGTGAGCCTGCAGGGCGTCAGCGGTAACAACACCTACGCGGTGCCGGCTTTGGCCTCGTCAAGTCCCGGGGCCGACGCCGCCCCGCTGCCCGAACTGCCCCGCCAGTGTCTCATCTTCAAGGAGAAACTGGGGGAGGGACAGTTTGGGGAGGTAAGAAAATGGCCCACAGATACAGTGTGTGTGTGTGTGTGTGTGTCAGTGAGGATCGTTGTTAATTATTTTGAATCACTCTTCCGGTCTAAGGTGCACCTGTGTGAAATCGAGAATCCTCAAGATCTGCCCAGCCTGGAGTTTCCCTTCAATGTAAGGAAAGGTCGCCCTCTTCTGGTGGCTGTCAAGATACTGCGACCAGATGCTTCTAAAAATGCGAGGTTTGTGACGTCACACACAGTTGAGCAGAGCACACGTGCGGTTCATTTTGTCATGTATTCATGTCTCAACCTTCAGGACAACAATCATGGATCGTTGGTTCGTTTTTTTTTTTTTCAGTCTTTTTTTGTTCATTTATTCAAACCCACAGAGAAGAAGAACTGTTTTTATGTTGTTGCTGCTGCTGCTACTTCAGAATGACCTCTGACCTGTGACCCTTTCCACGGGTCAGAGGTCACTCAGAGCTCTGATCAGATGACCTGCAGCTCACTGTAGCTGTAGACTCCAGCCTTTTCAATCCCACAATCCTTTTCTTCCCCTCCGTCTGTGACGTGACTCGTGTGTCTCTGTGTGTGTGTGTGTGTGTGTATGTCGTCACAGGAACGACTTCCTGAAAGAAGTCAAGATCCTGTCCCGGCTAAAGGACCCCAACATCATCCGTCTGCTGGGGGTGTGTGTGAGCAGCGACCCCCTCTGTATGGTCACTGAGTACATGGAGTGTGGAGACCTGAACCAGTACCTGTCACACCGGGTCCTTCTGGACAAGACGGGGCCT
Organism: Cynoglossus semilaevis; assembly: GCF_000523025.1. NCBI lineage: Eukaryota > Metazoa > Chordata > Actinopteri > Pleuronectiformes > Cynoglossidae > Cynoglossus > Cynoglossus semilaevis. The sequence continues at coordinate 1,777,869 of NC_024319.1, read as the reverse complement.
TCGCACAACTGCCCAACTATCAGGTAAAGGGGGGGGTGAGGGCGGAGCCTCAACAGACACACAGTCATCACGCCGTGATCTCATTGGCTGTTGCTCTGCCACAGTTACCCCGCCCTCATCTCCATGGCCAGTCAGATCGCCTCGGGGATGAAGTTCCTGTCGTCTCTCAACTTTGTGCATCGGGACCTGGCAACACGCAACTGTCTGGTGGGAGGGGAAAAGGGTGAGAGCGGGGAAGACGCGGGCGGCGAACGTCACATCAAGATCGCCGACTTCGGCATGAGCCGGAACCTGTACGCAGGAGACTACTACAGGATCCAGGGCCGGGCCGTGCTGCCCATACGCTGGATGGCCTGGGAGTGTATACTCATGGTGAGGGGGTCGGAGGTCGGGGGTCAGGGGTGAAGGGGGAGGGTCCTGGTTATTGTCAGAGAGGATCTCGATGTTCTAGATTCAGTTTGGAGTGAGGTCCAAGTCCTGGTTCTGTGTTCCAGGGGAAGTTCACCACGGCCAGTGACGTGTGGGCCTTCGGTGTGACCCTGTGGGAGATGCTGAGTGTGTGTCAGGAGCAGCCGTACTCCAACCTGACGGACGAGCAAGTCATCGACAACGCTGGAGAGTTCTTCAGAGACCAGGGCCGACAGGTTACACACACACACACACACACACACACACACACAGGTCAGACCTGGTGATGTCATGTTGTATTGACCCTGACCCTGACCTTGACCTTTGTCTGCCCCCTTCAGGTGTACCTGACCCGGCCGGCCGTGTGTCCTCAGGGTCTGTACGAGCTCATGTTGAGCTGCTGGAACAGAGACTGCAAGCTCCGCCCATCCTTCGCCTACATCCACTCCTTCCTCACGGAGGACGCCATGAACATGGTGTAGAGTCAAGAGGAGCTGAGGTCGGAGGTCAGGCTGGAGCCTTGTCACCTCTGTGGTGGAGGTGCAGAGGGGGAGAAAAAGGGGGAGACGGGGTCACATCCTTACTTTTCTGTGTGGGGGGTCTGGGGCTGAGACGCTGCTGGTTCAGTTTAGTTCCATCTTCAGACCCTTAAAGCTAAGCTAAGCTCTGAGCTAAGCTAGAGTTTAGTTTAGGGTAGACTTAGCTAACCTAGTAATTAGCTACTAGCTTCAGTTCAGTGGTCGGTGGTGGGTGCAGCGTCTGCGTAGGATCTTTCTCTCCTCTGAAATACTTTAGGTACGTTGGGTTTTTATATGTGACTAGAGTTGAAGATACAGGAGCTGAACACACGAGTCAGTGACATCACTTTGCTGCAGAGTCACAGATCAGGGTCACACTGGAGGTCAAGTGTGTACACACACACACACACACACACACACACAGATGTCTTAGTTTTCAGTGAATACAGTCAGATTAAAAATCCTTGTTTATAAAAGTCAGTCACGTGAAGAAAAATCATCAGATTTGAACACACGCCGTGCTGCTGCACCTGGAACACGTTCTTCATCACATTGGTTTGGATGAGACACCTGGAGCCCCGCCCACTTTGTCTGCCCTGTCATCCAATCAGTTTGTTCTCAGACACTGATGTCACAGCACATCCTTCAAAGAGAGAGAGAAAAAACTGAGGACAGGTTCTGCTGCTGTGACCCCCCCCAGCCCCCAGCCCAACCCCCCAAGAACAGAGAGAGCCCACTGCCAGCCTGAGTGGAGGACGGGACAGACTGTTGTTGTTTTGGTGTTTTCTTTTTCTGGCTCAGAGTCAGAGAGAAAAAGAAAGTTGTAAGAGAAAAAGAAAAAATTCCAGAGTCAGCTGCACTTTAAAGCCCCACATTTATGCCTTTCCCTCCCCAGCCGTGATAACACCCCCGTCTGCATAAAATGATTTCTGTCCACACGGATTCTGATGCAGTTCACCTGCAGTGACGTGAGGGGGCAGTAGAGATGCAGCACAAAAGTGCTCAATACGGACATGAGTTCTTCGGTTTTTCAAGCCCGGCTTGAGTGAATCAGTGCCGAACTACGGAGCCCCTGAAAGGACAAGGAAGAAAGTGTCTGGCGAACACCTGAAACTTACGGGTGAGCAACAGAAATGTTTTTATTTGGGTTTTTATTTTCCCGCATTTTTCTTTAGGGGTTATCAAATGATTATAAAAAAAAAACATGGACGACACAATCCCGCCATCTCATCACGACAGTTTAGTTCTGGGGGAGTCGTGTGAACTCGTCAACTTATCTGTCTGCACTAATGGACCCCAGGTGTTTTCCCGGGACTGTGAGGCCCAGAGAGGGACTGGACCGTCAACTAATGTCCGGTTCGTGAAGCTAACTGTGGTAGAACCTTCGGAACTCCTGTCGTTCTTCACACACTGTGGTATAACTGGAACCATTCGATCATTTTTATAGTTTCTGTTTGTTTGTACTCCCGACTGTTCGACGTCATTGGTCCTTCTGTTTCTTGAAGCTGAATTTTATGGTTTGTAAATATTGAGGTCAAATCGTTAATTCCCTTTACTAATATATGGAACGATCTTTGTTACGTTCGGGGTCTTCTGTATTTCTGTAGAACGCTTGCTACCTTGAATCAACTGTAATTCACGGTGTTGTCTATTTTTGTAGATGTTTTAATAAAGTTAACCTTTTCAAATAAAAGCGGGTGCGACAAATGTTTACAGCGAAGGTCATCAATGGGGACAGGCGACCCCTAGGTGCTTGGAGGAGTTACTGCACTTACAGGTATGTTAATACTGCTCTGATTGGATGTGAAAAATGTTATTTTGTGATATCACCCTTTGTTTTCTTCTTTCTTTACAGTTGATTTCACCTTCATATAATTCATGGATGTGGAAACAGTGACGACGTCGCAAGTTCTCACTGGTAGGTTACAGGTATGACGTGTGTTTTGTACTGTAACCCGCTGTGGTAAAAAACATTTGAAACAAAGATAATGGACGGCAGAAAGTTTAAGACGGTTTTGATTCGTGAAAGGAAAACAAATGTATAATTGTATGAAGGTCGGGTTTAGGAAAGGAACCCTAAATAAATAGATAAACGTCCAAAGTTACACAATAATGACGTGTCACTCACTGGTCAGGCAGGTCATTTTAATCGGCTAATGACATATATATTTTATATATGTATTGTACATGTGTATTGACTATAAACTACGACTTCCCCGTTTGAAATTGATATCCCGCGAAGTGACAGAATCCGAACACTAGATGTCAGTGTTGCCACATTGTTATAACTAAAACCGATTCAGTAGGAATTCTGAAATATGACAATATGACCAATAATCGCATGTTAATAATTAGAAAATCGAATCCCGAGCGAGTTAAGGAAAACGACCGTTTTGTTTAGAGGTTATTGATATTTTAAAAGTAACTTTCTGCCTAATTGACACAGCATCGAGGTGAAAATGTGGTGGAATCCGTGACAAACTGATTAAGGTCTTCGGGAATTTCCACCACAGGTTTTCACAGTGTGAACTAAATCACTGTAACAAAACTAAAAATGTACATTTGGTTTGATTACATTCACAGTTGTCTATGGACTTCTGTTGATAATAAAGATTAAAAACTCGAACCGTTTGGTTTTTTTCCTCTCAACAAAATGTCCCCGTTATTTCACCGGAACCTTAAATCTGTGGCGTGGGGACTTCATTTACCGGAACACAGGGAAAATAACCCGAGCGTGTGGTGAACGGGTTCATGATACTATGACAGCAGTTTAACGGTATTCGGGTTTTATTTCCGTGCCAGATTTTGAACTTTACTTAGTCACAGTCACAGTCGGACCTGGTTGATGAGTCGGACTCAAACAGGAAGTGCCACCTCTTAACCGGCCCGTCATGTTTGATTATTCTTAACTGTCGCATTGACATTATTTTGCACCAGAATTTACAACCTTGTTGTTTTGACAGATCCCGTGAAATAACAGAAACTGACCGAATTGATTCAGAGTTAAATCTTCTAAACCCTGTACGTCACATCCCTGCTGTGGAGAAAAGCGTTAGGGAAATCAGTAAAAATGAAGCGACCACATTGTCCTGTGATTAGGTCACATTTTATTGTCTACTGTATCATAAAACATTTGACTACACATCAGGTGTTGGAAACATAACACTAACTACAGTATAATCTTCACACATTTATATCGACCCAGTCATGTGAAAAATAGAAACATGCAGCAAACGGCACATTGATCAGCAAAGTCTCAGAACGTACAAAGAATAGCTTTCAGGTTTGATTGACAGCCGTCAGTGAGGGCTGACGGCTTCAGAGTTTTTCCCTGACAGAAGTGGAGCCACAGTGACATGGCAGTTGAGGAGTTTTTCACCAGGCACTTGAAGGTAGCAGAGATGATTATGGCTTTCAGCTGGAAAACATACAGTTAGGTTGAAAGGCATCGGAGGAAACTGTGGGTAAAAAAAAAAAAAAACTCCTTAAATTTCCAGAGGTTCTGGAGCAACAATCTCTACAGATACAAAACTAACATCTGCTTCATATACAACAGCAGCTAGAAAACAGAAGGACACACAGCAGAGTATACTGGCTGTGGTTTCGTACGACAAGCACATCAAAGCAACATGTTGGTTAGTGAGTTAGTTAGCTGTCCTACTTTACTGTGAGACGATACAGACGTCAGGACGCGTTCCTGCCACACACTTTCACCGCCTTCTTCATAAAACCTCAGACGCATCGTTCCACCGACCACTTCCTTTTCCTTCAATCTGTAGCTGAGAATTCATCCACTTACAAACAGACCTTGGCTCTGTGTAGTAGTCAGTTATCGCCAAGTTACCACGTAGGACTAGTTGACCTTTTTGAACAGTGACGTTTGGTTATGTCAAGCAAAGAGTACAGGGAGGGGCAGGTGTTAGGAGGTCACAACAGCATTCGGTAAATTTAAAAGGCACAGAAATTAAAAAAAATTTAAAAAACTAAAATAATTTTCTAACTTAAAAATGATAAAAACAAATGTCTAAGGTTTCTATTAGTGGTCCCTCAGAGGGGATGATGAGGCGATTGTGACGAGAAAGTAAAAACATTCGTGCTCCACAAAAACACAGATGCATTCATTGACACTCTGACCGTGTACGCTTGTTTTTGCTGCCCCCTAGAGAATAACTGAGGTAACAAAACAGACACTGGAGTTGAACACATGCAGGTACAACATGATGATGATGATGCTGCCGTAGTCATGACAGTGGTGAAGAGGAGTGAAGCTGCTGCTGTCAGCAGGCGTGACGAAGCCCCGCCTCCTTCAAGTCTCCGCCTCCTCCTTAATGGACACCAGTCGTATGATTCTGGACAGGTCAGAGAGAGCAGAGAGGTCAGGCGACCTGCAGGTCAGACTCACAGCCGTACCCGAGGGTCGAGGGTGTTCTTACCAGAGCGATGTTCACTCCTGTCAGTTTTTCGATGGTGGCAGGAAGTCTGTTCATGATTTCCAGGACTTCTCCTGCCAGTTTGGCCGCCCCGACCTCTGAGCCGCCGCTGGACACCATGGTGATCTTCTTGGTCTGACACAGTGGCTTGCTGATTTCCTCTGCCATCTGATGGAACAGCAGAAACAGGGAGTGAGTAAACACAACATCGTGAAGGTCAAGTTAAAGTTCTGACTCCAACTGGTTCTAGTTTTTGTTTTGTGACTAAAACAAAGAAACGAGAAGTTCCAACAAGAACCGCAGAATTTAACAGTCCCCACTGAACCGACTGTTTGACATCTGTTATCCAACACCGTTGCATCTGCCCCTGATGATGTCACTGACCAGAGGCAGTTGCTCCAGCAGCATGTCCACCATGGCTCCATCTTTGTACTGCTGGAAGGCCTCGGCCTTCTTGGCCATCTGCTCTGCATCGGCACGACCCTTGGCCTCAATGGCGAAAGCCTCGGCGTCACCTTTGACCTACAGACAGACACATCTGGGTGGTCAGGAGAACACAGCTGAATATGTGTCAAAGAAAATCAATGAAAATGTTGGAGTTTGGGTAGAACGTACTCTGATGGACTCGGCCTCGGCCTCTGCCTCCATGATGAGCTGCAGACTGTGGAGCAGAAGAACAACTGAGTAACACGGTCAGGGCAGAGAGAGGAGGACAGTCCTGCTGTGTCACTCACCGCTGAGCCTCAGCCAGCTTCTCCAAACGGTACTTCTCAGCTTCAGCGGGCTTCTTCACCTTGGCCTCCAGCTCATTCTCTTTGCGGATGATCTCCTGCTCCTGCAGCAGGATCTGCTGAGACCGCTCCACCACCTGAACCTGCATCTTCTCCTCTTCGATGCGCTGCTTTGTCTTGGCCACCTGGTGGACAAATCAGAGCATGAACGGATCATTTCAACAACAAGGAAAAAAAACAAGAATTTGAAAATTCTCAGAAAATAATGTTGTGCTTCAGAAACGAAGGTGTGATGAAACAACTGTACCTGAAGCTGATAGGCCATCTCTGACTCCGCCTTCTTGGTGTTGACCTCAACATCGTAGGCCGCCTTCTTCAGCTCGTAGTCTCGCTGGGATTTTGCCATTTCAATTTCATTCTTGTACTGAGCAGACACCTTCTCCTGCATGGCGTGCGCCTCCTGCAGGTAGACAGAGGAAACACACGTATGTTACCAATCTGATCAATAAAAAATGCAAACAGGGAGAACGACAGGAAGAAGGACGTTACCCTGATGACGGCGTCACGTTTGTACTGAGCCTCTCCTATCCTGGCATCCTTCTGCACCTGGGCTGTTCTGGCTTTACCCAGAGAATTAAGGTAGTCCTGGGGGGGGGGCACAGATGGAGGAAACATCAGCGTGGAGACACAGATGGGATGACCTCACTCATCAATAATGCACAGAGCAGAATGGGCCGAGTCAGAGAGGGTGAGTCAACAAATGAATCTGTTACAGTAACAGGAAGTCGTTCATCACTGAGGTCAGTCCCGGTCATTTACATCAGTCTTCTTCATTGGTTCATTTTAAAATGACAACACACACGTCTAGTTGTTAGGCCACAGTAGAGGAGGATCGATGTTGATGAACATGATCTGATCTAACAGGAAACAGTTTTTCTTCATGAAAAAAGTACAATTTATTTCTGATCCTGATGAAAGTTATTTTTTACAGTTAAGTTTTGTGGACGACTTCCTGCCATGAAAGTGAAAGAATATCCCAGCTCTGACCCCTAGAACCCAGGTCAAGACTTCAACAGCCTCCTGATTCTAAACCCCAGCTCTCACCAACAGATGGCACTGTCTGACTGCCCGACCACAAACTCAGAGGATTTAAATCCACAGTTGAATACCTGGTCATCGTGGACGTCTTTGAGGGTGTAGCTGACCACACCGATACCCATGTTGACCAGGTCAGAGGAGGCCACCTTAAAGACCTGCTCAGAGAACTTCTTACGGTCCTGGTAGATCTCCTACACACACACACACACACACACAGAGTCACTTCAGTTAATGGTTTTCTCCCAACTATTTCAGATATATTTATACTCCTTTGTGTGTATTTGTATAAATGTGTGTGTCTTCAGTACTGATGAACCGACCTCCACTGTTAAATGGGCGATAATGGCTCTCTGGTGACCCTCCAGAGTTTCCAGGGCAATCTGGGAAATCTCCGCCTCCGACTTGCCCATGAACATCTGGCAGGCCGTGGCCAACATCTCCTTGTTCTGCCCCTGGATCTTCACCTGTGTCGGGACAGGAGGACAGAGGACAGGAGGACAGAGGACAGGAGGACAGAGGACAGGAGGACAGAGGACAGGAGGACAGAGGACAGGAGGACAGAGGACAGGAGGACAGAGGACAGGAGGACAGAGGACAGGAGGACAGAGGACAGGAGGACAGAGGACAGGAGGACAGAGGACAGGAGGACAGAGGACAGGAGGACAGAGGACAGGAGGACAGAGGACAGGAGGACAGAGGACAGGAGGACAGGTACAGTGGGGCTATAAATAGACCTGTGATCTTATTAGGACTCCAGGCCTGGGCTGCTGTTCTTTGATGGTGGTCAAACTGGTGGTTCTGTGGTCAGACGTGGTACGTACAGTAAACAGTTTGAGAACCACAGGTTGGACCGTACCTGTGCAATGCCAGTTACAGAGACGGGGACGCCACGGCGGGTGTAGACCTTGTCACTCTTCACGTTGAGCGTTAGCGTGTTGAGCGTGATCCTACGGAGAAATGAAAATAAACGATAAGAAGAAGGAAACGTGTGACAGCAGCCACAGGTCTCTGCAGCAGGAAGTACGATGACATCACTTCCTGGAGATTGAATTAACATCAGCTGACAGACTGCACCAAACCTGGTTTTTTATTAAGATTAAAAGATCACCATAAATCATCAGTGTTCAACATTAAACAGGGTGTAGGGAACTTATATTTTCAAATGTAATATATACGTGTGTGTGTCTGTGTCAGTAAATTTACCCCTAAATATGAGGAAAACGACGACACAGAGAGAAGAGTTTTTTTTACCTCTGGATCTGTTGAATACATGGGAGAACAAAGACACGTCCTCCAGCAATCATTAAAGGAGGAGAGCGGCCAAAACCTGACACACACATTTACACACACATTAGTCATTTGTTGATCCTGCAGTTTTAATCACAAGTTATGGATCACAGTGAAAATTCTTATCAAAGGTCTGATGATAAAATCAATCACATGACAAAGACAACTGTTCCTTAATTTTTCCTGCTCAGACAAACCAGAATTGCAGAACAACTGTTTGTTTCTACCCAACTGAAAATGTTGTGGTTCTCCAACATCCTGTTTTAGTTGGTAATCAAATAAGTATAATAATCAAATAGTTTTAAAGGGAACTTCGCTGTTTAAATAAACTAAAAATGATACAAACTAATGATAATTTAATTTATATTTAACATGGAATGTTTTTTTTTAAAATCTAAATCACAACTCTTACCACTGACAACCATGGCTTCGTTGGGTCCACACGTGTAGAACATCTTGATGTTTGCTGTAACAAAATAATTATGAAAATTAAGTTATAATTAAGAGAACTTCAAAGACAGCATCAGATGTAGTGTTTCTATCATTTACACGTGAACCCATGTCCAGTAAAGTGGAATCAAAGGTTTATTTATGGAATAAACACATTAAGTTTAACGTTATGTATTTAAACATAACTTATTTGTTATAAACAATGTCTACACATTCACATTGTTTATTTATTTACATTCAGTCCTGCAGTAAAGATGGAAGGAAACTAGTTTTTAAATGATACAACAAGACTTTAATTATTTCGGTCTAAGTTAAATATTCGGTCGTTAAACACTTTGGTTATTTGTTTGTAATAATTGTGATGATTTTGTTGAAGATGTCCGTGTGGTTTCATTAGAGCTAAGCCCTTTAACAGACAGTGCAGCCTGGGTGTCCACTCCCCTCTCCGCTCCGCTCCTCACCGTAACGTAGTCTGACCGCTACGCTGCACCAGAACACGGTCGACGTAAAAACGACAGTAACAAATACTTCATTACGAAACACACACACAGTTCTACAACAGAAGAACTTTACAACAATCTGTCAATTCAATTTTGAACCAAAAGAATATCGAATGCTAACATTAGCATGCTAGCTGTTTCTATGCTGTGAAATCGGTTCGAGCTCATAAACGTTCAGAGCGGAGAGAAAAATCTTACGTAAACAAACGAAACATTCTAGCAGTGTGTACGTCAAAATATACTGATGACATCGTTACACTCACCGAATGTCTATTACGGGATTTAAAAGCGATTATTCAAATAAAATCAGAAAGATTTTTATTCCAACGGTCGCCGAGAGAGGAATGACAAATATGTCTGTTTGCTGACGGACGTTTCCCAATCCACGCCCATCGTCAGCGCCAATCCCGGCTGTCTGGGGCCATCTAACGGTCAGGGTCAGAACTGCACTTGAATTGGAAAAGGCGTGGCCACTGGTTGATTGTCGAACGCAGTAAAAATACAGGCTGCAGATTTTTGTGTGTATTTTGTGTATGTAAATACTCCCTGCTGCTGATTTGAATGTTGTTTGAATTGTCCTTTAAGTCAGTTCAGAGAGTGCTTGTACTTCGCCATTGTTTATAGATGTACTGAAAAAAAAAGTTACATTTTACATCTTACATTTACACAACATTTGAGGATTGTAATCTTACATTTACACAACATTTGAGGATTGTTTTCTAATTTTGCTTCTTCATCTACTCACACTGTCATGACAAGGGAACTGGAACATATTGGGCGACAAAAATTAAAGGTGATCAATATCTGGACATGGATTTGGGCTGGAAATTAATTATTTTTGTCGATATGAAGGTTAAACTAAGATCATAGCATGGGGTTAGTAACAACGCTGGTTCATACAGAGGGCCTAGATCTACATGCTGGGCTCCAGTGAGTCAGTGATAAGACACCACTCAGACCATTAGGAGGCAAAAAATCTGATGTTTTAACAGTAAAAAAAAAACCCAGAATAACAGTTGATGTTTTTTTAAGCAGTTTCCCTTCGTTTCCACCCACTGACTGGGCCTGGTCACCTCCAACAACAGCGTCCATTCTTTTTCTGTGAGACGGCCCGTGGTTGTGAGATGGTGTGTTTGCTGCATCGTTGTGTCGCAGCAGGAGACGGACCAGTGTGTGTCCTGATCAGACGGTGCCTGGCGTCCTCTGTGCCCCGCCTTTTATTACGGCTTTACAGTAAAATTCACTTTCCAGACGAAAAATGCGTACTAACAACAGGAACAGTGTTATTTTTCTGCTGTAGGAAAATCTGCCAAGTGATGAAATGAGTGAAAAATAGATGATTGTCATTGAGGTGAGGTGACGTAGGCTGACGGTGGTGTAGAATAACATGACAGAAACAAAAAGATTCGTTTTTATTTTAAGCCTCCTGCAGCAGGTGAATGGAATCCAGTGGCCGTGGATGTTTCTCTCATTTCTCTTGGTTTTTCCTCCTCCCAGGCTTCAGGGAGCTGACGGCAGAGGCCCGGCTCCTCCTCTGGACTGACCAGGCCTCCACCACTGACATCATGCTGTGAAGACCAGATGGGTTGGGTTGGAGTTCTGAAGGAGGAAATCTTGTAGTCTTTCTACTGAGTCAAGGAGGTTCAGGTTATTTGTTGGGCGTTGAACAGATTTATATCTGAAATGTTTGGTTCACTCTGATCACACAGAGGAGATGGAGAACAACTGAAGTTTAACCTCCACAACACAAACCATTTCAACCCCACCCTTACAGTAAAATCATTCTGTACTGACACAAAATATTTCATGCACATCATGCTGTCCAGTGCTTTAATAATATAAAATAATACTAATACAAATACAACAGATAAACAGACATTGGTTTGTCTGCAGAGTAATGCAGTACTGTAGTACTGTGTGTAGCAGTATTTGTTCCATCCGTGACTTCAAATACCAGTGAGAGATGATGATTTACCAGTACCAGGTGAGTGTAAACTAAGGTCAGAACAGCCGTCAGTTTTAATTGACATGAAAATTAAAATCAGTCACAAAGGACAAAAATCCTGGATGAAAAAATACATTCAAGCTTTTCACAGTGGAACTGGAGGAGGAAGTGATGTCATCATATCTGAGGTTAGAAGTTTAATGTTTCAGACCAGAAGTCGCAGAAGCTTTTTTTCACTAAATGGTATCATATTTTATACAGCATCATATTCTAGTTATTGACATGACGAATACCTTGAACTCATCACTAAACGCTAACTCACAGATTTATTGTGTATATGAATCTTTCACAAAATTATTAGCCACAATCAATCCTTGCTAGCTAACAGCTGCTTCTTTTTTATCTTTATATCATGTGTTACTAGCTAACCTGCTGCCTGCTAATAATACATTTGGTAAACGGAGCTTACGATATTTCACTGGGGATAATTCGACTTTTTATTTCATATATTTACAACTTTATTCGTGGAAACGTTTGACTTTTCCCTTATAATATGAAGCCTTTATCCCCCCACCCCAAAAAAAACAAAACCCCGTTAGGATCGTGGTGCCGAGGTTATTCCACCATATTATCGTTGATCTACGACTTCGCTCTCGTCCCCACGACCACGTCCTCATATACTCACCACCTTTCCTCGTCATAGTTCAACGTTTTTCGCATGAATTTACAGTATTATTTTTCAGAAACGGACGTTTTTACCCTCGGTGTTTGAGCTCATTTTGTCGCCGTGGCCCTGGAGGACAGCAGCTGCTCACATTCTGATCCATCTGTTGAGTCATCTCCACTCCCTGATTTGCAGCAGTCCTTCCTCCTCCGGGCCAATCGGCGCGGACGACAGCTGCACCGACCACGCCCCCTGGCCTCGGCCACGCCCCCGCCTCTCCCTGGAATGGCTCCAGCCTTATAAATCCATTGTCCTGCTCTCGGTCTCTCCACTCCGGTCCGTGCTGTGTGCCGCGCTCCGCTCTGTCGCTTCTTCTGCTCGCCATTGTCAAACTTTGTCAGCCATAATGAGGGAAATCGTGCACATCCAGGCCGGTCAGTGCGGCAACCAGATCGGTGCCAAGGTAAGGGAACCGTTTAGCCCTAGAACTGCTGTGTTGACTGGGGATAAAAGGGTCCGTTTTCAGGCCAACTGTCACACCCCAGACTCATTATGCAGCGCACATTCACNGAGGTTATTGGTGGGTTGGGGTTTAAAATGTGACATTTAATGTTTTCATATTTAAAAATAACATTTAAAAATAACATCGATATGTGGCGATGAAGCAGGAGAATCAGTGTGTGTGTGTGTCAGTACTGCAGTCAGTGCTGCAGTCAGTGCTGGGTCGGTGGGTGGGTGGGTGTGCCTGTGTTCACAGGACGGTATATAACGGGATACGGCGCTTTTGTGTCTGTCTGTGTTTTGTTCATTCAACACCGGGCGTGTCTGTGTCTCCGCTCCGTGGACTGAAGACCACCTCGAGACATTCTCTGTGGGAGAATGGAGAGACAGAGAGAGAGAGAGAGAGAGACAGAGAGAGAGACAGAGGGAGAGAGAGAGAGAGCTGCGTCTATTCTTCCTCCCTGTTTTCTTTGTCTCGCACGGGCAGATATGACTGGTATTCTAGACAATGAGTGAGCTCTGAGGCCTAGATACCCCCTCACCCCCCTCACCCTCACCCTCACCCCCATCAGCAGCAGCAGCAGCATCTCGTCTAATGGTCAGCACCAGGTATTGATCCGTTTGAGTGCAGTGTGGATGCAGACTGCTGTCTCAGCTGCTCACAGAGAGGGGGTGCTGTGGGAAGGGTGTGGCATGGACCAGTGAAGTGGTCTCATCCTCCAGCACCGACTGAGGAGGGTTTCAACATCTGACCAGTTACATCTGCAGTGTTTAACACCAACACCAACCTGGTTATTTGTCATAATTTATACGACGACCAGTCGGAGTGGGAGCACAGTGAACGTCCAGTACTGAGAGGAGCCAGCATACAGGCACAGTGATTTACATTAGAAGACACACTTTTATCAGGGGAATGAACCTCCATTTTAACCAGTGATTCATTTTAACCAGAGATTTCTTCAGACTGTGGATGAATCAACAGTCGTTTCATGATTTATTTTTTTCATTCTGGTTTATCTTACACTCTGACTCCTCACAGCTCCTGGTCTGATTATAAATATTTGTCAAATACTGAACCGACGGTCGCAGTAAAACCCACAGTCGTTGGCTCCCACACCCTCTGACGATCACTGTCCCACTCTGTGATCATTGAACCGTGTCCTTCGGTCGACGCTGCAGCTCCTGATTCTCCTGATTTTAAAGACCACATGTACAGCAGTCCACGGTTTCCAGGAGTTTCTTTCCGTCATGGCGGTGCTGATGCTTTGCCAACTGGGATTTAAATGTCCGAGGCGAGGCAGGGCCTGTCTTTGTCATCGCTAACCAAATTAGGGTCAGGGTGGGGGGAGGGGGGAGGAAACAGCTGAGGGAGTCAGTGGGTGAGGTCACTGGACTCTCAACTGTAGGAAACCACGGGACAAACTGGACAAACAACTGAACGATGAGCTGCAGTGACCCACATG
>NC_024319.1:1752106-1763286 GCF_000523025.1 Cynoglossus semilaevis | reverse complement strand
TGTATGTGATGGTGTTCAGTGGTGTCCCAGTGGACAGGATGGACGTTTGTGTCCTCTCCCTGAGGAATCATGGATACAGATGTCTGGTGGATATGATTGACAGAACTGCAGAACAACTGCATTGTGGGAGAAATAGGTCAGGGTGTGGCTTGGCTCTCACACTCATTGTCCTGGTTCTTCCTCCTCAGTTACTGGGTCTTAACTGGGTGGCTCTCCATGTCAGCATTGTCATCTCTCGGCTCTCCCTTTTGATTTTTTTGTTTGTTTTGTTCAGTCTTTGTCCTACTTCTCTGTGTGGGTTAGTCCTACGTGGACGTTGTTAAATGCCGGGACACTCCACGAGTGCACGGCTGCTGACTGAGTGTCTGAAACGCTGCCTGTTTATCCAGATGACTTCAAATCCCCCGACTGCTGCTGTTAGCAGAAAATCAGACCGTGAGGCCAGAGAGAAGTGGGAGGTGGAAAATGGAATAAAAATATGTGCATGGAAATGGATGTCTGCCTCCAACAGGCCTCTGTGAGGTAATGCATGCGCACATTTAAAGATCTGAGTGCGATCTTTTAAAGAAGCAACGTGACGTGAATACAGATCTGATGACAATCTGTGTCTTTACTGAACCGCGACTGCCTGCAAATGGAGTGGATGATGATGTGTTCAGGAGCTGCAGGCTGCGTCTGTGGTCTCTTTGTGCCTTCACTGCATATGTGAAAGGACCACTTTGTGCCAAGTTTGTAACGACTGTGGACATATCAACAGCCGTGATGTGACTCGGCCCAAAGGGTGAAGAAATCCTGCCAATCACATCAGTCCAAATCTGCACACTCAGAACTGCCCCTCCCCCTTCTCCCCCTCCTCCCCCTCCTCCCCCCTCCCAGTGCCCTGAACCACGTTTCGATAGCTGCTGCCACATGATCCTGTCGTTTCTTTTCACAGTTCTGGGAAGTGATCAGCGATGAACATGGCATCGACCCCACAGGAACCTACCACGGAGACAGTGACCTGCAGCTGGACAGGATCAGTGTTTACTACAACGAAGCCTCGGGTTGGTTATCTCATAATGACCTTTTATTAATGATTTATTCATTATTCTGTCCAAACCTGGGCCTGTTTCCTCCCTGTATATTAAACTGGTCTGTGTTTTCTCCTCTTCTCCTCCTCTTCTCCTCCTCTTCTCCTCCTCTTCTCCTCTTCTTCTCCTCTTCTCTTGTTCTCTTTCTCGTGGAGGAGGTAAATATGTGCCTCGTGCCATTCTGGTGGATCTGGAGCCCGGGACCATGGACTCCGTGAGATCTGGACCTTTCGGGCAGATCTTCAGACCAGACAACTTTGTTTTTGGTAAGAAAAATACGGCGCCACCTCTGGCTCTTTGTTGATTGTCAAAAAGGAAGGGTTTCATGGATGTAACCGGTTCTCCTGCAGGTCAGAGCGGTGCTGGAAATAACTGGGCAAAGGGTCACTACACAGAGGGAGCCGAGCTGGTGGACTCGGTCCTGGACGTTGTCCGCAAAGAGTCCGAAAGCTGCGACTGCCTGCAGGGCTTCCAGCTGACGCACTCCCTGGGAGGTGGAACCGGCTCTGGTATGGGAACGCTGCTCATCAGTAAGATCCGTGAAGAGTATCCCGACCGTATCATGAACACCTTCAGCGTTGTGCCTTCCCCCAAGGTAACGAAACCGTGGAGGTTGTTTTGATGCCCTCAGTGTTGTGGCTCCCTCTCACCTCTGCGTCTTCTGTCCTCAGGTGTCCGACACCGTCGTTGAGCCCTACAACGCCACTCTGTCCGTCCACCAACTCGTAGAGAACACAGACGAAACCTACTGCATTGACAACGAGGCTCTGTACGACATCTGCTTCCGTACTCTTAAACTGACCACGCCCACCTACGGAGACCTTAACCACCTGGTGTCAGCGACCATGAGCGGTGTCACCACCTGCTTGCGTTTCCCCGGCCAGCTCAACGCTGATCTCCGCAAACTGGCAGTCAACATGGTGCCTTTCCCTCGCTTGCACTTCTTCATGCCCGGCTTCGCACCCCTGACCAGCCGCGGCAGCCAGCAGTACCGTGCCCTCACAGTTCCCGAGCTCACGCAGCAGGTGTTCGATGCCAAGAATATGATGGCTGCGTGCGACCCACGTCACGGCCGCTATCTGACCGTCGCAGCTGTGTTCCGGGGCCGCATGTCAATGAAGGAGGTGGACGAGCAGATGCTCAATGTCCAGAACAAGAACAGCAGCTACTTTGTGGAATGGATTCCCAACAATGTCAAGACCGCCGTCTGTGACATTCCACCCCGTGGCCTGAAGATGGCAGTCACCTTCATTGGCAACAGCACCGCCATCCAGGAGCTTTTCAAGCGCATTTCCGAGCAGTTCACAGCTATGTTCCGTCGTAAGGCTTTCTTGCACTGGTACACGGGCGAAGGCATGGATGAGATGGAGTTCACCGAGGCCGAGAGCAACATGAACGACCTGGTGTCCGAGTACCAACAGTACCAGGACGCCACCGCCGAGGAAGAAGGGGAGTTCGAGGAGGAGGCCGAAGAGGACCCATAAAGACCTGAAGATCCAACCAACCGATGCCAAAACCAGAAGTAACCAAGTACAACCGCAGCAGTAACCATGGAAACAGTATAGTGTTAAGAAAATGCTCTAGTCCAATTTTAGTGTGAATTAGGTATTTCCTGTCATTCCTTACAAATAAACTTGTTAAATAAAAACGTGTCGTCCTGTCATTGGCTGCATACAGAACTCAATAACAAATACATATATATATATAATATAAATATGGAAACAAGTAGATGAACTACATTATCAGTTTGTGTTTAAATTCTATTTGGTCATCTATTTGAGAAATTATTTCTAACTAATTTTAATTAATTATGATTAATCCAGACCTAGCCTAAGATTATAGCTTTATATTTTAATATGTTTTTTTTATCCAATCATATTTTAGCCTCGTATGTTGCCAGGTTAAAATAAATCTGCCCTTCAGAATCAGTAGTGTTGGCACTGGGAGAATAAAACGAACGGCAACAAGATTATTAGACCAATCAGATTCGGTGTTGGCATCACACTGCCATGTCAAAGCCTTCTAGTTGGCCCACAGTTACGTTAGCGGTTTGAGTGATTTGATTGGATGCTCAAAGAACACACTTTTGAATTTAGCAAACTGCAGCTAGCGACTTACACGCTCGAAAACTGTTCTGTGCGTCCACTGTTCCACCATGAGCGGACATTCTCAGAATTAAGCGAATTAAAACTTGTCATAAATCCGACAGGACAGTTTTGACGTTTAACGTTAGAAGGAATGTCGACAGAAAATGACTAGTTTCTGTCTAGAAGTAAAACACACGGCTAATCTGTACAACGAGTCATTGGACTCATCTTAAGGAAAGAGGAGGCGGGATTTGTTTTGTACAACTCATCAGGTTTGGTGAGTAAAATGAATTTGTCTTTTTAATAATAATAATGTATTTGTATGGTGTGTTTTGGTGTAGTGACTTGTGCTTCGTGGGTCTGTTGCTGTACTGGTGTTATCAAAGCTACGCGATTTATCGTCAATAAACCGAATGGTTATATTGTAGATATAAATGGTTTCTCTGGTCACAATGAAGTTGTTGGTTTGTGGTTTTACTCAGACTGGACGTCTCTGGTTAAACATCCATCCATCCAGTCCATCTCGTGTTAGCTAGCTAGTGTACTCGATCCATTCCATCTCGTGTTAGCTAGCTAGTGTACATGTTGTTCTGTAGACGTATTTCTTTTTCCTGGTTTCCAACTCTCTTGAAGTCCTCTGGCGCCACCGTTTGGCAGACATAACAAACAGCAGCTCTATTATTGATTGGGGCCTGGAACCAGGTGGTTACACTGTAGACAGCGGTGTGATTACAGTTTAACTGACTCAGGACACAAAGGTACAAATATCAAGTCAACTTTTATTTACAAATCATGTTGTCTAGGAACATCACCAGAGAAGAAGATGTATTAAAATGAGGATGTACAAACAAACAGATGTCTTGGTTGTCGGCATCACATCCACAACTGTCTCCAGAACCTTGTCTCCAGGCGAAACCACAATCGAACGATCGACAAAGATCGGCTCATTGGTCGAAGAAGGTGCTGTATTCACCAGAGCACAAATCAAGTCTCTCTTTCAGTTCCTCGTTTATTAGTGTTTTCTGCCTCAGGTCTTCCAGGAGAGCGTGGA
Organism: Cynoglossus semilaevis; assembly: GCF_000523025.1. Taxonomy (NCBI): domain Eukaryota; kingdom Metazoa; phylum Chordata; class Actinopteri; order Pleuronectiformes; family Cynoglossidae; genus Cynoglossus; species Cynoglossus semilaevis. The sequence continues at coordinate 1,759,078 of NC_024319.1, read as the reverse complement.
CTATGCTCTTCGCCTTTCGTTCACGATCCTTGGCATTTCTTATATGTCTTTCCAGACTTTCCACCCTGGCTAGAGCTTGATTGAGTTTGGCTGTGATGTCAGAGGGAGATGTTGGAAGTGCATAAAGGTGGTCCTGGTACAGGAAGGATGGAAATGGTCAGTCAGCATCTGAAATCAACACTGTTGCTGTAGCTTTGTTTGTATAGCAGATTAAGGCTCCATTACGCAACGGCATTTTTTTACAGTACAACAAACCATAAAGTCAGAAGCGGGAAGATTAACTCTGTAGTGACGGAGTGTCGTACAGTTTATCTAGACGAGGATTACTTCTTGTGACTCGCCGACAGAGTCAGTGTGATTTAGGACTCACATCGTTGGGTGCAGGCTGCGGTACTGGCTGCTGGACAGGTCTGGACCGGTGTGGTGTCTTGCTTTGTTGTGGTCTTGAAAAGTCAATGGAATTGCTGCTCTCCTGAGCCTTTATTGACGTCCGGGTGGTCCGAGTCTTTACATGCTAAAAACAAACAAAAAAACAACATCTCTTAAAGAACCTCATTGTTTGCCAAAACAACTAGTTAAGACACAGAAAACAGAAAGGAGAAACAAAACTAGATTGTCACCGAATTGGTTTAGAAAATGTTAAAAGTTGAATGTTTATATTTAATTTTAGGGTACAAATGAGTAATGCACTGCCTTGTATCGATTTTCTGAATTGTAATAACAATAATAATGTAATAACATCACAAGGTATTTACGTATGTAATGATATCTCTTAAATTTAAATAGTTTAAGGTCTTAATTTGGTGTTTCGAAATAACACATAGTTAAAGTGAAATATATAAAGTGTGATATTACGTCACCTAATCGTTAAAGTCTCTGCGTTGCACCTACTTTTTGCAGATGAGCAGGGAATGTGAAAACGGAGGGAATAACGCCATCTCTGAGTCTGACGGTTTGTCCCGTGCAGTCGAATTCCTCTGGTCTGAAGTGAGCGCTACAAAGTACGGATGCCCGAGTGGCGCTGAAATGGTTCCTTTTTAGGGCCACTTCCCATTGTTTCCTTATATCCACACGTTTGGGGAACCTTAAAAATGAGAAAAACAAACGTTAAATGAGTGTCGACATCTAAACGGCAAATAAACGAAAGCACAGAACCTACTGTGACACTAACAAAGAGATTCTTTAAAATAACATAACACCACGTCAGTCCAAGTAAATAAAAAATGTTGTCATGAATGTGTAATGCTAGTGAAAATAAAAACAAATAATAACAACAAAAACGTTGCTCCACATATTTACTATCCTCACGTTACTGGTGAATAAACGTCATCATAAAATGACTCGTATGTTTTAGTGTTTATTTGTACTCTAAATAATTTAACGAGATAATTTCCGAAACTATTAACAAGTACAGTATTGGGTTAGTCACCAGTTTGTAGGGTGGCCGATAGAGAGCCATCTAATCCGTTGTTAACCGCGATCGTGTGGTGCAACAACATTTGCTTATCGAGCGGTCAACGTGACTCTACAGTTCAGATACACAAATAATTTCTCGAACTCACTTGTGAAAAGTGATTCCTCTCGATCTAGCAATGCGTGTGCATCGATTTTTACAACCCCAGGCAGAACACGACTTCGGCATCTTGATGAAAAGCCACTTCCAAGATGGCGACAACTTCAGCGTACTTCCTTACCGTCACTGCGGCGTTGACATAAGCACTTGCGGTCCCTTTAAGACGTATTTGCGTAAGGCGCGAAACTATTTCACACTGGCGAATCTTGAGTCTGGTATTTTGCCCAATCACAGTCGTGGAAACGTGAGGGACGGTCGTTTTACCAAACTGCCGGCCGTTGAATGAACTTAAGTGGGCGGTGTCAGAGTTTTCCCGGACGTTCCTTGTATTTATTTCCACTGAAAGACGTGAACAGTGTGAAGGTAAGCTTCAGTGAAACCTTGTGATTGTTCACAGCCATGTTAGAAAAACACATTTACATGTAATGCATTCGTGTTTCAAACAAGAAACGTCTTTGTTTTCTTGAAGATGACACACACACACACAGCTAGGCATAGCGCACGTTACCGTAACCTCTCAGTTTGTATAATAGTGAATAAACAATATTATTTTTCTCGATAGGGTCAACTGTGTTAACATTAAAACAAGATAAAGTGCATGTTCGTTATTATGGAGTTGAGTCTAGTTACAGCTCAGGGGGCTACACTTAGGAGCCGTAGTTTTGATACTGACCGGAAGTTGTTGTGCAACGCTTTTTCAAACATTGTTTATTATTTTTTGTATTTTGTCATTTGATATTAACTGCATGCAACCATACATACTACTGACGAATGAGGGCAGCAGTGAAAGAAGAGACCATATTTAATTATAACTCGTAACAAAATGCTGCAAAGTTTGTGCTTAGAACATCTAAAAAGGCAACACAAAGCTGTGGGACATCAACGTTAAGTTTTCCTTATTTTAACGAATAAGTGCTTCTGTACAGGAGGCATCTGGTCTCATGAGAAATGGATGCAACTCAGGCGATCAGTGATTCAGTCTTGAAATCAGATGAATCTGAAAATGAAGAGGAGGAGGAGGATGACAACAGGTGTCGACCAGTTGCTAAACTGTGCATCTTACGAAACGAACACATCCCGGAAACAGGTGACTGTCCTGTCCTTTTGTTGTGATAACTGATCATGTCTGTATAGTATTTTAACGATGGACGTGTTACACTTTGTTACCTAGAGCTTCACCTGTTTGTGGGAGATAATGTGTTGGGTCGAGACCCCAGCTCCTGCACCCTCCCTGTGCCGGCACCCTCGATATCCAAGAAGCATGTAACCATTAGCATCTCCGTCTACAGCAGAAGAGGTCGTCGCAGCGGAGTGGACTTGGAGGCTTTAGTCTGGGATCTAGGGAGCATGAATGGAACCCGCAAAGGTCGCTTAAAATTGACCCCAAATGTACGCTATGCCCTCAGTGATGGCGACAGTTTGGTGTTGGCAGACATACCGTGTCAGTTTGTCAGTGTAAACGCTGTCTGTTTGGAGAAGGTCACAAAGACTCCTGTGTGCAAAAGTTTTCGGATAAAAGAGAGCGTGCCAGATTCATCGGGGGAGAATGTGGGTGACCTAAATGACTGTGAGGAGTTGGTGAACGGAGACACAAAAGCTAGAACATCTACAACAAAGACCGCTGTCCAAATGAATTGTCTGTCTGTGGAGCAAACGCCGACTCAGCCAGAGGAGATCCTGGTCCCAGAATCTGACGTGGACTCAGATGGGGAAAAAGACGGAGACAAAGTTCTCGGTACGTAAATCACATAAATGCTTGGGAAAAAAGGACAATGTTCCTGTCTTTGATCTTTTAAAACACCATTTCTGTTTACAGTGTTTGACTCTGACTCACACAAATCCAGTCCAGCTTGCTCTACATTCCTGAGTCCGGCAAACAAAACTGTCCCTGAGAGGTACTTGAAATGTTTTATAGCTGAGTCCTTTTTATTGTTTCTCCTCCTCTCTTTCAAGTCCCACTTCTAATAACTGCCCTCTGTCTGCACTGATTCACAGTGAGGTCGAAAGTCCCATGACCCCATCGTCCTCCTCCTCCTCTAAAAATAGACTGTACAGACGTGTCAACTTCAGCGAAGAGAAGGCAGAAGTAAATGTGGCCAGACAGCCCTTAAAGGGAAAAAAGACATTTGCCATTGTGGATGACAGTGAAGAGGAGGAGGAGGAGCAGGAGGAGGAGAAGGAGGAGGAGAAGGAGAGGGGAGGGGCGACACCAGAAGTGATGGAGACAAAGAAAAATGACCAAAACGTGCCAGTGACATCAGAACCAGCCGTCAGTGTCTTAGGACAAAATAAACTCTCTGTGTCTATGACATCAGTCTGCACCGATGTGGAAGAAGAGGAGGAAGGGGAGGGGGCCAGGTCCAGTGGTCCTGAGTCCTCAAACACAAATCAAATCACCAAGAAACTGAAAATAGATGATTTTCATTTAGACAGTGACACTGATGTTGATGAAGATGAAAACTCTGAGACGACGACGACGGCTGCTGCAGATGAAACCAAACCTCCTGCTGTGGACTCAGGTTCACCGTCCAAGGAAGTCACTGTGGAGAGTGACACTGACGTGGAAGACCATGTTGATGCTGCTGCTGCTGATGCTGATGCTGATGCTCCTGCTCCTCCAGCAGATGTTAAAGACCTTCACATGGACAGTGACACTGACGTTGAAGAGGAGGACGGAGACTCTGCACCAAACCGGTCGAACTCAACGCTGGATGAAACCCCGTCTAGATTGGAAGTAAATCCCAATCAGGACGACTCTGCCGCTGCCCCTCATCACGGCCTCCATCTTGAAAGCGACACAGATGACGAGGAGATGCCCACTCCTGATCTCACTGAACCTCCCGTGGTTTCGGCCAAAGAATTATCCACCGCTGCGTCAGTTGGCCCGGATATTTTGTCCGACAGCGACACAGACGTTGAAGATGATTCTGCCGAGGTTGGACCTCCTGCTGCCACCGTCTCCACGGCCGTCGGGGCAGGAGCTGCTGGAACAGGCACCGCAGTGGACGGATCCAACAACCGCCCGGTCGAGGAGAGTTCGAAGCCCCCTGACCTGAGTGTGAACAGTGATGGTGACACAGACGTGGAGGAGGAGGAGGAGGAGGAGACTGAGGAGGGGCAGATGCCTGAGCTGTGCAGAGAGAACACATGTCAGATGTTGGTTCCACTGCCACAGAACTGTTCTACTCCTGTACAGCTGTCAGGTGATCACTCTTTCATACTCTCCCCAACATCGGTGTTAATTACAATATAAAATATATAATGTATGGACGCACTGGTCTAATTGGTGCTCGTCGTGTAAACTTAATTCTAATTATTGTTTATTGTTCATCTGATGACTTCAGAAAGAAAAGTGGAAGAGCTGGAGACCCAGCCGTTCCTTTGTCCTTCTGTTCCATTCAGTGGTGAGTGTAATATTTCTAACAGTGAGGCATCACGTCGTTCTGATTTCACTAACTTCACTTTGTCTTCTCCGTACCCCAGGTGCAGGAGGCCCTGATGACTCGTCCTCCAGCTCAGAGAAAGAGGAGGAAGAAAACGTTGCCGAGGCCAGTACCCAGGCCTTCATTCTCCAAAGTCAAAACTGCCAAAGCAACTCTGCAGAGAAACAAGCCGTAGATGCCGCTACTGAGTCACCTGGTGATGAAAACGATCCACATTCCAGCCGAGGAGGATCGTTTCAGCTGGGACTGTCTGACAGCAGCCACCTCCAGGCCCAGGCTCCGGACCAGGACACGGAGGAAACCCAGGCCTTTATCCCTGTGGGAACCAGTGTGTTTTGGGATCAGACCCAAGAATATGCAGCTGATCCACATCTGGAGGCTACACGGGCCAACGAGGAGGCTGAGGACTCGCCCAGATGTTCAGTCACGTCTGAGAAAGAATCTCAGCAAAGTCTGGAGTTAGAGACCACGCAGGCGTACGAATCAAAAAGCTCTTCTGATCCTCAGCATGAAACAGACGAGCAGCAGGAAAAACACAGGATTGAAACGGCTGAGACTCAGCTGATTGAAACCCGACCGGTGTCTGACAGTGAGGAGACCGACCAGCCAGAGGGGGCTCCACCTCAGCAGAGGTCAGTTGGTGAAGTCTTCCTCATGGCTGAAACTCAGCCCATGAAAACTAGTGATGACGAAGATTTCTTTCAAGTTCCACAAAAAATAAAATCAAAGCGTCTTCAACCTGTCACAGGCTCAGGTTTCTCCATCGCTGAAACCCAACCGATGGCTGCAAGTGAAAATGATGACAGCGACGATGACGCTGCTTCTCCAGGAAATCATCTGAGTAATGACTGCGAAGAAGAAGAGAGTGACGAAAGCCAGTCGTTTCTCCTACCACGAAAAAGGAAAGCGAAACAACTGCACCTTCAGGAGGAGGAGAGCCAAACGCTCCGAAACTCTGAGACCTCTGCTGGTGAAACTCAGTCAGTACAACCCGTTCAAACTGAACTTGGCCAGGAAGGAGAATCTCCTCCAGAAAGCCGAGCAAAAGCAGCGACACGTGAGGCAGAGACACAGATCATCTGTAGTTCTGAAGTGTTTCCTGCAGCAGCTCAGCCTCACGTTGACAGCGAGACCAAGGATGAAGACGATTTGATGATAGGGCAACGTAAGAGAAAGACAAAAGCACTGCAGCCAGAGGATGAGGAGACACAGCCTCTCAGTGTGGACGTCCAGCCCAAGGTCAAGGGTGAGGACACAGAGAGTGAGGAATCAGTGTCAGGTCAAAGGAAAACTAAGGCAAAGGTGAAGCAACCTGAAGAAGAGGAGGAGGAGGAAGTACAACAACCTCTGGCAGTCGCTGAGGCTGTCGAACAACCTGAGAGACAGAGGAGGAAACAGTCGGAGGCTGCAACACGTCAAGTCAGTGCCAGAAATAAAAGAGGGACGAGATCAAAAGAGGACAAGGACCAAGTGGAGTGTCTTCCAAAAAGACAGACAAGAGGGAGAAATAAAAGTCTGTCTGAGACGAGGAGAGAAAGATCCCCGGCAGAGGAGGAGCAGAGCCAAGGGAGCGAGGGACTGAGGGGGAGAAAGGAGTGCAGCGGTATAAATGGAAAACAAGAAGGAGACGAAGAAACAGACAAGAGAGAAAGTGATGAAAAAGATGAGGAACAAAGAGAAACATGTGGACAGAACATTAGGGAAGAAGAACAGATTGAAATACAGAAACAATTACAAACTGAAAATAGTGACAAGGAGGAACAAGCTGAGAGACTGGAACTGGACACACACGATCAGGTCCAGGTCGAGAGGGGAACGAAGGTGAGGGATAGAATGGAGACATTAGAAGCTCCACTCCCAGAACACGAGGAGGAGGAAAGAAAAGATCAGGAAGAGGAAAATCAACACCAGGAAAAGCCTGAAGAAACAGGAGAACCAGAGAAGAACAACCGAACC
>NC_024319.1:1746799-1752065 GCF_000523025.1 Cynoglossus semilaevis | reverse complement strand
AAGAACAAGGTTCCAGCCAGAGGTCGGAAAACTGGACGAGGAAGAAATGATGAGCAGATTCTGGTAGAACAGAACTCGGGTCCGAAAAGTGATGACGGCCCAGCGAGGAGAACCAGGTCCCGCTCCAACTCCTCCAACTCCATCAGCTCTGAGAGATCGGCCTCTAGTGTCGGTGTTCAGGACAACAGGGGCCGGGGCCGAGGCAGAGGAGCCAAACCAAAGAGCCAGCCTCCTCAGACGCCTGGTGGAAGGAACGTGAACTGCAGGAGAACCAGGCGGGACAGCAGGGCAGATGATGCTCCCCCACAGGAAGTCTTCTCAAGATCCAACTCCTCCAATTCCCTCAACTCGGACATTTCCAGCAGCAGCGTGAGCTCGGTGAGGCAGCGAGAACGAACCCGCAGAACCGAGGTTCCTGTCGGCACTCAGCGAAGTTCGATTTCAGCTCCCAGAGCTGCTGCTGGAGGCCGGAGGGGCAGGAACACGGAGGGGGCTGCAAACGTCACAGAGGAGAAGGTTGAACCGCTGCAGAGTCGTACCACCAGGGGGCAGCGACGAGCAACAGCATCATCTTCTGAAGTAGCTGCTCCGGGTGAGGACAACCAATCCATTCAGGAGGAAAGTCTTGTCAGTGAGGAACCGCACCAGTCCAAGAGGAAGGTCAGGGGTCAAGTGGAGAAATCCATCAGTGATGTCAGAGCGGTGACATCACCACATCATTCTTCAGTCAGTGATGCTGATGAGACCAAAGGAGACACCAGGAGAGGAAGGAAGAGGGAGCTGCAGGCCACGGTGGAAGAAGGTTCCTGCAGCGGTGCCAAAGTCGTTAAAGTGGAAAACCAACGTCCGCCAACACAGGAGGAGAGTAAAGATGAGGCAGTGGTCCACACCAGGAGACGGGGAAGAACTTCTACGGCCCAACCCAAGAAGACTGCTGTAGAAGAAAAAGTCAAGGAGGAGGAAGTGGAGAAGGTCGTCCAACGGAGAGGCAGAGGTCGGTCTACGGCCGTCTACAACAGCAGGAAGGAGGAAGAGGAGGTGGAGGAGGAGGAGGAGGAGGAGATGGTGGTGGTTCCCCCTGCAGTTGACCAGGACGGAGACATGGAGCAGGTCAGGTGGTGGTGGTGGTGGTGGTGGTGGTGGTTTTTGGAACAAAATGAAAACATGTTGAAGGACTAGTTTAGTATTTCTGGTATGGACCAGGTGTCGTCCTGGACTGATGTCCCAGACTGAAGTCCCAGACTGATGGGGGACACCCTGGTCTGGTCACTTCTCTGTGGGAGTGCAGATTAGTGGAGCTGTAAACTGATTCAGAACTTCACTGTCCCCGGTGGACATTTGTTTTATGACACACAACGCACTGAAAAACAAGAGCAAAACATCTGGACATTTAGGTTTGGAAAAAAAGAAGAAATAACATAAAATACATGAACATGTCTGTGTGTGTGTGTGTGTGATCATAAATCAAACCAAACCAGGAGTCTAGAAGAGGTGTGTTTTATCAGACACACACACACACACACACAGACTAGTCTGTGTCCTTGAAAAGACAGGCTTTCATCTTGGCAGCAGCTTCAGTGTCTCTGACTCAGCCGTTCCAGACAGGATAATGTTCTGCTCTTTACAACAGGGACGCTCCTGCTCTCACTCTGGCTCCATGTCTCTCTATCTCTCTCTCTCTCTCTCCCTCACTCTCGCCTCGCCCTTTTATCTCCCTCCCATCTCGTCCTCTCCCTGTTTTCCTTCACTTCATCTTCATCTCCTCCTCTGTCCCTCCCTCTGCTCCCCCCTTTTCTTTCTCTCTCTGTGTCCATGCTCACTCCCTCTCTCCCTCTCTCCCTCCCCCTCTCTCTCACCTGTTCCAGATTCCCGTTAATGCACAGTGATAAATGACACGTCGGTCTCTGTCATCGTTGTCTTGGACCTCCCTCTCCTCCCTCCCTCTCTGTCCCACCGTCCCTCCCTCTGTCCTTCAGTCCCTCCCTCTCTAATGCAGTCTCTCTCTCTCTCTCTCGCCCACACCCCACAGGCCGTGACCAGAACTTTTACCCGTAAGCGACCGTCTTCTGTGAACTCCACTCCTGTGGCCAAGACTCGTCGCGCCTCCTCCTCCTCCTCCTCCTTCTCCTCCTCGTCCCCTGCGGCTGCTGGTGGCCGAGTCCGAGCTGCGAGCCAGGACTTTAGAGTCAGTGCTGCCGTCAACCTTTGGGTTCTTTTAGAAACATTCAGTCACATGACCACATGACCACAGACACGGCACAAAACAACAACATTCACTAACATAAAAAAAACATTCAACTTTTATATGAAAGTTAAAGGTCATTGAACATTTTCAAGGCCTTGAATCCAGTCACAGGGAGGAGCTGCAGTGGAACAAAATATATCTCATATATATATATGTCATATCACATATATCGGTTTTTCAAGTTAAAAAGAGTGAGACATTTTTAACATAGCCTTTTTAAACTAACTAACTTATTTTTACTAATCTCAAAAAATGACCTCTGACCCCGACCCCCCGACCCCCAGGTGCTGTTCACGGGGCTGGTGGACGAGGCTGGGGAGAAGGTGCTGGTCCGTCTTGGAGGCAGCATGGCTAAAGGTATCGCCGACATGAACATCCTGGTGACTGATAAGGTCAGGAGAACGGTCAAGTTCCTGTGTGCCATGGCCAAAGGAGTACCGATCGTCACCACCCGGTGGTTGGAGATGGTCAGTGACTGTTAATTAAATAACACCATCTTGTGGTTTCCAGTCTCTCCTCCGTCTTTGTTGAAGTTGTTGTGTGGTTCCAGAGTGGTAGAGCTGGGAGCTTCATCTCCACCGACACTTTCCTGGTGAAGGATCCAGAGCAGGAGAAGAAATTCAGCTTCTGCCTCCAGGAGTCTCTGAGGAGGTCACAGGGTCAGCCTCTCTTACAGGTCTGCACACACACACACACACACACACACACACACACACACACACACACACACTCTGAGGTGATGTAGATGTTGACACAGCATCATGATGTGATGGAGCTCCGTCCGTCCAACACAGGGATATGAAGTCCATGTTACCAAGTCAGTCAAGCCTGAGCCGGTTCACATGAAGGACATCATCTCCTGCAGCGGAGGAACCTTTTTACCCAGGATGCCCTGCTCTCACAAGGTATTGAGTAAATCCACCCGTACTCCCGTCGTCGTCTTCGTTTACGTCACGTCGTCTGCTTTGACTTTCACGCCGCTGCGTCTCTCCTGTCTTGCAGCCCCAGACCGTAGTGGTTTCCTGTGAGGCGGACTGGGCGCTGTGCGGCCCGGCCGTCGCCGCTTCGCTCCCCGTCGTCTCTGTGGAGTTCATTCTCACCGGAATCCTTCAGCAGAAAGTTGACCTGCAGTCACACGCTCTCACCGTGGCCCAGCCTCGACCTGCAGCTGGGAGAGGCCGCGCCAGGAGGAAGGTGTAGCTCTGACGCCGACGCTGACGCTGAGCGGCACACGGCCGGCGCTGCTGCCACTTCCTGTACGTATGGGCAGAAATGTGCCGACGTCAGAGACCAGTGTAAAAACACACTGGTGACCGTGACGCTCCAGTGAGAGGAGGACGGAGTTAATTTGACAGAAGCTAAAAGAACACGAATGATCAGAGTTTCTTTTTTACCTGGTGGGAACAACAGAGGATTTCCTTTCAAATATTTAAAAAAAAAACAAAAAAAAACCTTTATGTAGTTTTTTAGCCCAGATGTGGTTTTTACATCTTTGTTGACTTGACTGTACCAGAACATCAGGACACAAATCTCCACAGTGGTTTGGTGAAATCAAAACAATCCCTTGATGTCGTCGTTTAAATCACAGATCTGTGGGTTTTAATAAGAATCAGTGACGTTCTTGGTCGTCAGTTCCAGGACTTAGGGATAAGGTTCGAGTCCCATTTGTGTGTTGACAGACAGATCCAGCTGTAGGTGGTGATGTGACTCAGACCTGGGCTGACGGTTGAACCGTTCACTGGTCTCCTGGATCAGAGCTGAGTGGAGTCAAGTCCACAGGTTCTCTGCTCACAGTGTGGATGGTAGTTTAAAAAAAACAACAAAAAAACAACTACAGCATCATAGTAATAAAGAACTGGTCCCCGTTCCTCCAGCTGCACGCCCCCCCTCATCCCCCTCCATCGTGTTGTTAACACCAACAACAATAATTACCACTTGTGAACTCTGCTGGTGCTGGTGTTCCTGCTCCGTCAGCCTGTCTGGCAGGTGACCAGCTGATAAATCACGCCTGGAACTGATGGTGTTTTCAAACATCCATCAGCGCCGGCGGCCGGGATGTTTCAGATGTTTCTCTTTTTCCTCTCATGAGGATGAGACGACGCTGCCTTTTTTTTTTTCTTTTTTTTTTTTTTTTCATACCGAGGAGCTAAAGGAGCTAACAGTGTATCTGCTGTTCCTGTGTCTCCATTAACCACCACTAACTCCTCCATTAAGGCTGCAGTCAATCCACCGACCTCCAGGGAGCGACACGTGATGTAGGTACCTGATGCTGCTGCTGCTGCTGCTGCTGCTGCTTCTGCTGCTCCATCAATTTCTTATGATGTTTGTTTCCACCATGTATTTATTGACTTTTTAGCGCGGGGCCTTCAGTGTAAAGTGATCTGCCACAGCATGAGAACTGGTACCTGGTTGTTAGACCCTGGTACTTCCTGTTCCCTCAGAAATACAAACAATTCAAATGTTGATCATGACACAATGAAACATTAAATCATGGGACAAAAATAAAATAAAGTTCTGTAACTAGGACGTACATTTTTACCTTCAATCTGTGTCAACGTTTAATCAGGTGAAAAAACAAACTGCAGTTCATAGTTTTCAGTCAGTTTATACTCGTACACATTTTTTATTCTCCATTTTTCCTATAAAAATGACTTGTGTTTAAAGTTGATATCATTAGGTCAACGTCTTGTCCTTTATTTAAATATATTTACTGTATATATTAGGTGGTGGTCTTTATGAAAGGGTAAAAAGTGAAATTTGTTTATATAGATTTAAATATTCCATGTGTGTAAATATATGACAGAAATATAAAGAATGACTCTGTATATTTTAGACCAGGTAACTGTATTTACCTCTCATATATGTGCAGTATAAACATGTATTTGTACACGAGTTTTACTTCAGTAGAAATAATGAAACTTCATGTCGTTTACAGTTACACAGAAATATATATGTTTATATTATGGGATATGTCGTGTTTGCATTAACAGAATGACTTCACGGTGACACAGACTCTTACAG
>NC_024319.1:1745575-1746787 GCF_000523025.1 Cynoglossus semilaevis | reverse complement strand
GAGTCAGGACGGGGGGGGGGTCAGCTGTGGTGTCCGGACTTTTCCGACAGGAGTCGAGTGTCTCCGAGTGAGAGCAGAACCCGACATATTCCGAACATCCCCTAAATGTGGAGCCCCGGTGGTGGAGCGGAGCTGCGGAGGGGGGGGCGCTGAGGAGCACGGCACACGGAGAGGACCGGAGGAGCAGAACCCGCGCTCATTTTCCTCCTGTGAAGGCATCCTGACGTCCCCGCTGCTGCACACGTCCTCCAGCCTCCTCAGGTAAAGTGACGGCCACACGGCTTCATGTGTTTACGTGAACACGGTGTCTATTTATGTATGTATTTATGTATGTATTTATGTATTTCTGGGCTGCACGTCCGTCCGTCTCAAACCGAGCCCAGACCGCGACGGGTTAAATTCTGCAGTTTTTTGGTTTGACGTCTCTGTCCCGGCCGGAGGAGACTGATGACACCGAGCTGAGGGGACACTTTCTCAGCAGCGGCTTCGTTTTCAAATCTGGAGGAAAGACAAAAAAAAAAAAGAAAAAACCTTTTACTGAAGAATCTGTGCGTTTTCAAAATAAGGAGAATCTTCATTGTCAGTGGCGGAGCTGAGGGTGGCAGCAGCAGCAGCAGCAGCAGCGGCGGCCGCGGCCACCGTAGGTACCGTCCTGTCATGTAGGCTAATTAAATATATAGATATATATATTTATATATTTGTTCATTAAAACACACGGCAGACGTCAGTGACATCTGACAGGATTCAAACCTCTACCCTGTCGTCTGTGCTGGTTGGTGGACGTGTGTCAGTGACCTTGTGTGTTCCAGTGTGTACGAGGGTGAGTCAGAAAGTTCTGAGACAGAAATGACAAACGTGATTTTTAACAGTTGAATCACGTTTGATCTCATCTTCTCTCTCATCTGTTCAGCTGTGTTTAAATCAGGTTCACTTGACCTTTAAACTGAACACTTTCACAGCAAACATCAAATCTTTGAATTCTATTTTTTTCCAAATGAAATTATTTGAAAAGAAAGTGGAATCCTTCACTCCTCCAGAATTCTCTGTTGGAACCAAGTGCTTATGTATTTAATTTATTTATTTTTATTTTATTTTTCTCTCAGAACTTTTCGACTTCCCCTCGTGTGTCTGGACTCATGTCCTCAGACGTGTGGAAACTCTTAAAAAATGTGCTGATAATATTCCATTATATCTAACTGTCCTGAGACCCCC
>NC_024319.1:1742685-1745551 GCF_000523025.1 Cynoglossus semilaevis | reverse complement strand
GCCCCCGGTCTCCCCACCCTGTACATATTATTCCAGATGCATCACTCTTCATCTGTATCTCCCCAGAAACAACATCCACCTGATTTTTTTTAGAATCCAATCATTTTATCTTTTATTTTGTGTTTCTGTCTGTGTCCATCCTCACCTCGTTGACCATATATGGACTTCCTCTAAGATAAGGTTGACTTGGACTCACAGGCTTCATCTACCGTGTGTCTGTTCTCTGGAAACAAACTCTGATGATGATGATGATGATTCTCTGATGTTTCTCCGTCAGGGTTTGATTTTTAGAGATTATTTCCAGATGATCTTTGATCCTTTTAGCTGATTTATTTTTACATTTTAAAATGAATTACATTTGGTCATTAACAGCTCATTAACAGCTCAGGGGAGCTGAGGATCCTGATTGGATCATAAATAAATCATTAGTGAGGCTGAACTGGTTCTGGTTCTGGTTCTGGTTCTGGTTCTCAGGCCACAGTGACACGTGTTTTTTTTCCTTCATTTATTCTGTGGGTTGTTGCCTCCTTATCGTTTGTCAGGTTGAATTTCCTCAGCGCACGTGTCGAGGCGGAGTGGAGGAAAGTAAAAATGAAAGAGAAAGGATGTTGGTGGAGACACAGAGGACGCTTTGTAGCGCCCCCACATCTGCAGTCATTGAAGGCATTTCCGCCTCTTTAGAGACGCTCCACAAAGACCTGTCTGTTGGTCCAGTAGCAGCGAGTTTGCAGTTTTAACCTACACAGGGTCAGGCTTTGATTTGAGAGTAGGACGGACTGGGTTTATATAAGACAGAGACGAGGAGGGGACGAAGAACAGACCAGTGAGAATAAAGAAAATATATACAGAGAGTAGAGACGTAAACATACACTTTATTATATCACAATTTGACTTTTAAACCGATTGATCTCCAGACAAACTGTGACCAAATCCACTGACATGGTCTGTGAACCTCATCTACTGACATCGGAAAAAAATTCTGTCCAGAAACTCTGGACCATCTCCATTGATCTGCTCTGGTTAAACTGGTCAAACTGGTCTGGTCTGGTTGACCTGGTTAACTGTCCATACATGAAACAACAGGAAGTGGAGAGAGTTCCACTGGAGAACACTGTTGGTGTCTGTGGAACAAGTTCATCCCACGTTCTGTTCCAACACCTGAACGTCTCTCAGCCTACGTAGGACCTGACGTCTGGGTTTGATAGTGGGTTTTTAGGAGCATACTGCCACCTACTGCAGTGGAGTGGGTAGTGTCATGGTCTGACCAGTGACTCTTTGCGATGACGCAGTCTACTCCTTACACCGTGATGAGAGATTCAGGTTTTATTTCAACTGATTTGAAGTGTTACAGATTTGTATCAAGTTTTAACGAATTACGATGCATCGTTACGTCCCCAAAACAGAGTCAAACCAAAGAGGATGAAGGAAAATGGAGAGAGAGAGAGAGAGAGGGAGTCTGTATAACCTGATAACTGCAGCACGGGCTCAGGTTCAAGATGAGACTGCAGAATATGTGTGAGGGAAAACAAAAGCTGTCACAGTGTTAAAAAAGAAACAGGAACAGGAGTAAAATTAGAAGCAGAACCGTGTGCAGTGAAGAAGGAGTTAAAGCCACGAGGAGACGACGACGGGAAACGATGACAGATGGCACTTTGTCTGTGCCCATTGTTTACAGCCCAGAGCACAGAGTCTGAACACAGTCATGACACGGCCCGTTGGACGTGTTCTGGAAGAGTCCGGCTCAGAGTGGAGTCAGAACTGTGACAGACTGCAGTCACAGCCTGACGGTGTCAGTGTGAGCTGTGAGGTTCTGCTCCACCGTCCCTTCCCTCTCGTCGGCGCCTCTGCTGACGCCGCCGTATCAATGAAGTGCTGACGATTCCTCTCCGATCGCCGGCCTTTTTGCCGTAGACTCTGCGATCCACCGTGTTCTAAACCATGACGAGAACTCTTAAAACACGCAGCGAGGTCATAAAATCACAGGGTAACGTGAGTCGCACAGACGACTGCTGTAAAGGACACTCGGCCCAGAGACTCTGTTCTGACTGATGCTGTTTTGTTCCATATTTGGTTTCAGACACAATGAAATCAGTGATCTTTTTTGGGCTGCTGCCCTTTATGACGGAGCGCCTCGTCTGTCTGAGGCCTTTTGTCAAACCAGTAATGGAGTTATTTTTCTGGTTGTGTGATTGTGCTGACGACAGAGAACACTGAGGGAGAACAGCCTGAAAAAACACCAGAGTTCTGTTGGTAGGAGTAGGATGGAGGTTGATGTGAACACAGGGGGGTTGTCTGACGTTCACTGTACTCTTCACTGATGTGATCCGATATATGTCGATATATGTCGATATATGTCGATATATGTTGATATTGTCCAAACTATGTTTTTATTCCCAGAATTCAGTGGGAAAAATCATAACATTTCTTCTCATAAACGTCGGACTTCCTTCTTGTCGTTTTCGTCCGTGGCTGTGACACGAATGAAAACACTGTGGATGTTTTTGTTTTTGTTTCCAGCAGTAACTGCTGCCGTGCTACGACGAGACGTTTACTCTCCAGCACGTCTTCACACCTTTGGTGCAGTGTGACTGTGACGCTGCAGGTGTTCCTTCACTCTTTGTCTTTGCCTCGTTTTGCCTCAGTGCAGCAGGAAACCATTCCGTTTGTCACAGTGGGCGTCCATCACGGAGTCCACGCTCCAGGGGTAGAGACTCGCTCTGCGCAGCTCTTGGTTCCAGGTGTAGTCGACGTCTGCTGTCAGAAACCTCCGCCTGGTCGTTATTCAGTTGAAACGATGGTGGGAGTCATCAATTACTTGGTCTTTTAAATTTAGGCATGAAATCAATACACAATCCTTTACAGGGTC
>NC_024319.1:1741988-1742493 GCF_000523025.1 Cynoglossus semilaevis | reverse complement strand
TCTTCTTCTTCTCCTTCTTCTTCTCCTTCTTCTTCTTCTTCAGCTTCTTCTTCATCATCTTCTTCATCTTCTTCTTCATCTTCCTCTTCTCCTCCTCCTCCTCTCTCCCACTCTCTCAGACGCTGTTCTCTCCGTCTGATCACCATCTTCTCCAAGTGCTTTTAAAATAATGTTCAGTGGAAATTTCCTTTACTTCCTCTCCTTGATGTGTGTGTGTGTGTGTGATGTCTCGGCACATCAACATCATCATCATCATCATCATCATCAACAACAACAACAGTAAAGAACACTCACATCATCAGTATCTCCTCAGAGCTGATATTAATCAACATCACTGTTGGCTCCGTTGTGTTGGTGAAGATGTTTTCGCTGGAGTCCTGTGGACGTCAGACGTCAGCGTGTTTCCCTGACTCACTGTATCCACTTTAACACCAGATGTTCCCTCAGACCAGGACGAGGTTGGCTTTAATGGAAAGAGATCTCAGCAGATACAGACTGAACGAGG
>NC_024319.1:1733605-1741956 GCF_000523025.1 Cynoglossus semilaevis | reverse complement strand
ACACCATGACATGGTCTGTGGTTTTCAGACCAACGACATCCGTGAGTCGGCAGCGCTGATGCTGATGTTTAAGCTAAGCTGGACTCTGGTGATACGACACCTGTCACCACAGATGAGCGACGATGTGATAAATTATAAGTACAACGATATATACTGACACAGTGATATCATGAAAACAACATTTATCATCTAATCAATATTTTTTTACACCCACACTGTTGTAGCGTCAGCAACATTTTGTTTTTATTTTAATAATTTTTTTCTGATTGTGGAATTCTTCACAAACTTCACAGAAAGACAAAAGTTTTTTTTCTTCATTATCAGCAGCAGCAGCCGTTGATGTCACGACTGTTGCTCCAGTATTTTCTCCTCAGCGTTTGTTGATCCTATTGACCGGCTGTCTAACACCTGTGTCCTCAGACCCAGACCCCCCCACTCTGTCAGGATGGTGGCAGCGGTGCTGATCGCCCTCGGTCTCCTGGTCAACCCAGGTAGGTCACATGACTCCTTTTTTTTAAAGCTGTTTCATCTTGTATTGATCTGGGATTATGGATCTGTGGCCGTGTATCTGTCGTCAATCATCTCGTCATGTGACACCGACATTATTTATTCATCACCTTCTATTTTATGACTTTGTGGATTTAAATGTAACTTGATTTTGATGGAACACCAGTGTAATACAATCAGTTACTGACAACAACACAACTCCTCTTCTCCTCCCTCCACAGTCCTCCCTGCTCCTGTTAAAGGTAAGTCTCCTCCTCACCCAGCAGACCTCACCTCCTCCCCCCACGCCCTCACTTCTCCTCTCCTCCGTCCAGTGGACGAAGACTCCATCACTTTGTTCCACGGGGAGGACCTCCACATCATGCTCCCGACGCTCAGGTCAGAGGTCACCTTCCAGAACCGATCTGCCCCGCGGTCCGCTGACGTGGTCTTGATGCGCGGCGGTCTGGTGATCCACAACCGGACCAAGCTCAACCGCCACCTCAGCCACCTGATCGTAGACGCCGTGGGCGAGGAGGACGAGGGCGTGTACACGGTGACCAATCCAGAGAGTCCAGAGGAGGCCCGGCGGATCCGGCTGATCGTCCGAGGTACGTGGGTCAATACGTGGGGCGCCTTCACTCCAAAGGCCTCAGTTGTCATTATTGGTTGACTAGGTTTGGGTTGAACCCAAACCAAGTCCAACTGAGTCAGAACCTCATTTTGGTTCAGTTTCTGGTTGAAGTCAGATGATGATGCGGTGGATTCCATGTGTTTCTCTGCTTGTTGCTGCCAGGCAGTAATCAGGCAGCGTTTGAACCACCAACCCCCTCCTTTATCCGTCCTTCCCTGCTGTTTTCCTGTCGTCTATCTGGTCTTTACCGCCGCCCTCTCTGTTTGCTTTGTTTCTACCCCTTCATTCCAGCCTGTCTGATATTTTTGGATCTGTTCTTCCTCTGTAATCTCTTCCCCTCGTTCGCCACATCTGCCGACTCTTCCCTCCTTCATTTCCAGTCCTTTCTTTCTTTTAAACGTGCGGTGTTTTCTCCCTCCACCTGCAGACTGCACCAACGAGCAGATTGTCAAATATGGAGACAACTTCTACATCCCATTGTTGGGCGTGACTCCTCCCATCATCCTGGAGTACAGGCCTAGTGCTGTGGAGGCGAACCAGACGTCCAGGTAGAGTCGCAGACCAGGTTACCACACTGGGGGGGGGAGGGGGGGCAGAGTCTGAGACTGGATCACACTCTGACTACAGCTGTTCTTACAGTTATGACATGTCGTGTCGTCAGGTTTTTGCCAGTCGTCACCTCCAGTGATGACGTTTCTCTGGAGTTAAACGGTAAAATGACTGAAACAACAAACTGTTTGTCTGCTTGGACTTTTCCGCCCCCTACAGACCAGCTCTGGTCCTGCTGACCAGCACTGGGATGTCCAGAGAGGGTTACGAGGGTCGCATCAGCGCCAACGAGCGCCACGTGAAACTCAGCGCTGTCACCGGGGCAGACGAGGGAAGCTACACCGTCAGAGACGCCGAAGGTGTGATTCAGAGGAAATTCTGTCTGAACGTCAGAGGTGAGAGCACAAACGAAGACCAGCGCCCCCTCCTGGCCTCCAGCGACGGCTCTTTAAAAACCCAAACGTTCATGTCTGTCTGTGTTGCTGTGTCTCAGAGCGACAGAACTTTGTGATCCTACCGTACGGTAAGAAACTGAAGATCAACCTGGTCCTGAACAGCACCTTGGTGCGGCTGTACTACACCCCCGACTCTGAAACACCGCCTCAGCTTCTGCTGGACAGAGGAGAATTCACCAGTGTAACTACAGCTTCTGGGTTTCTTTTCTGATCTCCTACAGTTTGTTTCATTTTTAGAACTTTAACTTGACTAAAAGACACTTTAAAGTTCATTTTCCAGGTTTCAGTCGTCGTCGTCGACACAGGTAAAACATCCAGACTGGGAAAGAATGTTCTGTTAGCTTCAGTTAGCCACCTTTAGCTCATACGCTAATATGCTCTGCGGAAAATTCTGTGGATAAAATGTAGAACAAAAAGACAAACTGAGTGTAGTTGTTGTTAATGAAATGTGATTTATATTTTATTGGGTTCAATGTTTTTTAAGGGAAGAGAAAAAACCCAGTAGATATTTAGCAGCAGATGTTGTTTGACCTTTGGCTCAGGGTCGTCTGGGAGGTCGTTTCCTCTCGGCCCTTTGTTCATCAGCTCTTTAATAATTACTGCTGTCTTAAGTACATGTGTTAAGACTGACAGCTGCTAACGGACGAACGTTCCCTCAGGCCACGATCCGTCTGTCACTGACCGTCGCTGACCGTCACTGACCGTCACTGACCGTCTGCTCTGTTACCTGTCGTTTTGACTCCAGGCTGTGGAGCAGCTGGGTTTTCAGGACCGTATGTCCATGGAGGGTTCACTGGTTTTCCTGGACCAGGTGACGGGCGCTGATAAAGGCTCCTTCAAAGTTATTGACATTCTGGGATTTCCTGTGGCCACCTTCAACCTGGAAGTACANNATAAACAGTCAGATATGTTCTGGGTTTTAATTTTTTATTATAGTGACGTCTTAAATGACTAGTTCTGTCAGTTCCAGTTAAAGGTCACTTCAAGTCTTTACTCCCACTCCTCTCCTTCCTCCCCTCCCTCTGCCCCCCCCTCGCCCTCCCCCCTCGTGCCTCCTTGCAGCCTACAAGCTGGAGGCCCTGTACGTGGCCATCATTGCTCTGCTGGGGTTCCTGGCGTTCCTCCTGCTGCTCTGTCTGTTGTCTTGTCTGATCAAAGTCAAGAGGAGGTCCAAGAGAGCGGCCGCGCTGGAGAAGATCGCTCAGAACGCCGGCAAAGAGGACGAAGGAGAGGCCTTCAGACAGGTGGGAGACAACTGGACCCCAGAACCCCCCCTGCTGGACTTATGGTTGTATCACATACAAAGTTTAATTATTCAGATTTCTCAGTAGCAGTGTTTTGTTGTCATGAGTCTAAGCAGCTCCCTCTTGTGGCCATTGATGATATGGGGCATATAATAGACATGAGGGTAATTATTTTACTGTTTTATTTTTTATCTTCATTATTATCAATGATTATGAAAAAGACAGAAACAGAGAGACGAGGTTGTGTCTTTCTTCAATTCCTGAAAGTATTGTATTCAACTAAACAGGTCAAGGCTCATGTGCAGTATTTATACAAATAATCTGTGTACATTTTTGTTTGGTGGTTTGTGCCATGGGATTATAAAGTATTCTATCACCATACATACCGTAGGTTAAAGGAGTTAGAAGGTGGTCGACCAGTTCAATAAGGATGATGACCTTATGACCCTGTGTGGCTGTCTCCACAGGTGGTAAAGAACATCACCAAACTCAGTGAGGACTCCAAACATTCCCAGGCAGAAAACACGGAGAAGTCCCAGAGCACGGAGGTAGACATTAAAGTAAGACTATGGAATATTTGTCTCAGAACGTCATCTCTAAGAAAGTTTTAATGGTTTGTCAATTTTTCTGCGTTCAGACAGCTGCAGCTTGTTCACAATGCTGCTGCTAGAGTTCTCACTAAGGTCAAGAAAGAGGATCACATCAGTCCAGGTCTCAGATCTCTGCAGTGGCTTCCTGTCTCACCAAAAGACTTGATTTCTGACATGACTATTGGTTTATGAATTAATTCACGCTTTAGGCCCAAAATATATCCCGATGTGTTGCTGCTGCTGTGGTATGAACCTCCCAGACCGTCCAGGTCTTCTGGGACTGACCACCTTCTGAAGCTGTGTTTTTTTTTTGAGTCATCTTTACGTAGGAAACTCCCAGAAAACCTGAGGTCTCCTCCAATCCTTTTTCTTTAACTGAAGGCCGACTGTCTTTCTGTTTGCTGCTTCCTTTTCTTCTACCTTGCCCCTGATTGGACTGCACTGTGAACCTTCCCCTTTTTAAACCAGACCCTTTTTATTTTTCAAACTTGATTTTTCAAATGCTGTGTAAAACTCCTGTATCTTTTCATCCAGTTCAGTGTTGTGTTTGAAACCGGTCTCACCACAGACCGTGTACTGACGGCCGTCTGTTGTCTGTCTGATCCCAGGGTCTGGAGGTTTCTTCTAAAGAGGTTGGAATTGGAAACTTAGACACCAGTGACTCTGGCGTTGGCTTTAACACTGCCCTCCCACTGGACACTGACACCGAGGCCCCCGATCAAATCCCTGACTCTGAGTCCATTAGCATCTCTGTAGCTGCTGATCCCAAACCATCTGCTGCTGAGTCCAAGCCAAGTGCGCCACCTGCTGAGGAGCCCAGTCCAGCACCTGAACCTAAAGCCAGTCCCACACCTGAGAAGAACGTCATCAACGATCAGCCAGTGGAAGCAAAGTCGGACGTGTCCAAACAAGAAGTTAGTCTTAGCCCAGCTTTGAGTTCACAGCCCAAACCTGTACCAAGTCTGAGTCCAGAGTCTAAAGAACCGAAATCACCGACACCTGAGAGCAAGAGCGTCCTGACGCCTACACCCGAGCCCCCGAAACCCACCACTCCAGAACCCATCACTAACGGAGCTCCTGAGCCCAGTCTGGATGCTAAACCAAGCCCCGATCACGCTGATGTCATCCAAGACTCGGGTCCAAAGGCTGGTCCTCCTAAGACCCCTGAAGTGGAGCTGAAGTCCAGCGGCGCCGTGATAGGGGGCAGCAAAGACGACGCGGTGGCTGAGGACTCGGCCACCACCTGAGAAACTGCCCACAGGCCCACAGATCTGCCCCCCCCCCACACACACACCCCCACCACCACTGTAGACAATCTAACAACCCCGACCAAAAATGAGGAAACCACTGAAACTCTGGTCTGGTTTAAAAACGTCCAACGCCTGAACACAAACCACCGTAACAGATCACGCAGACTCTCCACACGTAGCTCGTCGCTAACAATTACACACAGATCTCTTTGTGGTAACAATTAAAACTGCCAGGATTAAAACCATAACCTTTGCTGAGTTTACAACGAAACCATTAGTTACACGTAAGGTGAAAACTAACCAACGTTTACACGACGACCAGAACAGGTTCAACCACTGATTCAAACTCCACTAACTTTTAAAAACTAACTTTTTTTACCCCCCGATTACTTTTTAATCTACTAGTATTTAGTTCATATTTTTCACCAAAGACTAACATTAAAAAAACAACAAAGATTAGAAACCACATCCTGTCGACGTCCGTTATAATTAATTAATGAATTAATTTGAGACAAAACCAACTGTGAGTGACTGAAACCAAGTTTGAACAATAATATCCAGTGAATAATTAATGGAATAATAGTTTAAAAATTCAAATTTCAAATTCAGATCCTGAATTTGAATATTAACAAAATAAGTCGAAACAATATTATTCTGATGTCACTTCCTTTCCTTCCCTCACGCTCTCTCCACTGACGTCTTTATTCCAGTTGTTCCCGTTTGGCGTCCGTTGACAAAGAGTCGGTTAAAATTCGGAGAAAATACCAGTTCGTGGGCAGCATCTTTGAAGTGAGTTAGAGTTTTGGTTGTGACAAAGTAAAAAAGTCTCTACCTCAAGATGAGAAGATGAGAGTGTCACCGACAGAGCAGAGACCGGGGTTCGATGCACTGAAAACCAACAAAAAGCCTTTTTTAACAAGAAGCACAGAAAGAAAAAAAAAAAAAACAACCCCATAATTCAACCAAAAGACTGCGGAGATGTCACGACCAACCGGCCTTGGAACTTTTCAAACATTTGAATTAAAAGACACAACCTTTTTATAGTTAACGATGGTTTTAAAACAGATTGGAGTGAAGAGAGTTTCTGCTGATCCCAGATCAGATCAGCCTGGAGTTTCACGTGTTCAAGAGACAGGGTTTTTTTTACAGTAAAACTTGATTCATGGCACAAAGAAAAAAGAAAAATCCAAACCCTCAGCGGTGTTTGTTTGAACACGGCGCTGACTTTCACTGACTGCTGTCTGTTGATTCTTCAATATCAGGTGAGAAATTCCAGCATTTAGACATAAGCCATAAGACAAACAGGCTTAGACGTCGCCTCCTGAGCAGTAGCTGCAATATAACATCATATGTAAAACTAAAAAACCCCACAAGGTTACTCCAGCAGGGGGCACCAACAGCACTGACTTTCAGGTCAAACGTTGGCTATAAAAATAATATATATATAAACAGAAAAAAATATAACAACAAGAAGTGAAGGAAAACTAATTACTGCAATACTAAAAAAAATACATGTACACGTACATTAACGCACACACGTTTTCGTGAGCACATGAACATAATGCACTCCCTGGACTCGAACCCTAACTAATACACACACACACACACACATATATAAATATTCCCTTAACTCTAATCTGACGCTAATCCTAATCCTAACTTCAAACTAAATCCTGAACCTGAGAAAAAAACGTCCCCACGACGATAGCATTTTTTTCACTAAATGAAAACGTACCCTCATGTAAAGCTCTACCACACACACACACACACACACACACACACACAGTGCTTTGTAAATACTGCATGTGTAACCAGACTAAAGTTGAATGTTTTTAATGTAAAGTTCAGTCGATGTATTGTGTAAAAAAAAAAGAAAATTAAATTTCTCACGACCTAGAATATATTCACACCCTATATATATATATATATAAATATATCTGTTATAAATATACAGCATATACAGCATATACACACTAATACTCACTAACATCATGAACTCACTCAGCTCAGCCTCAAGTATCTGATAATACTGCCATGTTGTTGCCAGTACTCACTCTCACAGTATTTAAATGAAGTATTTAAATATGTAACACTTTAACCACAGCATGTCGTGAACAGACGGCTTCTCTCACCCTCGACGTGTGTGTGTGTGTGTGTGTGTGTGTGTGTGTGAAGAAAACACCACTGTCCTTCCTGAGCTTCTCCATCTGTGGCTGCTTTAACTGTGTTGTAACCAGTGCTAGGCTCATGAGCTGGACCCCGCCCCCCATCTTTTTCAACACGTAGCGCTGTTGTTCAAGGTCACAGAGTACAGGTGGCGCTGTTGATGGGAAAATGACATCATAAAATGAGCTCAAACAAAGTCTGGTTTAACCTGGTGATCTCATAAGCTTCATGTTGCGTTACACTTGTTACAACAATTTCACTCTGTGACACGAACAACAGCTCTTTGTTGAGAAAAATCATCTCTTTCTAAAATTAGACTTTTTGTTTTTTCATCCTGAATATTTGTACAGCCTTTGACTGAAGAGTGTGACATCACAGGAAGAGGAGGTGTGGCCTAAAGAATCAGAGTGTGCTTTGATGGTTCTGTGTCGTGGTGAAAACTGATGAAAACAACCTGGACCACAGTGTCACCGATGTGTGTATGTGTGTGTGTGTGTGTGTTGCAATATGTACAAAGCTTCTCTTCTTCTAATGTCTGATCCAAGGCTGTGGTTCTGGTGGTTCTGGTGGTTCTGGTGGTTCTGGTGGTTCTGGAGCTGTCACTTCAGACGGGTCCAGGTGTGGATATCAAACGCACCTCTTCACTCCTTCAGCCTGACACTGTCTCTGCCTCCATCCTTCGTCTACACCTCTGCTCTCGTGGCTCTTGTGTGGAGTGTGACATCATTTCCTCTTAGTGCTCTGTTTTTGCACAAAACCTCACACGGATGTTTTGTAAAGAAAGTATTTTTTTCTTTATTCCACATGTAAACAAATACTAAGAATAAAAGAAGAAGAATTATCACATTTCCTTGTTGTTTTATTGTTTTTCTTATTCATCGTTTCGTCCCTAACTGTAACAGACTTCTTTATATTGTTGGGCTGAAAACATGAAGCGGTTCTGTGTTCTTCCCCTCATCTGTGTCACATGGGTTAAA
>NC_024319.1:1706112-1733578 GCF_000523025.1 Cynoglossus semilaevis | reverse complement strand
TGGTGAAGGTGTAGACGGGTGCCATGGTAACAGCGTTGAAGAAGGACACCTCCTCTTTCTCACAGTCTAAGAACACGCCGATGCGCTCCAGATGGAGCGACACGTTGACCCTGGTGGGCTCGGGGTCGGTGCAGGCCAGGACCTCTTCTCCCTTTAGTGCCAGGGTCCAAAGACCACTAGAGGTCCCCGTCGCCTTCATCTCCCCTCTGGAGACGTCCTCCCGGGCTACGCCCAACCTCCACGCCGTCTTACCGCCCACCTGCACCTCCCAGTAGTGTCGGCCCGTGGTGAAGCCCTGCCGACCCAGCAGGCAGTAGTAGTAGTGGAACCGTAGCGGGTTTTCCTGGCACTCCTGAGTGTCTTTAGTCTCATCAAACCACACGGTGGTGCAAGACGACGACAGGGACAGTTTAGGGTGAGCGGTCTCAGGGTCAAAGGTCACTGAAGTAATATCTGTGGGTCAACATATTTGGTCAGAAACGTGAGCTTCAGAGTCGTTTTTCAGACGAGAGTCGACGAGGAAACAGACGTCGTACTCACATACTTGGGTAAAGGCAGCTTTTCATGCGTTTCCATATCCGGTACTGGATGGGCCCCAAGAAGTGACTGGACCGAACCTCAGTGTCCACCTCCGCAGGGAGAACGAAGGTGACGTTAGACCTGATGTAGTCAAACACGAAGGAGAAGAAATGAAGTCACAGAACAAGTCCAGGACTTCAGGCACGAGCGGTTATTTAAAACAGTGACCAGTCATTTCATTAATCATGACATCATTATCTCAGAGGTCATTGATTGGACAGTTAGTGAGTAAAAAAAACACAGAGAAGGAAAAAAAACTTGCCTTTTTAAAATGTCTTGAATTTCCTGTAACGAGAAGAGAATCGTTTTGAATCGTTAAAATGAACTTCCTGTGTCATAACCACCATGAAAACACAGCCTGGAAACTAACGAAGAATCTGGTCGTGTTCGTCGTGTTAGTCGTGTTCGTCGTGTTCGTCGTGTTCGTCGTGTTCGTCCAGCTCCGTTTCCTCTCCTGGTTTTTAACACACTCTGCTGGTTGTCCTCTCACTTTTAAATGAGAAATTGATTTGGACTTGAAAACTGCTCAGTCAATCGGTGTCTACGTACGTGATGGAATAACAGCCAATCAGACGCAGCAGAAAGCACTGTCACCGTTACTCTGCACTGCAGTGCCTTTGAGCTACAGACTGCAGAGTCACGGTGTTTCAGCAGCTCCAGACACTGAAGTCCAACAAGACTCAAAGTACTGGACAGTATGATGTGTGAGGTGAGGTCCAATCAGGTGTCTCCAACTGACCATCACTCCTTTTATGGAATTAAAACTATTCTCGACAATATTGAAAATATCTATCGAAATAAATAAAAAATGAAGGAGTTGACTGAGTTATCTCAAAAAGTCGCTGGTCAGACCATGACACTACCCCCTCTAGTACAGTAGGTGGCAGTATGTGCCCTAATAACATTAGTTGTGACCCAGTATTAAACCCATGTGTCGGCGGCTAAGTGACATTCAGGTGCTGATGTTTTGACCCGGTCTCTAACTCCTCCTCACTCTGAGCAGCTTCGGACTCTCCTCCTCCTCGAACAGTTTGTTGCTCAGCACCGTGACGGCTCTCTCCAGGTCTTTGCTTTGCTCTGAGATCTTCTTCTCTCTGGCCTTCAGCTTCTTCAGCTGTTTTCGCCTCTCTCTCCTCAGACGCTCCACGTCCTTTCGCTCCTCCTCAAACAGGAAGCGATGGAGGTTCTGGAACTCGGCCGTCAGTTCTCGTTCCAGCTCATCAAACCTGTTCTGAACGGAGAGGGATATAAACCAAAGACGTTAAGGAGGAGAGGTGGGGGGGCAGTAGAGGGGGGCAGTAGAGGGGGGCAGCAGAGGGGGGCAGTAGAGGGGGCAGTAGAGGGGCAGTGGAGGGGGGCAGTAGAGGGGGCAGTGGAGGGGGGCAGTAGAGGGGGCAGTAGAGGGGGCAGTAGAGGGGCAGTGGAGGGGGGCAGTAGAGGGGGCAGTAGAGGGGGGCAGTGGAGGGGGGCAGTAGAGGGGGCAGTAGAGGGGCAGTGGAGGGGGGCAGTAGAGGGGGGCAGTGGAGGGGGGCAGTAGAGGGGGGCAGCAGAGGGGGGCAGTAGAGGGGGCAGTAGAGGGGCAGTGGAGGGGGGCAGTAGAGGGGGGCAGCAGAGGGGGGCAGTAGAGGGGGCAGGGAGTGAAGACAGGGAGTGAAGAGATGAGGAGTAAAAAGAAGAATACCTCGACTTCCAGTGAGTCTACGAACGTCCTCCTCTCTGCGTCCCTGCACTTGTCGGCCTCATGCTCTATTCTTTTAATAGCCTGGCCGAGTTTTAGCTGTTGACATGGAGACGCGTGAAAATACACAGAGAGAGAACGGAACAGAACGGAACAGAACACATATGGACAGGTGTCAGTCAGTGTGACAAAAAAAAAACAACAACCAGAAAGACAACGGCAGTGAAAAACAGTGGAACTTACCTTTAACTCACTGAGAATGTTTTCAATGCACTGGTCGTTGGTGGTCGGTTTGGAGCAGATTTGGTTCATCTCACTGTTCTGTTGAAATGTTTCAAAAAGGAGAAGACAAAGAAGCAGAGCGACAGACTGGAGCTGCCAGCAGAGCTCAGTGTTGGGACAGAGGACACTCTATTTCTGTCTGACAATGTGGATTGAAGCACAGTCAAATCTGGTAGTGGGGGGGGGGGGGGATAAAAGCAGCTGTTTTCCCCTGAGACAATATATAAATAAATACAAAGAGCAATATATATATATATATATATATATATATACATATATATATATATATATGTCTTCTCACATAATTATACATATATATTTCTGTGAGACTGATCTCTAATATCAGTGGGGAAAAAATAAATAATTGCAATAATGTAGTTAATCCACACACACTGATCTGGGCTTCGAACCAAGACTGGACTTTATATCTGCAGAGCTGAGGAGAGACTCTGCGGCTGTGAGTCAGCCCACCCACTGCACCCCCCTGTGGACTATTAAATTCACTGCACAGGTACAGGATATTCCAGATGCAGACCACAGGAGGTCTTACGTCACTGGTTTCACTGCAGTGTTTTATTGTTGTTTTTCTCTTTCCTAGCCTTCCTCCCTCCCCTCACTGACAGAGACACACGGGGTCCGGCTGTGGTGCCTGCATTAAGGCTTTGAGTCATCTGTACAAAAGTCCCTCATCCATAATTCACACAGCCGGGCTGAGTCTGTGGCTGATGGATGCACCAGTCCATACAGTAGAAGGAAGGAAGGAAGAAACAGAAGAGCAGGATTTTTAAATGTATTTATGTTTTGATTTATTTTATGTCACCCTCCTCAAAATATCCATTGTTTTTTCATTCCCTTAAAACGAAGCAGTCACGGTCAACAAAGTTGTTCAAAACACCTGACGGTAGATAATAACTACTGGAACTGTGTTCCAGCACATTAATTTTTTAATGATAATATTCAAACACGACTTGTAACTTCACATCAACGCCTCGTGACACAAAAACAAGTGTAATTCACAGACATAACGCAGGCCCCGCCCATCACGGCGCACAATATAGACGTCACGACGGTAAACAAGAGCATGTCGCGCAGACTGAATCAGCCCAGAGGTATCACCGGTGATTTTGATACATTTTGCTGAACGGTAGTTTTGTAAGACGTTAAAAATGTTTTCGACATAAACGCGACTGTTGTAGCATGTTTTATAAACCTCGGTGAGAGCCGCAGCCCGGTGTATTTAACACACTGTCGATGCTATTAGCATTAGCATCACGACAGAGTTCTCTGTTTTGTTACACGCCGTTTGAACGTGTGTTACAGACAGTTGTGTTGAACTTGTGTCTGTTTGTCAACTTGTCGTTTCTCTCCCGTCAGAAATGAACGGCCAGGCGGACGTGGAGGTCGACTACAAACGGAAATACAAAAACCTGAAGAGGAAATTAAAATTTCTAGTTTATGTGAGTGTGTTTATGTTTATGTGCACGTTTGTCCGTCTACGTGTTGACGTCAAACGTGTCTGTTCCTCACGACTGTGTTTTATATTTTAGGAACAGGAATGTTTTCAGGAAGAGCTGAGGAGAGCTCAGAGAAAACTTCTGAAAGTCTCCAGAGACAAGAGGTGACGTCACCACGTCAAAATATTCAACTTTAACAAAGTCGTTTCTCAACAACAAGCGGTTAATGTGTGTCTTTCAGTTTCCTCCTGGACCGACTGTTACAGTATGAGAGGATCGATGAAGACTCCACAGGTGTGTGTGTGTGTTTGTATATATATATATATAATATAAATGTGGTGTCTACTGCGCTGCCTGAATGGAATTCTTTAAATTTAAGTTTTAAATTTCCTTCAGACTCCGATGCCACAGTTTCCTCAGAGAACAGTGAGGCTGAAGGTCCCAGGGAACGAGAGAGAGATGTGGCAAAAAAGTAAGTCTGGAATATTTTCTGAACAGCTGAACAACTCTGTACCTTGGATTTATTTTTAGAATTTATTACAGTTCATTTTTGTAATTTTTTTTGTATTTGCAAAAATGTTTGTGCATGTGTAAAAATAAACACAAAACTTCAGTCCTCCCCCCTGTGTTTTTTCTTGTCGTCTTCAGGCGAAGAAGCAGCCCTGGAGCGTGTCTCCCTTCTTCTTCCTCCCCTCATCTCTCCCTGCTGTCCCGTCCCAGTGTCCCCCCCCTGCAGTCCTCAGGCTCTGGACCGTACCTCAACACTGTGAGCTTCCATCTCTGTGTATTTTATTGTGACGTATCCAGAGGCAGGAACTATTTTCTGTTGTCATTTTAAATTCGTCATCATTTATTTTAATTTGATCATAATTTTATTTAACACTTTGTCTCTGTGTATTTTTACATCATTGATTTTCTTTTCTTACATTCTTCATTTTTCTGTTGTTTTTTTTTTCTGTTTTGTGTGTGTGGGCTGACCTTGGCCTGTGGGTGTGTGTGGTCTTTGGCACACATGTTTTGGGCAGATGCCCTTCCCACCGGAGTATTTGGCTCCCGGCTGAACGATTGAAGAAAGAAAGAAAAACAAAGGCACCAAAAAACAAGAAGGAGCCTTCAGGGAAGGTGAGAGAGGAAAAACAAAAGACATGGATGTTGGCAGCGTCACCGTTAGAGAAACACAGGACGTTTTATTACACCTGTCCTGCAGTTATCATCAATGATTGGATTTATTATATTTTAATACACAAGAATAGTTAAATTAAAAAAGTCAAATCTGTTAAAAAATTGGGATATGGGGATTATTTTTTTATTTTCAAGTCTATAAAGTCTGCCTCTTTTTGACGTGTATTTATACAGCTGCGGGTGGTGGTAGGTTCATCCCCACCTACTGCCCCCTACAGGCTACATCTGTTGTGACTCCTAATCAAGACAAGAGCTGGTCAGACCGGCCCCTCCCTCTCTGTCTCTCACACTCGAGCCTCATGTTTTTGTTGAGACGCAGCATTTCCATCTCCTCTTCCTTCAGGTTGTTGCCTCAATGGCAGCAAATTACCCATCTGCCCCGGTGGCTCCAGCATCAGCCAGCAGCCCCTTCAGCTGGGTTCCCAGACAGATGCTGAGTGGAGACGCAGCGGAAGAGGACGGAGAGAGTGATTTAGACAGTGACCGAGGGGACGAAGACCAGGGGGAGGGGGACGAGGCCGAGCTCGTCATCGACATTCCTAATGAATGAGCCTGTGTCTGTCCATGAAGCAAGAGACTCTCTATGTGACTGGAGTTCACAACACCCCCCTGGTGGTCAATTGTTTCATAGCAGGTCTGGTCCCATCATCATTCTTGACTTATACTTGGATTTAAGAAATGAAATGATGTCAAAACTACGTTAGTTTTGACATAATTTCAAAACTAACGTAGTATTTAAGCACTGAACGGCTGAGACACGTACGTACGTCTGTCTGTACGTCTACTGCCACAGTGACGTCAAGAAGTCATGAAGTTCACACTCATCATTTCTGTGTAAAACCATGAACAACAAGGTGTGACTGTGTATTTTTCTGTGTAAATATGAATGAATGAATGAATGAACTGTTGAAATATCTTGACCTTTGTCCGACACCATTATTATGACTCTTCTTAAGTAAACAATTATTTTTTTAAATTTAAATTCTGCTGTCTGATTATGTCACAAGTCACATATATATGTATGTATTTATTTATTTATTTATTTTTTACAGCAATCAAACTAGTTTACTAGAGACTGACAGTTTCTGTCTGTCGACCAATCCTGGCTCCATTTTTTAGTCATTGATTTTTATGTTTGTCTTAGGCTGAAAACTGGTGATGTTTAAATGTGGTCAAAGGACAAAACTCCTGTCATAAAAAGGCCAAATGCTCCACCCCTCCCCACCCTAAAACTCTCATACCAGCGAATGCTTACCATTAAATATTTCTGACTGTAAATCTGACTGTACGTCAGCAGGTGGCGCTCACACGTTCCTTCGTACTTATACAAATGTTCTTAAATATTTGGCACATGTTGTTCCACGGACTCGACGGCCCGACAGAGGTGGATCCTGACAAAAGCCCTGAGGTTCAGCCGGGCTCATGTTTGCTCCTCCTCCAGGAGCCCAGAGCGGCGCTAGTTATTGTTCTGGTCATTTTAATCCATGCACTTGTGTGATAGGGTTACAGCTCAGTCGATGCACAAACACTTTTCACCGTCTTGTCCCGACAGGTCTGTGTTTCTGAGGAAGTCAGGTTGAAATAAAAAGACCAATCAGATTTAAGAATCACAGCCGACTGTGGGTTAAAGGTTACGGCTTCAACCAGACAGACCTCATGTCAGAGCTGCGTACAGACGGGATTTCAACCGACGGGTTTTCAGTCCGAGTTTCACTTCAAACAGCGTCAGCACATTCATGTACAGAGAATAATGGAGACAGGAACGTGTTTGTCCAGTGACGGTCTTTACACAGAGACCGCTGCTGGGGAATGCAGACCTGCAGGTACATGGGTACGATCCTCAATGGGTGTGTGCTCCTCGTGTTAAAGTCAAAGGTGTAACTGTAGAGAGGGGAGGAGGGAGGAACAGAGGGAGGGGTGAGGTGGAGGTGCACCCAGAAGGAGAGTCAAAATAAGAGGGTGGAACTGACAGGCGAGGTGAGGTTGTCAGGGAAATGAAGAGTAAGCAAGAAGGGAGCACAGCTGACAGACATGGTTGGAGTCAGAGTGGAGGAGGGAGCAGGCAGCAACTGAGGAGGAAACAGGCAGCAAGTGAGGAGGAAACCAGCCTCGTCCTCGGCCACTTTATCTTTCCCATCTATAGACGGAAGCTGCTGGATAATTCATAAGCCTCTTCCTGTGGCTGCGTGTGTGTCAGAGGGACGGCTCATCATCTACACCCAGCACCACCATGCTCCGTCCTGCTGCTGCTGCTGCTGCTGTGCTGCTGCTGCTAGCAGTGCTGGGCCCCGGCCTGTCACTTTCAGCTGATGACGGCTCAGACTTCAGCCGCTGCAGTCAGTGCTTCTACAAACAGACTCCACCTCAGAGCAGCTCTGCAGGAACGCTGCTGCGCCCACTCTGCCACAAACTGCCCACGGGGCAAATGTTTGCCACTCTGTCCAAACCAACTTGTGACACAGCCGTTTACTGCGCCTTTCATTCCGGGCATGGGCAGATGGAGGAGGAGGGGGGGCACCTGGAGGTAAGGACATGTTTGTTGTGAGATTTAAAGTGACAGTAACTGTTTTGGTTTGGTTTGATCTTCTGAGGAATTCTAGTCACTGCAGCAGAAACGTCTCTGTACTTGGAGACATTTCCCTGGAGAGATGGGAAATATTTGTTTTTCAAGATAATTATAATAGTAGTTTAATTTACACGTCACTGCTCTTCACCATAAGTGGCCAGTTCTTCATGACCAGCAACAATGAAAAGCTAACGTTTTAACATGGATAAGCAGGTATTGAACTGACACACTCAGGGCTGAGGTATTTCCTGTTTTGTTTTGTTTTTCAGCCAGAGGAAGTGGACGGTGTTAAAGTGGCGGCACCGTCTTTACTCAGAGGAGACGTTGGTTCATCTGGTCCAGTCCTGCCCACTGACCCCGGTCTGCAGCACTGGGACTTGACCCTCACCAATCTGTTTCAGTCCAGCATCAGGCCACAGTGCAGCACAGTAGGGGGCGATCTGTACATCCTGACTGGTGTGGGAGGTCTACAGACCGGGGGAGATGGAGATGAGTGTCAGACTGAGCCCCTGTGGTCTGCATTCTGCTGTGCCGCTCCAGAGGGCAGTAGTGGCTTCAGTGGGGGTCTGATCAGAGAGACAGGAGCCGAGGACAGACAGGTGAGCACCAGGGAGCTGCAGGAGCTGCTGGGAGTGGGCGAGATGTTCTCTGAAGGCTGTGGAGGAGCAGATGCGGAGGCTTTTGGAGCGCTCACCAGTTCATTCAACCAGGAGAGTACTGAACCTGCAGGACACAGAGAAACAGACGGTCCAGAACCAGTCCAAGAAAACCAGGCCCATGAAGAGTCAGCGGAGGCAGAGGGAGCAGCGAGAAGCCGTGAAGAACGGCCTGATGTCGCTCAGTCCACTCCTGAGTCAGAGTCTCCTGTGTCTTCGTCAGTGGAGGAACAGGAAACGGATGAAAATGCCACCAGTACCCTGGTGTACATTCTGTCCACGACCATGTCCATCCTCAAGGCCCCGCTCCAGCCTGTGGTCTCCACAGTCACACACCTCCCTGGACAGGTGAGGGATTTTCAGTCAAATTTGATTCATTTAAACAGAGTTGGTTCTCAACCGGTGATGTCATCAAAGTGTGCCAGCCAATAAAAAGAGACATAAATGTCTCCCCTCCCTCAGGACATGGATCGCTTGAAAATCAGTTACCAAAAAGTTTAGTTAAAACAAAAAAATAATATTAACAGCAAATGTCCAATTACTTGGTTTAATTATTGTAAAATTTCCAAGAATTCAATGTTTATCTTGGAGCACAGGACCTTCTGGTTCACTGCGACTCAATTTGGTTTTTTGTCAGTTACATAATTACATTTATTTTTTATCACTGCAGTCACAAAACAACACTTTTGAACATGAGGAGCAGTGGATTTAGAAAGAAAACAAATGTCAAGAAAACTATTAAAAACTATTAAATAATGGTTTGAAAAAAGAAAATTCAGACTCTGACTTGTGCAGATGAGTGAGCCTCAGTTATCCATATAACATTTGGAAATAGTTTTATTTTTGTTAAGTCAATTAAAAATATCCTCATTCCTGTCTATGGGAGGAGCAGCTGTAGGAATGAGGTGTGGTCAGCAGGGGGTGTCACCTCTGTGGGTAATAGTTTCTCTGCTGTCACTGTGTTTTTGGATTTTCTTTATTTCACTATTTTGTTCTTTTTTTTTTCCTTTCAGGTGAATTATGTTCTTCAGGAAGACCTGGGGGTTCTCTCTGCTCTGCCCGGTCACACCTTCTCTCTGCTCCACCTCTTGGCCTCTGACCTCTGCTCGTGGATTGGCTCAGCTGCAGATCTGCTGCTGGGTGTTGGAGAAACCGGCTTTTCCAACGTTTACTACTGCACCTCGTCCATGCTGGGGGCTCTTTTCAGCAGTTGTTACACGGGGGTGACCGGCCTGGGGACCCTAGCCGGTGACACAGTGGGGGTATTTGGTGAGGCATTAGATAATGGCTGGTGGGTGACCAAGTTCTTTGGAGGACGACTGTGGGACAACAGTGAGGGTTACGTCGTGAGTGTGGCTTCAGAGCTGGGGGGTCAAACTAAAGCTGTAGGTGGGGGGTTGTGGAAGTTGGTGTGGAGGTGTGGGAGTGGAGTTTGTAATGTCTTCCATCTTGGTGGGGGCATTATATTTGGAATCCTAGATTTGCTCATTGGCACAGTGAGTGAGGCGTTTGGACAGGAGTCGAGCAGCGAAGAAGGACTAGAGTCTGTACTGAAGAGTTAGGATGAGGTCACGAGTGAGAAATATATTCTTCAGGTTTGTTTTGTAACAAAACAATGATGCGTTAACGGTTTGGTGTCATTTTATGAATTCACTTTGATAAAATGACTGACACGTGTCCAATTTAACCTCATTTTTCAGTTGATCATAATGCACAATGTTTGTTTTCATCTCTTGATCACTCTAACACCCTCTAGTGGCACAAATGCGGCTCTTCAACAACAAGGCTTTGAACCAACAACCCTGTAACCAGTGAACAATAATCTACAGCACAGCCTTTCCAACTACTATACTATGATGATGTTACTTAACCCAACAGCTAAAAGCTTATTATAAAAAATACTGTATTTTAGAGCTTGTAGTACTGTAGTAAATCACACTGAGCTTCTGGAAAAACATGTTTTGTCTTGTAATTCCTGTGTACATTTGAATAAAGAGGTTGATGCCACGCTCTTGTAACATATTTTACATGACTTAGTGAATACTGTGGATGCTAGACAGTTTCAACCACAATTCTGTCAATTATAAATAATATGGAGAGATATAGCACTTAAAAAAGTTTTACTTAAAAAAGGGGTTGATTTAATGAAAGTTAATAAAAGTTTAGGCAAAGGTTTAAAAAATGTCTGAAATAGTAAGTGTTTAAATATTTTATAAAATAGTAATTAATGAAATTAAGTATAAAATATGTTATTAAATTCGTGAAAGTCGTTACTATTGTAAATAAGCTAGCTGCTTGTACTGCTACTATTTGTAGAAGCTCTATAGTACTACCGCTGTATCGCAACTATTATTTTCCTCAAATTCTTATATTTTAATTTTTTATTACTTATTATTATTATTTATTGTGGCTTGATAATGTTGTGTACTTTTTAAAAGAAAAAGAAGAAGACCTTTTGCCGATAATACTCACAATCTAACTTCCGCTAACAACCGGAAGTTGTGGGTTAAACCCGGAAGATTTCATTGCATCAGACTCAGAAGGCGGAGTGGACTCGTGTGCCGTGTAGGCTAACTTAAGCTGACGTCTGTCTGTCTTCATTTGAAGGTCTGGATATATTTTTAAACTTTGTCATTTAAACGGTGCGTTAACGAAACTTATTTAGAACAGCTTTAAAACGGTGATTTGAAGGACAGCAATACGCAAACGTTGTCGTTTGTCATAAACGTGACTTTAACTTTAATGCATTAGCTAAAGCTAACCGGCATGTTCGGCAATAATATTGAGAATTGCTGTCATCTCTGATCGACAAACTTTGCCCAAAGTCAGACAAACTGCATGTTAACTAAACTAGACTTCATTCAACACTTTGTTTTATGCATTTAGAACTTGAACTAGAAATATATATATATGTAAAGTTTAGTGTGTTACAGACGAGAAGGTAGAGAGAAGATGCAGAGAACAGGGAGAAATAGAAGACAATGATCCGCTGTGGCAACCCCTGAAAAAGAGACAAACCGAAAGGAAAAGAAGAATAGTCATTCTAGTCACATTTCTCTGTTAGTACACTGATAAACATCAGTATTTTCATGAGGTGTGTTAAAACATTCCAGTCACAATGGATTGTCTACAGGAAGTATGACGCCGTCACAAAGGTTTTGCTTTCAATAAAGTGTTTTTAATATTAGCAACTAAATTAATAATCATAACTAGATTAGGGAAATGCTCAGCTTAAAACAATCACTGACCAACATTGTTCAGTAGCTTTAAAATCCTAAACATTTTTGCTAATGGTTTCAAACGACGTTGACAGTATTTGTTATCATTCTCCAGGAATGGCCACTCTCTACGTGTCCCCTCACCCTGATGACTTCAGGAGCCTCCAGGCTCTTATAGCTGCAGAGTTTTGTACAAACCCTCGTCCTCGAATAGTCACAGAAGAAGCCCCTCCAGCTCTGAATGCATACAAATCCAGACCGACTCTGGTGCTGGGCTCTGGGGAAGGTGGCGCTGTCCTGAGTAGTACCAGTGCCGTCACCTGGTACCTGGCCTCTCAGGGGCAGAAAGCAGGACTGGATTCAAAACAACAGAGCCAGGTGTGGCAGTGGCTCAGCTTCGCAGACAACGAGCTCACACCAGTGTCCTGTGCTTTGGTCTTCCCTCTGATGGGATTTAAAGGCGTGGATAAGAAGGTGAGAGAACCGTCTTCAGGCTTCACTCATTTCTGTGATTTTATGTTGAGATAACTTTCCTGCTCATCTTCTGTTTCCAGATTCAGCAGAGCTCCCGTGCTGAGCTGCTGCGTGTTCTCAAGGTTCTTAATCAGGTGCTGGAACCAAAAACCTTTCTAGTGGGAGAGAGCATTACCCTGGCCGACATTGCTGTAACCGCAGCTGTTCTTCTTCCTTTTAAATATGTGAGTCTGCTGCAGAAAACCGTCTGTTTTTAACATCGTTAAACGAGTGAAAAGTCTTAGTTTGAGCAAAACACCATCATGAACAAAACTGAGATCTGAGTGGAATAAAATAGGAAAATAAAAGGTAATTAACCCATCAGTTCAGATCATAGTACTACTACGAGGAGTGTGTACAGGTACGTGCAGCATCTGTTACCAGTACACACCAAACAGCTTTTTAACATGTTGCTTTATTTTAAGGCCTTGGAGCCCACAGACAGGAAGTCACTGACCAACGTGACGAGGTGGTTCACGACCTGCATCAATCAGCCACAGTTC
This sequence comes from Cynoglossus semilaevis, assembly GCF_000523025.1. Taxonomy (NCBI): domain Eukaryota; kingdom Metazoa; phylum Chordata; class Actinopteri; order Pleuronectiformes; family Cynoglossidae; genus Cynoglossus; species Cynoglossus semilaevis. The sequence continues at coordinate 1,720,947 of NC_024319.1, read as the reverse complement.
CTGAAGGTGTTGGGGAAAATCTCACTGTGTGAGAAAATGGTTCCAGTCACACCAAAGACAAACGCTGCCCCCGAGACTAAAGTCACCAACGGTGGTCCTACTGCTGAGGCTGCAGGCACCCAGGCTAATGGTGAAGAAGGTAGGGATTATGGGTAATCTTGTTTTTCTATTTGTGTGAAATACATCCTAATTTTTTCTGATCTTTTTTTTTTTTTGGCCCAGGTCCTCCAAAGACAGAAGCCCAGCTGAAGAAGGAAGCCAAGAAGAGAGAAAAACTGGAGAAGTTTCAGCAGAAGAAAGAGATGGAGGCAAAGAAGAAGACACAGCCCGCGGCAGAGGTAAACATTTTCCTTAACACACGATGAACATTACTTAAACCAGGGATTCCTGAAGGGTGCACAAGCTGCCACTAGGGGGTGCGCGAGGTTAAAAAATTGTGATGTTTGGATTTTTTTTTAAGTGGGATTCTTCCCTCACAATAACGACTTAAATAAATATTTTCTTTTGTAAGTTAAGTTAAATCAAAAGGTGACATTTTATTAATAAATAAATACAGGCTGTATATGTATGTGTTATGTGTTTTGGTCATTTGAGCATCTACAAACAGGCTGCCTTTATTAAAAAAAAAAGCTTGTTGACTTTTCTTTTTGGAGAAATGGGGGTGCGTGTCCTAAAAAGTGTGAGTCGCTGTCTTAGACAATTTGATTAAATCATTTTATGTTCCCTCTTTAGAAAAAGGCCAAACCTGAGAAGAAAGAGTTGGGAGTCATCACATACAACGTCCCTACTCCTCCTGGGGAGAAAAAAGGTGAGTGGAAAAATGTAACATTACAATCGAGAAGGTTAGAGTATAAAGAACTAAGAATCTGAGAGTGAGACACATGTAAATGTCTCCACTGTGTTCTGTGTCCCGGCGGAGTCAGACGTCGTCAGTCCTCTCCCTGACGCCTACAGTCCTCAGTATGTGGAAGCCTCCTGGTATCCATGGTGGGAGAAGCAAGGATTCTTCAAACCTGAATATGGGGTGAGATACTTCTCCCCCACTCCTCACATCAACAGATTCTCTTTTAATAATATCACATTAACATAACATTTGTTCTGCAGAGGACAAGCGTGAGCGAGGAAAACCCCCGTGGCCTCTTCATGATGTGCATCCCACCACCTAATGTAACCGGGTCACTGCACCTGGGTCACGCTCTCACCAACGCCATCCAGGACTCTCTGACCAGATGGTAAACACAGACTGACTCAGTCCATCAGGTCTGAAGTCCTTATTCATGTGTTTATGGATGGAACAGTGGATGAAAACCGCTGTTCTCAGATGATGGTACATTTACTATTGATGTCACTTTGGCTCCCTCTAGTGGCATACAACGGAAATTGTATTTATTTATTTTGAAAACGTAGTCTTCATATTCTGCCACAGGCTGACTGACAGTGTTAGTTTTACCGTCAGAAATACTTGACAGGAGGAAACTGTTGGAGTCACAGCGCCCCCAGCAGGAGTATTTCTAAATGACGGCAAGAGAATTACACTGAAGTTGAAGACATGTTTGAATATAAAATAGGACAAGATATAATCATAATCAAAGGCAGATATATGTATGTAAATATATGTAAATATGAAGGTTTAACATGCTTAATATAAACCCAAATACATCACTGTAAAAATACAAAAGTTTCACCAATTTGGCACAAAGACGAAACATTTTGTGCAGTGACATAGTTTGAGGGAGAATTTTTCTAAAGGTGGTACAAGGTGTAAAAAAAGTTTTAAATAAATTGTTATAAAGTTAAAGACTCAGTGTCTGTGGGAGGGTTGAATAATTTGAATACAGGTTTCTGTTCTTCCTCCTCCTCCGCTCCATCTTCAGGGAATTTAACTTTTCTGTTTTTATTGGATATAATTCTTTGTAAATGTTTTTAAAGTATCTTTGTTTTAGATATAAACCACTCAAAACTCAAATGTTTTTGTAATGTTAGGCTGCCCCCTACTGGGGTCAGGATCCCTTGCGTTAATACATTTTTATTGTTCTGTGTCCCAGGCACAGGATGCGCGGTGAGACCACTCTGTGGAACCCAGGCTGTGACCACGCAGGCATCGCCACTCAGGTGGTCGTGGAGAAGAAGCTGAAGAGAGACAGGGGAATGAGCCGCCACGACCTGGGCAGGGAGAAGTTCATCCAGGAAGTGTGGAAGTGGAAGAACGAGTAAGACGTCGGAGACGTCGGCCTTAAAGTCTGCAGCAAAACCAAAGAAATGAACACACACTCAAACTCTGGTCTCGTGTTTCAGAAAAGGAGACCGGATCTACCACCAGCTGAAGAAACTGGGCTCCTCCATGGACTGGGACAGAGCCTGCTTCACCATGGACCCCGTGAGTTTCCTCCACTTCACACTCTGTCTTTCAAAGTGTCTCCGTCTTCCTAACCCGTGTCCTCCGATCCAGAAACTGTCCTACGCCGTCCAGGAGTCCTTCATCAGACTGCACCAAGAAGGAGTGATCTACAGGAGCAAGAGGCTGGTCAACTGGTCCTGCACCCTGAACTCTGCCATCTCTGACATCGAGGTCAGGAGACCGTGGGGTCACCTGGAGGGGGGGTGGGGGGGGTAGAGTCACTGATACTGCACTAAGACTGCTATACTACACCATACTACAATACTACACCAGACTGTACTACATGTTGTTGTTGTTCTCAGGTGGACAAGAGGGAGCTGACGGGCCGGACTCTGCTGCCCGTCCCTGGTTACACAGAGAAGGTGGAGTTTGGAGTCCTGGTGTCGTTCGCCTACAAGGTGGACGCCTCAGGTGTGTCACCGGTGGAGGAAAATGAAACGTGTTGTATGCTGCCACCTGGTGGCTGTCTTTTATTAATAGTCACTGTTCCTCAGATGAGGAGGTTGTCGTGGCAACCACTCGTATTGAGACCATGCTGGGCGACACGGCGGTGGCCGTCCACCCCGCTGACCCCAGGTACCAGCATCTGAAGGGGAAGATGGTGCAGCATCCCTTCTGTGACCGCAAGATGCCCATCGTGATGGACGAGTTCGTGGACATGAGCTTTGGAACAGGTAGGCGTCGTTACGCCAGAGTGATTACGGTCATTAAAGTGGACCCCGCTCCCTCATTAGAGCCTCGTTTCTCTCCCGTTTGTAATATTTCCCGTCTCTCTGCGCTCGTTCCCAATCAGGTGCCGTCAAAATCACTCCGGCCCATGACCATAATGACTACGAGGTTGGAGAGCGGCACAATCTGGCCTTCATCAACATCCTGGACGAGAACGGCCTGCTCATTAACGTCCCCCCTCCCTTCCTGGTGCGTCGTCTCATTACCTCCTCCTTATAACAAATGTTTTCTTTCTTTTTTTTGTCTCCCAGGTGGAGTTTGATTTGATTTTCCATTTCTGCCTCTTCTATCAGGGAATGAAACGATTTGAGGCCAGGAAGGCGGTGCTGCAGGCTCTGATGGACCGAGGCCACTTCAAAGAGATCAAAGACAACCCCATGGTGGTTCCAGTCTGCAGGTGAAGTCCAGGTCATGGACAGAAGTGAGAAAAATAAACAAAACTTTATTTATTTATTTATTTTTAAACGCGTCTTTTGTTCTGTACTCTGCCTCCACACCGTCAGTCGTTCCAAAGACATCGTGGAGCCTCTGATGAAGCCACAGTGGTACGTGAACTGCAGCGACATGGGCAAACAGGCGGCTGATGCCGTCAGAGAGGGACGGCTGAAAATCATCCCCGAGCACCACCTGAAAACCTGGTTCAACTGGCTGGACAACATCAGGTTAGTCCGAGTAGATATTCTGAAAGGTGTTGGTGACATGACTTTATCTGTTCATATATGTACACATACATACATACATTTATACATATATGAATACATAGTGAATGGACAGTGGAATTATTGGAAGTAAGTATATCAGTGTATATATATGTGTGTGTATATATATATATATATATATATGTGTATATATTGACAGGGTTGGTTCTTCTCTGGTCTCTGCAGGGATTGGTGCATCTCTCGACAGCTGTGGTGGGGTCACCGTATCCCAGCTTACTTTGTCACCGTCAACGATCCCTCTGTGAAACCAGGAGAGGTGAGGAGCAGACGTTGTTCCTCTGTTGATCTCCTCAGACTCCTCCTGCTGTGTGTCCTCCTCTAACTGCTCTCCTCCTCCTCCTCCCTGTCCGTCCTCTAGGACGTAGACGGTCATTACTGGGTCAGTGGAAGGACAGAAGAGGAGGCCAGAGAGCAGGCGGCCAAACGCTTCAACGTCTCTGTTGACAAAATCAGCCTCAGACAAGGTGATCCTGGATGATCCTGGTCCAGATGACTGTAATCTGCTACATTTACGCCACGTTTCTTTAATATTTATTTTAAATTCACTCTTGTGTTTCAGACGAGGACGTTCTGGACACCTGGTTCTCCTCTGGGATTTTCCCCTTCTCTATTTTTGGATGGCCAAATGAGGTAAAAAAAAAACTGTTCTGATGTTGACTTCTGTACAGTATTAAACACAGCTGCTCCGTGAACCACAGCTTTGAACCACACATTATATTTTATATATTTATATATATTTTCATGGTGGGTTGTGACCGGCTGGTATCAAGTTAGAGAGAACAGTAGCTAACAGAAATGTCAGAAAAGTATTTGTAATCTGTTTAGTTGAACAGAACATTGATCACAGGAATTGAAGAAAGAGACACACAGAGATCTACTAACTTGTTTTAGCTTTTATAGCTTTTACAGTTATATTTATGTATTATATGTAGTTGTGTCTGCTGCCCCCTTGTGGAAGAATATTTCATTGATCTGTCTTTCAATGTTTCATGATAAACAAAGACAAATTATTTGCAGTAAATAAATAATCGACCAGTTAGTGCATCGTTTTTAATTGGTTTATATTTTCAGAAAAACATTTGTGTTTTTAAACTTTCCCTCAGTGTGAAGATCTGAACGTCTTCTACCCTGGGACTCTGCTGGAGACCGGCCACGACATCCTGTTCTTCTGGGTCGCACGTATGGTGATGATGGGCCTGAAGCTGACGGGAAAGCTGCCCTTCAAAGAGGTGGGGCGTGTCCCGCTGTCAGACCCCGGCTGTGGCGTACAGCTCCACCTGTCAGTCTGTCAAACTGAGGCGTGAATTCCTTCATCCGTAGGTTTATCTTCACGCCGTGGTGAGAGACGCCCACGGGAGGAAGATGAGCAAATCTCTGGGCAACGTCATCGACCCGCTGGACGTCATCATGGGGATCTCCCTGGAGGTAACGTCTGCTCACGATTTACCACACCGCTGGTTTGACTCTCACGTAGCTCGCTGCTTTGTGCCCCATGTGGGGCGTCTGATACATGGTCACCACCAGTTACTGCCCCCTGGAGGCCCATATTCTTACGTTAGCTTTATTAAGCAGCCGTTTCGGCCTCCAGCCATCTTTTATTGAGGTCATCAATCTCTTCACCAGCTGCTCAGTCAGAGATGACACAACTGTCCTCTAGAGGGCACTGAAGGACCTGTAGGAAACTGCACCTGAGCTGTAACCTTTTCTACTACGTCTTTTGATCAGGCCTATAAATACAAGAGGCTTTAGAGTACTGTGAAGTACGTGGTGTGAATACTGAGCGGTGTGAATACTGAGCGGTGTGAATACTGAGCGGTGTGAATACTGAGCGGTGTAGTTTGGCTGCGGTCTGTCCTCCAGGGTCTTCATGCTCAGTTGATCGAGAGCAACCTGGATCCTTTAGAGGTGGAGAAGGCGAAGCAGGGACAGAAGTCGGATTATCCAAATGGAATCCCAGAGTGCGGCACAGATGCTCTCCGCTTCGCGCTGTTGTCCTACTGTAGTCAAGGTGAAGTTGTTTGTCCTGTTTTTTTTTTTCTTCTCTAACAGCCTGAAAATCTGTTTTGAATTCACACCGTGTACGGACACAGACTGGGAAATAACAGCAGCTCACGTCTGAGTCTGCTCTAACAAAGGCTGTGTTTAAATGTTGACTGAAATGTCACCGTCTTCCTCCTGGGCTCCCACAGGCAGGGACATCAACCTGGATGTCAACCGCATCCTCGGCTACCGTCACTTCTGCAACAAACTGTGGAACGCTGTCAAGTTTGCCATGAAGACTCTGGGAGAGAACTTTGTTCCTTCAGAGAAAGCCCAGGTGAGACCAGGGCGGGGGATGAAAGGCAGGAAACACGACTGCTTCATAAAACCTTTCTTTTTTTTTTTTTCTAACATTCATCTGGTGACAGGAGGAGAAGCAGATTTTATAGTCAACTCTTTGTCTGGTGTGAAGTTCTGCTCTGGTGCAGCTCGTCTTGTTTTGTCGTGGAGTTAACTGAGTAACTTTTTCTTCTTCGTCTCACTGTCAGCTGTGTGGAGAGGAGAGCGTGTCGGACCGATGGATTCTGTCTCGACTCAGTGCTGCTGTGGCCTCGTGTGACGCCGGCTTCAAAGCCTACGACTTCCCCAGCATCACCACCGCCGTCTACAACTTCTGGCTGTACGAACTGTGTGACGTTTACCTGGTGAGAAACTGAAGTGTCTCCTGATCTGTCCTCTCCTGATCTGTCCTCTCCTCATCTGTCCTCTCCTCATCTGTCCTCTCCTCATCTGTCCTCTCCTCATCTGTCCTCTCCTGATCTGTCCTCTCCTCATCTGTCCTCTCCTGATCTGTCCTCTCCTCATCTGTCCTCTCCTGATCTGTCCTCTCCTCATCTGTCCTCTCCTGATCTGTCCTCTCCTCATCTGTCCTCTCCTGATCTGTCCTCTCCTCATCTGTCCTCTCCTGATCTGTCCTCTCCTCATCTGTCCTCTCCTGCTCCTGATCCCGTATCAATCTCCTCAGTCATTGATCAGTTCTTGATTTTTTCCAATATTCCTGGTGTTGGTTCATGTTCTTGTTCTTTTCTTTCTCCTCTAGTGATTCCAAATGTAGATCCATCTGTTCCAGAGTTAGGAACTGATGTTCAGATGGAACAGCAGCAGAGTCTTTTATCCAAATATATATATATCTTATCGTTACCCCTGTATCGTGTATCGTATCGACAGACTTTCCTTCATCGACACCTACTAACTCCTACAGAGTCGTAGTACTCCTACAGCCCCGCCCCTTCCTGCCCCTTCCTGCCCCTTCAACTGCATCAAATCTGACCCTGGTTCTCACATGCAGCCCACGTCCTTATTGTATGGGTCAGACCAACACGGTGACTGGTCCACTAACCATCACTTCTCCAAATCACCAGGAAAGCGTGAAGCCAGTGTTTAACAAAGCAGTGGAGGACGACAACAGTCGGAGACAGGCGGCCGTCTGCAGACAGACCCTCTACACCTGTCTGGACGTCGGTCTGCGCCTCCTGTCCCCGATGATGCCCTTCGTCGCAGAGGAGCTGTACCAGAGGCTGCCGCGAAGACGACCGCAGAGCGACGCCCCCAGTGTCTGTGTCACCCCCTACCCCGAAACAGAGGAGGTGAGCGACAACGACGACAACAACAACAACGACGACAACAACGACGACAACGACAACAACGACAACGACAACAACGACGACAGAGTTGTCTGTTAAATCAGAACCAAATCATTCTGGACTTGGTGGAATGTTCTTTTTTTTCTGTTTGAAGTGTTGAGAGTGTTGAGTGTTGACGGTGACGTTGGTTCTGTGTCCTGGTTCTTCCATCAGTTCTGTTGGCACAGTGAGGACGTGGACCGGGACATGGACTTTGTCATGACTGTGGTCAGGACCATCCGGTCGCTCAGGTCCGACTACAACCTGAACAAACTCAGAACAGACTGTAAGACCACACACACACACACACACACACACGACTAATTACGTTTTAAGACATTTGTTGGAAACAGTTTTTGTGTGTGAAGGTTAAAATGTTAACATTTTTAATCTGATTAAGATTACAAACTAATAAAAAATTAAATTTCTGTTTTTCTAAATAATTTATTATAAGGTGTTAAAGACTGTAATATTCAGAGAATAATTAATTAAAAAACTTTAATGTTTAAAACGTTTCCAAATCTTTAATAGTTTATTTTATTGATGTTCTGATAAAACACAGAAATATATTCTCAGAGTTTGTGACTTCCTGCAGAAACAAAAACAAACGACCGTGTATTTACTTCATCCCTCTGAGTATTCTGTGGGTCAGATACTGCAGTACTTCCTGACCTGGACTCTGTTTCTCTCCAGGTTACCTCCAGTGCATCGACTCGGCCACGGCCGCTCAGGTCCAGACCTACAGTCTGCAGATCCAGACCCTGACCTACTCTCAGACCGTGGTTCCTCTGACGGCCGACCAGTCCGTCCCAGAAGGCTGTGCTGTGGCCATGGCCTCCGACAGGTGCACCGTCAACCTGCTGCTCAAGGTGAGGCCCACGGGTCTGCCCCGGGACCCCGGGACCCCGGGACCCGGACTAATCTGGTCCTGGTTCACGGCAGGATTTTATTTATTATTATTATTTAGATAAAAAACAAACCAGCGGTTCTCAAACTGTGGTACCGCTGCTGGTACTTGGGCTCCCTCTAGTGGTAAGTGTGTTTATTGGTTGGTGCACAGAAGTGCATTTGTGTATTTGCATAACTTTTATACATTTTCTTTGTATACTGTACTGCTGTGTACTACCACAATACTACCATGATACTGGTGGTACTGGGAGAGACGGTTGTTTTCGTTGACTGTCGTCCTGAACTCCGTTCCAGGGTCTGATTGACGTGGAGAAGGAAGTTACAAAACTGATGACGCGGCGAGGAGACCTGGAGAAACAGCTGGAGAAACTGAGGGAGAAGATGGTGAAGAACGACTACAAGGAGAAGGTGCCGCTGAAGGTGCAGGAGCAGGATTCTGAGAAGGTGGGCTACGTTAATTACCCTGACGATGTGTCGCCTGTCGACGACGCCAGGTCCAGGTAAATAAATAATCTTCTTTTCTATGCAGCTGCGTCAGAGTCAGACTGAACTGGAGAAGGTGAAGGAAGCTGTGGAGAACTTTAGGAAAATGATGTAATCACCCCCACCCCCCAGAGTGATGATGTCACTGCTTTAATTATCTCCTGTCAAATTAGAGTTCATTTACATTTTACACTGCAGTCTGAGAGTGAAGGGAATAAAACTTCAAAAACCAAAATCATCGTTTTGTGAATGGTTTTATTTGTTCAGGTGACAAACAGATGAGTTTTTATCCCTTATGTCAGAACGGTTCTACTCAGCACATTTGATAGAACGTTGAGGAACAAAATAGTCACAGAAAAACAACATGACAAGGTTAGAGTTTAGCTGCGTTTTAACGAGGAGAGTCTCCGTGACCGATGATGTCATCAGAGGATTTTATTTACAGCGAGAGTCGGCGTTTGACTCAATTACATCACGTCCCTCGACTTCACGTCCCTCACCAACCCTTCAGGTGGAGTACACAGTGACAACACGGTTGATTGGCCAGAATTTACCCACAATTCCCAGTTGGTTAAAGGCTGCACCAGTGTGTGGCCAGTCAAACAGTCTTACTGAGAAAAGACTTTAAAATCTAAACACAAAAACTTTGTTCCCACTCCTCCTCCCCTGTAGGTGGCACTGTCCCATATGTAAAGTCCCAGACTGTGTGGTGGTTATTATTTTACATTAACTTAACATTTAGCCACAAACATAAGTGAGTTTGACTTTGGGATTTAAACTTCCAGAGTCTGACTGTCAGATGCACCAACCCCCCCCCCCAGATCACCACCACACCCATACACCACCATACACCACTAGTGTCTTGTTAAATGAGGACGTTTGTCTGTCTCTTCATGGACTAAAGTATTCCTAAGACTGTCCCTGAATACTCCACCTTCAAGAAGACCAGGTCGACGACAGGACAGGCGTCGGTGGAGCTCCACCCAACACCTGTCTTCTACTACATCTTCACTACACAGGAATTTAATTATGTCTTTGAGGAGGAAATTACCAGACACTGACCCCCCCCCCCCCCCCCCCTCCTGCTCCGTGGTTCTTCCACTCAGCCTTCCTCCTCCTCCTCCTCCTCAGAGTCTCCAGGGTGAGTGAAACTCCGAGGCCGGCAGAGGAGTGCAGTGTGTTGTTTCAAAGTTTCTCATGTACTTTCGTGCCTGGGAGACAGACAGAGGGAGAGAAAAGACGGTGAGACGGGGGAGGTGTGGGAGGGCACTGGACAAAAAGTGCAGCGTTTGATTATATTAGGTTTGCTGCGTCTGGCCGCCTGCCCACAGCTCTCTGGCAGCTGCAGCAGGTTTTACAGGGCGGTGAGTAAACACCAGCTCAGAGCTGGTTACCAGGGGAGCTAAAGGATAGCATTAGCCGTAATGGACGGCACTCCTCCTGCCTGATGTTAAATGACTTCAATAAGCTGAGCACGGTAAAATGTATTACAGCAGTCAACCTGAGAGCACAGGTGGGCCGGTAACCACGGCAACCAGGAGAGTGTCTCTCAGCGTTAATGATGTCTGTGAGCAGCGAGAAGACGACGAAAGACAAACGTACAGGAGGAGAGGGGTTCTAGTCTGAGAACTGGAGGGAAAATAGACGAGTAAAGAGGGAAGTGTCTGAGTGGTGGGGGGGGGGGATGATGGGGGGGGACAATTTCCTCACCAAGAAGAGAGCCAGCTGCCGCCGTCCCTCCATAGCCATGTCCTCACCTGGTAACAATGACAGAGTGAGTGTTTAACATGTACAGGGCAGACGATGGGGGAGGGAGGGTGAGGGGAGTTGAACCCCAGACCTACCAACAGTCCATGGAAACAGAACGTCTTTGTCAGCCTGGTACGACTGCAGCACAGACACACACCAGTCGTCGTCCACTTCATACGCACTGTAGACGGTCGCTGCCGAGAGAGAGGGGGGAGAGAGAGAGAGAGAGAGAGAGGGGGGAGTCAAACTCACTGGACCTGGATCCTGACCACAGGGCTGCTGGTCCAAATCCCGGAGCGTAACACAGGGTAATTACATTTGATACTTTTAATCTGGGACAGTTGTTCTGTTGAAAAACAGTTTTAATATTTTGTAGATTTAATCTGAGACTAAGTTACTAGTTAGTCTGAACCAGACGTACTCTGTGTGTGTGTGTGTGTGTGTGTGTGTGTGTGAGAACTGAGTGTTGACAACTTTGCACCAATACAACACACGTACTACTGCAGTATTTCCCCTACACTGACTCAACAGCAGGCGCTGCAGTTCAACTCTCACCCCATCATTAAAGTCAGGACTTTAGCTGTTTCTAATTTTACAGTGTAAACCTGGGGGAAGGAGGTGGGAGGTGAGAGGGTGGAGGGGTGAAGGGGTGTTTCTCTGTTCCTGCCTCAGGTTTATGGAGAAGTAAAGACAAATGTGAACCAGCGCTGACTTCCTGTCACATTCAGACTTTCTACACAGAGCCTTACTTCATTAGTACTTCATTAGTACTTCATTAGTACTTCATTAGTACTACATGTACTTGTACTCTGTACTGTGTGTACCTGGTATTACAGTAAACCTACCTTCTCCTAGTGGGTTAGTGGCTCCCAGCCAATGTCTGACGGCTCTGACTCCTTCGTCTGTCATTATTTTAGGATACCTGGACATCGAGGTGACATCATGGTGACATCATGGTGACATCATCATCGTGTACAAACATCCACTGTGACCGTCTGGTTCTGGGACTCACCTGAACTGCAGCAGTCTGAGCAGGAGGTCGTTGCCTCTGTTGGACATAACGTCCTCTGGACCCCTGAGGACAGGACGCCAAAAGGTGATTGGACGGGAAACCGTCATTAGAAATTCATGAGAAAAATACTTGATCAAATATTGACTAAATACTGATATGTTTTGATTTTAAAAAAACCTTTTGTTTTCTTGTTTTTGTTTTTATAGTAGTTTAGTTTAGAGAAACTTTTATTTTTGTAGACTTTTCAGGAAGTTGTTAGTGTAGCGTGCCGTTTAACTTGACCACGATGATCAGCTGTGAGTCTACGTCCTATCAGCCAATCAGAGTAGAGCTTTTCCTGCCGCGCTTCCGTTCCGAAGTTGAACAAACAGTCAAACAGGAAGAGCGAACGTGGAGCTGAGGGAGGCGAAGTTGATGTGAGCCGTGACTTGGAGTTATCCTCCGAGCATGAAGATATTGTGGAGAAGAAAAGTTACCTAACGTCGGTGGTGTGGCGGTACTCTGGGAATCTACGAAGTGACGTGGAACGAGGCCGGTGAACACGGTATGTTTGCGGTCGGTGCCTCCACAAAACACCAACACAAAAACAAATATGTTTCATCATCTGAAAAACGACCAACCGAGTGATTAGACGGACAGCGTGACGATAAGAGCGGGGTCTTCACTTCCTGTCACTGCTGTCACTTTAGCACAAGTTCGTGTAGCATTAGCAGCTAAACCACTGCTAGCAGCGTCAGCCGTGTCTTTGGAGTCTGTTCACACACGCGACAGCATTTAGTCCAGTTGAAGACGTGATGCCTTTAAAGTCAGCGGAGAAAGTTGGATTTCAGCATTTAATCAAAGTATCGGAGCCGAGGTACGAAGTCCCCGGCAGAAAATACTTTTTGACGAATATAGAGGAAGACCGGAGACTGGTGTGACGATTTTAAATACGTTTCCGTGTTTGTTTTATTCATCTTTGTTCTTCTTTTATAAGTTAAAATGTTGGGTTTACTGTTTGAAGTATTGACCATTAGGAGTGTTGTTGTTGTTGTTGTTGTTGTTGTTGTTGTTGACAAAAGGTGTTTGATCATTAAAACTAGCTCATCTGTGTTGTTACTATAGTTGATGTTGAACATGTTTACATTTTAAGGCAACTTTATTTTGAGGACTACACACCTGTAAAAACGTGTTGTTGACATTTTTCTAAGTTCATCTGATTTAATTTGCTTTGTTACTCACATGTTAATAAAACATTGAACTAAACTGCAGTTTCTTCAGTTTTCTGTGCAGACGCATTGTTTAGAGAACGAAGGAGAATGAAAAATATACACTGGTTTTTTTACGCAGCCATAGTTGACATACATAAAAAAGACAGTAAGGTAAATCTTTGGCATTTTGAGCTGTGATGTTTTAGATGAGGTTGTGGTAACAGTGAGTGCTGGGCTGTAGAGACTCACGTGGTTGTGATGATTTCATCTTTGGTTCTCCTGATCAGCAGGACTGGACCCTGGTACCTGCAGGACCAGGAGCTGTGTTAGTCACCTGGTGCAGCTGCAGTGAGTTTACATACCAGAATACTGCACGGCCATCCACAATGTAGTGTTTCTAGACCTCAGCCCACTCACTTGAGGAGCTGCTCTGCGTTGTTCAGATTCACATACTGTCTGACTGTGTGCTGCACCAGCGGCCCTGGTGGAGAACAGAGGGATTGCAGTTGTAGCGACAGCAGTGGTGTTTAACAAAACATCAGTGAACTGAGTATATAAAAAGCTGAATGCTCAAGCACTCACTCCAGCTGTCGGGCATGACCTTTAGGGCCAGAGGCAGGAGGTCATCGAAGGAAGCATCCAGAACCAGAGCTTGGACCTCTGGGTACGACATGGCTGCCCAAGTTGCTGAGAAAGGGAGATCATTTGAACCAAACCACAGGACAGAGTTCCAGTGAAGTGAATGAAATGTCTGTGTTGCTGATGTCGTACCTGTGAATCCTCCAATAGACCAGGCAAAGATGACGATGTCACTGAGCTGGAAGCCCAGTTTATGAACAGCAAACTGGATCACTACGTCCATGGCATTGGCCTCGTTCTGAGGAAAGGGTACGCCCTGAGAGAGACAGTCAGACAACAACGGTCAGACAACAACGGTCAGACAACAACGGTCAGACAACAACAGTCAGACAACAGGGGAGTCAGTGATGGTCAACGTTAACAGCCACTCATTCCAGCAGGTGGTGCTGTCTCTGCTCTGACTGCAGGCTGATGCTGCTGGAGCTTCACATCAAGTTCCAAAAACAAAAACAACGGCTGCTTACTGTGCTGCCTCCAAAGCCAGGGTGGTTCCAGCCCAGGACAGAGTAGCCCCCTGTGGAGATCACGTCAACAAACAGATCAAGAATTACAATGAAAAATGGCTGAAGTGACAACAGTACCGACTGTAAACAGATGTGGAGCAGAGTTGGCTGTAGAAACTGAAGTCTGTGGGAAAATGACACTTTGTACCTTTTGGATTTTTCTTTTCTACAAAAGAATATTAGGGCTATAAGTTGTAAATGTAGATGATAGTCAGAGAGAGGCTGGAGAATACTGCAAAGTTATGAACATTGTTCTTATAAAATAATGACCAGTAATTGTTTGACAAACATTTGGACTTTATTCTCACAAATGTATCACTTTTTTAAACTATAACTTAAACAAATCTGACTTGATGAAATCATGAATTTAACAACTAATCAATATCCGAGCTGTGATGAGTTTCTCCTTCCAGCAGGTCAACATCAACCTCTGTAGTCAAGCCTGACAGCTAACTGAATTCTAGAGAATTCTACAGCGCCACCTCTGGATGCCTGATGCTAACTTAACCAGACAGCCAGGAGGACAAGAACAGCTGCAGTACCACAACAACAACTACCCATACTGCACTGCAGTGAAGGTGTAAAGAACTCCAGTGGGAATAAAGGATTCTCTTTGAAATCACAGTGAGCTTGACGTTTGGTACTTTTCATTCTCAATAAACTGCTGTAAATACAGTCACAAACAAGAATATTTAGGTGTAAGAGCAGAGGTTCCCTCACCCTCCAGTGGAGTGTTCATGCAGCCCACTTCATAGAAGCCCGCGTTTCCTTCACAGCAGATGACCTGCGACAGAAGTCATACACCAGGTGAAGACAAACACAACACCAGGTGAAGACAAACA
>NC_024319.1:1702288-1706101 GCF_000523025.1 Cynoglossus semilaevis | reverse complement strand
AGGTGAAGACAAACAAGACAAACACAACACCAGGTGAAGACAAACAACAGAAACAACCAGTGACTGGCGTCTCTCACCAGAGTCTGTCCTTTCCGTCCCCCGTTCGTCCGTCGATCCACAAACATGGTGTCGATCTCATTACCATCACAGGCCTTTAGTTTGTTCCTCTGTCCATCAAACTGTCACCAGAAAAAACACAATTTACCAGGAATACTGACGGGGATGTGTTAAAAGCAGAGCAGGTGATTTAGAGAGGTAGGGGGCGCTCATGTTACCTCTTCTATTAACCTGGCCTGACCCTGCTGCAGCATGGGCCTCATGGCTTTCTGCAGCAGACCCACGGAGCCAGGGTAGAGCATCCTCCGCCCGAAGGAGTGAGCAATGAGAAAACTACAGAGGAGAGTACAGAGAAAATACTTCAAATACTGGACCACAGTTCTTCACACTTGGAAAATGAGTTCTGCCTTGAAGATGAGAGTTCAGTGAGCTGCAGCACAGCAACTGCTCTGGAAACGTTTAACAGAAAAGAACGCTCTGAAATCCGTCTCCCTCTGGTTTCCAGCGTCAGGAGTCGGCAGCAGTGAATCAAAAGCCCAAAGTACGTGACAAATACTTCTTTTTGTTTCAGCCTGTGTCACATCTCCACCTCCAACATCCACCGTAAAATACATTCGGTCTCTCTCATCACTATCTCAACTGTGCATCAAGGCAGGTTTTATAGATTTTCTTTTCCTTTGGAGGGTGAGGAAATATCGACACACTGAAATGACAATGAACTGTCTAAAAAATAGTTAAAAAAAACAAAACAAAAGCCCTCAATATATCACTGACCCTGTACCGTGATATGTATCGTCAGGTTCTTGACCTTATTTCCAATATTTTTTGTCCTTGTTTCATCAACTCTAACTCTTGTTGCTCTACCTCTCGACAGACGAGACAACAGACCTCCAGGAACGGTCTGTTCTGCGTATTCACTGAACTCACCTGATGACGTGACACGGCAGAGTGCGGATCGAGTGGAGGACGCTGTCTGCTGCCCCCCTCAGTCTGGGCTCCGACCTCAGCAGTGAAACTCCGGCCTTGGTCAGTTTCCTGTCGGACACACGGTGGACACAGACACAGGTGAGTGACACAACAGGAAACACCAGACAACGCACCGACACAAGACTGAATACTTACTGACTGCTGACCTCAGACCAGCTGAAATCGACGGGCCAGTGTGAAAAGTCAAAGTCGTAGCACCTGAGCTTTTTCTAAAGAACGATCACAAAGGAAAAAAATATTCTTCAGAAACCAGTAGAGGCCAGTGTGTTTGGTGTTGGTGACGGTGTTGGTGACGGTGTAGTGACCTCACCTTGTTTTCTGGAGTGTTGTTCTTTTTCGTTTGTTCAAGTAAAGAGATGAACTGAACATACTCAGAGTTCCTCCAGCGCTCCCATCCTGAGGACCAGACAGAGACAGAGACCAGGGTCAGAGTGGTGAGGAGAAATACTCCATCTGCTGCCACTGCAGGTGTAGCGCCGCCAAAAATAAACACTTTACTGCAATAATTAATTTGTGAAATTAATTAGATTTTAAAAAACACATTAACTCGCAGCCAAACCATGTTCTGTACATCCAATAATTCCATCTACTCATTTATCGGTGATTATTCCAATTAGACAGTTTAATTGACTGCCCTCATTAAGTCGGTCATCAGGCTGCCTGACCAGTCTGACCAGTGAGAAGGTTACCTCGTAGACAGGCCACTCCCAGTAGACACACCAGCACGGTGCCCACGTACTGACTGACAGGAACCAGCTTACTGCTGCAGATGTAACCTGCAAGAACAAACGGCAACAGTCACTGCACGTTCTACAAACCTCTGCCATTGGTCGGCTGGAGTCTCACTGACAGACACAGACAGGAAGATTTACAGTCCGACCGCAGCCCTGGACCACGTGCACGGATCAATACCACAGGCTCAATCAAACATTAGGGGAAAAATCTCCAGTAATTACATCGTATCGATGTCCAGTCCGACTGATTAGTACACCTGAGGTCCTTTATATTTATCTCTGCTGTCGTTTCCAAACGTCCAGCCGCTGCTGCAGTTTGTCTGCCATTACAGAGCCAGAACAAATGTCAGGCAGGAAACTAAACCGTTAGCTGGACAAATGTGTTTACCTTTTTAATGAACAAAATACATCTACCATATTACACAGAAATGAACCTGTGGCTTTCATTCTGTTTCTACAACCCTAGAACCTTAACCCTATTGACCGTAAAACATATTGTTATCATCAGATTCTAAACAGTACGCACCCCTTATAAACACGCTGTATTTATTAATCTTTAACATGGATTTAAAAAAAAACAAAGCTTTTATTTCTCATTAATTATTTTGAATTTAGAAGAAATAACTTCTAAACCATTATCACTCAATAATATCATGACTAGAAATAATGTTGGTTAAAGTAGAATTTTAAAAATAAATGTAAAATCAGTGACGATGAGTTTGAGTTGCATGATCATAAAAAAGAATGATTAAAAACGTTCAACTAACACAACACTCATTAATGATGAGCTCTAGTCGTGGTATGTACCAGTGAAAACAGC
The DNA here is from genome assembly GCF_000523025.1 of Cynoglossus semilaevis. Lineage (NCBI taxonomy): Eukaryota > Metazoa > Chordata > Actinopteri > Pleuronectiformes > Cynoglossidae > Cynoglossus > Cynoglossus semilaevis. The sequence goes on along the minus strand of NC_024319.1, from coordinate 1,703,503 downwards.
ATCAAATACTAAGTCCAGTACCTTTCCTGTACAGATAACACAGCAGCAGTGGAGAGCTGTAGTAGGACAGAGACCAGAGTGTCGACGCCTGTGGAGCAGAAACAAACAAACGTTAAAACACGTCAAAGAAGAAACAGACTCTGTCTGTAGGACAGAACCACAGACACTGACCCAGCCCAGGATGCCATCTGTGTGTTTCTCTAGACCCCTCGGTTGGTAGTTCCATCCCTGAAAAACACGTACAAACGGTTCATGTCATAAAGAGCACATACACCAATTTTTAAATATTGTAAAAAAAAAAAAAAAGTGCTTACAATTTGTTCAAAATAAACTTCAACAACACCGTGGTGTTTATCAGCCGTTCATCTCACTGGTGTTGTTTTATTCAAAACTGCTGTTAATTTGATTAATTATTTGAATCAAGGTTCACTGTACTGTGGTTTGATTCATTTGTTATTGTGGACCGTGTGTAACGTACAGTGAGCACTGATGCTAACGATAGCTTAGCCTGTAGCACTGAATTTTTAGCACACCTTAAGCACCTACAGTCAGAGTTCACTGGACAACTTCTTATTATTGTTATTATTTTCTCACTGAATGTTTTATATTTCGACATTCTGGTCAATTCCATTTTCCCAACATTAGCACAACCGCCTTAATATCGTTAGATGCAGCAGTGAACAGTAAAGCAGCGATTCACCTGCTTGGTTCGTGTGGTGATCAAATTAAATAAAAAACTGTAGACGACGAGGCAACAACATTAATCTTATACTTCTTTCATTCATCCATTCACTGTCTTCGCAGCAGTGACAGCTCGGCTTCAATAACAAATAGCTGACACTTCCGGGCCGTAGCGGCTGCCGCACCGCACAGCTTCCGTACCGTAGAACGTCACCCATTTTAGGCTCGTTTGTAGAAAAATGATGAAAAGAGCTGCACACATATCCTTACCCTTCTCCCTGCTCGGCCATCGGGTCGCTGCGGATCTGGCGAGCGGTGAATTCGCTGCAGTTGAGGCCCTAAAATACAGCGGAGCCACAACCAGGCAGCCATTCTTCTTCACTGACGAGGACGGAACCCTGCACAGGACAAAAAGCCCTAACGCGAAACCTTCTTTCTGCTTCGTTTTTTCACTGTCGTGAGTGCTGATCTGGGCGCATTCATTTTTAAAATTTCGTTGAACAATATATACCACGTGAAATATATAACGATCTT
>NC_024319.1:1698445-1702251 GCF_000523025.1 Cynoglossus semilaevis | reverse complement strand
TGGAGTCGTACTGTTTTATTTATCAACTTTTTCATTGAGACATTTTTATTTCATTCTTTAAAATTGACTTCAGTACATGTTAATACTGAGCCCAGCGATATTAGTGTCGTGTAATAATAGTATTTCCTTTGTTCATGTACTTTCTGTACACTTTCTCTGACTTCCTTTGTATTCTCTACAGTCAATTTTCCTTTTATCTCTTTGTTGTTTTGCCATTATTTTCAAGTTTGAACTTGAACTGTTTTGAATAAACTTTGTGCACCTGATCAACGTCTTTCTCGTGCTGCATTTGGGTCTTGGCCACTTTCCAACGTTAAATATTGTCACATGCAGTTCCTCTTTTCTCCCCTATATTAAAATCCTGTGAATAGGAATATTTTTGGGACCTTGTTTCCTCCGTTCTTACGTCGTCACCCTCCATGATGTCATCTCTCACGCCTGACTGAGTGCTAATTCTGAACAGGTGCCATGATGAAACTCATCCTGGATGAAAGCCTTTCCCTTCACTCTGGTCACCGTTCCAACATCTTGGCCATCTGGACTCTTTCATCTGGCACTGAATGGAAACCAAAGGGACGGGTCAGAGAACGTCTCTCAGTCAGTTTGGCCACGAGAAAGTTTATCTACTAAACTGATGAACAACAGTTTTTTTAACCATCCATCTGAAGCTTTTGTCTCCTTCATTTTGTTTTGTTTTTCCCTTTGTTGTGTGATTTGGATCAGGGCTCTTTAAATGTGCAGTGTTATTTGTTTTGTTCACAGCTTTAGTGACAGTTTTCCAGTTTTATCCACACTGCAGCTGTTAAAGGTGAAGTCCGAAAGTCAAATGTCTCCACAAACAACACTGGTTTGAAAAAGTGTGTAGTTGAAGTAAAGTTATTCCATCGTGTAATTAATGATTCAAAACTAACAAGAGAATTATAGCTATTGTTTTTTTAATTAAAGTTAGTTCAAGTTTTTTTTGTCTTTCTTCAGTTCCTGGGAGTACAACAGCGTTGTTTTCAACTAAACAGGCTGAGATTCTACACCGAGTCAGTAAATTGTAAGTACATTTGTATTTTTCAGTACTTCATTACATATACTTTTTACAGATTTTTGTCTGATCGTGTGTTGTGGGTTTTCTTCAAATAAAAAATATTTGCTGTGGCTCAAAAAAGGTTGGTAACCACTGGTGTAAGATAAAACTCAATAGTTATAACAGCACAATAAGAAGGCGATTGATTTTTTTTTTCTGTTGAACCACAATTATACAGTTGTGTTGATTGATTTTTTTCAGCTGTCGTCACCTTTTGTGCTGCAAAAGATTCAATAACACAAAATAAGCTAAATAATTTCTAACTTGTTTTTCTCGTTATTTTCACTAATTAACTCTCTCTCCCATCACAAAGGTTTTTTTAAGGCATTGATATCAGAACGATGCCTGAGTCATTTTTATGCCTCTATAAACATCGGTCGTCGAGACAGACACCGAGATTAGGCCTAAAAAACAGTCATATCCAACAGCAGAAAAAAACAAACCAGTAAATATAAAAGTCAATCAAACGTCTTAATAATTACAATCAGATAAATCATCAATAATTAATTGATGCAAACTGGCTGATGGGAAGTCTAAGTCCTTGACCCTGGTCCATTCAAAAACACTGGAGCCAATAAACATCAGCTGAAGTGCCACATGGGGCTCAGGAGCCACAGGTTGAAGACCCACAATGTGCTGGATTTAACTGCAAATGACAGTAATGTTCATGTGTGGAACAGGAAACGTCTGAAGATCATTTAACAGTGAGAAACAAAGGAGTTGTTTTTCTCTGGAGCGCTGCTGGAGCCGACCCAGTCGGTCCACGGCTGCCATTGTTTATAGATCTCGTCTTTTGCGAACGAGAAGTGAGCAGACGTGACAGCTGGGTGAGGACGAACTGTGGCTGCGTGATCAGCTTTGACACTGCTCTTATCTGAAGACAAAGCACAAAGACAAACTCTACACAAAAAACAACCTCTCAATTCTTCCTTTATCAACAGCAGCGACGACTGAAGAGTCGCCTGATATCACAGCTCTGTGGCACAGATACGCTCCGGCCGCTGTGATGGCTGGGTGTGAGCTGAATTCAAGGGGCAGATGAGTGACAGTGGAAACACACACACATACACACACACACGCACACACACTCAGGTGGAGCGACTCTCTCTGCTCACCGCTCCAGTTCCTTATAGACATCATCTTCTCCCCGTGGTTTCAAATCCTGGTAAAGGATGATAAGAAGGAAGAACGCCGTGGAGTGAAGCACAGTGGGGAGGGGGGGGGGGGGGGAGGGGTTATGGTACTCAGGCCAGATCTGTGTGTTCCCATTGTGTAATAAGATTGATATGTGAACATCCACAGTACGACGTCTAAGGTGTGGGATTTTTATCTGGTGTAACAGCGAAGACGTCGAGAAGAGATGTCGAAATGAAGATGATTGAGTCTGAACTAGGGCTGTATACTGGCAAGAATCAGGCCATACAATAGGTATCACAATAGAGGGGCAACGATACGATATATTACGATATGAATGAACCAACAGCTGGAATATTGGACTGGGAATTGGTGAGGAAAAATCAATGACTGATCAATGACTGATGGAGGAGGAGAACAACTGGTGTCTGTGCTCCTTCACTCACCATGTAGACAGAACTCTGGGGAGACGCCTGTGGGTGAGGAGAAAGGAGGTTTAATGAACACAGATGAGAGAGGAGTGATAAGAGAGGGTTGGAAAAACATGGAGGGTGTAGGAGGGAGAAATGAGGGCAAATGAGGAGGGGTATTTATAGGTGGAGGTGAAGGTACTGAACATTTGTACCTCTTTGAGTTCCTCAGGATTTTCATAGATGTTCTCTGCATCACCCGTGCGGACTGACAGAGACTGTTCAATACCTGAGCACAGACAGACAGGACACACACACACACACACACACACACACACACGGTGGAGGATTCATTACAGTAGGCCCAGAGGATGTCACGGTCACGTGGCTCGGCCGACAGGGGCCAAAGATGGACGGAGCACACAAGGCTGTCAAAGAAAGAAAGAAAGTGCCGGAAGACTCACCACAATCAGAAATTTGTTTCCGTTTCCATAGCAACACACCAACAGCTGCAGCAGCTAAGGGCACCAGGAGTAATAAAGCAGAGAGGGAGAGGAGCAGGGAGGGGTGGGCCGCGCTGGCATTCACTACAGAAGAAGAGAAAAAGGCACGAATGTTTTCAAGAACGGTGCTAATGCAAAACTCATGGACTCACTGGAGCTGTGTGTGTGTGTGTGTGCGTGTGTGTGCGTGCGTCACACCCTCTAAAGTTCCTGCTCTTTGTTCCACATTTGCTCCTGGTTCGTGTCAGCTGGGCCAGCACGTATTTTACAGCAACACAAAAACATTTGAAGACGCAGCGCCGTTAAGTTTTCCGAGACACGTTACGAGCGTTTGCGTCACGCAGCTGTCCGTCACATGTACGAAATAAAGTGAAGCAACACAGGTCCTGTCAGCCGCGGTGAAGGCTCTGTACGGCAGCTCAATAACCATCATGTTGGCAGGTGCTTCAGTGTCGGAGCAAAATGGTTTGGGTTTTTTTTTTTTTTTACATCAGAGCAGTTTTTTTTCATTCATGTAAATAGCTCAAGTAAACCTGACATGGGCAAAATATGCAAAGAAATTTATATTACAGTTTGAATTGGTAATTGAACCAATGACCTTTCTGCTGTAAGGCAATAGTGCACACCACTGCAGAGAAATCGTGGCAAACTGTACGTACGCAACCCCACAGCCCACTGTCATAG
>NC_024319.1:1696261-1698357 GCF_000523025.1 Cynoglossus semilaevis | reverse complement strand
AGGCCCGACCCCCTCCCACCATCAGACATTCCAGGTTTGTTTGCATAATGAGGATGAGACCAGTCTTGTAAAACATCACCAGAGGGCGAGGTGCGGGTCGAGGCGAGGGAGGGGCTGGTTTCCACAGAGACCACTGTCATTTACCGTGTTCTGTGCTGCACGTTCTCTCCTCAGGAGCAGAGAACCCGTGAGTTCTGTCAGAGTGTTGGGTCACAGCCCACAGACAAACACAACATACATTAATAAACATCTCACTGCGTCTCTCTGCCACTCGGGGCGGGCAGGAACCTTACTTAACTCACTCTGGTGCATCTCATCAACTTCCTGTGAATTTAGTTTGTCAATTGGCTCGTGGCCCCCACCTCAGCCCTGCCACCACGGCCCTCGTCTGCCTCCAAAGAATCAATCCTTAAGTTCTGCGTGAGGTTTAATTGATCACAGAGGATGTGTAGAGTTTACTAATGAAACAGTGCAGTGAGCGATGGCCGACCCGCTCTGTTCCAGGAGCCAACTTTAACGCATGAATTATGGTAATAGTGTTCAGTGAGGTGAGGCGTGAATCCATCTTGTTTTTAACAGCGGCTCCGTCTTATCGTCCCCCAGTCTCCCCCGTCTCCCCCATCACCGTTTGCCACTTATTCTCCACCAAATCTCTTTCACATTAAATGAAGTAGGAGTCGATTTGAGTCGGAGGGCTGGTTCAGAGAGTCGGCCGACGGATGAAGGCGCAGACTAAAGACTGGCGAGAATGCTTTGCAAACAATGGGATAAACTCCTGACAGAGAATGACTGCAGAACATCCCTCAGGTTTGGAGTATTATTCGTCACAAAGCTCCATGATTGCTGCACCTCCAGTGAAAAGAATTTAATTATGTGGCGTTGCTTTAACATCTATCGCTGCCACTGGTGTCAACTTATCACTCTGACACATGCGTACGCGCCGCTTGTCGCTCACAAAAGATTTGTTTTATGAACCTTTTTCCAGGAAGTTTTTTTCCTCTCTGTTTTTTTATGACCAGGGCTACAATCCTTTGATGAGCATCATTCTAACAGCGTCATGATGAGAACCATCAGGGTGAGGGGAGTGGGAGGGTCTGTGGGTGAGGGTCCATTCAACTGTCACGTCCTCCTGTGAGTCTCCTGCTGGCCCCCGTACAATCACCCTGAATTATTGAGTGTTTTTGGTGGAGATTTGTCCTGAGGTCCTGTCTCTGTATCTGTGTGTCTGCTGCAGGAGTGACTGTGCTGAAAGGACGATAAGAAGGCTTTGTTTTTCTATCACAAAGGGAGTGAGAGGGTGAGAGAGAGAGAGAGAGAGAGAGAACTATAACTGGTTATTAAGGTGGAATTACGTTTATTAAAGTGTTCCTGTTGTTTCTCTTCTTCTATATATTGACAGTTAACCAGGTCAACCAGACCAGACCAGGTTGACCAGTTTAACCAGAGTAGCTCAATAGAGATGGTCCAGAGTTTCTGGACAGAAATGGGACTTTTTTTCAATGTCAGTTGATGAGGTTCACAGACCAGTTCATCCCAGTTCTGACAAATAAAGGATTGTTGGATTTAGAGCTCATTTTGTTCAGCTGCTGCTGCTGCTGCTGCTGCTGCTGCTGCTGCTGCTGCACTCTCTGACTCTGAATCTGCTGCAGATGTTTTCCATAGCCCCCGTGCTGCTGCCCAGTGTGGGTGTGTGTTCTTTCTTTCCTTCTGGGTTTTTTTTAAATAGTTGTGAAACACACCGGGCTCTACTTTGACTACCTTGATTCTAACTCTCCTCCTATAGATGTAGAAAATCACTGTCATCTCACCGTTCCTCCCATCCTTTGGGGGCAGTGTGACGGCGTGTGTGGCCCAGACGGTCTTGCCGTTTTTCAGCCTGAGGGTGCAGGTGTAGTTCCCGGCGGTGTCAGAGGTGACTGGTAAGGGCACAGTGGTGGTGACGACGCCCGGCGTGACACTGGAGCACTTCAGCGTCCGACCTTTGTCCTGGTGGGTCCAGATGGAACTGTGCACCTGTGACACCGCTGAGTACCTGCACTTCAGCGTCACTTTTGAGGATGAATGCTTGGCCTCAACTGTTGGAGAGAGGCAGGGGG
>NC_024319.1:1691059-1696245 GCF_000523025.1 Cynoglossus semilaevis | reverse complement strand
CGTACTGGTATCAGACTAACAGATTCTGGATGGAGAGAACAACAAGGACAGATTGAGTTATGGGGGTGATTTAAACAACACCACGGAGCCACCGAGGGAGGGGTCAGAATAATATATATCCATTACAGTGATTTGCTGCTAATGCATTGGTTGACTGTGACCGATGCTTAGTGTATCATCAAAATGAAATGAGAATCCATCTGGGTCTAATCAAGCTCCACACACTCAGGCTCATACATAAAAACACACTCATTTCAACCTTGATTAGTGTGATCAGTGTGGGCCTCCCACAGCCTCAGTGGGGGAGGGTGGGGGGGCAGCAGTTATAATCACACATAATGATACTTATAATGAGCCGAGGTAAAAATATATGCGTCACATGATCCTGTTTGTGTGTGTGTGTGTTGTGAGGGATGCAGATGTGTGAAGCGGGGTGACAGTGACAGTGACGGATCGGCTGGTCATGTCTGGGCAGCGGTGATGGATGTCAGTGGGACGGTGATTAGTAAAGCTTTCCAAGGCCTCGATGACAGGGCGTTCTGTGAGCATGCACGTACGTGTGTGTGGATCTGATTTTCACCACTTTAAATGTATGAATGGAGCTGTTAAAGGGAAATGATGTAAATACATTCATTTTGAGACAGAAATCTGGAGGAGATTTGTTTTTCCTGCTTAGACCCTGACAACAACAGCAGGAAACAATCATCTGATGGATGACGATACACTCAAGACACTACAGTACAGCAGGGCTGTCAGAAAATATCCACACACTGAAGTATATCCTGATCTAGGGGGTGGGGGGAATCAATCTAACCCACACACTGAGGGTGTTTTGTGCAATTAATGAATTCCGCGTAACTTTTAATTTTGAACTTCAATGGCACCCGTAGAGACGGAAGCGTCAGTCTCGGTTCGTAATTACGAATAGAGAAAAACGACAGAAGAAAGTCACATTGACGGTTTAGGGGAAATTATGAGGAAAGGAAAGGATTAATTGCACGAAAAGAAAGTTCAGTTTACGGAGGTTTTCTTTAGTTGAACGTTTTAATTTCGATGGCGTTGGATTAGTAATCCGCCGCTGAAACTCCGGTGAGTGTTTCAAAGATGGCCGTCGGCTAACGACCAACGGCTAACGGTGGTTAAATACGAGCTAAAATCCAGTCAGAGTGTTGTGAGTTTGTTCATGTTTATTTTATATTAGTTTGATTAAACCGAAATGGTGTTATGAATGACCATACAGTTATAATGTGTTAATGTGTTATCGATGACAATTGTTTAATTCCATCAGTTTAAATGTTGGGAAATGCATTTATAAATACTAGTAAAACCATCCAGTTCATGGAGAGGTCGTCTCTAAATTACGAGTTATAAAAAATTTAACACTTGATGTAGTATTTGAGTTCAATAAAAGATGATGGTTATTAGTAATTTTATTTCAAATTTCATTTGTATTTTATTTATTGTTCTGCACAATATTCGCAGTTGGTTTTTGTGAACCACGTGATTGACCGCAAGAATTCTTCAATTTGATTGCGAGCCAGACCCCTAGAGGGCGCTGTAGAGATCCCTGCGAGTAGACTGGCCGGCTAGGTCAGGATGTTTCACAGAGGAATCCACTCGAAACACGGAAGAGTTCCAGATAAGAAAGATAAGACATATATACTCGTGTCACAGTATCGCAGTATGTCGTCATATATTATAATATTGCCCCCGTGTCGTTACACACGCCCCAGTGCAGTATTTGCACCACAGTATTTGCAGTACAGTATTTTGTTGGAAAAAGTGTGAGAATGAGTTTATTGATCGGCACATTAATATAATTAAACAACAGTCATTAATCAATGTGTGTGTGTGGAGCTCCTCCAGTAAATATACTGTGTTTAAAGTACTAGTCACTGCCAGCTCTCAGATTCATAAATACAGCAAATATATAAAGTATAAAGTACATATGAGTATTTGTCTTATACCAACAACATCTGCTCTCATTATTCGTTCTACCTTTCAGCACGCTGACCTCAGTTCTCAGGCTCTTGGGCTCGTCATTCAGGTACACGTCACAAATGTAGAGACCACCATTAGTGACGTCAGGAGTGAGTCGAAAAGCGAAGCTCCCGGCCTCTGCGTTGTACGGCGGCCCAGCAAGCTCCAGTATCCCGGGCTGTACTGTGGAGGAAGTAGAATCCCTCCAGCGATCGTACAAGAATATGTGCGTCATGTTACTGTGTTTCTCTGTCTGCTGCCAGTAAAGCAGGACGTAGTCTCCGTTGTCATCTGGGCAGCTCAGGGTTATGGGCGTCAGAGCCTGTGTGGCAGTGGAGATGGGAGTGCCTGCAGAGAGGGGGCCCCGCAGAGCCAGGTTTGAAAATACTTCAGTACAACTGATATTTTTAACAGATTTTAACCAGTTGGTGATGAGTACTGACAAAGAAAGGATTTTGTCTCATAATTGTAGTAAAATCGTATTGTGAACAAAAACATTGATACTCATATCGTACCTTAAATTGAATGTATCGTTACATCCTCGAAGACACTGTGACTAGGTGATATAGGCAGGGATTACCAACTGGTGGGTCCCGGACCGGTGTCGTTCAGTATCAGGGTCACGGTGGGTTCTACTTTTAACGTACTTAATATTATCTTAAATATTATTTTATTTTCTCGGCCCATAATATGGTCCCACCTGAAACCTCGTGGAGGCCCTGGGGTCAGGGGTCGAGGAGTAATCGTCAGTTTAACTTTAACTAAATAATGTGTTCTAAAGTGCTGAGAGAAAGTTATTTTCCTCTCTGCTGAACTGCTGACGCTGGACTTTCTCACAGCCCGTGTTTATGAGTCACTTACTGTGTTTAACGTTGCCGATGGAAACCGTTTTATTAGCTGCAGAGACAAGGGAGGAAACAGTATTAAAAAGAAGGTCATAATAATCATCATCACGATAAATAATGAATCAAAGCAACTGCTCTAATATTCATAGGACGGTGGTTCAGTTCTACAGCGGGTGTTTGTGTTACTGCTCCATAAAAGTTAGTACATCAAACTGTAGCTACAGGAACGCTTCAATAAAGAGCAGCGTCGTGGTTTATGACATCATCGTTCACCTGTGCCATCGGCTGAAACACAACATACTGTAACAGACCTCATCTTAGTCTCATACATTTTCACTTCTTACCAATGTCAACTCTCACTCTGAAGACAGAAGAAGTGCTGTTGTTGTTGTTGTTGTTCCAGGTGGAAACTGTGCAGACGTAGATGCCCCCTTCACTGCTCTGGAGCCGGGGTAGTTTGGCCTCGGTGCTGGATTTTTTGTTTTTCTCACTCTTCATCGTTGTTCCGTGAGGCGTTGACCAGGTGATTTTGGAGACAGCGACGTCAGGCTGAACGCTGGCTGACAGCTGCAGCGTGCTCTGCTGGGTCACCACCGGGGACGGGAGGATCTGGACTGTTGATGAGGACAGACACCAGGAGTTAGTACTGCAGTACTGTAAGCAGGTAGGTAAACAGGTAGGCCCAGTAAGTACAGTGGACTGGACCAGTGGACTGGACCAGTGGACCGGACCAGTAGACTGGACCAGTGGACCGGACCAGTGGAGGTGACCAGAGTAAACACAGACTTCTTACCTCTGAGCACAGATAAAAGAATGATCTTCTCCTTCACTTTTCTCCCTTGCTGCCTCACCAAGCATGAGTAGAGACCCCCGTCCTCCAGCTTGGGATACAGACCCAGAGAGAAGACCCCCGACTCCTGGAAATTGGGGTCGATCAAACCCATCCAGTGTTTGGAGGCCACACCGGAGAACTGCTTCATTCTGTCAGCCGAGAGCAGCAGTTTCCATTGGTCGGCCTCAGATGACTTCAGCATCCAGTTTACGGCCACAGCGCCTCCTACTGTTTTATCAATGCAGACCAGAGTTGCGTAAGAACCCTCTTCAGCCACAACAATGTCATCCCAGACTGACAGAGAGAGCAGAGAAGAAGAAAAGATGAACATGAAATCATCATCTCTCCTTTGTGTCAACCACAGTCGTAAAAACAGTCGACTGTCACTGAATTGTTTCTGTCGATTTTTAAGCAGCGTTGATGTAAAACGACGTGAGATAAAACCCACGTTCCTGAACCTGTAAAAATTCACTTCAAGGCTTCAACTTTCTGAGTGAGTATAAACAGAACGACGTCTTTCTCCCAGCACCAGATGGCCAGACACATAAATGTTATCTGAACATAATACAGACTTCAAATCACCGGGCACGACAATAAGGAGGAAACAACGGCAGAAAACAGGACTGGAGATGTTGACTAAAGGCAACAACAGCTGGAGAAGCCAGCGGAGCGTTGAACCGACCTGTCCTGCTAACATCAGAGGAGTGCACGGCCAGCAGGGAAACAAAGACGGAGGTGAGGAAGACAGTCTCCATCGCAGGTCACAAACCTCCACGTCCTCCACGTCCTCCACGTCCTTCCACAGTGTTCCAGAAGAAGTTGTACTGCAGTAGTACTAACATCAGGATGTGGTTTCAACAACACACAGATAATCAGCNNAATTGCTGTCGCTTTTATTATCGTGTGTGTGTGTGTGTGTGAGTGTGAGAGGCTGATAATGTTCTTCAAACCAACAGTTCAAGATTAAATTCTGAAAAATTAGAAAAAAACACATGATCTTGACATTTTCTCACCAACGACGGGAGTGTGTATTTCTGAGTATATGATACTGTGTGTGTGTGTGTGTGTGTTAGAGAGAGACAGAGAGACAGAATTCTGTGCATAACAAAAGCCAAAGGATTGACAGATGAAATGTGAAGAAGTAAAGATTTTGCCGTGGTGTGCCCTGGGCCACATGTCTTTACGTCCCATCAATGTCTTTAATTAAACTAAAGGTATTATCAGCTCCTCTGAGCACTGTTACAGAGTTATCCATAATTACCATTGGGTGAATGGGGGCGGTGAAGAGAAACAACGAAGCGGTGAAAGACATGGGGGGGGGTAGTTATGTGTGGTGGGTGTGTAATGACAGGGTGAGAGCAGTGAGAGGGGTGAGGAGAAGTTGGAGGTGTTCAGCCAGAATGAGAAAACCCCGTGGAGAGGAGAAGTTGTGATTCAGGCTAACACAGTGTGTGACTTCAAAGAAGCTGGTAGCTGCTGCTACACCCCCCACCCCCCCACCCCCCATCCGTGGGGAAACAATCACCATA
>NC_024319.1:1689590-1691050 GCF_000523025.1 Cynoglossus semilaevis | reverse complement strand
AATCTAATGAGTCCACAGCCAATGAGCTAATATCTGTTAACTGTGTGCCCCCCTCCCGCCCCCCCAGGGTGGAGGGAAGGACGACTGGACAAAGGAAATGGAACGACACTGGTGGAGGCTCAGAGAGGAAGAGGAAGGAGCAACGATGGGGGAGTGAGGTGTAAATGAACGGAGGGGTGAGGACGCTGAGGGGGGAGAGAATGAGACGAGAGCTGACGGATCATGGAAGTCAAGTGGTTGGTGGCTGCAGAGTGATGGGTGAGGAGGAAAAGGAACGAGGAGCCGAGAGTCAGAGTGACGTCTGACTGAACCACGGCTGGGCTTCCTGACGCCATGAACGAGAGTCAGGGGTTTGATTCCTCCTCGGCTGCTGTGCTACAAACTAATACCAGAAGTAGACGTCAGTACGATGTAGCAGTAAACTGGGACCATGGTTCCTGGACACAGATCCTTGAGGAACCACCGCCCCAGGAGATACAGCAGAAAACACTGTGTTCTGTGAAGAGAGGCGGCGTCTCCACGACCAGCCTGTTCTTCTCCAGTCCAATCACAACGGTGTGTGTTTTTTCTCTGGGTAATCGTCAGATCACTGGAGTCTCTGAAACAGAAATTCATTTCTTTGGCTCTGCAGTCATTTGTTTCTTTCTTCCTCTGTCACAGTCACTCCTCTGTCTACTGGACACCACTGCACACACGGCTAGTTATGAGCAGTTCATCAGGGTAACTGGGATCAACTCAGTGGTCAATAAAAGTTGTTCAATAATTTATTTTCTTTTTTCTAATTAGAGCTGAAGGTTCAAAAATGTTACATTAAAAAAACTGCAACGGTGAATGTATAAATATGATATATATATAATGTTGTCCATGTAGCTGTGTTTCCATCACCTCAGAGATGAACGTATTTAAAAGTGACTCTTCGTGGAAGGAGCCAAGCTTCACAGTTTAAACTGTGGGATTTACCAGGATGTAATCACACAGACTGTGGAACACGGGGGTATCAGGATTAGACCTCTAAACCAGATAATGCCCGTGCCATGTCTGCACCGTGTTCCAAGGGGGATTGTGGGAAAATGATTAGGATCCAGTTTAAAAAACGGACGATCTGTTGGATTTATAAACATGTCTAACGAGCCGTTTACACCTGCTGTGCTCTGTTTACGCCACTAGGTTCGCAGAGTTGTCGGTTAATGACTGTTGATTGATTTTGGCATCTGCTGCGTTGGAGTTACCGTGTGCGTGTGCGAAAACAAACAGCAGAGGGCGTAAGAACAACCTGTTTCCTCTCATAGACCCCGTGAACATTTACATTTCGTCTCTTTTTTTTCTTTTTCTTAAGGAAACGTGTAGTTCTGCTCCTTAGACCACAGTCATAAACACCGTGTCAGTCATTACATCATGAACGCTAGGCTAATTTATTCATTCAGCTTCTAGCACTTAATCCTTTTCAGGGTCACGGGGGG
>NC_024319.1:1685721-1689509 GCF_000523025.1 Cynoglossus semilaevis | reverse complement strand
GAGGGAGGGGGGGACACTGTGGACAGTCCTCCAGTCCAGTCCATCACATGAAGACTATTACATTAAAACACACACGGTCACCACCGGGGGACGAGCCGGTGATCGTAGCACCGACCACTCTGCCACGGTTTACCCCGTCAGGTGATCGTGGTTCCGGTTCAGGCGGTTGAACGTCTACAGTCACACAAACTGATCTCAGATCTGACGCGTTGCGTCTTTAATAGATTCATTATTTTCAGTTCTCACAGAAACTAGAAGTGAAACCTGTGTGAGCAGCAGGCTGGTTTTTCCCCCCGTCAACAAGTTATTCCCCGTTGTTGCCCCCCTCCCTTACCCCCTTCTTCAGGTCCTGGTTTTGTTTTGGGAAGCGGCGCTGTGACGCCCTCTCCGCCTGATGACATCACACACACTCAGAGTCGGACCGAAGAGCGCACACAGGAACTAGTTAGTGGGAGCTGAGAGCACAGCACACACACACACACACACATCTACAGGTCGAGAGCAGCTGGAGCTGCTGGGGATTTTTCACCTGAACATTCCTTGGATCCACGGCCACAGAGTTCTCACCGCCGCCCGCCTCACAGGGACACACGGAGGGGGACACTTGAGACCTGAACCTGTCCCTGCCTCGCACTGCAACCTCACAAGTTTTTATTTTTATTTATTTTTTTACATTTTGAGTTCTTGTTATTTTTCAAACAGGAGCTCGTCTGAAGCTTTTGTTTTAAAACCTCGGTCGCGGAGAGACAGGCAGCGGCTCCAGCCGGAAGACTGTGGTCAATCATGGCGAGACACGTCGGACATGACAGTCGAAATTGGCCCGAGGACTTCACTAAAATGATCGGACTTCTGTGTTTGGTGGCAGCGATTCTCGGGGAACACGGTAAGAACAGCGACACACTTCAGCCCCGTCTACAAGTGAGCGTTCGATTCCCGTTTCACCTCCTCGTTTCTTCACCTTCTCCGGGCTTCGATGAATAAAATAATAAATGATCGAGTGAGTGGTTTGACACCGTGTTAGCACCTGTCACCGCCCCGACAGGTGCTAACGAACACTCACCGTTTTCACTTGTTTTTTTACTCTAAAAAGTACATTTAGTGGGAGTTCACAGACAGGAGTTGGTTTTTGTTTCATTTGGCTCCGACTCGCGGTCTCGGTCTTTTCAGTCACACTGTTGTTATCGCTGTTTTACTGGAGTTTCGGTCGGTGACTCAGTCTGTAACTGAGCTAAGGTGTGGCTCTGCTCTGGAGCTAGCTGCTGTCCTCAGGTGTTGTTCCACAAACACACACACACACACACACGAACAGAGTCCACGCAGCTTCGTGCTTCCTTTTCCACTTTCTTCTCCTCCTCCACTCCATTTTTTCTGCTCTCTTTCTCTCGCTGTCCTCACATCATCCTCCATTAGTTCCACTCCACTTGACCAACCCGGGTCTGGACAGTCTTTGTGTTGTCCCACAGCTGACGTCACGTGCTCTTCTTGTTTCGTACTTTGTATTTATTCAAATGCAGTGATGATGTAAACCTGTGGAAGGGTGAGTCAAAAAGTTCGAAGACAGACCGGGGTTCAGGTCGACACCTGACGTGGTGATAGAAGAAGAAACAGAAACATTTAGAAGCTTCGTCATCAGTTCAATTAAAGTGAAAAAATAAAGTCCAGAAACTGTGACAAAATGATTCCAGTCATTTTTATATATTAACAAGACGTGAATGAATCACGATTTGATTGATAATTTTTCTAGAAACCCAGACCAATAAACTCTGCCTTATCAGGCGTTCTCTTTGTAACTGGTTCAACCAGGTGAATTATTCAGGAGTGAACTGGTCCATGTGGGGTCAGCTTTCATGACAGGGATCACGCTTGACGTTTGTTAGTAGTTGGTTGTTAAGGTAGTTAAGGTTAGGGTTAGTGATCTGCAACACTCTGAGTATAAACAGATACTGATCATGTGGCTTGGTGAAGTAGGGACCAGGACTAAAGAAAGAACATTTCTGGTCCTCGTCTTGGTTTCATCAAGTCAAGGATTTTTTGTAACCACAGAAACATTTAGGGAAAAACAAATGGTTAAAAAGCCTGAACCAAAAACCAGTAAAAGTCCTGTGACGATGAGCGTCAGCAACAACGTGACGTTCACCACTTCCTCCTGTGATATTTATTTATTTATTTATTTATTTCTCAAAATAAAAATGTCACTTTCACTTTGCATGTTCCAGACAGGAGGAACCAAAACCTTTTAGACAGAGTTCTGAGATGACAGGGCCGTCAGTCGGGTGTTTACTTTTGGATCAAGGACACTTCCCCACTGTATCTGGAAGTTTTTATTTATTTTGGGTTTTTTTTTCTGTCCCTCTGGATCCATATCCTGGACCTCAGAGAGTGTGGTCCGTCTCTTCATGGTATGTGAGGAGATTGAAAGTGAGTGAAGTGACTTGTTCAGTGTAGACGGTGAGAGTAATGAGGAGGTTTGAGGAGAAACCCATTCGTCTGGCAGCGTCAGCTCTAAAGACTGTTATTTGGAGATTCTTTGGATTTTACCATTTGAAGTGAACCAGATCGTTGGGGAAACAAGTGAAACGTTGTGTAATTTAAATCTTTCTGTTATTTGTTATTTTTGACTACAAACAAACCTCACGGTGTGTGTTTACGTTTACGTCCGTGCTTTTGTTCTTCTGTTCAACAATCTTCACTGAGAATAAATGCTGACAAAGACGTGACTGAAATAAATCAATAAATCCCATCATGACAGCGTTACATGACACTGAATCAAACCTTGACGTCTCCTTCAGTTGTATCGACGTGTGAAGGTTAAAGATCACAGTGGATTTATTTAGCTAAACATCTGATTTAGGTTATTAGTATCACTAGTATTACTAGTATCACTAGTATTATGTTGATCATAAAGATTGGCTTTTGGAGGTCTGCATTGACTCATTGACAAGAACGACACGACGATAGAAGACAGGATACAGGAGTAACACAAGAACGTCACGATAGAAGACAGGATACAGGAGTAACAGAACGATACATTGTGATATTGTTTCTCTGCAGAACTCGTGTGTTTCATTGAAAACCAGGTCAGTGGGAAAACCTGAAACTGACAAAAACACGTCTGGTGCTCACACTTAACCTATTAACATATGAATGTGTGGCATGAAACCATTGCAACATTTCCTCCTCGGCCTCCGTGGTAGGACATCATTTGTTTTGTGTTGTAATTGGGGCAGGAATGTGGGCCTTGAACCAACACTGCGGAGCAGCTACGCTAAGACGAGCCGACACAGTCCGACCGTCGGGTGTTTCGTCATGACTCAGGAGGACGTTCACTCCTTTGACTGTTTTCATTGGACAACACAAGGAATTGTTTTGAGGAAGTGTGGGGGAGGAGGGGGGGGTAAAACAAACGATTGTACATACCAGTGACGTTCCTCTGTTCTCCTTTGTTGGAGTGAAACTTTTCTCTTTGTTACTTTTGTATTTTCAAACGCTCCAGGAGCGTCAGCTGTGAACAAAGTTATTTAACACTTTATAAAGTTTATATAAAGTTGAGAACGGAACTGGTTCAACGTCAAAACATTTCTCAGATTGATATGGACTTTAATTACACTGAGTCTCAGTGGGCGGACCTGTACCCTGATAAGAGGTGGGGGGGGGGGCAGCAGGGTCTGCACAAAGCTTTTGTGTTTACATTACATTACCAACCCCCCACCCAGAAGTTGAGATTGCAGGAGTCCATGTATGGCCCATTACCATGGTAATGTTTTTATTGGAGGGAGGGTGGGCTTATG
>NC_024319.1:1685396-1685632 GCF_000523025.1 Cynoglossus semilaevis | reverse complement strand
TGCCTGAGAAACTAGTCAGCGTGCAGGGTCAGGGCCGGGGGAGGAGGCCCCTTCCTCTCTGCCAACAGATCAACTCTGTCCCTGATTGGCTGTAAAGGTCCAGCTCGTCCAGGTGTTGAAGATTCTCTCGCTGCTTCTTCTCAGAGCAGAGGAAACAGGTGGTTGATTCTAGGAACCTGCTGCAGTTCTGCCCGTCTGCCTCAGGAGTTTGGGGATTGGATAGAAGACAGAAGGGA
>NC_024319.1:1683833-1685286 GCF_000523025.1 Cynoglossus semilaevis | reverse complement strand
CCCTCCCTCCCTCCGTCCCTCCCTCTCTCCCTCCCTCCCTCCCTCTCTCTGTCTCTCCCACCCACCACTCAAAGCCTCCATCTCTCCCGCCAACCCAGGCTCCCTCCCCCTTCACTGCTTTGGAGGTACAGACGAGAAGCCTTGTTCTCGTTTCCTTTTATTCGCTGCTATTTTTCATTTCCTCCTGGCCTGCGCTCCGTTTCACTGACAACACTCGTCAGGTTATTCAAATGGCAGCCTGACTTTGACTCACGGGCTTTGTTTGGATTCAAGGCCGTGTTGCTTATGACAGGAACATTACGAGGACAGACAGGAAAATCAAACTCGTGGTTTGATCATTTTTATCGTCCATATCTGTGCAGGTTCAGCTCTGGTTTTTTCAGTTACAGCTCACACGAGCACACGAGCCGTTTCCCACACATGAAGTTACTCTGAGGCAGAGACTTGTACCCGGTTGGGGACCATCCATCATTCTAGGAAAACGGCCGTACACTCGCTCTATTAAGAAGAATCTGGATGATGGATCATGAGTGCAGTTTATTTTTCTTCTTCCAGTAAAAGAAAGGGGGGAGTGCGTTCTGACTCCCTCATTAGTCCCCGTCGGTGGACGGGCTCTGGTCCTAGTTTAGTTCTAGCGTTAATGGCTGTCTCACTTGGGTCCTGTCATCATGTAAATGAGCCGTCCTCTCTCCTCCACCGCCGCCTTGGAAATGTCAGAGAGATTTTGAAAAGGTCAGGAGAGTCTATACGTGTAAGATCATTGTGTTCTACCTTTGATTTTTTTTTTTTTAACAAAGTGTGGGGGGGGGACCTAACTCGTTAAATGACACATCAATGAACTCTCCCCCTGCCCCCCCCATCTTTCTAATCACAGTTCTGAAACCAGTGAGTCAGAAAAGCACGCTCATATTTATGGTACAGTGAGGTTGTGGGTGCGACGCCAACCCTGTGTGTGTGGAGTGTAACGTGGCTGTGAGTCGTGGTGCCCACAAACACTCAGCTGTTTCAGACTGGAACAAACACAACACACATCTGCAGGAGAGAGAGCGTTCAGAGAATGTTGTTTGAGTGGAACTAATTAGCAGCAGCCCATAATACTCTGAGTCGAGAGGTCGAGAGGTCGAGAGGTCGTCGAACCAAAACAGAAAAGACTTTGAGCTCAACTGAACATAATTACATTAAAGTCTGAAGATCTTTTTTCATATTTTGCCAACAATGACAGAGAAAACATCTGGTCTGGTGTTAGCCTGGTGTCTTAGCTCCTCCCCCTCCCAAAACATGACATCATCATGACCTCATCACCTGCACGTCTGGTTAGTGATGAGTGCATTGATTGGATTTCAGTCCAGTGACACGTCAGGCTGTTTCTGTTTCCTTCAGGAAGTGGTGGAATCCTGTGATCATCACATCTCCCCCCTCTTCCTCCCCCCTGTTCCTCCCCCCTGTTCCTCCC
>NC_024319.1:1680283-1683709 GCF_000523025.1 Cynoglossus semilaevis | reverse complement strand
CCCCTGTTCCTCCCCCCGTTCCTCCCCCCGTTCCTCCGTTAAAGTGGTTTTCATTACGTCCTCGACCGGTGGTGACGCAGTTCCTGTCAAAGGGAGACTGAAAACCGTTGGAGCAGAAACTGTTCATACATCAACAGACGCAAATTAAATGAGAAAATTATTAGATTACAAACGACTGAAATCAAAGCTTGGTTTCATTAATTTGGCTGCAGTTCAACAACATTATCACGACTTGTTTACATTTTCACTGTTTTTTTTTTTTTTTTTTTTGTTTACGTTTTCACCGTTTTTTCTTTTTGTTTTTTTTTTTTACCAATTCAAATCGTTCTTCAGTCAAAGCCGATCGAACTAATCGATCCACGCAGCGAGCGTTCACGCGGTGCGTGTCGTCCACGATGGTCGACTCTACATTTACATGCAGGGCAGTCGGCAGCCTGGGTTGAGTTCCCTGAGAGTCCTGCACAAGGATGTTTGTGTTCAGCTCCCAGGGTTACCAGACTGCTGGAGTCACTCCCATCTGATCTGAGGAAAATGAGCTGCAATCTCCTCAGAAGGAACGCCAGATGTAATTAATATGAACGCTGCAGCTGAGGGGGTTTGAAGAACACAGCGGCGCTGGAGTCAGGATGTTCTTGGTTTAAACTTTAACCACCAGCTCATTTGATCTGCCTGCAGGGGGCCGGCACCAGCCTGATGTTCTCTGATATTTAAAATGCCGTTTTTGGTTGTTTTTCTCTTTTTTTTAAAAAAAACCCCCCCCCCCCCCCCAAAAAAAATAAAAATAAAAATAAAAATCTTCAAAACTTTCCATCAGTCAAGGCACCTTCTGCCAGGTCTGCGTTTTCCTGCCTTGGACTAACGCTGCATGTAAATGAGGTAAACATGGATCAGTCGGTGTGGAAATGAAAACCAGTTCTGCCTGAAGACTCAGAAGAAGAAAAACAAAACCAAAACAGCTGAAGTCCTTAGACCAGGATCTGGTTAGTCCAGTTACTGACACCCAGTTACCAGTGTTGACAGCACACACGCCTGGTCACGCAGGTGTTTTTGAGGTCACTGCGACAGTCCTAGACTGAAACAACGAAGAGGGATTTTATGGAGGAAGGTTATAGGAGTAAACCAGGGGGGTGGAGGGGGGATCGGGGGGGGGCAAGAATCATCAGCTCATTAGTAATGAAGTCAGACCTCCCTCTTCTCATCTTCTCCCTTTCTCTTTTTAAAGCCTTTGTGGACAGCAGAAGAAGTGCAGCACCATTATCATGACCACCATCATTATTAGTTATGAGACGTGAACTGGGGGGGGGGGGGGGGGGGCAAGAATGACATTGTTATGGGTTCAGGTTTGTGCTTTATGTAATAACGCAAAGAGCCAGTACAGGGAATGATGCCGAAAAATGGAAAAATTACAGTCGCATAAATGTAGAGACATTAAAATAGATAATGTCTTGTGAAAGCACAGCGTGGGAATGGCATGGCACATTTTTTAAATCATTACCATACACCTTGAGAACATGCAAACTCCACACAGAAAGACCATTAGTTAGGACACGGTTTTGAACCAGTGACCTTCTTGCTGCATTAGCAGTCACCTTAATGTGTCTAAATGTAGTTTGCGAGGTGGAAGGTGGTTTGCGTTATTGATCCAGTATTGAATCCTGGATGATGCCGCGTCCTGTGATATTGAAAACATTTAGGACGGCGCTGTGTGTCGGCACCACAGCGCCGTGAAACATGGCTCCGTCCCCTCCTCTCCTGCTAATCCCTGCCCGTGTCCTTTCTGCTGCGACTTCTTCAAATGTCGGGTCATTACTGGCAACTCTGTGGCTAATCTTACAGCAGCACGTGTTAGCTAGGAAGGCTAACGCACAGAGGCGTACTTCAGACTCTGTCAAGGTCGTCACGTCAGACTGGCCCTCGTCGGTGGAGGTAGACCAGCTAGCTGCAGAAGGAGCTGGAGTCTGGTGTGGAGTCGTGCTCCTCCCGAACCTCGTGTTCACCAAATGCTTTCAATTCATCCGGCGTTCATGTCTGTCCCAGGAGATTTATTGGAGCAGTGGTGTAAAATTACACTGGGTCATAAAAGGAAAATGTAGCATTTCTGCTCCGATACTCCAGAAATAGGAAAAAATGTAATACGCCATTACTGCGTGATTTACCACGGATATATTTTCCACGACTGAATATAAAGAGTGTTCCGTGTTTCGGCAGATGATCGGTGTTGTTTTGACCTTAGGGCTCTTTTATCGTGCCGCTAATATCAACACCCTGTTGTTAAGCTGTCTGTTTAAAAATGTGCCGCCGGGCCACGCAGATAAACCGACCGCACCGTCGTCATCAGTCTCCGAAGCCTTGGAATGGCAGCAGCGAATAAATCCTCTGTACAAGCAGAAGGTGCATTATGGGTAAACACGAGCCCTGGGTGTACACCGCTAGCAGACCAGCGGTCGTGTTAGCCGTTAGCAGACCAGCGGTCGTGTTAGCCGTTAGCAGTCCATTGGTCGTGTTAGCCGTTAGCAGTCCAGTGGTCGTGTTAGCCGTTAGCAGACCAGCGGTCGTGTTAGCCGTTAGCAGTCCAGTGGTCGTGTTAGGGAAGGCTGTCAAAGTGGGAGCAGACGCAGGATTTTCAGCTCTGAGCACAGCTAACCTGTCATGTAGCGCTGGGATCAGGCCGATGATTCCCGCTGCCCCCTGCTGGTGGCTGCTGTCACGGGCTCGTCTCCCCCGGGGGCCCAGATGAGCCCAGTAATAAAGCTCCACTCATCTCACAAGAATGTTATGAGAATGGGATTAGAGACGAAGAGTTACCGCTCAGTCTGACACCTGCTGGTCGGTACGGGTTCTGCAGAGTTGTCGTTGAGTTTGTACGGTTCTGTTCACAGGGACGTTTACAGATGTTGTCCCAACATTTGTTTGGTTTCTTATTTATAAAGTTCAGTTCAGTCTTTGTGTCAGTGTCAGAACCTGTTCATCAGCCGTGGCTGACGCACACACTCGTATAAACAGAACAATCGGACTTCGTTAAATGGACTTTGTCAGAGTTTTGGTTCCTACGTTTGAGTCCACCTGGTCCCATGGTACCGGTTCAGACCAGTTTTACAGTCTGACAACCTGGACACAGTGACTTCTTCTTCTTCTCCTCCTGACCCTGGATCCGGTTGTTCTCCGTCAGCTCGACTGTTTCCTTCAGGTCGTCGTCCTGTGGTAGAGGTGAAAATGGTGTGAGCAGTTTTTTCAACTGAAACATTTCATTTAAACGTCAGTCACAACACGTCCATGTTTGTGTTTGTGTTGAATTAAAGGAGCAGTTTCAACATTTTCCTCTTCCTCCGACTGTACATGTTCAGGGTGACGGTGTTGTTTCCTCCACCCAACAATTCATGGACTCATCACAAACACAGGCACCGTTGTTCTCAGCCTCTCAGACCC
>NC_024319.1:1678992-1679614 GCF_000523025.1 Cynoglossus semilaevis | reverse complement strand
GATGTGGTTCCTCCAACTCCGGTGTTCTACTTCGTCTGCCTTCACAGAGAAGTCCCTCAGGCTCCACCTTCCAACTCTCTCTTGTTCTTTTGTTTATTTTTATCTCTTCGTGTTCGTTCTCCACCTTTGACTCTGCGCTGTTTTATCTGACGTCGATTATTAATGTCTTACAGAGATGGAGTTTTCTTCACTCCACTCCATCCACTGTCCTCCCTGTGCCAGTCGTTTCCTTCCTCTTGTCCAGTTTCACTCCCCCCTCATTCCATCCAGATGACTCTCCCCCCTTTATCTCACCTCATCACATCAGCCCAGGAAAGGGTTTTTGTTGTGGGTATAAAGGCCAACACTGGAAAAAAAGTTTTATTTTTTGTGTGGAGACAGTTGGTGATTCCCATCGTGGAACGCCTGCTGCTTTGGCCTCTTTAGAGCGAGAGAGAGAGAGAGAGAGAGAGAGAGAAGAAGGAGACGACATGAAAGGAGACAGAAGGAGCGAGACAATGTCTTCTCTGCTAGCTAGTACCAGTTCCTGCAGACTGTGTGTGTGTGTGTGTGTGTGTGTGTGTGTGTGTGTCTCTCACTCCCCTTCTGTGTGAATGTGCGTGGGGGCCCACAGCGCGAGAGA
>NC_024319.1:1674331-1678272 GCF_000523025.1 Cynoglossus semilaevis | reverse complement strand
TCTCAGGGTTCTGTGTCCTACAGGGACAGAGGAAGTCCAACCTCGTCTCTGGATTTACAGTCAAATCATTTAATCTTCACCAGTTTCAGAAGTTTTTTTTTTTTTTAAGTCTAAAAAACCCCGTGTTGTTCATTAAACCAACACCAAACCAACAGTCGACTCTCACTTCAGTAGTTTGTGGAACGACTTCAGCAGCGACACTTTTCCAGCAGTCTGGTTTTTTTTTTGTTTTTTTGTCATCTTCACAAACGTCTGTTCACATTTGCAGTTGTTTACACACAGGTCACAGCGTTCGATTCAGGTCGAGGTCCGCGCTCTGACGGCGCCATGGCAACAACTTTAACATTTTCTTTTCGTGCCTTTCCATTTTAAGTTCCGTGTTTTGCTCAGGATCATCGTTCTGGTCCGTGACCCAATTTCAGCCGAGCTTTAGCTGTCGGACAGATGGCCCCACGTTTGACTCCGACACTTCTGTATACAGAGGAGTTCATGGTCAACTGAACCACTGAGTGGCCGAGTGCTGCTCCAACCACCCCCCCCTTCCCCCCCCACCACCACCAGAGGGCCTGACTGATGATGGCAGTCTTTCAGTCTCGAGGACAATGTTCCAGAAGCTCTGTGTCTTTTTTTTCCTCATCACGACCTGAGCCACACTGACCTGTTCTGCTGGACAACAGTAAAACTTCCCAGAGTTCAGTCTGTTTTTCTAACTGTACCTCCAGCAGGAGGCCTGTAGGGTGATTGACAGTTCTGTAAATGGCCTTGTAGCCAATCAGCAGCAGACATTGATTTTCTGGAGTCGGTGCTGAAGTCCGTTCTCCTGTGTGATCAGAGGAAACACAGCTCTGAGCCTGTGGCATCGCAGGATCTCGTGTCGTTCACACACACCTCATAAATGTGATCTGTGCTTCTGTGAACCTGAAGTCAGATTTAAATAGTTTTAGAAAGTGCTGCAGTGGTTCACTTCTGCTATTCTAATCTGTTTGTTTCTCTTCCTCTGATTTCCTGGCTCTCGTCTTCGTCACCTTTTTACCTCCACGGTTCTGTCTGTCGTTTATTTACATAGAAAGTGACGGCGGTGGAGCCGCGGGGACAGTTTGATGGATGGGCCGAGGTCGTGGGTGAGGGATCTGGGTGTTTGATGGACGCACCTGTCACTCAGGATGCTACTTAAAGAATTGGCTCTTTGATTATTGTAAAAAGGTCGTCCTCTGTCAGAGCCGAGGGCGTCAGCTCCGAGCTGCTCCTCGGTGAGTTCACCACGGAGAGTCAAAGGTCCGAACACGACTCCACGCTCCAGAACACGACAAACGTTTAAAGAAAAACTAGATCAAGTGAGAAACACTGAAGGGATTAATATTCAGCTCATGTAGGAGGAATCCTACCAGCGGCCAAGTCCTTTCTGTTCATGTTGACGACTCATCAGACTCTGGAGCAGGTTTTTCTTACAAAGTGTGAAATTGTTTCTTTTCTCCTTCATCTTCAAATGTAACTCAACCCGTTTGTTTCATGGACGGCTGAGAGGATTGTTACCGAGGCACCATTTATATACCCGGTAGTTGGAGTATTTACATCTGTCAACCGGCGTAGGCGGGGTATATTTAAAACACTGCCCCCTGCTGAGTGACATTAGAACTTTAGAAATAGTTCAACGTTGTATTAAACGAATGAAGACAGTGATGGTTAGTGATGGTTAGTGTTGGTTAGTGATGGTTAGTGTTGGTTAGTGATGGTTAGTGTTGGTTAGTGATGGTTAGTGTTGGTTAGTGATGGTTAGTGTTGGTTAGTGATGGTTAGTGTTGGTTAGTGATGGTTAGTTATGGTTAGTGATGGTTGATGATGGTTAGTGATGGTTAGTGATGGTTAATGTTGGTTACTGATGGTTAGTTATGTTTAGCGATGGTTGATGATGGTTAGTGATGGTCAATGTTGGTTAGTGATGGTAGACGTGAGTCTATTCCTTAGTAATGCTGCTTCAGGTCAAAGTTTCTTCAGTCATTTTTATGGTATTTTTTATGGTATTTGTTTTTTGTCTTATTTATGACAAATCTATATACAGGTTTGTTGTGTTGTTGTTGTTGTTGTTGTTGTTGTTGTGAGTCACAACAACAACAACACTGAACAGCTGATCTCTTGTCAGATCAGTTTCTAACACTTTGATCAATTTACCCTGGACTTTTCTATTTAAAGTTTGAAGAGTGAATCTTCCAGCCGTGGTTCACACCACAGCAGTGAAGTCACACATCTGTGGCTGAGATTATTCCAGAACCTACGGCTCCAAATAGAAACAGCAGCAGTGCTACAGTCGACCTCCATTCATTTGTTCACATCTTCATTTAAACCAAAAAAACACAAGATGTTTTCTGTGAGCAGTGGCATCACACTTGCACTTTTTTTTTCTCCCCAGTTTATTTTTGTCCTCCGTCTTCACCGGGGAGGTAACGAGACCAGCCTCGCACCGAGCTGCACCGCTCTGGTGCCACCGTGTATTATTAGACGAGTGAGAAAAACCTCCAGGTTCATTTATGTCCAACAGTTAAGTTTAGTTGTTGTCGACCATAAACATATGAATTAGTTGGTTTTTCTTTTCTGTGGCGACTGAGAAATGAAATCAAACATGAGGTGAAGCTGAGAAGCATAATGATGTTTTTACTGTCGCTCTGAGAATGGTGTTTGTTTATGATGCTGTGGGGGAGCATCAGCATCAGCATCATCATCATCATCATCATTATCATCATCATCATCATCGTCATTGTACAAATCTCTTTCTGTACTATATTCACTAGTGCAGAGCTGCTGAGAAGACCAGTCCAGATTCACTCTGTTGATTTGGCAAAAAAAAAGAAAGAAAAAAAAAAAAAGAAATGGAATTTCCACAGTGCCTTTAACGGCAGGGGCAGATTGACAGTAAAAAAAAAAAAGGATCTTTTGGCGAGCATCTGGACGGTGTCGTAGTTGGATGAGCAGGAGGAGCAGACAAGCACAGGTCGTGGTTCTGGAGGTAAATGTATGTTGGCAGTAGCTGAAGGGAGCAGAGACGGAGAGACATCAGTGGTGGTAATGAGAGACAGGTGCAGCTCACAGACCGCGGCCGGGCCGGGGAACAGAGAGGACCCTGGGTGAAGGCGGCTCCCTCTGGTAGAACCCTCACTGCGGTTCTCCAACAATCAGCTGATAACAGTGGGCAGCGTGGGCAGCGTGGGCAGCGTGGGCATCACTCCGGGCACTGAGCCTCTCTCACTCTTCATTAGTTCACATCTATTTTGAGTTCCTGTTAAAAACCAGGCTGGAGAACATGTGCTCAGGAGAGGAACTCTGGTTCTGGTTCTGGTTCTGGTTCTGTCATCACTGACGTCACACCTCAGTCACTGCAGCGCCCCCTCTCTAACAGACGCTGCAGTGGTGCCTGTAGTACAGGGGTCATCAACCAGGTGACCCCTGGGGTTTTTACTGTCCTTTTTGAATCAGTTACAGACGGGTTCAATGACCGTGGTCAGAACAGTGTCTGTGGTTGTCTGTCCCTGTTACTATGACGGTGTGTGTGTGTGTGTGTGTGTGTGTGTGAAGTCAGTGTCAAACAAGTGTCTCTTTGACGTAGCTCTGAGTTTATAGTTTATATTATCTCAGTTCATCAAGGAGGATGGTATCACAGTATCACATGACCAGATTCTGGCCAATACACCGCCCTATATTAGCTATACTTGTTGGGGGGGGGGGGGGAGGCCGTGCACCGTCGACCCTGGCCTGTGACCTGCTGCAGGTGGACTCCCAGTCTGATAGTTGGACATCAGAGAGGCAGAGATGAAGAACGGCCTTGGTGTCGAGCCAGGACTGAATGAATAAATATTTAGGAAAGGCGCGCTGCGTCGGCCGATTGTTTTTCCAAGCAGCAGCGGTGGCAGGGGAGGGGGGGGGGGGGGGGGGAAGGGGGGGAGAAGACG
>NC_024319.1:1672763-1674234 GCF_000523025.1 Cynoglossus semilaevis | reverse complement strand
GGGGAGGGGGGAGGGGGGGGGATAAGAGGGAGAAAAGACGGCCATCTGAAGGAAGCCGTTGAGCAGCAGCTCTGTTTATTCCACCATGCAGAGATGTAAACACGAACAGAGCTTTGTTCCTGCACGCGGGCTCGCCGCCGCCGCCGCAGCGAGCTGCACGACCTGGAACGGACGCTCGCAGAAACTGCTGCGCTGCTTCTCCTTCATTTGCTGCCAAATGACATTGCTTACTCTGCAGCAGGGGTTGCCCTTGCTGCCGCTGGCTGCGATCATGAATGAACAATGCGTTCTGCCCAGGGTTCCTGTTCCTCCTCAGGACGCCGTCCTCAGGACGCCGTCCTCAGGCCTGACGCTGGACGCTGCGGGACAGAGGCCCGGGCTGGAGACCATGTTCCTGCGGCGGCGCTCTTGTTACAGTGCTGTTTGATGCGTCTCTGCCGTGGGAACTAGGTGTGAGTTTGAGCACGTGCACGATGCTCACGTGCACGTACATGCCGGGGTCGTGACCTTCTCCCAGCTCCCGTTGTGTTGAATGTATGTTGGTTTGTTCTTTGATTTTTTTTTTCTTGTGTTGGGTTTTGCAGCAGTGGGGGGGGCGGGGGGGAGTGAGGGATAAGAGGGGTCATTCATTCATCTCTCCCCCCCCTCCCTCACAGGCCTTTCATCTTTACTCTCACAGGGTTCTCTTTAAATGCAAGAGAAGAGGAGAGAGACGGCAGGAAGTCAGAAAGGGTGAGGAGTGGGAGGGAAAATAGTGTTGAGGTTAAAACTTCCTGTTCATGCAAAGATGTCTACCAAACCTGGCAACCCGACCTGGCAACCCGGAGCAGGTTCTGCATTTCCTCCTCCTCGCTCTCCTTCCACCGTCCATCACTTTAATTGTATCCTTCGCATTCCACTCCTCCCGCCCTCTGACCCCCGCTCCTCCTCTGTCCAGCTCTGCTTCTCCCCGGGGCTTTGCCTCAGTGGGTTGGTTCCAGTCTGTCTGTTTGCTGATGACTCCACTTGGAGCAGATGTGATGCTGAGCAGCTGTTGCTCTCCTCCCTCTCCTCCCTCTCCTCCCTCTCCTCCCTCCAGTGTTTTTCTTATCTTTCTGTTTTGTTTTTTTCCCTCCTTCTTTTCCTCTGACTTCACCTTTAACTGTCATTTCCTGCTCAGGTCTCGTCTCCTTCTCCCAGCGACACCATCTTGTCAGTGCACATTTGTTCACAGGATATAGATTTTTCTCTGTGGTCTGGGGGTGTTCACTCACACGAATGCCAACTGTCAAACTGTAATCATGTTTAAAAAATGTTGGCAGTTCTTCAAAGGGCAGAGGGGGGGCGATGTTTCTCAATAAATCAGACCAAATGAGCAAAAAACTGCGTGATATCACATCTGTCAGCGCCGGTGTTTACTGGAGTTGGACCTCCAGTAAACAGGGGACGGGGGGGGGGGGGGGGGAACGACAGAAGGGGGGGGACGCGGCGG
>NC_024319.1:1671113-1672439 GCF_000523025.1 Cynoglossus semilaevis | reverse complement strand
GATCAGATCAGATCAGATCAGATCAGATCAGATCAGATCTGATCAGATCTCTGTGCTAATCAGCAGTCGGAGTAAACACCCACACGGAAACAACAACCTGCACTCAGCTGGAAGATCGACGCTCGGGATTTAATCCCACCCAAACTCCCTTCATGGGGAATGTTGTGAGCAGACTAATGTGAGGACGGGTGAGATTAAAGTCTTCACCCGTTCGTCTTATGAACACCAGTGGGAGGCTGATGAGAAATATCGAACGCCACTTTGGCCCCGTGCTCCGCGACGATCAGATTACTACAAGGACAGATGTGTGTGTGTGTGTGTGTGTGTGTTGGTTCTCTCCACTTCCTGGTTTTCCCACTGTGACCATCATGGAAGAGCGCGGCACCAAACAGTTGTCCGTTCATCAGGTCTCACTCCTGGTTCTCTGCTCTCAGCATCCCTGATTAAACTGTTGTTGTTGTTGTTGTTGTTGTTGTTGTTGTTGTTGTTGTTGTTGTTGTTGTTGTTGAACTGCCCCACGGCTGCTGCCTCGTCGTGGAACTGCTCTCTCTGACTCTGCCACCGTTTGGCTTTGAGTTGAAGGAGACACAGACACAGACACGGACATGGACATGGACATGGAAACAGACACAGACTCTGTCTTTTTAAGAGGGGAGAAAGAAAAAATCCATACGTTTATTAACAATTAACAGTCAAGTATTCCTGGCGTTGGTTCATTTCTGTGTTGCATTTCAACCTCTGACCACTAGTTGATTGGACAGAAACAAGTATTTGACACTTTGAGTCAAACAATCTTATTTTATTATTTATCCAAAACAATTTTGCGACTGGTTTCTTCCTTCTGTAGTGATTCCAGATGTAGGTCCTGTGATGTCAGTAACCTGAGTGACTGACTGCAGCGCCCCTGGTGTCATGACTGTAGTACTGCAGTACGTGGTGCTGTATCCTCAGTATATTCAGTGGATCTGTCTCCTGTACCGTGACGGTGAGTCCAGCTCAGACGCTGACCCGTGCTGCAGCGATGGACGCTGAACCTCAGTCCCACAGCTGTGTGTGTGTGTGTGTGTGTGTGTGTGTGTGTGTGTGTGTGTGTGTTTACTTCCACTGAGGTTCAGTTTGTCATGAAACTCCCCAGAACCACATGTTCTTCATCTCTACTGGCTGGCACTCACCCCAGAGTGTGTGTGTGTGGGGGGGGGCTGTGAATATATAAATATATACACTACGTCCCCGTCACTTCTGTTTTTCAGTGGGTCTTAGTGGCAGAGCACAGCCGGGGGGTGGGGGGGTTGAGGCGTGGGGGGGGCTGGGGGTGCAGGCAGCCCG
>NC_024319.1:1669723-1670803 GCF_000523025.1 Cynoglossus semilaevis | reverse complement strand
GAGGCGTGGGGGGGGCTGGTGGTGCAGGCAGCGTCTGTCCTTGAAGCTGGTCACTGGACCGTCTCCCTCATCCATCTACTCCTCACTTCCTGCTTTCTATCTGTCACTCTGCCTCAGAGGGATGGCTGGTAAACACGGACGTTTCCAACATAAGGTCCTGAGGCCCCGACGGTGCACTCCCCTGACAGTGACTGTTGGTCCGGCTGTAGGTTTACTGCCTTTACCTCGGTGTTCAACTGTTGCAGTCGGTTTTTGTTGTTGTTTATTTCTGGAGCGCGGCTCCACCCATGACGGTGGCAAAGGAAGGCATTAAAAACCACATTTGAATTTAAACTGGGACCAACTGGAGGCCCGTTTGAAATGTTTGCACAAACAGATAAATAAATGATTGAAATGAAGTCAAATAGTTCAGAACAAATTACAGGAACGAGATGAAGAAGTGGTTCAAGATGGTGGTCTGAGATCTGACCACATGATCACTGCCACACCCGACAGACGGCGTGTTTGGGTTTCATCCCCTCACTGTGATGACTCTCAGTTTTCTGGCTCCGTTGACTCGTTCTTCCAGCTGCAGATTTGAACATGAACAGATGTTTCTCATTGTTGTGTTTCATCAAACACTGACCCCTGTCTGTGGAGCACGGTAATTCATAGCTGTAAGGATTCTGACCAGAGTCTGTGCCTTATAATTTTCCAAAGATGATTTTATCGTACATTGTCATGTGACGTGTTGGACTGATGTCCATTGGCTCTTCTACGGTTCTGAACCTCAGGGAGTGGCAGCAAAAAACAGGATTTCAAATGTTCAAACCTCTGTGATAATGATTCAGATTTCATAAACACACCGTCAGTTTGACCTGAAGAACAAAAACCACACCTGCTCCAAACCTTCTCCACGGTGGTGCTGCCACGCTGACCTTTCTGTGGAAACACCAGGAAGTGACGGGCGCCTTGTGTTGGTTGTCGTTTCACACCGTCACACTGCATCCATATATTTATATATTTATATATTTATATACAAGTGAAAAGTCATTTCACCACATTAATGAATCAGATTAATATCTCTAAACCATAATTACC
>NC_024319.1:1668368-1669502 GCF_000523025.1 Cynoglossus semilaevis | reverse complement strand
CCCCCGACCCCAAACACACAGCTCTTCTAATAAGCTAATCATCTGTGTTGCTGTAATTGCTCGACTTCTCTATTGTCTCCAGTTCCTGTTGTTTTGTTAAACTCCAGACACACAGTCCTAGAACAAAATAAAAGTATTGTTCTTAAATCTCCCCCCCGTGGGCGGCCCCCCCCCCCCCCCCCCCCCCCCCCCCCCCCCCCGTGTTGGGTGTTGATCTAAACAGTTTGTGGTGATGTTGTCGTA
Source organism: Cynoglossus semilaevis (assembly GCF_000523025.1). NCBI lineage: Eukaryota > Metazoa > Chordata > Actinopteri > Pleuronectiformes > Cynoglossidae > Cynoglossus > Cynoglossus semilaevis. The sequence goes on along the minus strand of NC_024319.1, from coordinate 1,669,259 downwards.
CTTCTTCCTGTTTGTCCGACCTTCTGCTAACACGCTGCGTGATCCTGCGACAGGCTAACCTCGCTAATCGCCGTCTACCTCGTATCACGGCGCTACTTTGTAATCCTTTTAATGTGTGCTATAAATTGGATTGAGTTCCTGCCCCTCAGCTGTGAATGAGCTGCGTGTTGAGAGGGTGTTGACCAATGGGCTGCTGGGTTCGGAGCCAAGTGTCGCTGTGGATGGAGCAGCTGGGAAACCAGGCCCTCCCCAAGGTGACGTAGAGGTGAACGCTGGCCAGGAACCAGCAGCTGTGTTTGGGTGTGGAGACGGGGTTGTCATGGGTTTCCTCTCACTTCTGCAGGGCTGCTGGGTGGATCACAGCCGTCCTGAATGATCCTCTCTCTCACACCTCAGAAGACTCTCACATCAGGTGTTGTTTGGGAGGTGAAAACAGGATGCAGAATCACTTTTTCTTTTTCCTTCAACAATTGACACAGTGGGAGTGTGCTGTGTACACACACACACACACAGACACACACAGAGACAACCATGAGAGGACAGTTGTTCATGAAGTACCTGGTACTGTTCTTCAGCTGTGCCTTTATAATCACCTTGATCCTTTAAATCTTGGCTATTTATACCAGTGAATGCAGCAGAATGTGGACGTACGGGGGGGGGGGGGGAAAAGGGGGAGGGGGAGGATTTCAAGGTTTTAAGGAAACGCGATGCCTGGTGTGATGAGCAGATCAAAGTCTTAGTCTGTGTAACGACCCTCTGAGCCCTGTGTGAACGGATGTTCATATATATATATGTTAGTCATTGGATGTTGGGATGTTCAGACCGAGGTCCATGTTCTGGGTCAGACCAGATCAGAGGGTAGAAGGACGACAACAGAAGTAGAGGCAGACC
>NC_024319.1:1663065-1668109 GCF_000523025.1 Cynoglossus semilaevis | reverse complement strand
CAATAATGAAGAGCGGAGGAGCTGCTTTCCTTCTTGAATAATTCACCTGCTGGAGAAGAAGAGCAGTACATCTGCAGTCTCCCTGTGTCCCTGTTCACATTCAACCAGCAGTGGAAGTTGTTCTTAATCACTCAACATAAACACCAGCAACATTTAGATTTGAAGTTCAGTTCAATCTCCTCCATATTCTTCTTCTCTCTCCGGGCAGAGACGTCGTACTTCCTGTTAGTTTCATCCAAAATCCACTCCATGTCAGGAGGAACATTCTATATTCATTCTTTTTTTATCTAAGTTTGGTTTTTTTTCAGATTTTTAATTTTTTTTTACGTCATGTATGGCACAGGTGTCAAACTCCGGCCGATGAATGGGCGAATCCTGGGAGGTGTTAGTGAGGCCGTCAGATTCACACACACACACACACACACACACACACACACAGTTTCTGCTCCAGCTGTTCAGATGTTCCTGTCACTTTGAAGCCTCCTCTGTCCCTCCTCCTGAACTCCCCTCTCTCCCCCTCTCTCCTCCCCCTCTCTCCTCCCCCTCTCTCCTCCGACTCTCTCCTCCGCCCTCCTTCTGCTTCACCTCATGCAGCTTCTTCTCTGTGTCTTTTTTTTTTTTCACAGCAAAGTTTGAATCTGTGAAATTCTCATGGTGTTGCTGTGAACAGAGGAAAACAGAATTCTTTCTCCTTCTGTTTTTCTCTTCTGTTGCGTCACAGCAGTTGTTGTTTTTGGAGGTCGGTGATGGAGGACCACGGCCGAGGTTGTCTGTGACTGGTCTGTTGTTCTTCACCGTCTGTCAAACGTTGTCAGTGTATTTTTGGACTCCATGGTTTTGGGTTTGATGATGTCATCGTTCACCTGGTCATGTGACGGTGGAGGTGATGAAGTTCTCGTGGATCTGCTCCTGTTGAAGGTTATTTATGATATAAAAATGTCTGCCTTGAACAGTGGACGTCATTATTATTGTTACATTTTCAGGTTCAGAGTTTTTTTTTTTCTTGTTGCTGCCGTGGACTGATTTTCTCTCCGGCCGTGACTGTTATCGTTACTTCAGTAAAACTGTCAATAAGGTCAATATTTTTTCGTGACGTTGTTGGGAACCTGACTGACCCTGACTGGACTTCACTGCTTTTCACTGCTTCTGTAAAAACGTTTGTTTCTGACACTGAACCGATTACAGAACAGACGTGGCTGATAATAGAATTTCAGGCGTCCGGACCATAATGCACGGCGGCCACTTCTAATTCTAGCCTCGCCATGTGTTATCGATCAGTCCAGCAGAGTCCAGTGGAGAGGTCAACGTGAAGACAACACGTCTCAAGTCTTCATTTCCTGCTGTTATTCCTGGCCTGTCAGAGCTGAGCTGCATTCCCACGTGTGTGTGTGTGTGTGTGTGTGTGTGTGTGTGTGTGTCAAGGTCATAGGAACCAGTGGTGAACCGTGTTAGGAGACGCTGTGAGAGAGAGAGAAAAACAGTTTAATAATCAAAAACATTGTTTTTTTTAATCAGGTAATATTTTCTGTGTTTTCTGACAGAACAGTTGAATTCATTAGACTACAGTGTGTCACACAGATGGGGGGGGCAGGGGGGGGGTCTGGTACCACAGGGCACCTGTCCTGGACCACCTCCATTCACCTCAGTCCACAGATGAGAACAAACAACGTCACTGACATTTCCTGTGGCAGTTCCACAAAAATGTCATCGAGGCAAAAGTGTAGAACAGCAAACGACGGCCCAGGGCATCATGGGAGAGAAGAAAGAGCGGCAGTAATCAGATTTGTCACGAAAAAAAAAAGAAGAAGGTGAAGAAAAGTTTCCACAGTCGGTTGTTACTGTTCTGGCCCTGGGGGGGGGAGAAATTGATGGCACCGTACAGTTCCACTGACAGGCCACTAGGAGAAAAAAACAATAATACGATCAGAGACAAATGGACAAAGTCCCCACTGAACACAGACGTACGTGTGGGTTTATTTGGAAAATAAGTAAAATCATTTTCAAAATGTATTATATTTAATTCTCAAATCATAATTGTTGGTGTTATTATTAAGAATAACATTAATATGGTTTTGTTTTTCTTTAAAGCGTTGACAGTGAATTGGTGATAAAATGGCGCTCGGTCCTAAAACCGTCGTCCTCTGAGTGGACGTGTCGCGGTGATGAAGGAGCCGCCGTCCTAAAACCACTCTTGAGGTTGTTTTCTGCAAATGTCGTGTCTTAGAACGCTGCAGCGTTAGACTGTCTGACCCTGAGGGACAGATTCACTGTGAAAATAACATGTGCGTCACTCACAGAAGCTGCAGCCGTGAACGGGAACAACATCAGTGATTGAGGGGAAGCTGGTGTTCCAGCAGCAGGTGAGCCGTTTGGAGGCTCCGAAAACTAGAAAAAATAAATATATTTAAAGAAATCCTTCACGTTGATGTTGGTTCAACCACAGCAGCTCCGGTCGTCGGTCGTCACAAACTAAATGTTGGTGAGAAGGATTTTATTTTATACATCACTTAGTGATTTTATTAACACATTAAAGTCCACACTTTTATTGTAAAATAATCATTTAATATATCCTGCAGTCGTGTTGGTCTGTTCTATTCTCACTGTCTGTGGAACAAACCAGTCTGTTGTCTGTTAGCTGATTTAGCTAGTTTAGATTTTGCACGGCCTGAATTGCTGTGGCGCCCCCCAGGGGAGACGTCCCTGATACTGTGGTGTGGTGACGTGACGTGCGACACACGAGTGGGTTCAACCTGAATGATCTTTGTTTTTTTACGCTGAGTCAAGCTCAGTGTTTTGTTTTTTTCTGGAGGTTTTTAGCCTTTTGGGATCGATCCAAATTGTGGCCTCAAGTAGAAGAAATTAATTTCATTTCTTTACAAACGTCCCCCCTGAGTCTGAAAGGCAGCGTGTCACGTTAATTTGAAAGGTGGGAGTCGTTGGAAATCCGCCTTAAATAAAAGATTATTTCTGAATGACTTTAAACAAATTCTGTCGGACAAAACGCCACGCTCTCTCCTGTGTTTTGTGTTTTGTTTTGCCTGCATCAAAGCTGCGATTCTCTGGGCGAAAAGAGGGCGGGCTCAACAACAACAACAACCACAACAACAACAACAACAACAACAACAACAACAACAACAACACAGAACTACCATGAGACGGAGGAATTTAAATAATAATCATAGATCACTGAGAAAAGGAAAGGAAAAAACCATCTACATATTCACTTTTTTCGGCCCAACACACACACACACACACACACACACACACACACACACACACACAGGAACTCCAGAGTGATGGGAACCAATCTCCTGGAGCCCGTGTGATTGGCCGGCTCCATCTCTCCACACCTTGTGTTTGATGAAACGGCAGAGTCAGTGAACGCTGAAGGCTGTTAGATATTTTAGGTGACGGCCTGCACTTCCTGTCCTCTGACGTGCTCTTTGTCGTCGTAACAGAGGACGTGACGGCCGTCAGGCCCAGGGACGGGCAGTGAGGCGTTTAGAAACAAGCTGACAGGCGTGTGTTCATTTTATAAGACGAGCCGGGATAAAACGAGCAGTGGAGAAACTCTGACTCTACGGATGGGACAGAATTATATCAGTTATCAAACTATAGACTGATGTGTCGGACTTTTAGGGCAGGTTTTAAAATTTGTCTTAAAATTATCTAATGTTTCTTAATTTCACTGAAACCTATTGTTTTTTTTTAATGCAAAAAAATAATTTAATTCAGGCCTGGAACCATTTTGCACAAACTACCTATGCTAGCTTTAGCTAGACTGCTGTAGCTAACAGCTAACGTTAGCTCTGATGTCTGGACCAGGACTGTTGTAGCTAACGTTAGCTCCCCAGCCCCCCCCCTTTTCCCAACTCTCCCTCGTCCTCCCTCGTCCTCCCTCGTCCTCCCTCGCCCTCCCTCGTCCTCCCTCGTCCTCCCTCCTTCTTTCTCCCTCACAGTTACTTCCCTCCTTCATACGAGTGTCTCTTTTGTCCCTCAGCTGTCTTCTGTTAACATTGTTTATAGCTCACACCGTCCCCCCTCCTCCCCCCCCCCCCCCCCCCCCCCCCCCCTCCCCTCTTTCATCCTCTCCCCCTGGCACTGTGTTCTATTCACACCTTTTTATCCCCACTTCACCTTCCACTTCACCCCCCCCCAACTCACCCTCATCCCCCATCATGTTCACATCTGTCTTCTCCCTCCCTCCTGTATGGAAATGTCAGTGATCAGACAGAGATCAGCGTTAGTGTGGGGGGGGGTGTGTCTATGGTTGTTGAATACCATGATAATAAGTGACGGTACTGTCTGAAATATTACTTCAATACAAGACCCCCCCCCCCACTGACTCCAGCAGATTCACCTCCAGACACGTTTGTGTTTAAACTCTTCTTTTGCTCTTGTTCATATAACGGTTCTTTTTAAAAACCCAACCGGACCTTCTGGTTCTGGTTCTGGTTCTGGTTCTGGTTCTGGTTCTGCCGCAGGTTTTTCCTCTGGTTCCTCTTTGGCTACAAAGCTGCTGTTTGTGGTTCTGACTTTGGCCCGTCCTGGTAGAAACCCTGTTATTCTGGGTCGTTCTCTCTGTCTCTCACTCCTCCCTCCCCCGTCTCCTCTCCTGTTATGGTATCTCACACGCCCCCTGGGGGCTGAAAGGTTTGGTTTTTTTTTTTTTGCTCATCCAAAGCCTCACCTCTTATCTCCTGTGTGTGTGTGTGTGTGTGTGTGTGTGTGTGTGTGTGTGTAGGTTGGGGTTTATTTAGACTCCGGGCAGTTCCACAGGAATGTGTTGGCACGGCTCATGGTAGGCAGCAGAAAACCCTGACCGGCCCGGCTGATTTATGGGCCGTGAGCGGAGGAGGACCGACTCCATCTTAAAAAAAAACAAACAAAAAAACAAAAAGCAGACTCCAGCTCAGTGTTCTTTATTTCTGTTATCAGCCGCTCCATCTCTGAGAGATTCCAGACTCCTGGTTCTCTGCCGTCGTCTGTCGTGTTGACGTTTCTGCTCCGTCCTCGTTCATCAACCCCAGTCCCCGACCCCCCC